>NC_091287.1:333785261-334453261 GCF_032444005.1 Ranitomeya imitator | reverse complement strand
GACACACAGATATATACTATATACAGGGGAGATGACACACAGGTATATACTATATACAGGAGGAGATGACATACAGGTATATACTATATATAGGAGGAGATGACATACAGGTATATACTATATACAGGGGAGATGACACACAACAGGTATATACTATATACAGGGGAGATGACATACAGGTATATACTATATACAGGAGATGACATACAGGTGTATACTATATATAAGGGAGATGTCAAACATGTATATACTGTGGTGAAAATGAGAGGTGTGAGGTGAAAATGAAAAGGTATGAGTGCAAAATGAGAGGAGTGAGGGAAAATAGTGGAGTGATCGGAAAATGACAGATGTGAGGTCGAAATGACAAGTGTTAGGGGGGAATGAAAGGAGTGAGGGAGAAAATGAGAGGTGTGAGGGAGAAAATGAGAGATGTGAGGGGGAAAATGAAAGATGTGATTGGTAAAATAAGAGAAGTGAGGTGCTATAACTAGCCACAGATATTTACTATGCCCAGGCAACGCCGGGCTCTTCAGCTAGTATATATATAAAGCTGAATGTGTGTGTGTATGTGTGTGTGTGTGTGTATGTCCGGGATTGGCATCTGAAACCGTCGCAGCTACAGCCACAAAATTTTGCACAGTCACACGTCTGGACCCCGAGAGCGTCATAAGCTATGTTGTGAGGTGAAATTTTAACCCCACGCTTTCCAATTCACCAAACAATTTTGCCCCTATCTACATAATGGGGAAAAAGTGAAATGAAAAGTGTTGGAGGCAAATTGACAGCTGACAGATGTGAACAAGGGGGACTTAAAGAATGAGAGCGATGGTGCCAAAGAGTATATACCGTACAGTTGCTAAGGTGGGGCCCCGACATGGGATACTCACCACACACAGGGATATGAACACACACAAAATGCACCACACACTACCACGTGCTTGAACACATATACCACCCTCAGCACACATTTCACCACACATACACCAACCTCGCCACTAGAGTTGAGCGACCTTGACCTTTTTAGAGTCGAGCCGGGTTTCGCGAAACCCGACTATCTCAAAAGTCGGGTCGAGTGAAATCGGCCGATTATGACGTAAAGTCGGGATCGACCGAAACACGAAACCCAATGCAAGTCAATGGGGCAGCATAGTCGGCAGTGAGTGGGGGCCAGGAAAACACCTAGAGTGCCCATTTTAATGTCAAAACCATCCATTCTTCTTAATGAAGCTTGTCAAGCGTAATTTACCTTATAATAATTGGAAGGCATTTGAAATTGGGGGTCATTTGGCTAAAGTTGTGGTGGGTAGGGCTGGTTCAAGTAATTAGTGGACCCAGGAAATCTGGACCACGTCACGGCAGTGGAGCAGGGAGAGGTAAGTATTTCAACTTTGCAAGTGCTGTGAACCTGAGCAAGCAGGGGGGGCCCACTCGTTGGCATTGGCACTGGCACAGGGCCCCTCAAAGTACAGCGGTGTGTTTGCACGGCGGGGGCGCCTCCCACCGGCAGCAACACTTTTGCGTACTATGAGAGGCCCTGTGCCAGTGACGTCGCCAACTAGTATTCCTCCCCCCACCTGATGAAGGAACCTGCACTTTCATCTGCACCTTCCTCTTTGTCCCCGTGTAAGGTGGTATGGTATGCGGGAAGAGCAACCTGACTTTCAGCAGGGTCACAATGTTGTTGTGTAGCGTGCACGGGGAATGTTGCGTTATGGGTCAATGTACCAGCAGACTCATCTATCACTGGCTGGGCAATGGGCAGGATGAGGAGGAAACACAGATATAGGCCCAAAGAATAAAGTAGGCTAAATGCAGTTCAAAATTGGTAACACAGGACTAACCAGGGGGCATTGCAGTGGAGGACAACTGGAATGAGAGGCTGACACAGAGAGTAGGCCCAAATCAGTAAGTAGTCGAAATGCAGTTCAAAATTGGCAACTGTAGTAAACAGGCGGCACAGCTTTGTTCAGTGGAGAACAGCAAGGAGTGGAAGACACCGATAGTAGGCCCCAACCCAACTAGTACGCCAAATGCAGTTGTTCCATTTAACCACAATTTCATGAGAGCCTGAACATAGAAGCTCAGGAAAGGCAACCTGGAGAACACCTTGTAGTGTAACACACCATCTCTCTACACCCCATACCCAATTTGTAGGCCTAATGCAGCGTAGTTTGCAACAACTACTAAACGAGAGTCGGAAGACCGAAGCAATGTGGATGAAACCTGGGGAACACCTTGGAGTGTAACACACCATCTCTCTACACCCCATACCCAATTTGTAGGCCTAATGCAGCGTAGTTTCCAACAACTACTAAACGAGAGTCGGAAGACCGAAGCAATGTGGATGAAACCTGGGGAACACCTTGGAGTGTAACACACCATCTCTCTACACCCCATACCCAATTTGTAGGCCTAATGCAGCGTAGTTTCCAACAACTACTAAACGAGAGCAGGAAGATCGAAGCCATGGCGAGGAAACCTGGGGAACACCTTGGAGTGTAACACACCATCTCTCTACACCCCATACCCAATTTGTAGGCCTAATGCAGTGTAATTTCCAACAACTACTAAACGAGAGCAGGAAGATCGAAGCAATGGCGAGGAAACCTGGGGAACACCTTGGAGTGGAACACACCATCTCTACACCCCATACCCAATTTGTAGGCCTAATGCAGTGTAGTTTCCAACAACTACTAAACGAGAGCCGGAAGATCGAAGCTCAGGAAAGGCAACCTGGAGAACACCTTGGAGTGGAACACACCATCTCTCTACACCCCATACCCAATTTGTAGGCCTAATGCAGTGTAGTTTCCAACAACTACTAAACGAGAGCATGAAGATCGAAGCATTGGCGAGGAAACCTGGGGAACACCTTGGAGTGGAACACACCATCTCTCTACACCCCATACCCAATTTGTAGGCCTAATGCAGTGTAGTTTCCAAGAACTACTAAACGAGAGCCGGAAGATCGAAGCTCAGGAAAGGCAACCTGGAAAACACCTTGGAGTGGAACACACCATCTCTCTACACCCCATACCCAATTTGTAGGCCTAATGCAGCGTAGTTTCCAACAACTACTAAACGAGAGCATGATGATCGAAGCATTGGCGAGGAAACCTGGGGAACACCTTGGAGTGGAACACACCATCTCTCTACAGTGGAACACACCATCTCTCTACACCCCATACCCAATTTGTAGGCCCAATGCAGCGTAGTTTCCAACAACTACTAAACGAGAGCCGGAAGATCGAAGCTCAGGAAAGGCAACCTGGGGAACACCTTGGAGTGTAACAAACCCTCTCTCTACACCACGGAAGGGCTGATTCTTAGGAAGGAAGGCTGTCGGAAAGAAGCAGGGCGCGTCCGAGGGTAATTATATTCTTATTAGGTATATACTCACCCTCGGACGCGCCCTGCTTCTTTATTTGTAATGAATGTTTATTTGCAATGTGGTTTTGACTTACTCTATTTTTTTGGTAAATAATGATTTTATTATTTTCATTGTTTTGAATCTTCTTGGCAATAATATAAAGAAGACGCAACAGGACAACACTCGGTGGATGCCATATCTGTGTTTAAAATTGAAAAAACCTTTCAGTTAACTACTTGCAGGAGAAAGTTATTGTAGCTGGTGGCCATTTTTAGTACTGTACCAGATTTTTGTTGTATGTGTTTGATTTTAATGTTAAAATGTCTGCATTTGATATCTCTCCAGTATTTTCTTTTTTATAAGCAAAATACTTATTTTTATATTTTCTGATGTTGGTTCCAGGGGTACACGGGCAGCAGTGGTGTGGTCAGTGGAGGCCTAGTGGAAGGAGTGACCGCAGACAGGCATCGAAGGCCTAAAATAATAACACATGGCTGTAGGCAATTTTAAATTGGTTCCAGGGGTACACGGGCAGCAGTGGTGTGGTCAGTGGAGGCCTAGTGGAAGGAGTGACCGCAGACAGGCATCGAAGGCCTAAAATAATAACACATGGCTGTAGGCAATTCTAAATTGGTTACAGGGGTACACGGGCAGCAGTGCCCTGGTCAGTGTAGTAGTAGTTGAAAGAATGGACCGCAAACAGGCATCGAAGACCTAAAATAAAAAAATTGGGCTGGCTGTAGGCAATTTTAAATTGGTTCCAGGGGTACACGGGCAGCAGTGGTGTGGTCAGTGGAGGCCTAGTGGAAGGAGTGACCGCAGACAGGCATCGAAGGCCTAAAATAATAACACATGGCTGTAGGCAATTTTAAATTGGTTCCAGGGGTACACGGGCAGCAGTGCCCTGGTTAGTGTAGTAGTAGTTGAAAGAATGGACCGCAGACAGGCATCGAAGGCCTAAAATAATAACACATGGCTGTAGGCAATTTTAAATTGGTTCCAGGGGTACACGGGCAGCAGTGGTGTTGTCAGTGGAGGCCTAGTGGAAGGAGTGACCGCAGACAGGCATTGAAGGCCTAAAATAATAACACATGGCTGTAGGCAATTTTAAATTGGTTCCAGGGGTACACGGGCAGCAGTGCCCTGGTCAGTGTAGTAGTAGTTGAAAGAATGGACCGCAGACAGGCATCGAAAGCCTAAAATAATAACACATGGCTGTAGGCAATTTTAAATTGGTTCCAGGGGTACACGGGCAGCAGTGGTGTGGTCAGTGGAGGCCTAGTGGAAGGAGTGACCGCAGACAGGCATCGAAGGCCTAAAATAATAACACATGGCTGTAGGCAATTTTAAATTGGTTCCAGGGGTACACGGGCAGCAGTGGTGTGGTCAGTGGAGGCCTAGTGGAAGGAGTGACCACAGACAGGCATCGAAGGCCTAAAATAATAACACATGGCTGTAGGCAATTTTACATTGGTTCCAGGGGTACACGGGCAGCAGTGGTGTGGTCAGTGGAGGCCTAGTGGAAGGAGTGACCACAGACAGGCATCGAAGGCCTAAAATAATAACACATGGCTGTAGGCAATTTTAAATTGGTTCCAGGGGTACACGGGCAGCAGTGGTGTGGTCAGTGGAGGCCTAGTGGAAGGAGTGACCGCAGACAGGCATCGAAGGCCTAAAATAATAACACATGGCTGTAGGCAATT
Source organism: Ranitomeya imitator (assembly GCF_032444005.1). Classification (NCBI taxonomy): domain Eukaryota; kingdom Metazoa; phylum Chordata; class Amphibia; order Anura; family Dendrobatidae; genus Ranitomeya; species Ranitomeya imitator. The sequence continues at coordinate 334,448,188 of NC_091287.1, read as the reverse complement.
CTAAATTGGTTACAGGGGTACACGGGCAGCAGTGCCCTGGTCAGTGTAGTAGTAGTTGAAAGAATGGACCGCAGACAGGCATCGAAGGCCTAAAATAAAAAAATTGGGCTGGCTGTAGGCAATTTTAAATTGGTTCCAGGGGTACACGGGCAGCAGTGGTGTGGTCAGTGGAGGCCTAGTGGAAGGAGTGACCGCAGACAGGCATCGAAGGCCTAAAATAATAACACATGGCTGTAGGCAATTTTAAATTGGTTCCAGGGGTACACGGGCAGCAGTGCCCTGGTCAGTGTAGTAGTAGTTGAAAGAATGGACCGCAGACAGGCATCGAAGGCCTAAAATAATAACACATGGCTGTAGGCAATTTTAAATTGGTTCCAGGGGTACACGGGCAGCAGTGGTGTGGTCAGTGGAGGCCTAGTGGAAGGAGTGACCGCAGACAGGCATCGAAGGCCTAAAATAATAACACATGGCTGTAGGCAATTTTAAATTGGTTCCAGGGGTACACGGGCAGCAGTGGTGTGGTCAGTGGAGGCCTAGTGGAAGGAGTGACCACAGACAGGCATCGAAGGCCTAAAATAATAACACATGGCTGTAGGCAATTTTAAATTGGTTCCAGGGGTACACGGGCAGCAGTGGTGTGGTCAGTGGAGGCCTAGTGGAAGGAGTGACCACAGACAAGCATCGAAGGCCTAAAATAATAACACATGGCTGTAGGCAATTTTAAATTGGTTCCAGGGGTACACGGGCAGCAGTGGTGTGGTCAGTGGAGGCCTAGTGGAAGGAGTGACCGCAGACAGGCATCGAAGGCCTAAAATAATAACACATGGCTGTAGGCAATTCTAAATTGGTTCCAGGGGTACACGGGCAGCAGTGCCCTGGTCAGTGTAGTAGTAGTTGAAAGAATGGACCGCAGACAGGCATCGAAGGCCTAAAATAAAAAAATTGGGCTGGCTGTAGGCAATTTTAAATTGGTTCCAGGGGTACACGGGCAGCAGTGGTGTGGTCAGTGGAGGCCTAGTGGAAGGAGTGACCGCAGACAGGCATCGAAGGCCTAAAATAATAACACATGGCTGTAGGCAATTTTAAATTGGTTCCAGGGGTACACGGGCAGCAGTGGTGTGTTCAGTGGAGGCCTAGTGGAAGGAGTGACCGCAGACAGGCATCGAAGGCCTAAAATAATAACACATGGCTGTAGGCAATTTTAAATTGGTTCCAGGGGTACACGGGCAGCAGTGGTGTGGTCAGTGGAGGCCTAGTGGAAGGAGTGACCGCAGACAGGCATCGAAGGCCTAAAATAATAACACATGGCTGTAGGCAATTCTAAATTGGTTCCAGGGGTACACGGGCAGCAGTGGTGTGGTCAGTGGAGGCCTAGTGGAAGGAGTGACCGCAGACAGGCATCGAAGGCCTAAAATAATAACACATGGCTGTAGGCAATTTTAAATTGGTTCCAGGGGTACACGGGCAGCAGTGCCCTGGTCAGTGTAGTAGTAGTTGAAAGAATGGACCGCAGACAGGCATCGAAGGCCTAAAATAATAACACATGGCTGTATGCAATTTTTAATTGGTTCCAGGGGTACACGGGCAGCAGTGGTGTGGTCAGTGGAGGCCTAGTGGAAGGAGTGACCGCAGACAGGCATCGAAGGCCTAAAATAATAACACATGGCTGTAGGCAATTTTAAATTGGTTCCAGGGGTACTTGGGCAGCAGTGGTGTGTTCAGTGGAGGCCTAGTGGAAGGAGTGACCGCAGACAGGCATCGAAGGCCTAAAATAATAACACATGGCTGTAGGCAATTCTAAATTGGTTCCAGGGGTACACGGGCAGCAGTGGTGTGGTCAGTGGAGGCCTAGTGGAAGGAGTGACCGCAGACAGGCATCGAAGGCCTAAAATAATAACACATGGCTGTAGGCAATTTTAAATTGGTTCCAGGGGTACACGGGCAGCAGTGCCCTGGTCAGTGTAGTAGTAGTTGAAAGAATGGACCGCAGACAGGCATCGAAGGCCTAAAATAATAACACATGGCTGTAGGCAATTTTAAATTGGTTCCAGGGGTACACGGGCAGCAGTGCCCTGGTCAGTGTAGTAGTAGTTGAAAGAATGGACCGCAGACAGGCATCGAAGGCCTAAAATAATAACACATGGCTGTAGGCAATTTTAAATTGGTTCCAGGGGTACACGGGCAGCAGTGGTGTGGTCAGTGGAGGCCTAGTGGAAGGAGTGACCGCAGACAGGCATCGAAGGCCTAAAATAATAACACATGGCTGTAGGCAATTTTAAATTGGTTCCAGGGGTACACGGGCAGCAGTGCCCTGGTCAGTGTAGTAGTAGTTGAAAGAATGGACCGCAGACAGGCATCGAAGGCCTAAAATAATAACACATGGCTGTAGGCAATTTTAAATTGGTTCCAGGGGTACACGGGCAGCAGTGGTGTGGTCAGTGGAGGCCTAGTGGAAGGAGTGACCGCAGACAGGCATCGAAGGCCTAAAATAATAACACATGGCTGTAGGCAATTTTAAATTGGTTCCAGGGGTACACAGGCAGCAGTGGTGTGGTCAGTGGAGGCCTAGTGGAAGGAGTGACCACAGACAGGCATCAAAGGCCTAAAATAATAACACATGGCTGTAGGCAATTTTAAATTGGTTCCAGGGGTACACGGGCAGTAGTGGTGTGGTCAGTGGAGGCCTAGTGGAAGGAGTGACCGCAGACAGGCATCGAAGGCCTAAAATAATAACACATGGCTGTAGGCAATTCTAAATTGGTTACAGGGGTACACGGGCAGCAGTGCCCTGGTCAGTGTAGTAGTAGTTGAAAGAATGGACCGCAGACAGGCATCGAAGGCCTAAAATAATAACACATGGCTGTAGGCAATTTTAAATTGGTTCCAGGGGTACACGGGCAGCAGTGGTGTGGTCAGTGGAGGCCTAGTGGAAGGAGTGACCGCAGACAGGCATCGAAGGCCTAAAATAATAATACATGGCTGTAGGCAATTTTAAATTGGTTCCAGGGGTACACGGGCAGCAGTGGTGTGGTCAGTGGAGGCCTAGTGGAAGGAGTGACCGCAGACAGGCATCGAAGGCCTAAAATAATAACACATGGCTGTAGGCAATTTTAAATTGGTTCCAGGGGTACACGGGCAGCAGTGCCCTGGTCAGTGTAGTAGTAGTTGAAAGAATGGACCGCAGACAGGCATCGAAGGCCTAAAATAATAACACATGGCTGTAGGCAATTTTAAATTGGTTCCAGGGGTACACGGGCAGCAGTGGTGTGGTCAGTGGAGGCCTAGTGGAAGGAGTGACCGCAGACAGGCATCGAAGGCCTAAAATAATAACACATGGCTGTAGGCAATTTTAAATTGGTTCCAGGGGTACACGGGCAGCAGTGCCCTGGTCAGTGTAGTAGTATTTGAAAGAATGGACCGCAGACAGGCATCGAAGGCCTAAAATAATAACACATGGCTGTATGCAATTTTAAATTGGTTCCAGGGGTACACGGGCAGCAGTGGTGTGGTCAGTGGAGGCCTAGTGGAAGGAGTGACCGCAGACAGGCATCGAAGGCCTAAAATAATAACACATGGCTGTAGGCAATTTTAAATTGGTTCCAGGGGTACACGGGCAGCAGTGGTGTGTTCAGTGGAGGCCTAGTGGAGGAGTGACCGCAGACAGGCATCGAAGGCCTAAAATAATAACACATGGCTGTAGGCAATTCTAAATTGGTTCCAGGGGTACACGGGCAGCAGTGGTGTGGTCAGTGGAGGCCTAGTGGAAGGAGTGACCGCAGACAGGCATCGAAGGCCTAAAATAATAACACATGGCTGTAGGCAATTTTAAATTGGTTCCAGGGGTACACGGGCAGCAGTGCCCTGGTCAGTGTAGTAGTAGTTGGAAGAATGGACCGCAGACAGGCATCGAAGGCCTAAAATAATAACACATGGCTGTAGGCAATTTTAAATTGGTTCCAGGGGTACACGGGCAGCAGTGGTGTGGTCAGTGGAGGCCTAGTGGAAGGAGTGACCGCAGACAGGCATCGAAGGCCTAAAATAATAACACATGGCTGTAGGCAATTTTAAATTGGTTCCAGGGGTACACGGGCAGCAGTGCCCTGGTCAGTGTAGTAGTAGTTGAAAGAATGGACCGCAGACAGGCATCGAAGGCCTAAAATAAAAACACATGGCTGTAGGCAATTTTAAATTGGTTCCAGGGGTACACGGGCAGCAGTGGTGTGGTCAGTGGAGGCCTAGTGGAAGGAGTGACCGCAGACAGGCATCGAAGGCCTAAAATAATAACACATGGCTGTAGGCAATTTTAAATTGGTTCCAGGGGTACACGGGCAGCAGTGGTGTGGTCAGTGGAGGCCTAGTGGAAGGAGTGACCGCAGACAGGCATCGAAGGCCTAAAATAATAACACATGGCTGTAGGCAATTTTAAATTGGTTCCAGGGGTACACGGGCAGCAGTGCCCTGGTCAGTGTAGTAGTAGTTGAAAGAATGGACCGCAGACAGGCATCGAAGGCCTAAAATAATAACACATGGCTGTAGGCAATTTTAAATTGGTTCCAGGGGTACACGGGCAGCAGTGGTGTGGTCAGTGGAGGCCTAGTGGAAGGAGTGACCGCAGACAGGCATCGAAGGCCTAAAATAATAACACATGGCTGTAGGCAATTTTAAATTGGTTCCAGGGGTACACGGGCAGCAGTGGTGTGGTCAGTGGAGGCCTAGTGGAAGGAGTGACCGCAGACAGGCATCGAAGGCCTAAAATAATAACACATGGCTGTAGGCAATTTTAAATTGGTTCCAGGGGTACACGGGCAGCAGTGGTGTGTTCAGTGGAGGCCTAGTGGAGGAGTGACCGCAGACAGGCATCGAAGGCCTAAAATAATAACACATGGCTGTAGGCAATTCTAAATTGGTTCCAGGGGTACACGGGCAGCAGTGGTGTGGTCAGTGGAGGCCTAGTGGAAGGAGTGACCGCAGACAGGCATCGAAGGCCTAAAATAATAACACATGGCTGTAGGCAATTTTAAATTGGTTCCAGGGGTACACGGGCAGCAGTGCCCTGGTCAGTGTAGTAGTAGTTGAAAGAATGGACCGCAGACAGGCATCGAAGGCCTAAAATAATAACACATGGCTGTAGGCAATTTTAAATTGGTTCCAGGGGTACACGGGCAGCAGTGGTGTGGTCAGTGGAGGCCTAGTGGAAGGAGTGACCGCAGACAGGCATCGAAGGCCTAAAATAATAACACATGGCTGTAGGCAATTTTAAATTGGTTCCAGGGGTACACGGGCAGCAGTGCCCTGGTCAGTGTAGTAGTAGTTGAAAGAATGGACCGCAGACAGGCATCGAAGGCCTAAAATAAAAACACATGGCTGTAGGCAATTTTAAATTGGTTCCAGGGGTACACGGGCAGCAGTGGTGTGGTCAGTGGAGGCCTAGTGGAAGGAGTGACCGCAGACAGGCACCGAAGGCCTAAAATAATAACACATGGCTGTAGGCAATTTTAAATTGGTTCCAGGGGTACACGGGCAGCAGTGGTGTGGTCAGTGGAGGCCTAGTGGAAGGAGTGACCGCAGACAGGCATCGAAGGCCTAAAATAATAACACATGGCTGTAGGCAATTTTAAATTGGTTCCAGGGGTACACGGGCAGCAGTGCCCTGGTCAGTGTAGTAGTAGTTGAAAGAATGAACCGCAGACAGGCATCGAAGGCCTAAAATAATAACACATGGCTGTAGGCAATTTTAAATTGGTTCCAGGGGTACACGGGCAGCAGTGGTGTGGTCAGTGGAGGCCTAGTGGAAGGAGTGACCGCAGACAGGCATCGAAGGCCTAAAATAATAACACATGGCTGTAGGCAATTTTAAATTGGTTCCAGGGGTACACAGGCAGCAGTGGTGTGGTCAGTGGAGGCCTAGTGGAAGGAGTGACCACAGACAGGCATCAAAGGCCTAAAATAATAACACATGGCTGTAGGCAATTTTAAATTGGTTCCAGGGGTACACGGGCAGTAGTGGTGTGGTCAGTGGAGGCCTAGTGGAAGGAGTGACCGCAGACAGGCATCGAAGGCCTAAAATAATAACACATGGCTGTAGGCAATTCTAAATTGGTTACAGGGGTACACGGGCAGCAGTGCCCTGGTCAGTGTAGTAGTAGTTGAAAGAATGGACCGCAGACAGGCATCGAAGGCCTAAAATAATAACACATGGCTGTAGGCAATTTTAAATTGGTTCCAGGGGTACACGGGCAGCAGTGGTGTGGTCAGTGGAGGCCTAGTGGAAGGAGTGACCGCAGACAGGCATCGAAGGCCTAAAATAATAACACATGGCTGTAGGCAATTTTAAATTGGTTCCAGGGGTACACGGGCAGCAGTGGTGTGGTCAGTGGAGGCCTAGTGGAAGGAGTGACCGCAGACAGGCATCGAAGGCCTAAAATAATAACACATGGCTGTAGGCAATTTTAAATTGGTTCCAGGGGTACACGGGCAGCAGTGCCCTGGTCAGTGTAGTAGTAGTTGAAAGAATGGACCGCAGACAGGCATCGAAGGCCTAAAATAATAACACATGGCTGTAGGCAATTTTAAATTGGTTCCAGGGGTACACGGGCAGCAGTGGTGTGGTCAGTGGAGGCCTAGTGGAAGGAGTGACCGCAGACAGGCATCGAAGGCCTAAAATAATAACACATGGCTGTAGGCAATTTTAAATTGGTTCCAGGGGTACACGGGCAGCAGTGCCCTGGTCAGTGTAGTAGTATTTGAAAGAATGGACCGCAGACAGGCATCGAAGGCCTAAAATAATAACACATGGCTGTAGGCAATTTTAAATTGGTTCCAGGGGTACACGGGCAGCAGTGGTGTGGTCAGTGGAGGCCTAGTGGAAGGAGTGACCGCAGACAGGCATCGAAGGCCTAAAATAATAACACATGGCTGTAGGCAATTTTAAATTGGTTCCAGGGGTACACGGGCAGCAGTGGTGTGTTCAGTGGAGGCCTAGTGGAGGAGTGACCGCAGACAGGCATCGAAGGCCTAAAATAATAACACATGGCTGTAGGCAATTCTAAATTGGTTCCAGGGGTACACGGGCAGCAGTGGTGTGGTCAGTGGAGGCCTAGTGGAAGGAGTGACCGCAGACAGGCATCGAAGGCCTAAAATAATAACACATGGCTGTAGGCAATTTTAAATTGGTTCCAGGGGTACACGGGCAGCAGTGCCCTGGTCAGTGTAGTAGTAGTTGAAAGAATGGACCGCAGACAGGCATCGAAGGCCTAAAATAATAACACATGGCTGTAGGCAATTTTAAATTGGTTCCAGGGGTACACGGGCAGCAGTGGTGTGGTCAGTGGAGGCCTAGTGGAAGGAGTGACCACAGACAGGCATCGAAGGCCTAAAATAATAACACATGGCTGTAGGCAATTTTAAATTGGTTCCAGGGGTACACGGGCAGCAGTGGTGTGGTCAGTGGAGGCCTAGTGGAAGGAGTGACCACAGACAGGCATCGAAGGCCTAAAATAATAACACATGGCTGTAGGCAATTTTAAATTGGTTCCAGGGGTACACGGGCAGCAGTGGTGTGGTCAGTGGAGGCCTAGTGGAAGGAGTGACCGCAGACAGGCATCGAAGGCCTAAAATAATAACACATGGCTGTAGGCAATTCTAAATTGGTTCCAGGGGTACACGGGCAGCAGTGCCCTGGTCAGTGTAGTAGTAGTTGAAAGAATGGACCGCAGACAGGCATCGAAGGCCTAAAATAAAAAAATTGGGCTGGCTGTAGGCAATTTTAAATTGGTTCCAGGGGTACACGGGCAGCAGTGGTGTGGTCAGTGGAGGCCTAGTGGAAGGAGTGACCGCAGACAGGCATCGAAGGCCTAAAATAATAACACATGGCTGTAGGCAATTTTAAATTGGTTCCAGGGGTACACGGGCAGCAGTGGTGTGTTCAGTGGAGGCCTAGTGGAAGGAGTGACCGCAGACAGGCATCGAAGGCCTAAAATAATAACACATGGCTGTAGGCAATTTTAAATTGGTTCCAGGGGTACACGGGCAGCAGTGGTGTGGTCAGTGGAGGCCTAGTGGAAGGAGTGACCGCAGACAGGCATCGAAGGCCTAAAATAATAACACATGGCTGTAGGCAATTCTAAATTGGTTCCAGGGGTACACGGGCAGCAGTGGTGTGGTCAGTGGAGGCCTAGTGGAAGGAGTGACCGCAGACAGGCATCGAAGGCCTAAAATAATAACACATGGCTGTAGGCAATTTTAAATTGGTTCCAGGGATACACGGGCAGCAGTGCCCTGGTCAGTGTAGTAGTAGTTGAAAGAATGGACCGCAGACAGGCATCGAAGGCCTAAAATAATAACACATGGCTGTATGCAATTTTTAATTGGTTCCAGGGGTACACGGGCAGCAGTGGTGTGGTCAGTGGAGGCCTAGTGGAAGGAGTGACCGCAGACAGGCATCGAAGGCCTAAAATAATAACACATGGCTGTAGGCAATTTTAAATTGGTTCCAGGGGTACTTGGGCAGCAGTGGTGTGTTCAGTGGAGGCCTAGTGGAAGGAGTGACCGCAGACAGGCATCGAAGGCCTAAAATAATAACACATGGCTGTAGGCAATTCTAAATTGGTTCCAGGGGTACACGGGCAGCAGTGGTGTGGTCAGTGGAGGCCTAGTGGAAGGAGTGACCGCAGACAGGCATCGAAGGCCTAAAATAATAACACATGGCTGTAGGCAATTTTAAATTGGTTCCAGGGGTACACGGGCAGCAGTGCCCTGGTCAGTGTAGTAGTAGTTGAAAGAATGGACCGCAGACAGGCATCGAAGGCCTAAAATAATAACACATGGCTGTAGGCAATTTTAAATTGGTTCCAGGGGTACACGGGCCGCAGTGCCCTGGTCAGTGTAGTAGTAGTTGAAAGAATGGACCGCAGACAGGCATCGAAGGCCTAAAATAATAACACATGGCTGTAGGCAATTTTAAATTGGTTCCAGGGGTACACGGGCAGCAGTGGTGTGGTCAGTGGAGGCCTAGTGGAAGGAGTGACCGCAGACAGGCATCGAAGGCCTAAAATAATAACACATGGCTGTAGGCAATTTTAAATTGGTTCCAGGGGTACACGGGCAGCAGTGCCCTGGTCAGTGTAGTAGTAGTTGAAAGAATGGACCGCAGACAGGCATCGAAGGCCTAAAATAATAACACATGGCTGTAGGCAATTTTAAATTGGTTCCAGGGGTACACGGGCAGCAGTGGTGTGGTCAGTGGAGGCCTAGTGGAAGGAGTGACCGCAGACAGGCATCGAAGGCCTAAAATAATAACACATGGCTGTAGGCAATTTTAAATTGGTTCCAGGGGTACACAGGCAGCAGTGGTGTGGTCAGTGGAGGCCTAGTGGAAGGAGTGACCACAGACAGGCATCAAAGGCCTAAAATAATAACACATGGCTGTAGGCAATTTTAAATTGGTTCCAGGGGTACACGGGCAGTAGTGGTGTGGTCAGTGGAGGCCTAGTGGAAGGAGTGACCGCAGACAGGCATCGAAGGCCTAAAATAATAACACATGGCTGTAGGCAATTCTAAATTGGTTACAGGGGTACACGGGCAGCAGTGCCCTGGTCAGTGTAGTAGTAGTTGAAAGAATGGACCGCAGACAGGCATCGAAGGCCTAAAATAATAACACATGGCTGTAGGCAATTTTAAATTGGTTCCAGGGGTACACGGGCAGCAGTGGTGTGGTCAGTGGAGGCCTAGTGGAAGGAGTGACCGCAGAGAGGCATCGAAGGCCTAAAATAATAACACATGGCTGTAGGCAATTTTAAATTGGTTCCAGGGGTACACGGGCAGCAGTGGTGTGGTCAGTGGAGGCCTAGTGGAAGGAGTGACCGCAGACAGGCATCGAAGGCCTAAAATAATAACACATGGCTGTAGGCAATTTTAAATTGGTTCCAGGGGTACACGGGCAGCAGTGCCCTGGTCAGTGTAGTAGTAGTTGAAAGAATGGACCGCAGACAGGCATCGAAGGCCTAAAATAATAACACATGGCTGTAGGCAATTTTAAATTGGTTCCAGGGGTACACGGGCAGCAGTGGTGTGGTCAGTGGAGGCCTAGTGGAAGGAGTGACCGCAGACAGGCATCGAAGGCCTAAAATAATAACACATGGCTGTAGGCAATTTTAAATTGGTTCCAGGGGTACACGGGCAGCAGTGCCCTGGTCAGTGTAGTAGTATTTGAAAGAATGGACCGCAGACAGGCATCGAAGGCCTAAAATAATAACACATGGCTGTAGGCAATTTTAAATTGGTTCCAGGGGTACACGGGCAGCAGTGGTGTGGTCAGTGGAGGCCTAGTGGAAGGAGTCACCGCAGACAGGCATCGAAGGCCTAAAATAATAACACATGGCTGTAGGCAATTTTAAATTGGTTCCAGGGGTACACGGGCAGCAGTGGTGTGTTCAGTGGAGGCCTAGTGGAGGAGTGACCGCAGACAGGCATCGAAGGCCTAAAATAATAACACATGGCTGTAGGCAATTCTAAATTGGTTCCAGGGGTACACGGGCAGCAGTGGTGTGGTCAGTGGAGGCCTAGTGGAAGGAGTGACCGCAGACAGGCATCGAAGGCCTAAAATAATAACACATGGCTGTAGGCAATTTTAAATTGGTTCCAGGGGTACACGGGCAGCAGTGCCCTGGTCAGTGTAGTAGTAGTTGGAAGAATGGACCGCAGACAGGCATCGAAGGCCTAAAATAATAACACATGGCTGTAGGCAATTTTAAATTGGTTCCAGGGGTACACGGGCAGCAGTGGTGTGGTCAGTGGAGGCCTAGTGGAAGGAGTGACCGCAGACAGGCATCGAAGGCCTAAAATAATAACACATGGCTGTAGGCAATTTTAAATTGGTTCCAGGGGTACACGGGCAGCAGTGCCCTGGTCAGTGTAGTAGTAGTTGAAAGAATGGACCGCAGACAGGCATCGAAGGCCTAAAATAATAACACATGGCTGTAGGCAATTTTAAATTGGTTCCAGGGGTACACGGGCAGCAGTGGTGTGGTCAGTGGAGGCCTAGTGGAAGGAGTGACCGCAGACAGGCATCGAAGGCCTAAAATAATAACACATGGCTGTAGGCAATTTTAAATTGGTTCCAGGGGTACACGGGCAGCAGTGGTGTGGTCAGTGGAGGCCTAGTGGAAGGAGTGACCGCAGACAGGCATCGAAGGCCTAAAATAATAACACATGGCTGTAGGCAATTTTAAATTGGTTCCAGGGGTACACGGGCAGCAGTGCCCTGGTCAGTGTAGTAGTAGTTGAAAGAATGGACCGCAGACAGGCATCGAAGGCCTAAAATAATAACACATGGCTGTAGGCAATTTTAAATTGGTTCCAGGGGTACACGGGCAGCAGTGGTGTGGTCAGTGGAGGCCTAGTGGAAGGAGTGACCGCAGACAGGCATCGAAGGCCTAAAATAATAACACATGGCTGTAGGCAATTTTAAATTGGTTCCAGGGGTACACGGGCAGCAGTGGTGTGGTCAGTGGAGGCCTAGTGGAAGGAGTGACCGCAGACAGGCATCGAAGGCCTAAAATAATAACACATGGCTGTAGGCAATTTTAAATTGGTTCCAGGGGTACACGGGCAGCAGTGGTGTGTTCAGTGGAGGCCTAGTGGAGGAGTGACCGCAGACAGGCATCGAAGGCCTAAAATAATAACACATGGCTGTAGGCAATTCTAAATTGGTTCCAGGGGTACACGGGCAGCAGTGGTGTGGTCAGTGGAGGCCTAGTGGAAGGAGTGACCGCAGACAGGCATCGAAGGCCTAAAATAATAACACATGGCTGTAGGCAATTTTAAATTGGTTCCAGGGGTACACGGGCAGCAGTGCCCTGGTCAGTGTAGTAGTAGTTGAAAGAATGGACCGCAGACAGGCATCGAAGGCCTAAAATAATAACACATGGCTGTAGGCAATTTTAAATTGGTTCCAGGGGTACACGGGCAGCAGTGGTGTGGTCAGTGGAGGCCTAGTGGAAGGAGTGACCGCAGACAGGCATCGAAGGCCTAAAATAATAACACATGGCTGTAGGCAATTTTAAATTGGTTCCAGGGGTACACGGGCAGCAGTGCCCTGGTCAGTGTAGTAGTAGTTGAAAGAATGGACCGCAGACAGGCATCGAAGGCCTAAAATAAAAACACATGGCTGTAGGCAATTTTAAATTGGTTCCAGGGGTACACGGGCAGCAGTGGTGTGGTCAGTGGAGGCCTAGTGGAAGGAGTGACCGCAGACAGGCATCGAAGGCCTAAAATAATAACACATGGCTGTAGGCAATTTTAAATTGGTTCCATGGGTACACGGGCAGCAGTGGTGTGGTCAGTGGAGGCCTAGTGGAAGGAGTGACCGCAGACAGGCATCGAAGGCCTAAAATAATAACACATGGCTGTAGGCAATTTTAAATTGGTTCCAGGGGTACACGGGCAGCAGTGCCCTGGTCAGTGTAGTAGTAGTTGAAAGAATGGACCGCAGACAGGCATCGAAGGCCTAAAATAATAACACATGGCTGTAGGCAATTTTAAATTGGTTCCAGGGGTACACGGGCAGCAGTGGTGCGGTCAGTGGAGGCCTAGTGGAAGGAGTGACCGCAGACAGGCATCGAAGGCCTAAAATAATAACACATGGCTGTAGGCAATTTTAAATTGGTTCCAGGGGTACACAGGCAGCAGTGGTGTGGTCAGTGGAGGCCTAGTGGAAGGAGTGACCACAGACAGGCATCAAAGGCCTAAAATAATAACACATGGCTGTAGGCAATTTTAAATTGGTTCCAGGGGTACACGGGCAGTAGTGGTGTGGTCAGTGGAGGCCTAGTGGAAGGAGTGACCGCAGACAGGCATCGAAGGCCTAAAATAATAACACATGGCTGTAGGCAATTCTAAATTGGTTACAGGGGTACACGGGCAGCAGTGCCCTGGTCAGTGTAGTAGTAGTTGAATGAATGGACCGCAGACAGGCATCGAAGGCCTAAAATAATAACACATGGCTGTAGGCAATTTTAAATTGGTTCCAGGGGTACACGGGCAGCAGTGGTGTGGTCAGTGGAGGCCTAGTGGAAGGAGTGACCGCAGACAGGCATCGAAGGCCTAAAATAATAACACATGGCTGTAGGCAATTTTAAATTGGTTCCAGGGGTACACGGGCAGCAGTGGTGTGGTCAGTGGAGGCCTAGTGGAAGGAGTGACCGCAGACAGGCATCGAAGGCCTAAAATAATAACACATGGCTGTAGGCAATTTTAAATTGGTTCCAGGGGTACACGGGCAGCAGTGCCCTGGTCAGTGTAGTAGTAGTTGAAAGAATGGACCGCAGACAGGCATCGAAGGCCTAAAATAATAACACATGGCTGTAGGCAATTTTAAATTGGTTCCAGGGGTACACGGGCAGCAGTGGTGTGGTCAGTGGAGGCCTAGTGGAAGGAGTGACCGCAGACAGGCATCGAAGGCCTAAAATAATAACACATGGCTGTAGGCAATTTTAAATTGGTTCCAGGGGTACACGGGCAGCAGTGCCCTGGTCAGTGTAGTAGTATTTGAAAGAATGGACCGCAGACAGGCATCGAAGGCCTAAAATAATAACACATGGCTGTAGGCAATTTTAAATTGGTTCCAGGGGTACACGGGCAGCAGTGGTGTGGTCAGTGGAGGCCTAGTGGAAGGAGTGACCGCAGACAGGCATCGAAGGCCTAAAATAATAACACATGGCTGTAGGCAATTTTAAATTGGTTCCAGGGGTACACGGGCAGCAGTGGTGTGTTCAGTGGAGGCCTAGTGGAGGAGTGACCGCAGACAGGCATCGAAGGCCTAAAATAATAACACATGGCTGTAGGCAATTCTAAATTGGTTCCAGGGGTACACGGGCAGCAGTGGTGTGGTCAGTGGAGGCCTAGTGGAAGGAGTGACCGCAGACAGGCATCGAAGGCCTAAAATAATAACACATGGCTGTAGGCAATTTTAAATTGGTTCCAGGGGTACACGGGCAGCAGTGCCCTGGTCAGTGTAGTAGTAGTTGAAAGAATGGACCGCAGACAGGCATCGAAGGCCTAAAATAATAACACATGGCTGTAGGCAATTTTAAATTGGTTCCAGGGGTACACGGGCAGCAGTGGTGTGGTCAGTGGAGGCCTAGTGGAAGGAGTGACCGCAGACAGGCATCGAAGGCCTAAAATAATAACACATGGCTGTAGGCAATTTTAAATTGGTTCCAGGGGTACACGGGCAGCAGTGCCCTGGTCAGTGTAGTAGTAGTTGAAAGAATGGACCGCAGACAGGCATCGAAGGCCTAAAATAAAAACACATGGCTGTAGGCAATTTTAAATTGGTTCCAGGGGTACACGGGCAGCAGTGGTGTGGTCAGTGGAGGCCTAGTGGAAGGAGTGACCGCAGACAGGCATCGAAGGCCTAAAATAACAACACATGGCTGTAGGCAATTTTAAATTGGTTCCAGGGGTACACGGGCAGCAGTGCCCTGGTCAGTGTAGTAGTAGTTGAAAGAATGGACCGCAGACAGGCATCGAAGGCCTAAAATAATAACACATGGCTGTAGGCAATTTTAAATTGGTTCCAGGGGTACACGGGCAGCAGTGGTGTTGTCAGTGGAGGCCTAGTGGAAGGAGTGACCGCAGACAGGCATCGAAGGCCTAAAATAATAACACATGGCTGTAGGCAATTTTAAATTGGTTCCAGGGGTACACGGGCAGCAGTGGTGTGGTCAGTGGAGGCCTAGTGGAAGGAGTGACCACAGACAGGCATCGAAGGCCTAAAATAATAACACATGGCTGTAGGCAATTTTAAATTGGTTCCAGGGGTACACGGGCAGCAGTGGTGTGGTCAGTGGAGGCCTAGTGGAAGGAGTGACCACAGACAGGCATCGAAGGCCTAAAATAATAACACATGGCTGTAGGCAATTTTAAATTGGTTCCAGGGGTACACGGGCAGCAGTGGTGTGGTCAGTGGAGGCCTAGTGGAAGGAGTGACCACAGACAGGCATCGAAGGCCTAAAATAATAACACATGGCTGTAGGCAATTTTAAATTGGTTCCAGGGGTACACGGGCAGCAGTGGTGTGGTCAGTGGAGGCCTAGTGGAAGGAGTGACCACAGACAGGCATCGAAGGCCTAAAATAATAACACATGGCTGTAGGCAATTTTAAATTGGTTCCAGGGGTACACGGGCAGCAGTGGGGTGTTCAGTGGAGGCCTAGTGGAAGGAGTGACTGCAGACAGGCATCGAAGGCCTAAAATAATAACACATGGCTGTAGGCAATTTTAAATTGGTTCCAGGGGTACACGGGCAGCAGTGGTGTGGTCAGTGGAGGCCTAGTGGAAGGAGTGACCGCAGACAGGCATCGAAGGCCTAAAATAATAACACATGGCTGTAGGCAATTTTAAATTGGTTCCAGGGGTACACGGGCAGCAGTGGTGTGGTCAGAGGAGGCCTAGTGGAAGGAGTGACCACAGACAGGCATCGAAGGCCTAAAATAATAACACATGGCTGTAGGCAATTTTAAATTGGTTCCATGGGTACACGGGCAGCAGTGCCCTGGTCAGTGTAGTAGTAGTTGAAAGAATGGACCGCAGACAGGCATCGAAGGCCTAAAATAAAAAAATTGGGCTGGCTGTAGGCAATTTTAAATTGGTTCCAGGGGTACACGGGCAGCAGTGGTGTGGTCAGTGGAGGCCTAGTGGAAGGAGTGACCGCAGACAGGCATCGAAGGCCTAAAATAATAACACATGGCTGTAGGCAATTTTAAATTGCTTCCAGGGGTACACGGGCAGCAGTGGTGTGGTCAGTGGAGGCCTAGTGGAAGGAGTGACCACAGACAGGCATCGAAGGCCTAACATAACAAAAATGTCAATACAATGGTATTGTCAGTGGCAGGCATTGAAGGATGTCAGCGCATAGACTAAACATTGGTGGAGCTGTGAGATAATTTTGCAAGTGGTAGAGCACTGTTTGAGCTGGGGTGGGGGGAAACTGTCTTGTGGCCGGCGGTACAGGCCCAGGGCCCCTCATATTACAACGGTGTGTCTGACGTTGGGTGCGCACCACCACCACCAGAGACACTTTATTGTACTAGGAGGGACCCAGTGGCAGTGCCGTCGACCAAAAGCGGGCTCACCCACCTCTTCAGACAAACTGCACTCTCACGGGTGCTGTCGCCAAGTGTCGATACCACGGCCCCGTGTGGGGAGTTTGGCCATTTAGTGAGGTGTAAACATGTCGTATGCTGGACAATCAGGTGCAGAAAATTACGAGATTGGAAAAGGCATTCAGAATAGTCCACAGGCAAGACCTTTTCATAGGAAAGCTAGGTGTCAGCCGGGCAAGGTGGGGCAAAAGATTTCGAAATCCAGTTGTGGTTCATTTTAATGAAGGTTAGATCATCTACATTTTGGGTAGACAGACGAGTCCTTTTTTCTGTTAGTATTGAACCTGCAGCACTGAATCCTCTTTCTGATAGGACACTAGCTGCCGGGCAAGCAAGCTCCTGCAATGCATATTCTGCCAATTCTGGCCAGGTGTCTAATTTTGATGCCCAGTAATCAAATGGGAATGACGGTTGAGGGAGAACATCGATAAGGGATGAAAAATAGTTTGTAACCATACTGGACAAATGTTGTCTCCTGTCACTTTGAATTGATGCTGCAGTACCTGTCCTGTCTGCGGTCATAGCAAAATCACTCCACAACCTGGTCAGAAAACCCCTCTGGCCAACGCCACTTTTGATTTCTGCCCCTCTAACTCCTCTGGTCTGCTGGCCCCTGCAGCTCGTGTGAGAACGATCACGGGCGCTGTGTGCAGGGAATGCCAGAAGCAAACGGTCAACAAGAGTTGATTGTTTGGTTGCTAATATTAGTTCCAAGTTCTCATGTGGCATTATATTTTGCAATTTGCCTTTATAGCGAGGATCAAGGAGGCAGGCCAACCAGTAATCGTCATCATTCATCATTTTAGTTATGCGTGTGTCCCTTTTGAGGATACGTAAGGCATAATCCGCCATGTGGGCCAAAGTTCCAGTTCTCAAATCTGCGGTTGTGCTTGGTTGAGGGGCAGTTTCAGGCAAATCAACGTCACTTGTGTCCCTCAAAAAACCAGAACCCGGCCTTGCCGCGCCACCAATTTCCAGTGGCCCCGGAAAAGCTTCCTCATTAAAAATATAATCATCCCCATCATCCTCCTCGTCCTCCTCCTCCTCTTCGCCCGCTACCTCGTCCTGTACACTGCCCTGACCAGACAATGGCTGACTGTCATCAAGGCTTTCCTCTTCCTCAGCTGCAGACGCCTGATCCTTTATGTGCGTCAAACTTTGCATCAGCAGACGCATTAGGGGGATGCTCATGCTTATTATGGCGTTGTCTGCACTAACCAGCCGTGTGCATTCCTCAAAACACTGAAGGACTTGACACATGTCTTGAATCTTCGACCACTGCACACCTGACAACTCCATGTCTGCCATCCTACTGCCTGCCCGTGTATGTGTATCCTCCCACAAAAACATAACAGCCCGCCTCTGTTCACACAGTCTCTGAAGCATGTGCAGTGTTGAGTTCCACCTTGTTGCAATGTCTATGATTAGGCGATGCTGGGGAAGGTTCAAAGAACGCTGATAGGTCTGCATACGGCTGGAGTGTACGGGCGAACGGCGGATATGTGAGCAAAGTCCACGCACTTTGAGGAGCAGGTCGGATAACCCCGGATAACTTTTCAGGAAGCACTGCACCACCAGGTTTAAGGTGTGAGCCAGGCAAGGAATGTGTTTCAGTTGGGAAAGGGAGATGGCAGCCATGAAATTCCTTCCGTTATCACTCACTACCTTGCCTGCCTCAAGATCTACAGTGCCCAGCCACGACTGCGTTTCTTTCTGCAAGAACTCGGACAGAACTTCCGCGGTGTGTCTGTTGTCGCCCAAACACTTCATAGCCAATACAGCCTGCTGACGTTTGCCAGTAGCTGCCCCATAATGGGAGACCTGGTGTGCAACAGTGGCAGCTGCGGATGGAGTGGTTGTGCGACTGCGGTCTGTGGACGAGCTCTCGCTTCTGCAGGAGGACGAAGAGGAGGAGGAGGGGGTGCGAACGGCTACAGCCAATTGTTTCCTAGACCGTGGGCTAGGCAGAACTGTCCCAAACTTGCTGTCCCCTGTGGACCCTGCATCCACCACATTTACCCAGTGTGCCGTGATGGACACGTAACGTCCCTGGCCATGCCTACTGGTCCATGCATCTGTTGTCAGGTGCACCTTTGTGCTCACAGACTGCCTGAGTGCATGGACGATGCGCTCTTTAACATGCTGGTGGAGGGCTGGGATGGCTTTTCTGGAAAAAAAGTGTCGACTGGGTAGCTCGTAGCGTGGTACAGCGTAGTCCATCAGGGCTTTGAAAGCTTCGCTTTCAACTAACCGGTAGGGCATCATCTCTAACGAGATTAGTCTAGCTATGTGTGCGTTCAAACCCTGTGTACGCGGATGCGAGGCTAAGTACTTCCTTTTTCTAACCATAGTCTCATGTAGGGTGAGCTGGACTGGAGAGCTGGAGATCGTGGAACTAGCGGGGGTGCCGGTGGACATGGCAGACTGAGAGACGGTGGGAGATGGTATTGTTGCCACCGGTGCCCTAGATGCAGTGTTTCCTACTACGAAACTGGTGATTCCCTGACCCTGACGGCTTTGGCCTGGCAAAGAAACCTGCACAGATACTGCAGGTGGTGCGGAAAATGGTGGCCCTACACTGCCGGAAGGGATGTTGCGTTGCTGACTAGCTTCATTGGCCGAGGGTGCTACAACCTTAAGGGACGTTTGGTAGTTAGTCCAGGCTTGCAAATGCATGGTGGTTAAATGTCTATGCATGCAACTTGTATTGAGACTTTTCAGATTCTGTCCTCTGCTTAAGGTAGTTGAACATTTTTGACAGATGACTTTGCGCTGATCAATTGGATGTTGTTTAAAAAAATGCCAGACTGCACTCTTTCTAGCATCGGATACCTTTTCAGGCATTGCAGACTGAGCTTTAACCGGATGGCCACGCTGTCCTCCAACAGGTTTTAGCTTTGCCACGCGTTTTGGGCAAGATACGGGCCCGGCAGATGGAACCTGTTGCGATGTTGATGCCTGCTGCGGCCCCTCCTCCTCCGCTTCAGAACTGCTGCCGCCTGCACCCTGTTCCCCCAATGGCTGCCAATCGGGGTCAAGAACTGGGTCATCTATTACCTCTTCTTGTAGCTCGTGTGCAACTTCGTCTGTGTCACCGTGTCGGTCGGTGGTATAGCGTTCGTGATGGGGCAACATAGTCTCATCAGGGTCTGATTCTTGATCATTACCGTGTGAGGGCAATGTTGTGGTCTGAGTCAAAGGACCAGCATAGTAGTCTGGCTGTGGCTGTGCATCAGTGCACTCCATGTCAGATTCAACTTGTAATGGGCATGGACTGTTAACTGCTTCACTTTCTAAGCCAGGGACGGTATGTGTAAAGAGCTCCATGGAGTAACCCGTTGTGTCGCCTGCTGCATTCTTCTCTGTTGTTGTTTTTGCTGAAGAGGACAAGGAAGCGACTTGTCCCTGACCGTGAACATCCACTAACGACGCGCTGCTTTGACATTTACCAGTTTCACGAGAGGAGGCAAAAGAGCTAGAGGCTGAGTCAGCAAGATAAGCCAAAACTTGCTTTTGCTGCTCCGGCTTTAAAAGCGGTTTTCCTACTCCCAGAAAAGGGAGCGTTCGAGGCCTTGTGTAGCCAGACGACGAACCTGGCTCCACAGCTCCAGACTTAGGTGCAATATTTTTTTTCCCACGACCAGCTGATGCTCCACCACTACCACTACCCTCATTACCAGCTGACAATGAACGCCCCCGGCCACGACCTCTTCCACCATACTTCCTCATTGTTTTAAAAACGTAAACAAACTAACGGTATTTGTTGCTGTCACACAAATTACACGGTGAGCTATAACTTCAGTATGATTTAGCTACCCCTTTACAGGTGATTGAGACCACAACGAAAATCAGGCACAATGTTACACACTCTGTTGTTGGTGGCAACAAATGAGAGAGATGCCACACACGCAGGACTGTCACTGAAGCACAAATGTAAATATTAATCTCCCACTGATTTGATTTTTTTTTTTTTTTCAGGGAGACTTTAGGAAAAAAAAAAAATAGAATAAAATGATTTTTTCAGGAAGAATTTAGAAACCAAAGAAAATAAAATGATTTTTTCAGGGAGAATTTAGAAAACAAATAAAACAAAAAAAGGCTTTCTATGGCCCACTGAGTGAGAGATGACGCACACAGGAGTCAGGAGTGGCACACAAGCCCAGAGGCCAATATTTATCTCCCACTGATTGATGTAGTGATTTTTTCAGGTAGATTTTGGAACCCAAATCTACCTAAAAAAAATAATAGGCTTTCTATGGCCCACAATTGGAGAGAGAGAGAGAGAGAGAGATGGCACACCCAGGAGTCAAGACTGGCACACAAGCAGAAAGGGCAATATTAATCTCCCACTGATTTGTTTTTTTTTTTGTTTTTTTTTTTCAGGGAGACTTTAGGAAAAAAAAATAGAATAAAATGATTTTTTCAGGAAGAATTTAGAAACCAAATAAAATAAAATTATTTTTTCAGGGAGAATTTAGAAAACAAATAAAACAAAAAAAGGCTTTCTATGGCCCACTGAGTGAGAGATGACGCACACAGGAGTCAGGAGTGGCACACAAGCCCAGAGGCCAATATTTATCTCCCACTGATTGATGTAGTGATTTTTTCAGGTAGATTTTGGAACCCAAATCAAGCTAAAAAAATAATAGGCTTTCTATGGCCCACAATTGGAGAGAGAGAGAGAGATGGCACACCCAGGAGTCAAGACTGGCACACAAGCAGAAAGGGCAATATTAATCGCCCACTGATTTGTTTTTTTTTTTTTTTTTTTCAGGGAGACTTTAGGAAAAAAAAAATAGAATAAAATGATTTTT
The DNA here is from genome assembly GCF_032444005.1 of Ranitomeya imitator. Classification (NCBI taxonomy): domain Eukaryota; kingdom Metazoa; phylum Chordata; class Amphibia; order Anura; family Dendrobatidae; genus Ranitomeya; species Ranitomeya imitator. Next base: position 334,427,212 of record NC_091287.1, on the reverse strand, counting down.
TCAGGAAGAATTTAGAAACCAAATAAAATAAAATGATTTGTTCAGGGAGAATTTAGAAAACAAATAAAACAAAAAAAGGCTTTCTATGGCCCACTGAGTGAGAGATGACGCACACAGGAGTCAGGAGTGGCACACAAGCCCAGAGGCCAATATTTATCTCCCACTGATTGATGTAGTGATTTTTTCAGGTAGTTTTTGGAACCCAAATCTACCTAAAAAAAATAATAGGCTTTCTATGGCCCACAATTGGAGAGAGAGAGAGAGAGAGATGGCACACCCAGGAGTCAAGACTGGCACACAAGCAGAAAGGGCAATATTAATCTCCCACTGATTTGTTTATTTTTGGTTTTTTTCAGGGAGACTTTAGGAAAAAAAAATAGAATAAAATGATTTTTTCAGGAAGAATTTAGAAACCAAATAAAATAAAATGATTTTTTCAGGGAGAATTTAGAAAACAAATAAAACAAAAAAAGGCTTTCTATGGCCCACTGAGTGAGAGATGACGCACACAGGAGTCAGGAGTGGCACACAAGCCCAGAGGCCAATATTTATCTCCCACTGATTGATGTAGTGATTTTTTCAGGTAGATTTTGGAACCCAAATCAAGCTAAAAAATTAATAGGCTTTCTATGGCCCACAATTGGAGAGAGAGAGAGAGATGGCACACCCAGGAGTCAAGACTGGCACACAAGCAGAAAGGGCAATATTAATCTCCCACTGATTTGTTTTTTTTTTTTTTTTTTCAGGGAGACTTTAGGAAAAAAAAAATAGAATAAAATGATTTTTTCAGGAAGAATTTAGAAACCAAATAAAATAAAATGATTTGTTCAGGGAGAATTTAGAAAACAAATAAAACAAAAAAAGGCTTTCTATGGCCCACTGAGTGAGAGATGACGCACACAGGAGTCAGGAGTGGCACACAAGCCCAGAGGCCAATATTTATCTCCCACTGATTGATGTAGTGATTTTTTCAGGTAGATTTTGGAACCCAAATCTACCTAAAAAAAATAATAGGCTTTCTATGGCCCACAATTGGAGAGAGAGAGAGAGAGAGATGGCACACCCAGGAGTCAAGACTGGCACACAAGCAGAAAGGGCAATATTAATCTCCCACTGATTTGTTTTTTTTTTTGTTTTTTTTCAGGGAGACTTTAGGAAAAAAAAATAGAATAAAATGATTTTTTCAGGAAGAATTTAGAAACCAAATAAAATAAAATGATTTTTTCAGGGAGAATTTAGAAAACAAATAAAACAAAAAAAGGCTTTCTATGGCCCACTGAGTGAGAGATGACGCACACAGGAGTCAGGAGTGGCACACAAGCCCAGAGGCCAATATTTATCTCCCACTGATTGATGTAGTGATTTTTTCAGGTAGATTTTGGAACCCAAATCAAGCTAAAAAAATAATAGGCTTTCTATGGCCCACAATTGGAGAGAGAGAGAGAGATGGCACACCCAGGAGTCAAGACTGGCACACAAGCAGAAAGGGCAATATTAATCTCCCACTGATTTGTTGTTGTTTTTTTTTTTTTTCAGGGAGACTTTAGGAAAAAAAAAATAGAATAAAATGATTTTTTCAGGAAGAATTTAGAAACCAAAGAAAATAAAATGATTTTTTCAGGGAGAATTTAGAAAACAAATAAAACAAAAAAAGGCTTTCTATGGCCCACTGAGTGAGAGATGACGCACACAGGAGTCAGGAGTGGCACACAAGCCCAGAGGCCAATATTTATCTCCCACTTTTTTTTTTTTGTTCCAGGGAAAATGTATAAACCCAATAAAAAAAATAATAAATAGGCTTTCTATGGCCCACTATCTGAGAGACAGAGAGAGATGGCACGCTTAGGACTGGCACACAAGCCCAAAGGCCAATATTAATCTCCCTTTTTTTTTGTAAGGGAGAAATTATAAAACCAAAAAAAAATAAATAAATAGGCTTTCTATGGCCCACTATTTGTGAGAGAGATGGCACGCTCAGGACTGGCACACAAGCCCAGAGGCCAATATTAATCTCCCACTTTTTTTTTTTTTCCAGGGAAAATTTATAAACCCAATAAAAAAATAAAAAAATAAATAGGCTTTCTATGGCCCACTATCTGAGAGAGAGAGATGGCACGCTTAGGACTGGCACACAAGCCCAAAGGCCAATATTAATCTCCCACTGATTGATTTATTGATTTTTTCAGGTAGAATTTAGAACCCAAATAAAGCAAAAAAAAAAAAAAAATGGGCTTTCTATGGCCCACTGAGTGAGTGATGATGCACACAGGAGTCAGGAGTGGCACACAAGCCCTGAGGCCAATATTTTTCTCCCACTGATTGATGTAGTGATTTTTTCAGGTAGATTTTAGAACCAAAATCAAGCAAAAAAATAAATAGGCTTTCTATGGCCCACTGAGTGAGTGATGATGCACACAGGAGTCAAGAGTGGCACACAAGCCCTGAGGCCAATATTTTTCTCCCACTGATTGATGTAGTGATTTTTTCAGGTAGATTTTATAACCCAAATCAAGCAAAAAAATAAATAGGCTTTCTATGGCCCACTGAGTGAGAGATGACACAGACAGGGATGGCACTCTAGCAGAAATGTCAATCTTAATCTTCCACAAAAAAAAAAAAAAAAACAGGGAGTGTCCTTCAATTACTATCTCCCTGCAGTAATCTCAGCCAGGTATGGCAGGCAGCAATAAGGAGTGGACTGATGCACAAATTAAATAAAAAGTGTGTACAAACCAAAAAGATAGCTGTGCAGAAAGGAAGGAACAAGAGGATTTGTGCTTTGAAAAAAGCAGTTGGTTTGCACAGCGGCGTACACACAGCAATGCAGCTATCAGGGAGCCTTCTAGGGCAGCCCAATGAGCTACAGCGCTGAGGGAAAAAAAAAAAATGTAGCTTCCACTGTCCCTGCACACCGAAGGTGGTGTTGGGCAGTGGAAATCGCTACAGCACAAGCGGTTTGGTGGTTAATGGACCCTGCCTAACGCTATCCCTGCTTCTGACGAAGCGGCAGCAACCTCTCCCTAAGCTCAGATCAGCAGCAGTAACATGGCGGTCGGCGGGAACTCCCCTTTATAGCCCCTGTGACGCCGCAGACAGCAAGCCAATCACTGCAATGCCCTTCTCTAAGATGGTGGGGACCAGGACCTATGTCATCACGCTGCCCACACTCTGCGTTTACCTTCATTGGCTGAGAAATGGCGCTTTTCGCGTCATTGAAACGCGACTTTGGCGCGAAAGTCGCGTACCGCATGGCCGACCCCGCACAGGGGTCGGATCGGGTTTCATGAAACCCGACTTTGCCAAAAGTCGGCGACTTTTGAAAATGAACGACCCGTTTCGCTCAACCCTACTCGCCACATAAAAGTCGAAACACAAAAGTCGCTGCTCAAAACTCGCCACGCGCAAAACTCGCCACATGCAAAACTAGGCTCACGCAAAACTTGCACCCGCGGAAAAATTGCCACATGCACAAAAGTTGCAACACATGGAAAAGTTGCCTCACACAAAACTTGACAAAATCAAAAGGCACCACACATAAAACTCGCCATGCGCAAAACTCGCCATGCACAAAACTTGCTGCACACAACTTGCTACACTAACCTGTCACATGAAACTTGACACACAAAAAGTTTCAACACGCATGTCGCCACACAAAACTCATCTCACAAAAGTCGCTACATGCACGTCGCCACATGCAACTCAACACACACAACTTGACACACGAAACTCACCCTAAAACACACACAAGTCTGGTATTATCCTTCAAAAATAAAAATCTGATTAATAAGCAGACAAACTACAAGAGCAACAAATGTACCATATAGGAAATACGCCAGCTGTCAGTCACATGACCTGTCTATTATGTGTATGAGTGAGCTAATATATACTGCCAGGGGGAGGGCTTCCTGTTGGCTGGGGATTTATCAGGCTGCCAATATAGCTTACAAATACTGAGGTAAAAATACTGACCAAATAATGTGTGAACAAGGTCTAATACAGGAGGAGATGACATACAGATATATACTATGTACAGAGGAGATAACACACAGGTATATACTATATACAAGAGGAGATGACACACAGGTATATACTATATACAGGAGCAGATGACCTACAGGTATGTACTATATACAGGAGGAGATGACATGCAGGTATATGCTATATATAGGAGGAGATGACATACAGGTATATACTATATACAGGAGGAGATGACACACAGATATATACTATATACAGGGGAGATGACACACAGGTATATACTATACACAGCAGGAGATGACATACAGGTATATACTATATATAGGAGGAGATGACATACAGGAATCTACTATATACAGGGGAGATGACACACAGCAGGTATATACTATATACAGGGGAGATGACATACAGGTATCTATATATATAATTGTCTAAGGGTTTTTCCGTCTGTCTGTGTTTCTGTCTGTCTGTCTGTCTTTCTGTCTGTCTGTCTGTCTGTCTGTCCTGGAAATCCCGCATCTCTGATTGGTCGAGGCCGCCAGGCCTCGACCAATCAGCGACGGGCACAGCAACGATGATGTCATAAAGGACGTAGACATCCCGTGTCTGATTGGTCGAGGTCGCCAGGCCTCGACCAATCAGCAACGTGCACAGCGACGATGATGTCATAAAGGACGTAGAAATCCCACGTTTCTGATTCAGCGATGGGCACAGTATCGACGTAGATGTCATAATGGTTGCCATGGCGACGATGATGTCATAAAGGTTGCCTCGACCAATCAGCGACGGGCACAGTCTGCCGCGAATTCTGGAATCATCATTGTCCATATACTACGGGGACATGCATATTCTAGAATACCCGATGCGTTAGAATCGGGCCACAATCTAGTATACTATATACAGGGGAGACAACACACAGCAGGTATATACTATATACAGGGGAGATGTAAATACTGAGGTGAAAATGAGAGGTGTGAGGTGAAAATGAAAAAGTGTGAGTGCAAAATGAGAGGACTGAGGGGAAATAGTGGAGTGATCGGAAAATGATAGATGTGAGGTCGAAATGACAAGTGTTAGGGGGGAATGAGGGGGAATGAGAGGAGTGAGGGGCAAAATGAGAGGTGTGAGGTAGAAAATGAGAGATGTGAGGGGGAAAATTAAAGATGTGATGGGGAAAATGAGAGACGTGATGGGAAAATAAGAGAAGTGAGGTGCTATAACTAACCACAGATATTTACTATGCCCAGGCAACGCCGGGCTCTTCAGCTAGTATATATATATATATATATATATATATATATATATACGCCTCTCATTTTCCCAATCACATCTTTCATTTTCCCCCTCACATCTCTCATTTTCTCCCTAACACCTCTCATTTTCTCCCTCACTCTTCTCATTCCCCCCTAACACTTGTCATTTCGACCTCACATCTGTCATTTTCCGATCACTCCACTATTTTCCCTCACTCCTCTCATTTTGCACTCACACCTTTTCATTTTCACCTCACACCTCTCATTTTCACCTCAGTATATACATGTTTGTCATCTCCCTTATATATAGTATACACCTGTATGTCATCTCCTGTATATAGTATATACCTGCTGTGTGTCATCTCCCCTTTATATAGTATATACCTGTATGTCATCATCTCCTATATATAGTATATACCTGTATGTCATCTCCTTCTATATAGTATGTACCTGTATGTCATCTCCTTCTATATATAGTATATACCTGTATGTCATCTCCTCCTGTATATAGTATATACCTGTGTGTCATCTCCCCTGTATATAGTATATATCTGTGTGTAATCTCCTCCTGTATATAGTATATACCTGTATGTCATCTTCTATATATAACATATACCTGTATGTCATCTCCTCCTGTATATAGTATATACCTGTGTGTCATCTCTCCTGTATATAGTATATATCTGTGTGTCATCTCCACTGTATATAGTATATACCTGTGTGTCATCTCCTCCTGTATTAGACCTCGTCCACATGTTATTTGCTCAGTATTTTTACCTCAGTATTTGTAAGCTAAATTGGCAGCCTGATAAATCCCCAGCCAACAGGAAGACCTCCCCCTTGGCAGTATATATTAGATCACACATACACATAATAGACAGGTCATGTGACTGACAGCTGCCGTATTTCCTATATGGTACATTTGTTGCTCTTGTAGTTTGTCTGCTTATTAATCAGATTTTTATTTTTGAAGAATAATACCAGACTTGTGTGTGTTTTAGGGTGACTTTCGTTTGTCAAGTTGTGTGTGTTGAGTTGCATGTGGCGAGATGCATGTAGCGACTTTTGTGAGATGAGTTTTGTGTGGTGACATGCGTGTAGCAACTTTTTGTGTGTCGAGTTGCATGTGACAGGTTAGTGTAGCAAGTTGTGTGCAGCAAGTTTTGCGCATGCCAAGTTTTGCGTATGGCGAGTTTTATGTGTGGTGCCTTTTGAGTATGTGCAAGTTTTGTGTGAGGCAACTTTTGCATGTGTTGCAACTTTTGTGCATGTGGCAATTTTTCTGCGGGTGCAAGTTTTGCGTGTGGCGAGTTTTCCATGAGGTGAGTTTTGCACTTGTGGCGAGTTTTGCGTGAGCCAATTTTTTGCATGTGGCGAGTTTTGAGCGGCGACTTTTGTGTTTCGACTTTTATGTGGCGAGGTTGGTGTATGTGTGGTGAAATGTGTGCTGAGGGTAATATGTGTTCAAGCACGTGGTAGTGCGTGGTGCATATTGTGTGTGTGTTCATATCCCCGTGTGTGGTGAGTATCCCATGTCGGGGCCCCATCTTAGCAACTGTACAGTATATACTCTTTGGCGCCATCGCTCTCATTCTTTAAGTCCCCCTTGTTCACATCTGGCAGCTGTCAATTTGCCTCCAACACTTTTCCTTTCACTTTTCCCCATTATGTAGATAGGGGCAAAATTGTTTGGTTAATTGGAAAGTGCGGGGTTAAAATTTCACCTCACAACATAGCCTATGACGCTCTCGGGGTCCAGACGTGTGACTGTGCAAAATTTTGTGGCTGTAGCTGCGACGCCTCCAACACTTTCCCTTTCACTTTTTCCCCATTATGTAGATAGGGGCAAAATTGTTTGGTGAATTGGAAAGCACGGGGTTAAAATTTCACCTCACAACATAGCCTATGATGCTCTCAGGGTCCAGACATGTGACTGTGCAAAATTTTGTGGCTGTAGCTGCGACGCCTCCAACACTTTTCCTTTCACTTTTTTCCCCATTATGTAGATAGGGGCAAAATTGTTTGGTGAATTGGAAAGCACGGGGTTAAAATTTCGCCTCACAACATAGCCTATGATGCTCTCGGGGTCCAGACGTGTGACTGTGCAAAATTTTGTGGCTGTAGCTGCGACGGTGCAGATGCCAATTCCGGACATACATACACACACACACACATACACACACACATTCAGCTTTATATATTATATATATAAATATATACAGTGCCTACAAGTAGTATTCAACCCCCTGCAGATTTAGCAGGTTTATTAAGATGCAAATAAGTTAGAGCCTTCAAACTTCAAACAAGAGCAGGATTTATTAACAGATGCATAAATCTTACAAACCAAAAAGTTTTGTTGCTCAGTTAAATTTTTATAAATTTTAAACATAAAAGTGTGGGTCAGTTATTATTCAACCCCTAGGTTTAATATTTTGTGGAATAACCTTTGTTTGCAATTACAGCTAATAATCGTCTTTTATAAGACCTGATCAGGCCGGCACAGGTCTCTGGAGTTATCTTGGCCCACTCCTCCATGCAGATCTTCTCCAAGATATCTAGGTTCTTTGGGTGTCTCATGTGGACTTTAATCTTGAGCTCCTTCCACAAGTTTTCAATTGGGTTAAGGTCAGGAGACTGACTAGGCCACTGCAACACCTTGATTTTTTGTCTCTTGAACCAGGCCTTGGTTTTCTTGGCTGTGTGCTTTGGGTCATTGTCTTGTTGGAAGATGAAATAACGACCCATCTTAAGATCCTTGATGGAGGAGCGGAGGTTCTTGGCCAAAATCTCCAGGTAGGCCGTGCTATCCATCTTCCCATGGATGCGGACCAGATGGCCAAGCCCCTTGGCTGAGAAACAGCCCCACAGCATGATGCTGCCACCACCATGCTTGACTGTAGGGATGGTATTCTTGGGGTCGTATGCAGTGCCATCCAGTCTCCAAACGTCACGTGTGTGGTTGGCACCAAAGATCTCGATCTTGGTCTCATCAGACCAGAGAACCTTGAACCAGTCAGTCTCAGAGTCCTCCAAGTGATCATGAGCAAACTGTAGACGAGCCTTGACATGACGCTTTGAAAGTAAAGGTACCTTACGGGCTCGTCTGGAACGGAGACCATTGCGGTGGAGTACGTTACTTATGGTATTGACTGAAACCAATGTCCCCACTGCCATGAGATCTTCCCGGAGCTCCTTCCTTGTTGTCCTTGGGTTAGCCTTGACTCTTCGGACAAGCCTGGCCTCGGCACAGGAGGAAACTTTCAAAGGCTGTCCAGGCCGTGGAAGGCTAACAGTAGTTCCATAAGCCTTCCACTTCCGGATGATGCTCCCAACAGTGGAGACAGGTAGGCCCAACTCCTTGGAAAGGGTTTTGTACCCCTTGCCAGCCTTGTGACCCTCCACGATCTTTTCTCTGATGGCCTTGGAATGCTCCTTTGTCTTTCCCATGTTGACCATGTATGAGTGCTGTTCACAAGTTTGGGGAGGGTCTTAAATAGTCAGAAAAGGCTGGAAAAAGAGATAATTAATCCAAACATGTGAAGCTCATTGTTCTTTGTGCCTGAACTACTTCTTAATACTTTAGGGGAACCAAACAGAATTCTGGTGGGTTGAGGGGTTGAATAATAAATGACCCTCTGAAAAGACTTTTCACAATTTAAAAAAAAAATAAACAAAGAAATAACATTCTTTTTTGCTGCAGTGCATTTCACACTTCCAGGATGATCTACAGTCCAAATGTCACAATGCCAAGTTAATTCCAAATGTGTAAACCTGCTAAATCTGCAGGGGGTTGAATACTACTTGTAGGCACTGTATATATATATATATATATATATATATATATATAAAGAGAGAGAGAGAATAGTAAACAAAAAGGGAAACAGCACAAAAACATGTAAAAGAAAAAATGGAACTTAAATGCCATGTGGCGTGGCAACGTTTCGGATAAAACAAATCCTTTCTCAAGGCTTGAGAAAGGATTTGTTTTATCTGAAATGTTGCCACGCGACAGGGCATTAAAGTCCTTTTTTAACATATTTTTGTGCTGTTTCCCATTTTGTTTACTGTCTGGAAGGCCATCGGAATGCTGGTCAGGGAAGCGTGCATGCTTTAAGGTATTTTTTCTGGTGCTGTACCTCTTTTTCTACATATATATATATATATATATATATATATATACAGAGAGAGAGATGATAAGTATTTGCCCACTGACAAAGACATGAACAGTCTATAATTTTGAGGGTAGGTTAATTTTAACATTGAGAGATGGAATATAAAAAATAGAATCCAGAAAATCACATTGTATAAATTATATAGATTTATTAGCATTTTGCAGTGACAAAAGTATTTGATCTCTCTGGCAAACAAGACTTAATACTTGGTAGCAAAACCCTTGCTGACAAGCACAGCAGTCAGACTTTTTTGTAGTTGATGATGAGGTTTGCGCACGTCAGGAGGAATTTTGGTCCACTCCTCTTTGCAGATCATCACTAAACCATTAAGATTTTGAGGCTGTTGCTTGGCAACTTGGACCTTCAACTCCCTCCATAAGTTTTCTATGGGATTAAGGTCTGGAGACTGGCTAGGCCTCTCAATTACCTCAATGTGCTTCTTTTTGAACCACTCCTTTGTTGCCTTGACTGTATGTTTTGGGTCATTGTCTTGCTGGAAAACCCAGCCATGACCCATTTTTAATGTCCTGGTGGAGGGAAGGAGGTTGTCACTCAGGACTTTATTGTACATGGCTCCATCCATTCTCCCATTGATGAGGTGAAGTAGTCCTGTGCCCTAAGCAGAGAATCACCCCCAAAACATAATGTTTTCACCTAAATGCTTGACAGTGGGGATGGTGTTTGTTAGCCGGAGTATTACCACAGCAGCGCGTGTTACTTCATATAAGCAGCAGAATCCAACGTAAGGCAAACTGTGTTTAATATATGCAGCTTGAACTGGAACAAAATAAGAAAGCTTTGACAGTAACTACCGATATAATCTAGTCCATGTAACACATGTCTCTCTGTGAAGGAAACAGCAGCAGAATGATGCAATCAGTGAGAGTCCTCTGACCTTTTTTTTGTACAAACTTTAACAATCACAGCATAGCTGACAAATGAACACTCATAGACATTCAATGCAGACTACAACAGGAATGGAGTTGTTGCATTTAAACTTATTCCAACACCCCCACTCAACAACTGCTTATCCTGTTAGTCCCATTGCAGTTCTGAATTCTTCAAACTTGGCTCTTGACAATGGCTTTGTCAAAACATCTGCTAACATCTTGTCAGATTCACAGTAAACAAACTTTAGAACTTCACGCTCTACTAAGTCACGCAAGTGATGATGTTTAACATCAATGTGCTTTGTTCTTGCACTTATCCTTTCACTGCTGGCGAGCTTGATACATCCTTGGTTGTCCTCATAGATAACAGTTGGTTCAGCTAGTGGTTTGCCGAATTCTTCCAAAAGTTGCTTCAACCAAATTAACTCTTGACTTGCATGAGCAGCTGATGTATATTCTGCTTCTGTAGAAGACAATGCAACTGACACTTGTTTTCTACTGGACCATGAGATTGAAGTGTGTCCTAACTTGAACAAGTAACCACTTGTTGATCTTCGATCACTTGAGTCTCCAGCCCAATCTGCATCTACATATCCTCTGAGAATTAGATCTCCTGATGCAGAAATCTTTAGACTTAACTCTTGGGTTGCCTTAAGATACTGAAGAAGTCTCTTAATTGCATTCCAATCTCTTTGGCGTGGCTTGCTTACACGTCGGCAGAGAATTCCCACTGTGGCTGAGATATCTGGACGGGTTGTGGTTGCTATGTATAGAAGTGCCCCCACTGCTTGTCTGTAACTGTCATTTGTGGGTAGCAGATCTTCTTCTCCTTCCAATTTTAGGTAAGATGGATCCATTGGAGTTGATATGCCTTTGGCTTCTGACATTCCAAACTGGTTTAGAACTGTGGAGATTTTAGAATTTTGATTAAGAAGAAAACTTCCATCTTCCTCTCTCTGGATTTGGATTCCCAAATAGTATGTCACATCTCCAAGGTCCTTGGTCTCGAAATGCTTGTTCAGAATTTGACCTAGTTTTGAAATTTCTCTCTCTTCTTGATGCGCTATTATTACATCATCCACATATAGAATAACATACATCCAATCTTGTGATACACCTTTTGTATACAAACATGGATCCGCTTGAGACCTTTTAAATCCTTCGTCGATTAACACTTTGTTCATCTTAGTGTTCCATGCTCTTGCTGATTGCTTAAGGCCGTAGAGAGATTTTTGCATTCTGCAAACAAGGTTCTCTTTACCCCTTTTAACATAGCCTTCTGGTTGAGTCATGTACAGCTCTTCTTCAATGTCTCCATGTAGAAAGGCTGTTTTGATGTCAAAATGTCTTACTTTCATCTGCTGAACAGCAGCTATGGATAATAAAGTTCTGAATGTAGTTTGCTTGGCAACTGGAGCAAAAGTAGCATCATAATCTTCACCATATTTTTGTGAATATCCTTTTGCGACCAATCTTGCTTTAAAACGGTGAACATTACCTTCGGAGTCATATTTGTTCTTAAAGACCCACTTACATCCAATTGCTTTCTTGCCTTGAGGTAGCTCTGTGAGCTCCCATGTTTTGAGCTTATGAAGGGATTCCATTTCTTCATCAGCAGCTTTTATCCATTTTTGCTTCTTATGAATAGGCAGTTTTTGCATTTCCTGCCATGACTGTGGCTCTTCTTCTGGAATTGATCTGACCATATAAGAAAGGCGTTTAGCTGGAATTCCTTTATTTGATCTTTCTGATCTTCTGATCTCCTGAGGTTGGCTTGGTTCTTCTGTTTCTTTTTCAGTACTTTCAGAGCATATCCAGACTTCAGTATTTTCTTTGAGATTCTCTTCAATGTCTGGAATCACTGACTGAAATTCTTGTTCCTTAGGTTGAATTATTTGCGTAACCTCATGAAATTTGAGCGATACTGAGTTTTCATCAATCACTACATCTCTGCTGATTGTTACTGTGTTGGTCTGTGGGTGCAGGATTCTGTATCCTTTCTGAGTTTCACTGTACCCCACAAGAACTCCTTCCTTTGCATGAGATTCCCACTTAGAACGTTTTTCTTTGGGAACATGCACAAAAGTTTTGCTTCCGAATATCCTGAGATGCTTCAGGTTGGGCTTCTCACAGTTCCATAGCTCATATGGAGTTTTACTTGTAGCTTTACTTGGCAGTCGATTTTGAAGATAGGTAGCAGTCATGATGGCTTCTCCCCAATATGTTGTAGGTAGGTTTCCATCAAATAGCATACTTCTTCCACTTTCACAAAGAGTTCGGTTCTTTCTCTCTGCTGTGCCATTCTGCTCTGGGTTGTATGGAACGGTTGTCTGGAACACGATTCCATTCTTTTTCAGGATGGTTTGCACTTTACCACTTGTATATTCAGTTCCATTATCTGCTCGCAGTACCTTTGGTATTCTTCCAAATTTGTTAAGAACTGCAGCAAGATATTCTTCAAGTTTCTGTGGAACTTCATCTTTACTTTGAAGTAGGTAAGTAACAGTATATCTGGAATAATCATCAATGAATGTGAGAAAATATCTCTTCTTGCTGGGAGTAAGAACACTCATTGGACCACACACATCTGTATGTATCAAATCCAGTATCTGTGCAGATTTAGTAGTGCTTACTTTAGGAAACGATTTTCTGGACATTTTCCCTTTTAGGCAACTTGTGCACTTCATTGTTTGATTACACTGGTTGATTGCAATACCATTTGCAAGTTGAGCTAGTTTCTTTACTGCTTCTGGATCTCTGTGGCCTAGGCGTCTGTGCCACACATGAATACAGTCCTTATGAAAATCTTGTCTAGCACTGTAAACAGTTTCATTGCATTTCAGCTGATAAAGTTCATCTTTGATTTTTCCTTCGGCAAGGGTATGACCCTTCTTTGAAATGATGCATCTGTCATCCTTAAATGTAACTATATTTCCCTGTTGTGCAAGCTTCTTTACAGATAAAAGGTTACTTTCAAGTTTGGGAACATACAGCACGTCTTTAACTGGGATTTTTCTGACTTGTGCTGAGGATTGAACTTGACAATGGAGATAACCATCTCCTATTCCTTCTGATGTCATATAGTGACCATTAGCTAAAATTACCTTTTCAGACTTGCTTTCATCTAGATTAATGAAGAAATCTTTATCACGTGTCATGTGAGCAGTCGCTCCAGAGTCAATACACCAAACATGGTTTGCATATGGGCTTGTGCTGACCCCAAATGCAGTCGCAATACATGCATCTTCCTTCTTTACAGCTGTTTTAACCTTTTGATGACTGTCCTGCTTTTTAAACTGATTCATTCTTGCTTTCCACACTCTGCAGTCTGCTTTAAGGTGACCAGGCTTTTTACAGACAAAACATTCACGAGTTTCCTTTAAATGACTCTGAGCTTTAGAAAAGTACTGTGTCTTTAATGCTGCTTCTGCTTTGCATATATTATTGCTAATAGTCTCTGACTTTCTCTTGTATTCATCTGCAAGTTTCCCTTTCACATATTCTAGTGTGAGTTCATCATCTGGTCTGGCATCTAATGCAGTCACAAGCGTGTCATAACTTTCTGGAAGACCACTTAATAGTAATGCAGCAACATGAAAATCTTTAATTTCTTCACCAATACCCCTTAGGCGCTCCACAATCTCTAGGGTGTTTCTGATATAGTCCTGCATATGCTGGCCATCACTTAATTTAGACTGATACAGCTTTCTCATAAGATATAGCTTATTGCTGAGATTTGACCTTTCATGCACTTTCTGTAATTCTTCCCACATTTTCTTTGCAGTATCACATTTGCATACATGTACAATCTGGTTATCATCTATGCTGAGGGAAATAGTGCTTTGTGCTTTCTGATCAGTCTCTAGCCAATCACCCGGTACTGGGTCAGGCACAGGCTGTTCAATACATTTCCATGTACCCTCTCTTATAAGTAACATCTTTACCTTGAATTTCCAGGAGCTGTAATTGTGATTTGTGAGACTTGGCACTGTGTACTTCACTGCATTCCTTTCTGTAGACATTCTTGTCTCTTGTACCTTTTTTTTTTTGTTACTGGCCCTTTAAGCTGCGCTGTCCGGTGCTCTGTACACTGCGGTACCTTTGCGTTCCGGTGTCCTTGTATTCCGGGGGTTCCTCTGTGCTGTCTGCGCTTGGCTCGCTGCTTATTCCGGTGACTGGGCTTTTTACCATTTACTTTCCGGTGGCTGGGCCCATAACCTGTTAGCCGGAGTATTACCACAGCAGCGCGTGTTACTTCATATAAGCAGCAGAATCCAACGTAAGGCAAACTGTGTTTAATATATGCAGCTTGAACTGGAACAAAATAAGAAAGCTTTGACAGTAACTACCGATATAATCTAGTCCATGTAACACATGTCTCTCTGTGAAGGAAACAGCAGCAGAATGATGCAATCAGTGAGAGTCCTCTGACCTTTTTTTTGTACAAACTTTAACAATCACAGCATAGCTGACAAATGAACACTCATAGACATTCAATGCAGACTACAACAGGAATGGAGTTGTTGCATTTAAACTTATTCCAACAGTGTTCTTTGGGTCATAGACAGCATTTCTCTTCCTCCAAACATGTCCAGTTGAGTTAATGTCAAATACCTCAATTTTTGTCTCATTTGACCATAGCATCTTCTCCCAGTCACTCATAGAATCATCCAGGTGTTCACTGGCAAAATTTAGATTGGCCTACACATGTGTTTTCTTGAGCTGGGGGACCTTGTGGACACTGCAGGACTTTAAACCTTTATGGCATAATGTATTACTAATAGTTTTCTTAGTGACTGTGGTCCCAGCTGCCTTGAGATCATTAACAAGTTCACCCCTCGTGTAGTTTTAGGCTGATCTCTCGCCTTCTTCATGACCAAAGATACCCCACAAGGTGAGATTTTGCATGTGCCCCAGATCAATGTCGATTGACAGTGATTTTGTATTTCTAGCATTTTCTTACTATAGCACCAACAGTTGTCTCCTCACCCAGCATGGTACTTATGGTTTTGTAGCCCATTCCAGCTTTGTGCAGGTTTATGATCTTGTCCCTGACATCCTTAAAAAGCTCTTTGGTTTTGCCCATGTTGTAGAGGTTAGAGTCTGACTAACTACCGTATTTTTCGGACTATAAGATGCACCGGACCATATGACGCACCCTAAATTTTCAGAAGAAAAATAGGGAAAAAATAATGCATCAAATGAGTCCGAATTCAGCTTACCAGGGGGTACCGTGTCATCGAGAGCGCTGGTGGAACAGGGTCACAGGACTTGTTCGGTGGTCTGTCTGGGGATGATCTGACTCATCCCAAGCTGGTGCGGCAGGTTCGTTGGTGCCGGGGCTCCGCCATTATGTGAAAGACCGGAGCGCCACACATACATCCCAGGCTGGTGCGTGACAGTTTTGGAGATGCTTGGTGGTGCAGGGGCTCCGCCGACATTTTGGGAAAACACCTTTCCCTGCATCAAACATAGTGATGACAGCATCACTCTGTGATCTGTGGAGATGCTTTTCTTCAGCAGAGACAGGAAGCTGGTCAGAGTTTATGTAATGATGGATGGAGCTAACTACAGGACTATTGTGAAGGAAAACCTGTTAGAGGCCACAAAAGACTTGAGACTGGGGCACAGGTTCTCCTTCCAGCAGGACAGTGGCCCTAAACATACTGCCAATGGCTAAAATGGAATGGTTTAGATCAAAGCCTATTCATGCACATATTTATATGGCCCAGTCATAATCCAGACCTACACCCCATTGAGAATCTGTGGCAGGACATGAAAATTGCTTTTCACAGATGCTCTCCATCCAGTCTCACTTAGTTAGAGCTTGTTTACAAAGAATAGTGAAAAAAATTTCAACCTCTGGAAGTGCAATACTGGCAGAGACATACCCCAAAAGACTTGCAGAGGTAAATTGCAGCAAAATCTGGTCCTATAAATTATTGATTCATGGGTGCTGAATACAAATGGGCATCACAAATTTCAGATTTATATTTTAAAATCTTTAGAAAACAATGTACAGTTTCCTTTTGATTTTATACATACTTCCTACTTTGTGTTGGTATATCACATAAAATCCCAGTAAAATACATTTATGTTTGTGGATGTAATGTGAAAAAATGCGGAGCAGCTTCATGGAGCATGAATACTTTTTCATTTTTTTTCAATATAGTGTATTTGCATACAAATACAGTGGGTACGGAAATTATTTAGACCCTTTTAAATTTTTCACTCTTTGTTTCATTGCAGCCATTTGGTAAATTCAGAAAAGCTCATTTTTTCACATTAATGTACACTCTGCATCCCATCTTGACTGAAAAAAAGAACAGAAATCTAGAAATGTTTGCACATTTATTAAAAAGGAAAACTGAAATATCACATGGTCAAAAGTATTCAGACCCTTTGCTCACACGCTCATATTTAATTCACATGCTGTCCATTTCCTTGTGATCCTCCTTGAGATGGTCCTACTCCTTCATTGGAGTCCAGATGTGTTTAATTATACTGATAGGACTTGATTTGGAAAGGCACACACCTGTCTATATAAGACCTCACAGCTCACAGTGCATCAGACCAAATTAGAATTATTAGGTCAAAGGAACTGGCCAAAAAGCTCAGTGACAGAATTGTGACAAGGCACAGATCTCACCAAGGTTTTAACAGAATTTCTGCAATACTCAAGGTTCCTAAGAGCGCAGTGGCCTCCATAATCCTTAAATGGAAAAAGTTTGAAACCACCAGAAGTCTTTCTACACCTGGCCATCCAGCCAAACTGAGCAATCATGGGAGAAGAGCCTTGGTGAGAGAGGTAAAGAAGAAGAACCCCAGGATCACTGTGGCTGAGCTCCAGAGATGCAGTAGGGAGATAGGAGAAAGTTCCACAAAGTCAACTATCACTTCAGCCCTCCACCAGTCAGGCCTTTATGGCAGAGTGGCCTGACAGAAGCCTCTCCTCAGTGCAAGACTTATGAAAGCCCCATAGAGTTTGCTAAAAAAAACACATGAAGGACTCCCAGACTATGAGAAATAAGATTCTCTGGTCTGATGAGACAAAGATAGGCCTTTTTGGTGATAATTCTAAGCAGTATGTGTGGAGAAAACCAGGCACTGCTCATCACCTGCCCAATACAATCCCAACATTGAATCATGCTGGTGGCAGCATCCTGCTCAGGGGGTGTTTTTTAGCTCCAGGCACAGGACGACTGGTTGTTATTGAAGGAAGCATGAATGCAGCCAAGTACAAAGATATCCTGAATGTTAACCTCTTCCAGAGTGCCTTGGACCTCAGACTTGGCTGAAGGTTCTCCTTCCAATAAGACAATGACCCTAAGCACACAGCTAAAATAACAAAGGAATGGCTTCAGAACCACTCTGTGACCATTCTTGACTGGCCCAGCCAGAGCCCTGACCTAAACCCAATTGAGCATCTCTGGAAAAACCATGAAAATGGCTGTCCACAAGCGTTCACCATCTCACCTGATGGAACAGGAGAAAATCTGCAAGGAAGAATGGCAGAGGATCCCCAAATCCAGGTGTGAAAAACTTGTTGCATCATTCCCAAGAAGACTCATGGTTGTACTACCTCAAAAGGGTGCTTCTACTCAATACTGAGCAAAAGGTCTGAATACTTATGATCATGTGATATTTCAGTTTTTCTTTTTTAATAAATTTGCAGAAATTACTGCATTTCTGTTTTTTTCTGTCAAGATGGTGTGCAGAGTGTACATTAATGAGAAAAAAAATGAACATTTTTGAATTTACCAAATGGCTGCAACGAAGGAAAGAGTGAAAAATTTAAAGGGGTATGAATACATTCCGCACCCGCTGTATGTCCACCTTTGCTTTGAGAATTTGGTTCAAGTGTTTCTCCAAGATCTTATCCAAGATGTCCACCATCTCCTATTTAAAGACTGCACCGTGTCCTAGGCATGCACTAGAATGGGTTGCAGCCTGAAGAAACTTTGTTCAGGAGGGCATGTGTTTTGTATTTGCTCACTCAGCCTTACAAGTTTACAAAGTGATATGGACCAGGAGAAAAAAAAACAGTGAACCTCCTGTTCTGCTATTTAAAATTTACAGCAGAACATGAAGATACACAAATTGGGCTTTATTTTCTCCTCTTCCATGTCTCATTGTAAATTTCTCAGGCTGATGAGCAGATAGGTTATGCCTGTTCAAGATGCTTTTCTTCAGTCTACGTGTATTGGCCAGTGTTTCTTCAGGTTAAAATCTACCATGGTACATGCCTAGGAAAGGTTGCAGGTTGAAGTTGGTCAGAGTGGCCATCTTAAATTACTTTTTCTAGAACTCTTTTACATGATCTTAATGACTGCTCAAAGAGTTTTTCACACAATTGAAATTGAATAGATGGCAACAAAACCCTAGAAAGGATGTAATTCACAACACAGATACTTAGTGGCCACATGCAGTATAGACATATTCAGCCTAAACAACTCCCAGCAAAGTATAACAAAATCATGTTTTTTTCAACGTTGTTCTTCTTGTATTACTCATCTCGGCCTATGTTAACCATGAAGAAAGGTAAAGAAGGATGTGTCTGCACATAAAAAGTTAAGTAACTATAGAAATACACTGCATTATAGAACTTGTGCTCATGCTGAATGATCTTATTTGCCTTATACAGTATAGCATCAATTTACAGTTCTGTACACATATTGCGATCATACATTATTTCTACCTTTTGGCACTCATTATCCATACTAACTCTAAGGGATTATTTTGACATCAGTGACTTTTAATCGAATGTATAAAATGACTAACTTTTATCAGCATATCGGATCACATTTTCTTGAAAGTTTAGTCAATGTGTCAGTTTTTTGCCATCAAAGTTTCATAAGTTTTTCTTGTTTGAAAAAAATACTGTCAAGTTATGGTATGATCTGTCATAATCTGTAGTAACATTTTGGGAATACATGCTGTGCAGTTAAATTTATAGAGGTTGGTCGATCCAAACTGATATGTCTTAAGTTTCATAAGTTTTTCTTGTTTGGAAAAAAATACTGATGGAGGTTTCCCAAGCTTTTCCTATCAGTCAGTGAAAAGTGGACAGCACACAATAGGCAAATTGATGACATCTGAGTGCTGTCCAAATTTTTCACAAACCCACAGACTTAGTTTAGCAAATTTGATCCATTACTCAAGATTAGTGAGTATGTTCGTTACTAGAGTTACCCCGAGTATTTTGGCATGCTTGGAGATTTAGTTTATGTTGATGCAGCTGCATGATTTGCAGCTGCTAGACAGCTTGAATACATGTGAGGATTGCCTGTTTGTTAGGGAATCCCCAAATATATTCAGGCTGTCTAGCAGCCACGAATCATGCAGCTGCTTCGACATACTGTAAACTAAATCTCCGAGCACACCAAAATATTTGGAGACAACCCTAGCATGCTTGGAGATACTCGAGTAACGAGAACGCTCGCTCATCACTTCTCATGCTCAAATGTTTCCATACTTTGGTGAGAACCACTTGATCTACAAAAATACAGACATGGGAAGAGTCCCATTGACTATAATAATTCTGAGTTGTAACCAAGAAAAACAAAAAATTTTATGTGAAAAACTGACAGGTGACTGAGCCGTTACACGCACATACATACGAGGGTGAATTTTGTAAGAAGTCGCTGTAACTGTTGTAACTGTTGCAAAAATTCCAACTAGATTTGGTCTTAAGACTGAAGACTGAATATTAAATTTAGCCAAGTTACGGTATAATCTGTCATAATCTGTAGTAACATTTTGGGAATATATGCTGTGCAGTTAAATTTATAGAGGTTGTTCGATCCAAACTGATATGTTTTAGGTTGCTCTGTGTGACTGCAGACTTATGAATTCCCTCTTCGTATAAACTTGTATTGAGCTGAGGCTGTGCCCTGACCAGTGATGTGGATGGCCAGAGGGCATGTCCAACTAGCGGGCAAGTTTATGGAGAGCGGGGCAGTGTCCACTGGACATGAGTATGTATAACTCATATACAGTCATGGACCAAATTTTTGAGAATGAGACAAATATTAATTTTTCCAAAGTCTACTGCTTCATTTTTTCTAATGGCAATTTGCATATACTCCTGAATGTCAGAGTGATCAGCTTAACAGCAATTACTGTACTTGCAAAGTCAATATTTGCCCAGAAAGTGAACTTTAACCCCCAAAACACATTTCAACATCATTGCAGTCCTGCCTTAAAAGGAGCAGCTAACATTGTTTTAGTGATTGATCCATTAACACAGGTGTGGGTGTTGATGAGGACAGGGCTGGCAATCAATCAGTCATGATTAAGTAAGAATGACATCACTGGACACTTTAAAAGGAGGCTGGTGCTTGGTATCATTGTTTCTCTTTAATTAACCATGGTTATCTCTAAAGAAACACGTGCAGCCATCATTGCACTGCATAAAAATGGCCTAACAAGAGTATCGCAGCTACAAAGACTGCACCTCAGTCTACAATCTATCGCATCATCAAGAACTTCAAGGAGAGAGCTTCCATTGTTGTCAAAAAGGCTCCAGGGCGCACAAGAAAGACCAGCAAGTGCCAGGACCGTATCTTAAAACTGTTTCAGCTGCGGGTTCAGACTACCAGCAGTGCCGAGCTTGCTCAGGAATGGCAGCAGGCTGGTGTGAGTGCTTCTGCACGCACTGTGAGGCGGAGACTCTTTGAGCAAGGCCTGGTTTCAAGGAGGGCAGCAAAGAAGCCTCTTCTCTCCAGAAAAAACATCAGGAACCGACTGATATTCTGCAAAAGGTACAGGGAGTGGACTGCCAAGGACTGGGGCAAAGTCATTTTCTCTGATGAATCCCCTTTTCGATTGTTTGGGACATCTGGAAAACAGCTTATTCGGAGAAGAAGAGGTGAGCGATACCACCAGTCTTGTCTCATGACAACTGTAAAGCATCCTGAAACCATTCATGTGTGGGGTTGCTTCTCAGCCAAGGGAATCGGCTCACTCACAGTCTTGCCTAAAAACACAGCCATGAATAAAGAATGGTACCAGAATGTCCTCCAAGAGCAACTTCTCTCAACCGTCCAAGAGCAGTTTGGCGCCCAACAATGCCTTTTCCAGCATGATGGAGCACCTTGCCATAAAGCAAAGGTGATAACTAAATGGCTCATGGAACAAAACATAGAGATTTTGGGTCCATGGCCTGGAAACTCCCCAGATCTTAATCCCATTGAGAACTTGTGGTCAATCATCAAGAGACGGGTGGACAAACAAAAACCAACAAATTCTGGCAAAATGCAAGCATTGACTATGCAAGAATGGACTGCTATCAGTCAGGATTTGGTCCAGAAGTTGATTGAGAGCATGCTAGGGAGAATTGCAGAGGTCTTGAAGAAGAAGGGTCAACACTGCAAATATTGACTTGCTGCATTAACTCATTCTAACTGTCAATATAGCAAACATATGAAAAAAATGGAGTAAAAAAGTCCAAAAGTAATACAAACACAAGTTTATTACACATAAATAATACACAACAAATAAGTGGACTAGGACCGGGTAATAACAGGACACAAAGAAACCTGACCACAGATGTTCAGTATAAGATATGGGTAAGGTGCCACAGTGCCATGTCGGGCGACCAGAAAATGTCCAGAATGTATTAATCAATAAGTACTACAGTCAATGAGTATACCATACCATTCAAAGGACAAGGTCCCAAACTAGAAAAATTGCTCACCCATATAAATGTACTGTCAGGATTGGTGTCCCCGCCGCCACAGACGCGCATTTCGCTATCTTCCTCAAGGTGCGGTGGTGTGCAGTGTGTCAGGAAGCCGTTATATACCCTCACCTCCCTGTGTTCATACAAGCGGCGCATGTGTCCGGGTATGCACGCCGGTGGTTACATCACTTCCGGCGCAGTGCGTCCACGTCACGGGCCAAGCGACATCAATAGACGTCACTGACCCGCACACGTCAGCACTCGGCGCCATCCACGATGCTCCGGAGCACAGACCGGGGACATGCGCACTAGAACGCTGGGATGATAAAACGAAGGAAAACAAAAAAAGAAGACTTGAGGACCGTAAGAAACAAATGTGCCCTGATGACACTAACTATGATTATGTGAAAAAAGTGCATTGTGCTATGGCATATGTACATGCTCTGAAAAAGCTAATGCTATATAAAGATGAATAAAGTGATTATGTGCAATGTACATATATACTATACTCATTATGTAATAAACCAATTGATACATAAAAAACAGTGCAAATTACAATTGAGTCATAATAATAACCATTAACATGAATTTATAAAAATGACAAAAAAGGAAAAAGATAATAATAATAGGACATGTGACATCCGTGTCGAAGTTCCATATATTTAATAATCAGAGCACGATCCTCACGTCAAACATAAATATCGATAATAGTATCAATTGTAGATGAACTAAAAGGAGAAGAGAATGACAATTAGAAAATCAAATAAAAACACACAAAACACACAATACAAAAAAGGAACGCAGAAACAGGGAACTAAAATAAATCTTAGAGGGGGGCTATACCCACCCCTCATAAGAAAGGACTAAAACTCAAATGCTCGTTTAGACCTGCTGGTGCCACTGTGTTGAGTGTTACTATCCACCGGCATTCCCTCTGAGCAAGAATGCGTTTTTTATCACCACCTCTTATACCTATTTGGATTTTGTCAATCCCTCATGCCCGTAGGCCACTAGAGTTACATTTGTGTTTTAAACGAAAATGTTTGGGGATTGGTTTGAGGGTACTGATGTCCTCCACATCTTTGGCGGCCTCAATGTCCCTCACGTGTTCGCGGATGCGAACACGTAATTCACGTGATGTCAACCCGATATAAATAAGGCCGCACGGGCACACAGCATAATACACTACCCAGGAAGTGTGACATGTGATAAAATCACGGATTCCAAATTCCCTCAAACCATCAGAAGAGGTGAAAGATGTAGCACGTCTAAGGTTCTTGCACGCCAGGCAATCACCACAAGGGTGAAAACCTACCCTAGGTGCCTGAAGGTTGAAGGGGTTTGGAATCTTAGCCACATAGTGACTCTTCACCAGTATATCTTTTAAGTTGTTACTACGTCTCGCTGTCATGAGTGGACGTGATGGGAGACATTTTTGTAAAAGGCTCGCACTAATGCCCTGGAGGTAATAAACCTCTCTTCTCATGTTCTCTCTGAGTCCCCGAGACAGGTCCTCGAGCTGGGTTTATCTTTCTCTCCGGTTAATAACTTTGATTTTTTCACAGCATTAAAGGACCTCCACCTGTTCGCTCGCAAGATCATCCTTAGGAAGTTACATTCCCGTTCTCCTGACTGTGAGGATTCCTCTAGTGTTGATATTGATACTTTACGTACAAGTCCTTCTCAAAAAATGAGCATATAGTGTTAAATTTCATTATTTACCATAATGTAATGATTACAATTAAACTTTCATATATTATAGATTCATTATCCACCAACTGAAATTTGTCAGGTCTTTTATTGTTTTAATACTGATGATTTTGGCATACAACTCCTGATAACCCCAAAAACCTGTCTCAATAAATTAGCATATCAAGAAAAGGTTCTCTAAACGACCTATTACCCTAATCTTCTGAATCAACTAATTAACTCTAAACACATGCAAAAGATACCTGAGGCTTTTATAAACTCCCTGCCTGGTTCATTACTCAAAACCCCCATCATGGGTAAGACTAGCGACCTGACAGATGTCAAGAAGGCCATCATTGACACCCTCAAGCAAGAGGGTAAGACCCAGAAAGAAATTTCTCAACAAATAGGCTGTTCCCAGAGTGCTGTATCAAGGCACCTCAATGGTAAGTCTGTTGGAAGGAAACAATGTGGCAGAAAACGCTGTACAACGAGAAGAGGAGACCGGACCCTGAGGAAAATTGTGGAGAAGGACCGATTCCAGACCTTGGGGAACCTGAGGAAGCAGTGGACTGAGTCTGGTGTGGAAACATCAAGAGCCACCGTGCACAGGCGTGTGCAGGAAATGGGCTACAGGTGCCGCATTCCCCAGGTAAAGCCACTTTTGAACCATAAACAGCGGCAGAGGCGCCTGACCTGGGCTACAGAGAAGCAGCACTGGACTGTTGCTAAGTGGTCCCAAGTACTTTTTTCTGATGAAAGCAAATTTTGCATGTCATTCGGAAATCAAGGTGCCAGAGTCTGGAGGAAGACTGGGGAGAAGGAAATGCCAAAATGCCTGAAGTCCAGTGTCAAGTACCCACAGTCAGTGATGGTGTGGGGTGCCATATCAGCTGCTGGTGTTGGTCCACTGTGTTTCATCAAGGGCAGGGTCAATGCAGCTAGCTATCAGGAGATTTTGGAGCACTTCATGCTTCCATCGGCTGAAATGCTTTATGGAGATGAAGATTTCATTTTTCAGCACGACCTGGCACCTGCTCACAGTGCCAAAACCACTGGTAAATGGTTTACTGACCATGGTATTACTGTGCTCAATTGGCCTGCCAACTCCCCTGACCTGAACCCCATAGAGAATCTGTGGGATATTGTGAAGAGAAAGTTGAGAGACGCAAGACCCAACACTCTGGATGAGCTTAAGGCCGCTATTGAAGCATCCTGGGCCTCCATAACATCTCAGCAGTGTCACAGGCTGATTGCCTCCATGCCACGCCGCATTGAAGCAGTCATTTCTGTCAAAGGATTCCCGACCAAGTATTGAGTGCATAACTGAACATTATTATTTGTTGGTTTTTTTGTTTGTTATTAAAAAACACTTTTATTTGATTGGATGGGTGAAATATGCTAATTTATTGAGACAGGTTTTTTGGGTTATCAGGAGTTGTATGCCAAAATCATCAGTATTAAAACAATAAAAGACCTGACAAATTTCAGTTGGTGGATAATGAATCTATAATATATGAAAGTTTAATTGTAATCATTACATTATGGTAAATAATGAAATGTAACACTATATGCTAATTTTTTGAGAAGGACCTGTATTTTAGAAGAATTGGAGGATGAATCTAATCCAGGTAGGATATCTGTTCCACCGCCCCCCATTTCTGCCAAAAGCACCACGTTCCCGCCATTGTCGATTTGTCCCCAGGTTGAGATTTTTACTCATTTGGTAACACAGGATTTTAAGTCCATTAATAATCACAAAAAATGTAATAATTTAACCTTTCAGCAAAAACAAGCTTTAAATGAAATCAAAACCTGGGATGACATTGTGGTAAAACTGTCTGATAAAGGCGGCAACGTGGTGCTTTGGCCTATTGAAAAATACGAGAGGGAGGCCATGAGACATCTGCGGGATAAAGATACGTATATTCAACTGCCCCAGAGTCCCCTCTCTGATTTTCAAAAGAAACTAAATACTATTTTAGATCTGGCATATGAGAGAGGTATCATCTCGAAAAAATTACTTGGGGGGTTGGTGGTCCAGAATCCTATAATTCCTACATTTTACCTTCTCCCCAAGATCCACAAGGATCCTGTCTCTCCACCGGGTCGTCCCATTGTGTCCGGCATGGGAGGGTTGTGTGACTCGACCTGTAAATTTATTGAATATTATTTACATCCGCAGGTCGAGACACTTCCCTCCTATGTTCAGGACACTAATGATATGCTGAGGAGACTTGATGGGTTACATGTGGACGCGGATGTGGTCATTGTTACCGCGGACGTTGAGTCTTTGTACACTAACATCCGCCATGAGGATGGCGTGAGGGCATCCAGATTTTTTCTGGAGAGCAGTAATCTTGATCCTGACATGCGTGAGTTGGTGTTGGAGCTTTTGTGGTTCGTGCTGACTCATAATTTTTTTACTTTTAAGGATAGATTCTTTTTGCAAAAACGAGGGACTGCCATGGGAGCGGCATGTGCGCCATCCTATGCTAATTTATTTTTGGGGTATTGGGAGCGAGACATTTTGCTGGATGGCGCACCTGCCTCTCCCCATATCATGGGATGGTATAGGTACATTGACGATGTGCTTTTCCTATGGCAGGGTCCCGTTGCTGAATTACATGATTTTATGTCAGGACTGAACCGCAATGGCTCCAACATCCACCTCACGTATGTATACCATCACAAGGAAATTTCATTTCTTGACATCACTCTTAAAGTCCAGGATGATGGTCTGATTTATAATGATCTCTATCGTAAGGAGACCTCTGTCAATGCCCTGTTACACGCCACCTCATCACATCCGCGTCCCACCATCAAGTCTATACCAGTGGGGCAGTTCCTCCGAGCTCGGAGGATTTGTTCCACGGAGACCTTATTTGAGAGACAGGCTATGGATCTTGGGGAGAGATTTTCTGATCGAGGATACAGTAGGAGATGTATTAAACGTGGTTATGTTAGAGCTAAAAAGTCTTCTAGGGATGATCTGCTGGCGGGCAGTGGGAGAAGGAAGGGTTGTGACCGAGAGAGGGAGACTGGTGAGCTGAGATTTATATCCACTTTTAATCATAGGTGGGACCTTATGAGATCGATTCTCGATCGTCATTGGTCTGTATTAAAAACTGACCCGATTTTACAAAAATGTCTCCCATCACGTCCACTCATGACAGCGAGACGTAGTAACAACTTAAAAGATATACTGGTGAAGAGTCACTATGTGGCTAAGATTCCAAACCCCTTCAACCTTCAGGCACCTAGGGTAGGTTTTCACCCTTGTGGTGATTGCCTGGCGTGCAAGAACCTTAGACGTGCTACATCTTTCACCTCTTCTGATGGTTTGAGGGAATTTGGAATCCGTGATTTTATCACATGTCACACTTCCTGGGTAGTGTATTATGCTGTGTGCCCGTGCGGCCTTATTTATATCGGGTTGACATCACGTGAATTACGTGTTCGCATCCGCGAACACGTGAGGGACATTGAGGCCGCCAAAGATGTGGAGGACATCAGTACCCTCAAACCAATCCCCAAACATTTTCGTTTAAAACACAAATGTAACTCTAGTGGCCTACGGGCATGGGGGATTGACAAAATCCAAATAGGTATAAGAGGTGGTGATAAAAAACGCATTCTTGCTCAGAGGGAATGCCGGTGGATAGTAACACTCAACACAGTGGCACCAGCAGGTCTAAACGAGCATTTGAGTTTTAGTCCTTTCTTATGAGGGGTGGGTATAGCCCCCCTCTAAGATTTATTTTAGTTCCCTGTTTCTGCGTTCCTTTTTTGTATTGTGTGTTTTGTGTGTTTTTATTTGATTTTCTAATTGTCATTCTCTTCTCCTTTTAGTTCATCTACAATTGTTACTATTATCGATATTTATGTTTGACGTGAGGATCGTGCTCTGATTATTAAATATATGGAACTTCGACACGGATGTCACATGTCCTATTATTATTATCTTTTTCCTTTTTTGTCATTTTTATAAATTCATGTTAATGGTTATTATTATGACTCAATTGTAATTTGCACTGTTTTTTATGTATCAATTGGTTTATTACATAATGAGTATAGTATATATGTACATTGCACATAATCACTTTATTCATCTTTATATAGCATTAGCTTTTTCAGAGCATGTACATATGCCATAGCACAATGCACTTTATTTTCACATAATCATAGTTAGTGTCATCAGGGCACATTTGTTTCTTACGGTCCTCAAGTCTTCTTTTTTTGTTTTCCTTCGTTTTATCATCCCAGCGTTCTAGTGCGCATGTCCCCGGTCTGTGCTCCGGAGCATCGCGGATGGCGCCGAGTGCTGACGTGTGCGGGTCAGTGACGTCTATTGATGTCGCTTGGCCCGTGACGCGGACGCACTGCGCCGGAAGTGATGTAACCACCGGCGTGCATACCCGGACACATGCGCCGCTTGTATGAACACAGGGAGGTGAGGGTATATAACGGCTTCCTGACACACTGCACACCACCGCACCTTGAGGAAGATAGCGAAACGCGCGTCGGTGGCGGCGGGGACACCAATCCTGACAGTACATTTATATGGGTGAGCAATGTTTCTAGTTTGGGACCTTGTCCTTTGAATGGTATGGTATACTCATTGACTGTAGTACTTATTGATTAATACATTCTGGACATTTTCTGGTCGCCCGACATGGCACTGTGGCACCTTACCCATATCTTATACTGAACATCTGTGGTCAGGTTTCTTTGTGTCCTGTTATTACCCGGTCCTAGTCCACTTATTTGTTGTGTATTATTTATGTGTAATAAACTTGTGTTTGTATTACTTTTGGACTTTTTTACTCCATTTTTTTCATATGTTTGCTAAGATGTCTTGGAGTGTCCGCGGGGTGTATCTTTGAGACACCCACATGGGTTTTTGTCTCTGTGGCACCCCCCTATTTATGTGGTCCCTGATGGTATATGTTTATCTAACTGTCAATATAACCTATTGCTACTCATAATATGATTGCAATTATATTTCTGTATGTGATATAAACATCACACAAACACTAATAAAAACCAGAGGGCAGCAGATCATGTGAAAATATAATTTTGGTGTCATTCTCAAAACTTTTGGCCATGACTGTAGTGAATGCACTGTGGGGATGCATAAGTCTGCAGTAACACAAAGTGACTGCAGACTTATTGGTTTTGACCAGACAACCCCTTTTAATGCGATAAATTCAGTAGTGATGTTGTAATGGTCTCAAAGAATCCAACTATTTTGATTTTCCCATCACTACAATTTGCTATGTTGCATATGGTTCCAGAGCTGCATTTTTCCACAGGCTTTCAGATTTGAGGCTGAAATTTCTGCATGAAAATCTGTTTTATACAGCTACACATACCTTAAGGGCTCGGTCACACTTGTGATGTAATTGGACTAGTGCAATCTGATAAAAAAAATTGGACTGCACTCGACCCAATGTTAAACTATGGAGCAGTTCACATCTGCAATTATTTTCTCATGCCAATTCGGCAAGCAAAAACAATAGCAGCATGCTGTGATTGCATTTGAAAATCAGACCTCATGCACCCATATAAGTCTATAGGTGTGTGAAACATTGAACTGCACTCGGACATCAGCAGAGTGCAGTGCGATTCCTGTGGACGACGGCAATGGGGGAGGTGGAGAAATTACTTCCTTCATGCTCCGATTCTCTCTTGCGAGAGCATCGGAGCACAGAGCACTGACACTCTGCTCCCACTTGCATCAGAGCTGCAGCCGAGTTTCATTGGCATATCACAGCCAATGCTCTCGCATCACATGTCATACGCTAGTGTGTCTCCAACCTAAGGGTTCATACAGGTTGCCATGTTTTTTCAACCATGCTCTGTCTTAAAGGCTATAGTGTGTAAAAGCCTTTATTTGGATGCAAAATCTGGAATTTCAGCATTAGTGGACAGTGAGCACTCATACTACATAGATAAAAATCTACATGAGTAGAAATGTAGAAAAATAAGACTCCCAAAAATCTCAGTTTTTATCAGAAAATGTTTTTTAAAAAGCAAAAATATTTTAATATATAACTTTAGATTATCTGATCTTCGTTAATGGCTCTTCCTTTCCAGCTCATATGAATCAAGTTGCATTTCCATGTGTGGTTTTCAGTGGGATCAGGAATTTGTGGCTCAACATAAAATGTATTTATGGTATATTGAAAATTATATATAATCTAACGGAACTTAAATTAGACTCAATTATAAACTTTCAGTCATTGAAAACCCAATACAATTTTCCTGACGAAGAATTCTATAATTTTCTAGAGTTAAGGAAGCATATTAGAAATAAATTCACTTTACCTTTGACCCTTTAAAGAGAAATTGTTACTCTTTTAGAGAATCCTATGAATAACTCAGTTTGGAATATGAGGAATATCTATTCGATTTTTAACTCTGATGTCTCTTTTGAAAAATTGAATTATATGTTAAGATGGGAAAAAGATCTCAATAATAATTTCCTCTTAGATAAATGAGGAAAAGCGGTGGAACTAGCATACAAATCTTCAATTAGCGCAAACTTACATGAAAATTATTTTAACATTTTATCTAGGTGGTTCTACACTCCTGCTAGACTTAAAAACGCATTTCCCGATTAATCCAATTTATGCTGGAGGAATTGTGGTCAAAGATCAATGGTGGTCAATGTCCCAAACTTTCAATTCTTAGGAAAGATGTGTCTTTACTATTGAATAAAATAAATGAGTCTCCCGTCTAAATTTATCCCCAATTGGCTCTCCTTTTTCTGGAAGCTGATGACCTCCCTCAAAAAATTAGACAAGTTTCTTTACATATTTTTTCTCTCATTAAAACTTGTATTGCATCAAAGTGGAAATTGATGGATACTCCTTCTATTTCTGACATAATTGATATTATGTTCTCTCATAACTCCTTTGAAATGTCCTTTTTCTCCAAGCAAGAAAAGCCTATTTATTTGATGTCTTATTACTTTCCAGAAAACTTTTAATCTACACTTTATTTTATAGTGTTTTTTTCACTTGGTATGTTAATTGTTGTGGTACAACTTTGCTAAGATAATCTTCATTTCCCTTCATTTTCCTTCTCTCCTCTTCCTCCCTGACCTTTCTCGCCATTGCTTTCCTGACCCATTATCTCCTATACTGTAAAAATCCCCTAATAAAAGAATTTTTAAGAAAATTATATATAATCTATACATATATTAATTATATTTTACACAGGAGAGGCACTGGACTACCAGTAATTCATATATTTGTCTAAATGGCTTACTTGCTGGTAGAAAAAAATTATACTTTCAGACTTTTTTTTACATTTTTACTACTCTTAAAACATGAACCTTTAACAGGTGTTTCTTCAGCTACAGAAAGATGAAAATCAGACAAAAATGCAAATAAATGTGTATAATTTATACAATTTGATTTTCTGGATTTTATTTTTGATACTCTATCTCTCAAAGTTAAAATTAACCTACCCTTAAAATTATAGACTGTTCACGTCTTTGTTACTGGGCAAAGTTACAAGATCAGCAAGGGATCAAATAATTATTTCCTTCACTGTATATTAATTTATAATAAGTAAACAGACCTTAACTCCTTTCTGACATTAGACATACTATCCCGTCGAGGTGGTATGGGCCTGTATGACCACCGACGGGATAGTAAGTCAAACACGATCAGCTGCGCTCACGGGGGAAGCACGGCCGATCGTGGCTGGGTGTCAGCTGACTATCACAGCTGACATCCAACACTATGTGCCAGGAGCGGTCACAGACCGCTCCTGGCACATTAACCCCTGAACACTGCGATCAAACATGATCGCAGCGTTCCGGCGGCATAGGGAAGCATCGCGCAGGGATGAGGCTCCCTGCGTGCTTCCCTGAGACCATCGGAGCAATGCGATGTGATCATGTTGCTCTGAGGGTCTCCTCTGTCCTCCTCCCTGCAGGTCCCGGATCCAAAATGGACACGGGGCTCCTTCCGGGTCCTGCAGGGAGGTGGCTTGCAAGTACCTGCTCAGAGCAGGTGCCAGCAAGCCTCCTGCAGTGCCTGTCAGATTGCTGATCTGACACAGTGCACTGCAAAGTGTCAGATCAGCGATCTGACAATATATAGTGATGTACCTCCTGGGACAAAGTAAAAAATGTAAAAAAAATCCGAAATAAATAATAAAAAAACTATATTGTTCCAATAAATACATTTCTTTATGTAAATTAAAAAAACAATAAAAGTACACATATTTAGTATTGTCACGTCTGTAACAACCCGACCTATAAAATTGTCCCACTAGCTAACCGCTTCAGTGAACACCATAAAAAAAAAAACTAGGCAAAAAACTATGCTTTATCATCATACCGCCGAACAAAAAGAGGAATAACACGCGATCAAAAAGATGGTATTAAAAAAATTGTACGACCGAAAACGTCATCTTGTCCCGCAAAAAACAAGCCACCATACAACGTCATCAGCAAAAAAATAAAAAGGTTATAGCCCTCAGAATAAAGCGATGCAAAAATAATTATATTTTCTATAAAATAGTTTTTATTGTATAAAAGCGCCAAAACATAAAAAATAATATAAATGAGGTATCGCAGTAATTGTTCTGACCCGAAGAATAAAACTGCTTTATCAATTTTACCAAACGCGGAAAGGTATAAACGCCCCTCCAAAAGAAATTCATGAATTGCTGTTTTTTTTCTTTCTGCCTAACAAAAATCGGAATAAAAAGCGATAAAAAAAAGTCATGTGCCTGAAAATGATTCCAATAATAAAGGTCAACTCGTCCTGCAAAAAACAAGACCTCCCATGACTCTGTGGACCAAAACATGGAAAAATTATAGCTCTCAGAATGTGGTAACGCAAAAAATATTTTTTGCAATAAAAAGCGTCTTTTAGTGTGTGACAGCTGCCAACCATAAAAATTTATGTAGTAAATCAATCCCCCTATTATCACCACACCTTAGTTAGGGAAAAATAATAAAATAAAAAAAAATGCATTTATTTCCATTTTCCCATTAGGGTTAGGGTTGGGGCTAAATTTAGGGTTGGGGCTAAAGTTCGGGTTAGGGTTGGGGCTAAAGTTAGGGTTGGGGCTAAAGTTAGGGTTATGGTTGGGGCTAAAGTTGGGGTTGGGACTAAAGTTAGGGTTGGGGCTAAAGTTGGGGATAGGGTTTGGATTACATTTACAGTTGGGTTAGGGGTGTATCAGGGTTAGGAGTGTGGTTAGGGTTGGGATTAGTGTTAGGGGTGTGTTGGGGTTAGGGGTATGTTGGGGTTGGGATTAGGGTTAAAGGTGTGTTTGGGTTAGGGGTGTGGTTAGGGTTGGGATTAGGGTTAGGGGTGTGTTGGGGTTAGGGGTGTGATGGGTTAGGGGTGTGGTTAGGGTTGGGATTAGGCTTAGGGGTGTGTTGGGGTTAGGGTTGGAGTTAGAATAGAGAGGTTTCCACTGTTTAGGCACACCAGGGGCTCTGCAAATGCAACGTGATGTCCGATCTCAATCCATACAATTCTGCGTTGAAAAATTAAAATGGTGCTCCTTCCCTTTTTCAAGACTCCTTGAAAAAGCTACATCCAGGCGAAACGTGCGTTGGAGTTAGCAGGATAATACTGGGTATGGATTGCACAATGTTATAGGATATTTTATCCCATTCCTTTTGCCTTCCTGACTTTTTGTGAAATGCATGTTTGCAAACATATGTAGGCTATGTGTAATGGGATTTATTCCTTGTATTATTATACTATTATTCTGTCCATTAGCCCACTCCAATTACTTCACTGGGTTTTGTTTGTATTGCTCTGTTGTTATTTCCCCTTTTTTATGTGTATTTTGAATAATATTAAATAAATTTATATATTTTACCACATTGGTTTTGTATTTTTGTTTTTTTCATCCTGTCCTTATGAAAATGCAAAATATGGATCTAAAAAGATTTATTTGGGAAAAATTTGATTTTTTTTTAGTTCCACAGCTCTACGCTATAAACTTCTGTGAAGTACCTGTGGGTTCAACGAGCTCAATACACATCTAGATAAGTTCCATAAGGGGTATAGTTTCCAAAATGGTGTCACTTGTTAGGGGTTTCCATTGTTTAGGCACATGAGGGGCTCTCCAAACGCGACATGGCAAACGTTAATTCTTCCAGCATATTTTACAATCAAAAAGTCAAATGGCGCTCCTTTCCTTCCGAGCCCTGCCGTGTGCCCAAACAGTAGATTTCCCCACATATGGGGTATCGGCAAGCTCAGGAGAAGTTGCACAACAAAATGTTTGGAGCAATTTCTCCTGTCACCCTTGCAAAATTAAAAAATAGGTCTAAAGGAAAATTTTTGTGAAAGAAAAGTAAATGTTTATTTTTTCCTTCCACGTTCCAAAAGTTTCTGTGAAGCACCTGTAGGATTAATAAACTTCTTAAATATGGTTCTGAGTACCTTGAGGGGTGCAGTTTTTATAATGTTGTCATTTTGGGGTATGTCCTGTCATATAGGACCCTCAGTGTCACTTCAAATGTGAGGTAGTCCCTAAAAAAATGGTGTTGCAAACTTTGTTGTAAAAATGAGAAATCACTGGTCAACTTTTAACCCTTGTAACATCTTACCCCCAAAAAAATTGTGTTTCCAAAATTGTGCTTTTGTAATGTAGACATGTGGGAAATGTTATTTCTTATCTAATTTGTGCGATTTGACTCTCTGATTTAAGGGCATAAAAATAAAAAATTTGAAAATTGCAAAATTTTCAACATTTTCACTAAATTTCAAGCAAACACAAGTTATTTCAAATAAATTTTACCGCTATCATAAAGTACAATATGTCTTGAGAAAACATTCTCAGAATCGCCAGGATCCACTGAAGCGTTCCAGAGTTATTACCTCATAAAATGACAGTGGTCAGAATTGTAAAAAATTGGCCTGTTCAGGAAGGTGAAAACAGGTTAGGTCTCAATGGGATTAATTGCTGTGTAGCACCTGAAGGGTAAACAAATTTAATAGAAAGCAGTTGTGAAATTTTTGAGGAGTGTGGTTTCTAAAATGGTATCACTTTTTTGGGGAGATTCCAATATATAGGTCCCTGAGGCTATGTGCCCACGTTGCGGATTTCTGTGGGGATTTTTCCGCTCAGTTTTTGAAAAATCCACAGGTAAAAAGCACTGCTTTTTACCTGCGGATTTACCGCAGATTTCCAGTATTTTTTACATGGATTTCACTTGCTTTTTAACATCTGTGGATTCCTATTGAGGAGCAGGTGTAAAACGCTGCGAAATCCGCACAAAGAATTGACATGCTGTGGAAAATAAACCGCAGCGTTTCCGCGCAGTATTTTCCGCAGCATGTGCACTGCGGATTTTGTTTTCCATAGGTTTACATGGTACTGTAAACCTGATGGAAAACTGCTGCGAGTCCAATCTGCTGGGGATCCGCAGCCAAATCTGTGACGTGTGCACATACCCTTAAAGTCCATTTAAATCTGAGTAGGTGCTAAAGAAACAGGTTTTATAAATTTCTTGAAAAAAAAACTAAAATAGCTACTAAACTTTTAACCCTTTTAACATACTAACAAAATAAAATGATTGCAAAATAGTGCAGAAATAAAATAGAGATATGAGAAAAGTTATTAATTAGCTGGTTTAAGGATATAAAGATTGAATGTTTGAAAATTGCTAATTTTTCTCCCAAATTCTGATTTTTTCACTAATAAACGCAAAACATTTACCTAAATTTACCACTAACCTAAAGTACAATGTGCCACAAAAATACGGTTTCAGAATCACTGGGATACATTGAAGTGTTCCAGAGTTGTTACCACATGAAGCGACACTGGTCATAATTTAAAATTTTGACCTCACCTTTAAGGTTAAAATTGTCTTAGTCACAAAGGGGTTAATGAGAAATGAAACAATGGACAGGTGTAAGGGTATGATTCCACGTTACATATATGCAGCACTTTGGACGCAGCTCCGTCCAAAGCGCTGACAGCTTTTGTACGCGTGGTGATTCCGCATGTGTTCAGTGAACACATGCGGAATCACCACATCCTATACATAGACTGTGTGATTTATCTTGCAAAGACTGAGTATCACCACAAGATAAAGACATGCTGCGGTCTATAAAGATGCGACGCATGTGCACAGGGCCGCCATCAGGGCATTACTGCCCTTACTGCTGTATGGGGCCCGGTCAGCAGCAGTACACAGAGGCGCCCGCAGATCCGGGGCCCCACTGTTGTGCTTCTACTGATCGGGCCCCATTGTGCACCAAAATACTGTGCACTGCGGTGCACACATCGGCGCTGGGGCCCGGGAGCCTTTTTGGAGCTGTGCACGGCCGTCTCACCAAGTCGGCTGCGCAGCTCCTGCTCAGCTGTAGCTAGAATGTATGGGCTCCCTGCAGGTCCTGACTACAGCCCATACATTCTAGCAATCTCAGTAGTGAATGTGCTAGAAGGTATGGGCTCCTGTTAGGTCCTCTCAGCAGCCCATACATTCTAGCTGCTGTTTCACTGCTGGAAACACTAGACGCCCCGGGAATGACTGAGGTAAGTATAAAAAACATTTTTTTTTTAAATGGGTGAGGTGGGGGGGAGTGAGACTGCAGATGATGAAGTGTGTTTGAGGGGGTACTGCACATGATAAAATGATAGGGCGCTGCAAATGATGAAGTAAGGGGGACTGCCGATCAAGTGAAAGGGATAGGGGACTAGATGAAGAAGTAAGGTGCACTGGAAATGAAGTGGGGGTGATGGGACTGCACATCAAATGAGTGTGAGGGGTGGTGGACAGCAATTGAATTGAAGGTGGGGGTGGGGAGAGCAAATGGTGTATTGAAGGTGGGAAGGGCAAATAATGAATTTTGAGGGTGGGGTAGAGCAGTTGGTAATGAATAGAGGGTGGGAGAGTGAGAAGACATGACAATGAATTGAGGCAGAAGGGACATATACCTATAATGAATCGGTGTAAAGGTTAGGGCGGGAGGTACATAGTGGGGTTGCTGAGGATAAAGTGACTGGAAATAAATTGGGGGAAGAGTACAGGTGCTAATTAATTTATATATTAAATGGGGAAACTGGCTATGTACAGATAGTATGGGCACAGTGGCAGATTATAATTTATATTTGGAATGGTGGGTTGCATAATGACCAATTATATATTAATGGTGGGTGCATGTCTGTATTCAGATGTCTAGTGTAGAAGAAAGGGAAAAAGTGGGGAATGTGCTCTGGAAGCGGTGCTCTAGATAACTGTGTTATTTTATGCAGAGACGAGTCCTGGCTGAAAGAAGTGATGGCGGTCTGCGCTGGTTTAAAAAGAAACGCAAAGATGAAGGACTTCAGCTAGAGATGTCACTGGTGAGTCAGTATGTTACCTGTACACTGACACCATACACTGTATACTGTATACAGAGCTCCTGTTTATGTCACTAGTGATCACTGTATTACATTTACACTGTACCCTATATACAGAGCTCCTGTGTATAATATCACTGGTGATCCCTGTATTACCTGTCCACTGACACTATATATAGAGTTCCTGTGTATAATGTCACTGGTGATCACTGTATTACCTGTACACAGACACTGCATACTAAGTACTAGAGTTGAGCGACCTTGACCTTTTTAGAGTCGAGCCGGGTTTCGCGAAACCCGACTATCTCAAAAGTCGAGTTGAGTG
Source organism: Ranitomeya imitator (assembly GCF_032444005.1). Lineage (NCBI taxonomy): Eukaryota > Metazoa > Chordata > Amphibia > Anura > Dendrobatidae > Ranitomeya > Ranitomeya imitator. The sequence continues at coordinate 334,389,884 of NC_091287.1, read as the reverse complement.
GAATCGGCCAATTATCGTGAAAAGTCGGGGATCGACCGAAACACGAAACCCAATGCAAGTCAATGGGGGAGCATAGTCGGCAGTGAGTAGAGGCCAGGAAAACATGTACAGAGCCCATTGTATTGGCAAAAACATCCATTCTTGCTACTGAAGCTTGTCAATCGTAATTTAGCTTATAATAATTGTAAGGCATTTGAAATTGGGGGTCATTTGGCTAAAGTTGTGGGGGGTAGGGCTGGTTCAAGCAATTAGTGGGCCAAGGACATCTGGACCACGTCACGGCAGTGGAGCAGGGAGAGGTAAGTATTTCAACTTTGCAAGTGCTGTGATCCTGAGCAAGCAGGGGGGGCCCACTCGTTGGCATTGGCACTGGAACAGGGTCCCTCAAAGTACAGCGGTGTGTTTGCACGGCGGGGGCGCCTCCCACCGGCAGCAACACTTTTGCGTACTATGAGAGGCCCTGTGCCAGTGACGTCGCCAACGAGTATTCCTCCCCCCACCTGATGAAGGAACCTGCACCTTCATCTGCACCTCCCTCTTTGTCCCCGTGTAATGTGGTATGGTATGCGGGAAGGGGGACCTGACTTTCAGCAGGGTCACAATCTTGCAGTGTAGCGTGCACGGGGAATGTTGTGTTATGGGTCAATGTACCAGCAGACTCATCTAGCACTGGCTGGGCAATGGGCAGGATGAGGGGGAAACAGATATGGGCCCAAAGAATAAAGTGGGCTAAATGCAGTTCAAAATTGGTAACAGGACTAACCAGGGGGCATTGCTTTGTTCAGTGGAGGACAACTGGAATGAGAGGCTGACACAGAGAGTAGGCCCAAATCAGTAAGTATTCTAAATGCAGTTCAAAATTGGCAACAGTAGTAAACCGGCGACACAGCTTTGTTCACTGTAGGAGAACAGCAAGGAGCGGCAAACACAGATAGAAGGCCCCAACCCAACTAGTAGGCCTAATGCAGTGTTGTTTTCAACAACTACTTAAGAAGAGCCAGAAGATCGAAGCAATGGAGACGAAACCTGGGGAACACCTTGGAGTGGAACACACCGTCTCTACACCCCATACCCAATTTGTGGGCCTAATGCAGTGTAGTTTTCAACAACTACTAAACGAGAGTCAGAAGATTGAAGCAATGGCGAGGAAACCTGGGGAACACCTTGGAGCGGCAGACACCGTTGGTAGGCCCTACCGAAGTAGTAGCCCCAATGCAGTTTTCAAATTCCTAGAGGCTGAAAACCAGACTATTGACGCTCAGCTTTTTTCAAAGGAGGACAGCTGTATTGAGTGGCGCAGACAGACACAGGTAGTAGGCCTTAAACCAAAAATGTGGCTCAATGCAGTTTAAAAAAGGTTACAGGGGTACACAGGCAGCATTGGTCTGGTCAGTGGAGGACAATTTCAATTATGGACTGCAGACAGACTTTGTACGCCTACCATTAAAAAAAGGATGCTCTATGCAATTAAAAATAGGTTCCAGGGGTCCACGGGCAGCAGTGGTGTGGTCAGTGGAGGAGTATTGGAAGGAGGGACCGCAGACAGGCGTAGTAGGCCTAACATAACAAAATTAGGCTGTAGGCACTTTAAAATTGGTTCCAGGGGTACACGGGCAGCAGTGGTGTGGTCAGCGGAGGACAATTTGAATTAGGGACTGCAGACAGACTTTGTAGGCTGTCCCCTGTGGACCATGCATCCAACACATTAACCCAGTGCGCCGTAATGGACACGTAACTTTTTGTGGACATGCCTACTGGTCCATGCGTCTCTTGTCAGGTGCACCTTTCTACTGTTTGATTGCCTGAGTGCTATGACAATGCAGACTTTTTCACGCCGGTGGAGGGCTGGGGTGGCTTTTCTCGCAAAAGAAGTGTCGACTGGGTAGCTTGAACCGTGGTACATCGTAGTTCATCTGGGCTTTATAAATATAGAACAAAGAAAAAAAGTAGGCTCCATGCACTTTCAGCTGGGTTCCAGGGGTACACGGCCAGCATTGGTCTGGTCAGTGGAGAACTATTGGAAGGAAAGACCGCAGACAGGTTTAGAAGGCCTAACATAATAAAATTGGGCTGTAGGCACTTTATAATTGGTTCCAGGGGTACACGGGCAGCAGTGGTCTGGTCAGTGGAGGCGTAGGGGAAGGAGGGACCGCAGACAGGCTTCGAACGCCTAACATAATAAAATTGGGCTGTAGGCACTTTAAAATTGGTTCCAGGGGTACACGGGCAGCAGTAGACAGGTCACTGGAGGACTAGTGGAAGGAAAGAACGCAGACAGGCGTAGTAGGCCTAACATAATAAAATATGGCTGTAGGCACTTTAAAAATGGTTCCAGGGGTACACGGGCAGCAGTGGTCTGGTCAGTGGAGGCCTAGTGAAAGGAGGGACCGCAGACAGGCTTCGAAGGCCTAACATAATAAAATTGGGCTGTAGGCACTTTAAAATTGGTTCCAGGGGTACACGGGCAGCAGTGGTCTGGTCAGTGGAGGCCTAGTGGAAGGAGGGACCGCAGACCGGCTTCGAAGGCCTAACATAACAAAATTGGGCTGTAGGCACTTTTAAATTGGTTCCAGGGGTACACGGGCAGCAGTAGACAGGTCACTGGAGGACTAGTGGAAGGAGGGACCGCAGACAGGCAAAGTAGGCCTAACATAATAAAATATGGCTGTAGGCACTTTAAAATTGGTTCCAGGGGTACACGGGCAGCAGTGGTCTGGTCAGTGGAGGCCTAGTGGAAGGAGGGACCGCAGACAGGCGTCGAAGGCCTAACATAATAAAATTGGGCTGTAGGCACTTTAAAATTGGTTCCAGGGGTACACGGGCAGCAGTGGTCTGCTCAGTGGAGGCCTAGTGGAAGGAGGGACCGCAGACAGGCTTCGAAGGCCTAACATAATAAAATTGGGCTGTAGGCACTTTAAAATTGGTTCCAGGGGTACACGGGCAGCAGTGGTCTGGTCAGTGGAGGCCTAGTGGAAGGAGGGACCGCAGACAGGCTTCGAAGGCCTAACATAATAAAATTGGGCTATAGGCACTTTAAAATTGGTTCCAGGGGTACACGGGCAGCAGTGGTCTGGTCAGTGGAGGCCTAGTGGAAGGAGGGACCGCAGACAGGCTTCGAAGGCCTAACATAATAAAATTGGGCTGTAGGCACTTTTAAATTGGTTCCAGGGGTACACGGGCAGCAGTAGACAGGTAACTGGAGGACTAGTGGAAGGAGGGACCGCAGACAGGCGTAGTAGGCCTAACATAAGAAAATATGGCTGTAGGCACTTTAAAATTGGTTCCAGGGGTACACGGGCAGCAGAGGTCTGGTCAGTGGAGGCCTAGTGGAAGGAGGGACCGCAGACAGGCTTCGAAGGCCTAACATAATAAAATTGGGCTGTAGGCACTTTTAAATTGGTTCCAGGGGTGCACGGGCTGCAGTAGACAGGTCACTGGAGGACTAGTGGAAGGAGGGACCGCAGACATGCGTAGAAGGCCTAACATAATAAAATATGGCTGTAGGCACTGTAAAATTGGTTCCAGGGGTTCACGGGCAGCAGTGGTCTGGTCAGTGGAGGCCTAGTGGAAGGAGGGACCGCAGACAGGCAAAGTAGGCCTAACATAATAAAATTTGGCTGTAGACACTTGGAATTCTCTTGCAGAGGTACACAGGCAGCATTGGTGTTGTCAGCGGAGGCCGATTGTAATGAGTGTCTGCCAGTTAGTAGTCCCAAACAATAAATACATGTTAATGTCTCGCATTACAACAAAACGAAAACACAAAAGGGTGCAATCATTAGGTACAGGGGAGGGCTCCTCTGCATACTTTCAGACCTAGTAATTTGGCGTAAAGTATTTATTTGGGTAAATATAGGACACTGCCCCTGACTATGTTAAGTACCATCATACATGTCAACACAATGGTATTGTCAGTGGCAGGATCTTAAGGATGTCAGCGCATAGACTAAACATTGGTGGAACTGTGAGAGATAATTGTGCAAGTGGTAGAGCAATGTTTGAGCTGGAGGTGGGGGAACTCTCTTGTGGCCAGCGGTACAGGCCCAGGGCCCCTCATGTTACAACAGTGTGTCTGACGTTGGGTGCGCACCACTACCGCCAGAGACACTTTATTGTACTATGAGGGACCCAGTGGCAGTGCCGTCGACCAAAAGCGGGCACACCCACCTCTTCAGACAAACAGCACTCTCACGGGTGCTTGCGCCAAGTGGTGATACCACGGCCCCGTGTGGGGAGTTTGGCCATTTAGGGAGGTGTAAACATGTCGTATGCTGGACAATCAGCTGCTGCAAATTACGAGATTGGTAAAGTCATTCAGAGTAGTCCACAGGCAAGACCTTTTCATAGGAAAGATAGGTGTCGGCCGGGCAAGGTGGGGCAAAAGAATTCGAAATCCAGTTGTGGTTCATTTTAATGAAGGTTAGATCATCAACATTTTGGGTAGCCAGACGAGTCCTTTTTTCGGTTCATATTGAACCTGCAGCACTGAATACTCTTTCTGATAGGACACTAGCTGCCGGGCAAGCAAGCTCCTGCAATGCATATTCTGCCAATTCTGGCCAGGTGTCTAATTTGGATGCCCAGTAATCAAATGGGAATGACGGTTGAGGGAGAACATCGATAAGGGATGAAAAATAGTTAGTAACCATACTGGACAAATGTTGTCTCCTGTCACTTTGAATTGATGCAGCAGTACCTGTCCTGTCTGCGATCATAGCAAAGTCACTCCACAACCTGGTCAGAAAACCCCTCTGTCCAACGCCACTTCTGATTTCTGCACCTCTAACACTTCTGGTCTGCTGCCCCCTGCAGCTCGTGTGAGAACGATCACGGGCGCTGTGTGCTGGGAATGCCTGAAGCAAACGGTCAACAAGAGTTGATTGTTTGGTTGCTAATATTAGTTCCAAGTTCTCATGTGGCATAATATTTTGCAATTTGCCTTTATAGCGAGGATCAAGGAGGCAGGTCAACCAGTAATCGTCATCGTTCATCATTTTAGTAATGCGTGTGTCCCTTTTGAGGATACGTAAGGCATAATCCGCCATGTGGGCCAAAGTTCCAGTTGTCAAATCTGCGGTTGTGCTTGGTTGAGGGGCAGTTTCTGGCAAATCTACGTCACTTGTGTCCCTCAAAAAGCCAGAACCCGGCCTTGCCACGCCACCAATTTCCAGTGGCCCCGGGAAAGCTTCCTCATTAAAAATATACACATCCCCATCATCCTCCTCGTCCTCCACCGCCTCTTCGCCCGCTACCTCGTCCTGTACACTGCCCTGACCAGACAATGGCTGACTGTCATCAAGGCTTTTCTCTTCCTCTGCTGCAGACGCCTGATCCTTTATGTGCGTCAAACTTTGCATCAGCAGACGCATTAGGGGGATGCTCATGCTTATTATGGCGCTGTCTGCACTAACCAGCCGTGTGCATTCCTCAAAACACTGAAGGACTTGACACATGTCTTGTATCTTCGACCACTGCACACCTGACAACTCCATGTCTGCCATCCTACTGCCTGCCCGTGTATGTGTATCCTCCCACAAAAACATAACAGCCCGCCTCTGTTCGCACAGTCTCTGAAGCATGTGCAGTGTTGAGTTCCACCTTGTTGCAACGTCTATGATTAGGCGATGCTGGGGAAGGTTCAAAGACCGCTGATAGGTCTGCATACGGCTGGAGTGTACGGGCGAACGGCGGATATCTGAGCAAAGTCCGCGCACTTTGAGGAGCAGGTCGGATAACCCCGGATAACTTTTCAGGAAGCACTGCACCACCAGGTTTAAGGTGTGAGCCAGGCAAGGAATGTGTTTCAGTTGGGAAAGGGAGATGGCAGCCATGAAATTCCTTCCGTTATCACTCACTACCTTGCCTGCCTCAAGATCTACTGTGCCCAGCCACGACTGCGATTCTTGCTGCAAGAACTCGGACAGAACTTCTGCGGTGTGTCTGTTGTCGCCCAAACACTTCATAGCCAATACAGCCTGCTGACGCTTGCCAGTAGCTGGCCCATAATGGGACAACTAGTGTGCAACAGTGGCAGCTGCGGATGGAGTGGTTGGGCGACTGCGATCTGTGGACGAGCTCTCGCTTCTGCAGGAGGACGAGGAGGAGGAGGGGGTGCGAATGCCTACAGCCAACTGTTTCCTAGACCGTGGGCTAGGCAGAACTGTCCCGAAATTGATGTCCCCTGTGGACCCTGCATCCACCACATTCACCCAGTGTGCCGTGATGGACACGTAACGTCCCTGGCCATGCCTACTGGTCCATGCATCTGTTGTCAGGTGCACCTTTGTACTCACAGATTGCCTGAGTGCATGGACGATGCGCTCTTTAACATGCTGGTGGAGGGCTGAGATGGCTTTTCTCGAAAAGAAGTGTTGACTGGGTAGCTCATAGCGTGGTTCAGCGTAGTCCATCAGGGCTTTGAAAGCTTTGCTTTCAACTAACCGGTAGGGCATCATCTCTAACGAGATTAGTCTAGCTATGTGGGCGTTCAAACCCTGTGTACGCGGATGCGAGGATAAGTACTTCCTTTTTCTAACGAGAGTCTCATGTAGGGTGAGCTGGACTGGAGAGCTGGAGATCGTGGAACTAGCGGGTGTGCCGGTGGACATGGCAGACTGAGAGACGGTTGGAGACGGTATTGTTTCCGCCGGTGCCCTAGATGCAGTGTTTCCTACTACGAAACTGGTGATTCCCTGACCCTGACTGCTTTGTCCTGGCAAAGAAACCTGCACAGATACTGCAGGTGGTGCGGAAAATGGTGGCATTACAGTGACGGAAGGGATGTAGCGTTGCTGACTGGCTTCATTGGCCGAGGGTGCTACAACCTTAAGGGACGTTTGGTAGTTAGTCCAGGCTTGCAAATGCATGGTGGTTAAATGTCTATGCATGCAACTTGTATTGAGACTTTAAGACACAAAAGAGAATAGTAAAACCAAAAACACTCAGTTTGAAAAAATGTTGCAGTAATCCGCAAGTGCTAGTAAAAGATGTAAAAAACAGGGTATTTGGTTGATACGTTTTTTGCAAAAAATGTATACTAAGCTGCTCTACCAATCTTCACGGTATACCCTTATCAGAGCAGTCCTAACTAATGTATGCAATCCCTATCTGATGTATTTAAAAACCTGATCATCTGTATATAACCTGTGTGAACAGGGTTCAGAGAGGAAAAATCCATGTGTGCATACAGGGTAGAACAGCTTTTGTGCAGATAGCCCAAGAGGAGTGGTGGAACTCCCAGTCTTGTAGACACAAGAGAACAATTATGGAAACAGGAACACATGGGCTACTTGCACAGTGAACAAGTCTGTATGATCATGTTCACACACCACCAAGAAACCTGAAGACACAAAAGAGAATAGTAAAACCAAAAACACTCAGTTTGAAAAAATGTTGCAGTAATCCGCAAGTGCTAGTAAAAGATGTAAAAAACAGGGTATTTGGTTGATACGTTTTTTTGCAAAAAATGTATACTAAGCTGCTCTACCAATCTTCACGGTATACCCTTATCAGAGCAGTCCTAACTAATGTATGCAATCCCTATCTGATGTATTTAAAAACCTGATCATCTGTATATAACCTGTGTGAACAGGGTTCAGAGAGGAAAAATCCATGTGTGCATACAGGGTAGAACAGCTTTTGTGCAGATAGCCCAAGAGGAGTTTTGGAACTCCCCAGTCTTGAAGACACAAGAGAACAATTATGGAAACAGGAACACATGGGCTACTTGCACAGTGAACAAGTCTGTATGATCATGTTCACACACCACCAAGAAACCTGAAGACACAAAAGAGAATATTAACCCCTTTACCCCCAAGGGTGGTTTGCACGTTAATGACCAGGCCAATTTTTACAATTCTGACCACTGTCCCTTTATGAGGTTATAACTCCGAAACGCTTCAACGGATCCTGGTGATTCTGACATTGTTTTCTCGTGACATATTGTACTTCATGATAGTGGTAAAATTTCTTTGATAGTACCTGCGTTTATTTGTGAAAAAAACGGAAATTTGGCGAAAATTTTGAAAATTTCGCAATTTTCAAACTTTGAATTTTTATGCAATTAAATCACAGAGATATGTCACACAAAATACTTAATAAGTAACATTTCCCACATGTCTCCTTTACATCAGCATAATTTTGGAACCAATTTTTTTTTTTGTTAGGGAGTTATAAGGGTTAAAAGTTGACCAGCAATTTCTCATTTTTACAACACCATTTTTTTTTAGGGACCACGTCTCATTTGAAGTCATTTTGAGGGGTCTATATGATAGAAAATGCCCAAGTGTGACACCATTCTAAAAACTGCACCCCTCAAGGTGCTCAAAACCACATTCAAGAAGTTTATTAACCCTTCAGGTGTTTAATAGGAATTTTTGGAATGTTTAAATAAAAATGAACATTTAACTTTTTTACACAAAAAATTTACTTCAGCTCCAATTTGTTTTATTTTATTAAGGGTAACAGGAGAAATTGGACCCAAAAAGTTGTTGTCCAATTTGTCCTGAGTACGCTGATACCCCATATGTGGCAGTAAACCACTGTTTGGGCGCATGGGAGAGCTCGGAAGGGAAGGAGCGCTATTTGACTTTTCAATGCAAAATTGACAGGAATTGAGATGGGACGCCATGTTGCGTTTGGAGAGCCACTGATGTGCCTAAACATTGAAACCCCCCACAAGTGACACCATTTTGGAAAGTAGACCCCCTAAAGAACTTATCTGGATGTGTGGTGAGCACTTTGACCCACCAAGTGCTTCACAGAAGTTTATAATGCAGAACCGTAAAAATAAAAAATCATATTTTTTCACAAAAATTATATTTTTGCCCCCAATTTTTTATTTTTCCAAGGGTAAGAGAAGAAATTGGACCTCAAAAGTTGTTGTCCAATTTGTCCTGAGTACGCTGATACCCCATATGTGGCAGTAAACCACTGTTTGGGCGCATGGGAGAGCTCGGAAGGGAAGGAGCGCAGTTTGACTTTTCAATGCAAAATTGACAGAAATTGAGATGGGACGCCATGTTGCGTTTGGAGAGCCACTGATGTGCCTAATCATTGAAACCCCCCACAAGTGACACCATTTTGGAAAGTAGACCCCCTAAGGAACTTATCTAGAGGTGTGGTGAGCACTTTGACCCACCAAGTGCTTCACAGAAGTTTATAATGCAGAACCGTAAAAATTAAAAATCATATTTTTTCACAAAAATTATATTTTTGCCCCCAATTTTTTATTTTTCCAAGGGTAAGAGAAGAAATTGGACCACAAAAGTTGTTGTCCAATTTGTCCCGAGTACGCTGATACCCCATATGTGGCAGTAAACCACTGTTTGGGAGCATGGGAGAGCTCGGAAGGGAAGGAGCGCCGTTTGACTTTTCAATGCAAAATTGACAGGAATTGAGATGGGACGCCATGTTGCGTTTGGAGAGCCACTGATGTGCCTAAACATTGAAACCCCCCACAAGTGACACCATTTTGGAAAGTAGACCCCCTAAGGAACTTATCTGGATGTGTGGTGAGCACTTTGACCCACCAAGGGCTTCACAGAAGTTTATAATGCAGAGCCATAAAAATAAAACAAAATTTTTTTCCCACAAAAATTATTTTTTAGCCCCCAGTTTTGTATTTTCCCTAGGGTAACAGGAGAAATTGGACCCCAAAAGTTGTTGTCCAATTTGTCCTGAGTACGCTGATACCCCATATGTGGGGGGGAACCACCGTTTGGGCGCATGGGAGGGTTCGGAAGGGAAGGAGCGCCATTTGGAATGCAGACTTAGATGGAATGGTCTGCAGGTGTCACATTGCGTTTGCAGAGCCCCTAATGTACCTAAACAGTAGAAACCCCCCACAAGTGACACCATTTTGGAAAGTAGACCCCCTAAGGAACTCATCTTGATGTGTTGTGAGAGCTTTGAACCCCCAAGTATTTCACTACAGTTTATAACGCAGAGCCATGCAAATAAAAAATATTTTTTTTTCCACAAAAATTATATTTTAGCCCCCAGTTTTGTATTTTTCCAAGGTTAGCAGGAGAAATTGGACCCTAAATGTTGTTGTCCAATTTGTCCTGAGTACGCTGATACCCGATATGTGGGGGGGAACCACCGTTTGGGCGCATGGGAGGGCTCGGAAGGGAAGGAGCATCATTTGGAATGCAGACTTAGATGGATTGGTCTGCAGGCGTCACATTGCGTTTGCAGAGCCCCTAATGTACCTAAACAGTAGAAACCCCCCACAAGTGACCCCATATTGGAAACTAGACCCCTCAATGAACTTATCTAGATGTGTTGTGAGAACTTTGAACCCCCAAGTGTTTCACTACAGTTTATAACGCAGAGCCGTGAAAATAAAAAATCTTTTTGTTTTCCCACAAAAATTATTTTTTAGCCCCCAGTTTTGTATTTTCCCAAGGGTAACAGGAGAAATTGGTCCACAAAAGTTGTTGTCCAATTTGTCCTGAGTACGCTGATACCCCATATGTTGGGGTAAACCCCTGTTTGGGCACACAGGAGAGCTCGGAAGGGAAGGAGCACTGTTTTACTTTTTCATCGCAGAATTGGCTGGAATTGAGATCGGACGCCATGTCGTGTTTGGAGAGCCCCTGATGTGCCGAAACAGTGGAAACCCCACAATTATAACTGAAACCCTAATCTAAACACACCCCTAACCCTAATTCCAACGGTAACCCTAACCACACCTCTAACCCTGACACACCCCTAACCCTAATCCCAACCCTATTCCCAACTGTAAATGTAATCTAAACCCTAACCCTAACTTTAGCCCCAACCCTAACTGTAGCCCCAACCCTAACCCTAACCCTAGCCCTAACCCTAGCCCTAACCCTAGCCCTAACCCTAGCCCTAACCCTAGCCCTAACCCTAACCCTAACCCTAGCCCTAACCCTAACCCTAGCCCTAGCCCTAACCCTAGCCCTAGCCCTAGCCCTAACCCTAGCCCTAACCCTAGCCCTAGCCCTAACCCTAGCCCTAACCCTAGCCCTAACCCTAGCCCTAGCCCTAACCCTAGCCCTAACCCTAGCCCTAATGGGAAAATGGAAATAAATACATTTTTTTTTATTTTTCCCTAACTAAGGGGGTGATGAAGGGGGGTTTGATTTACTTTTATAGCGAGTTTTTTAGCGGATTTTTATGATTGGCAGCCGTCACACACTGAAAGACCCTTTTTATTGCAAAAAATATTTTTTGCAATACCACATTTTGAGAGCTATAATTTTTCCATATTTTGGTCCACAGAGTCATGTGAGGTCTTGTTTTTTGCGGGACGAGTTGACGTTTTTATTGAAAACATTTTTGGGCACGTGACATTTTTTTATCGCTATTTATTCCGATTTTTGTGAGGAAGAATGACCAAAAGCCAGCTATTCATGAATTTCTATTGGGGGAGGCGTTTATACCATTCCGCGTTTGGTAAAATTGATAAATCAGTTTTATTCTTCGGGTCAGTACGATTACAGCGATACCTCATTTATATCATTTTTTTATGGTTTGGTGCTTTTATACGATAAAAACTATTTTACAGAAAAAATAATTATTTTTGCATCGCTTTATTCTCAGGACTATAACTTTTTTATTTTTTTGCTGATGATGCTGTATGGCGGCTCTTTTTTTGCGGGACAATATGACGCTTTCAGCGGTACCATGGTTATTTATATCTGTCCTTTTGATCGCGTGTTATTCCACTTTTTGTTCGGCGGTATGATAATAAAGCGTTGTTTTTTGCCTCGTTTTTTTTTTTTTTTTCTTACGGTGTTTACTGAAGGGGTTAACTAGTGGGACAGTTTTATAGGTCGGGTCGTTACGGACGCGGCGATACTAAATATGTGTACTTTTATTGGTTTTTTTTTTTTATTTAGATGAAGAAATGTATTTATGGGAATAATATATATATTTTTTTTCATTATTTTGGAATATTTTTTTTTTATTTTTTTTACACATTTGGAAAATTTTTTTTTTACTTTTTTACTTTGTCCCAGGGGGGGACATCACAGATCAGTGATCTGACAGTTTGCACAGCACTCTGTCAGATCACTGATCTGACATGCAGCGCTGCAGCCTTCACAGTGCCTGCTCTGAGCAGGCTCTGTGAAGCCACCTCCCTCCCTGCAGGACCCGGATCCGCGGCCATCTTGGATCCGGGGCTCGAGCAGGGAGGGAGGTGAGGAGACCCTCGCAGCAACGCGATCACATCGCGTTGCTGCGGGGGGCTCAGGGAAGCCCGCAGGGAGCCCCCTCCCTGCATGGTGCTTCCCTGCACCGCCGGCACATCGCTATCATCTTTGATCGCGGTGTGCCAGGGGTTAATGTGCCGGGGGCGGTCCGTGACCGCTCCTGGCACATAGTGCCGGATGTCAGCTGCGATAAGCAGCTGACACCCGGCCGCGATCGGCCGCGCTCCCCCCGTGAGCGCGGCCGATCGGCTATGACGTACTATCCCGTCCAGGGTCAGATAAGCCCAGGGCACCTCGACGGGATAGTACGTCTAAGGTCACAGAGGGGTTAAAACCAAAAACACTCAGTTTGAAAAAATGTTGCAGTAATCCACAAGTGCTAGTAAAAGATGTAAAAAACAGGGTATTTGGTTGATACGTTTTTTGCAAAAAATGTATACTAAGCTGCTCTACCAATCTTCACGGTATACCCTTATCAGAGCAGTCCTAACTAATGTATGCAATCCCTATCTGATGTATTTAAAAACCTGATCATCTGTATATAACCTGTGTGAACAGGGTTCAGAGAGGAAAAATCCATGTGTGCATACAGGGTAGAACAGCTTTTGTGCAGATAGCCCAAGAGGAGTGGTGGAACTCCCCAGTCTTGTAGACACAAGAGAACAATTATGGAAACAGGAACACATGGGCTACTTGCACAGTGAACAAGTCTGTATGATCATGTTCACACACCACCAAGAAACCTGAAGACACAAAAGAGAATAGTAAAACCAAAAACACTCAGTTTGAAAAAATGTTGCAGTAATCCGCAAGTGCTAGTAAAAGATGTAAAAAACAGGGTATTTGGTTGATACGTTTTTTGCAAAAAATGGATACTAAGCTGCTCTACCAATCTTCACGGTATACCCTTATCAGAGCAGTCCTAACTAATGTATGCAATCCCTATCTGATGTATTTAAAAACCTGATCATCTGTATATAACCTGTGTGAACAGGGTTCAGAGAGGAAAAATCCATGTGTGCATACAGGGTAGAACAGCTTTTGTGCAGATAGCCCAAGAGGAGTGGTGGAACTCCCCAGTCTTGTAGACACAAGAGAACAATTATGGAAACAGGAACACATGGGCTACTTGCACAGTGAACAAGTCTAGACTTGTTCACTGTGCAAGTAGCCCATGTGTTCCTGTTTGTATTGAGACTTTTCAGATTTTGCCCTCTGCTTAAGGTAGTTGAACATTTTTGACAGATGACTTTGCGCTGATCAATTGGATGTTGTATAAAAAATGCCAGACTGCACTCTTCCTAGCATCGGATCCCTTTTCAGGCATTGCAGACTGAGCTTTAACCGGATGGCCACGCTGTCCTCCAACAGGTTTTGGCTTTGCCACGCGTTTTGTGCCATCTACGGGCTCGGCAGATGGAACCTGTTGCGATGTTGATGCCTGCTGCGGCCCCTCCTCCTCCGCTTCAGAACTACTGCCGCCTGCACCCTGGTCCCCCAATGGCTGCCAATCGGGGTCAACAACTGGGTCATCTATAACCTCCTCTTCTAGCTCGTGCGCAACTTCGTCTGTGTCACCGTGTAAGTCGGTGGTATAGCGTTTGTGACGGGGCAACATAGTCTCATCAGGGTCTGATTCTGGATCAGTACCCTGCGAGGGCAATGTTGTGGTCTGAGTCAAAGGACCAGCATAGTAGTCTGGCTGTGGCTGTGCATCAGTGCACTCCATGTCAGATTCAACTTGTAATGGGCATGGCCTGTTAACTGTTTCACTTTCTAAGCCAGGGACGGTATGTGTAAAGAGCTCCAAGGAGTAACCCGTTGTGTCGCCTGCTGCATCCTTCTCTGTTGTTGTTTTTGCTGAAGAGGACAAGGAAGCGACTTGTCCCTGACCGTGAACATCCATTAACGACGCGCTGCTTTTACATTTACCAGTTTCAAAAGAGGAGGCAAAAGAGCTAGAGGCTGAGTCAGCAAGGTAAGCCAAAACTTGCTCTTGCTGCTCCGGCTTTAAAAGTGGTGTTCCTACTCCCAGAAAAGGGAGCGTTCGAGGCCTTGTGTAGCCAGACGACGAACCTGGCTCCACAGCTCCAGACTTAGGTGCTATATTTTTTTCCCACGACCACCTAATGCTCCACTACCACTACCATCATTACCAGCTGACAATGAACGCCCACGGCCGCGACCTCTTCCACCAGACTTCCTCATTGTTTTAAAAACGTAACCAAAGTAATGGTATTTGTTGCTGTCAAACAACTTACACGGTGAGCTATAACTTCAGTATGATTTAGATATCCTTTTACAGGTGGGTGAGACCGCAAGGAAAATCAGGCACAATGTTACACACTCTGTTTTCTGTGGCACCAAATGAGAGAGATGCCACACACGCAGGACTGTCACTCAAGCACAAATGTCAATATTAATCTCCCACTGTATTTTTTTTTTATTTCAGGGAGAATTTAGAAAGCAAAAAAAAAAAAAAGTGCCTTTCTATGGCCCAGTGCCCACTATTTGAGAGAGAGAGATGGTACACCCAGGAGTCAGGACTGGCACACAAGCAGAAAGGCCAATATTAATCTCCCACTGTTTTTTTTTATTTTTTCAGGGAGAATTTAGAAACCAAATTAAAAAAAAATAGGCTTTCTATGGCCCACTATTTGAGAGAGAGAGATGGCACACCCAGGAGTCAGGACTGGCACACAAGCAGAAAGGCCAATATTAATCTCCCACTGATTTTTTTTTTTGTTTTTTTCAGGGAGAATTTAGAAACCAAATTAATAAAAAAAGGCTTTCTATGGCCCACTATTTGAGAGAGAGAGAGATGGCACACCCAGGAGTCAGGACTGGCACACAAGCAGAAAGGCCAATATTAATCTCCCACTGATTTTTTTTTATTTTTTCAGTGAGAATTTAGAAACCAAATAAAAAAAAAATAGGCTTTCTATGGCCCACTATTTGAGAGAGAGAGATGGCACACTCAGGAGTCAGGAGTGGCACACAAGCAGAAAGGCCAATATTAACCCCTTCATGACCGGGGGATTTTTCGTTTTCCCGTGTTCGTTTTTCGCTCCCCTCCTTCCTAGAGCCATAACTTTTTTATTTTTCTGTCAATTTGGCCATGTGAGGGCTTATTTTTTGCGGGACGAGTTGTACTTTTGAACGACATCATTGGTTTTAGCATGTCTTGTACTAGAAAACAGGAAAAAAATTCCAAGTGCGGTGAAATTGCAAAAAAAGTGCAATCCCACATTGGTTTTTTGTTTGGCTTTTTTGCTAGGTTCACTAAATGCTATAACTGACCTGCCATTATGATTCTCCAGGTCATTATGAGTTCATAGACACCAAACATGACTAGGTTATTTTTTATGTAAGTGGTGAAAAAAAATTCCAAACTTTGCTAAAAAAAAAAAAAAAAAAAAAAAAAAAAATTGCGCCATTTTTTCGATACTCGTAGCGTCTCCATTTTTCATCATCTGGGGTCAGTTGAGGGCTTATTTTTTGCGTGCCGAGATGACGTTTTTAATGATAGCATTTCGGTGCAGATACGTTCTTTTGATCGCCCGTTATTGCATTTTAATGCAATGTCGCGGCGACCAAAAAAACGTAATTCTGGCGTTTCGAATTTTTTTCCCGCTACGCTGTTTAGCGATCAGGTTAATACTTTTTTTTAATTGATAGATCGGGCGATTCTGAGCGCGGCGATACCAAATATGCGTAGATTTGATATTTTTTTTATTGATTTATTTTGATTGGGGCGAAAGAGGGGTGATTTAAACTTTTATGTTTTTTTTATTTTTTTCACATTTTTTTAAACTTTTTTTTAACTTTTGCCATGCTTCAATAGCCTCCATGAGAGGCTAGAAGCAGGCATAGCACGATCGGCTCTGCTACATAGCAGCGATCTGCTGATCGCTGCTATGTAGCAGAATTGCACGTGTGCTGTGAGCGCCGACCACAGGGGGGCGCTCACAGCGACGGGCAATCAGTAACCATAGAGGTCTCAAGGACCTCTATGGTTACCATTCACAAGCATCGCCGACCTCCGATCATGTGACGGGGGTCGGCGATGACG
Source organism: Ranitomeya imitator (assembly GCF_032444005.1). Taxonomy (NCBI): domain Eukaryota; kingdom Metazoa; phylum Chordata; class Amphibia; order Anura; family Dendrobatidae; genus Ranitomeya; species Ranitomeya imitator. Next base: position 334,373,627 of record NC_091287.1, on the reverse strand, counting down.
TCATTTCCGGCCGCCCGGCCGGAAGCGATAGTTAAATGCCGCTGTCTGCGTTTGACAGCGGCATTTAACTAGTTAATAGGTGCGGGCAGATCGCGATTCTGCCCGCGCCTATTACGGGCACATGTCAGCTGTTCAAAACAGCTGACATGTCCCGGCTTTGGTGCGGGCTCACCGCGGAGCCCTGCATCAAAGCAGGGAAGCCGGCATTGGACGGTATAGTACGTCCGATGCCGGTAAGGGGTTAATCTCCCACTGATTTTTTTTTATTTTTTCAGGGAGAATTTAGAAACCAAATAAAAAAAATAGGCTTTCTATGGCCCACTATTTGAGAGAGAGAGATGGCACACTCAGGAGTCAGGACTGGCACACAAGCAGAAAGGCCAATATTAATCTCCCACGTTTTTTTGTTATTTTTTCAGGGAGAATTTAGAAACCAAATTTAAAAAAAAATAAAAAAATAAATAGGCTTTCTATGGCCCACTATTTGAGAGAGAGATGGCACACTCAGGACTGGCACTCAAGCCCAAAGGCCAATATTAATCTCCCACTGTTTTTTTTTTTTCAGGGAGAATTTATAAACCCCCCCCAAAAAAAACAGAAAAATAAAAAGACTTTCTATGGCCCACTATGTGAGAGAGATGGCACACAAAGGGATGGCACTCGGGATGGCACTCTAGCAGAAATGCCAATCTTAATCTCCCACAACTTATTTTTTTAGGGAGAATTAAAAAAAAAAAAGGGACTGTCCTACAATTACTATCTCCCTGCAGTAATCTCAGCCAGGTATGGCAGGCAGCAATAAGGAGTGGACTGATGCACAAATTAAATAAAAAGTGTGGACATACAAAAAAGATAGCTGTGCAGAATGGAAGGAACAGCAGGATTTGTGCTTTGAAAAAAGCAGTTGGTTTGCACAGCGGCGTACACACAGCAATGCAGCTATGAGGGAGCCTTCTAGGGCAGCCCAATGAGCTACAGCGCTGAGGAAAAAAAAAAGTAGCTTCCACTGTCCCTGCAAACAAAAGGTGGTGTTTGTTAGGTCTCGAGTTCCCGCTTCTGCACAGGGGGAATCTCGAGCCATCTCCGCTGCGGTCTCCCATTCTCATCCAGCCGCAGTGGAGTCTGCTCAGCAAGGACGTCGGTCCCAGCGTCTTGCTCAGTCTCACTCTGTACTGAGAGTTACTGCTGCTTCTTCAGCTTCTGCCATTAAAGCCAGTGCTGGTCAGCAGCGAGCGGACTTCTCTGGGACTAAGTCCTTGTCTGCACACACTGAGCATGCCCAGGGCAAGATCTCCCGTTGGAGATCGAGGGTCATGTGCTCAGGCTCTGCAGCACATTCTATTGGTCCTCTTGGCAGGTCTTGGAAGGGCAAAGTTTCTGTGGCCACTTTCTGTGCTGCAACTATATAAACTGCGCATGACCGCACGGCCATGCGCTAGTGTACAATTGTTAATGTGTGTATGTTGTGAGTGCAAGTCGTCCTTGGATACCCCTACCCTATTGAATGTCTGTTCGCGGAAGGTGTATGGTTGCTATCTAGCGCTCGACTTAGCCTACAGCACTAATCACACATTACAGCGTCCAGTTGCTGTGACCGCCAGTACGGCGCCGTGCACTTCCTCTGTGCTTTCCTTACCCAAGCCTGGGTGGTTAGTGCTGTTCGTCAGTGCGGCACCGCATGCACTCTTGTGCCTTAAAATTGTTATTGAGTTTCCTTACACACCCAGTTGCGGTGTTGTGCCAGCAAGGGTCTAATCGGACTTCAATCCTAGTTGGGGTTGAGTTTGCTGACTACTTGCTCGCGCTCTATGTGCGGTACCGCGGTCCTGTGACGCAACAGGATCGCTTCCTTCACGCTGGGTGAAGTTTAACCCACGTGTGTATACTTATGAGTACCGCCATATAGTCCGTCATTACTTGGCAGCAGGTTCCATCTCTGCACGGTGGACCCCGGGCTGCGAACGCACCATACTCTATCTGTCTTATTATTTGGTGCGTTCCGCTAGCCCTAACAGTGTTGGACAGTGGAAATCGCTACAGCGCAAGCGATTTGGTGGTTAATGGACCCTGCCTAACGCTATCCCTGCTTCTGACGAAGCGGCAGCAACCTCTCCCTAGGCTCAGATCAGCAGCAGTAAGATGGCGGTCGGCGGGAACGCCTCTTTATAGCCCCTGTGACGCCGCAGACAGCAAGCCAATCACTGCAATGCCCTTCTCTAAGATGGTGGGGACCAGGACCTATGTCATCACGCTGCCCACACTCTGCGTCCACCTTCATTGGCTGAGAAATGGCACTTTTAGCGTCATTGAAACGTGACTTTGGCGCGAAAGTCGCGTACCGCATGGCCGACCCCACACAGGGGTCGGGTCGGGTTTCATGAAACCCGACTTTGCCAAAAGTCGGCGACTTTTGAAAATGAACGATCCGTTTCGCTCAACCCTACTAAGTACAGATGTGCAGATCTCCTGTGTATAATGGCACTTATGGTGATAGCAATATTTTTTTATTAATGATCAGTATTGTACTATTCAGTCAGAATGTGGTGGTAATATGTTGTCGGGCCATGGTGTGGTGGTATTTGTTCCATGTATGTGCTATTATTTGGTCACTATGTGGTGGTAATATGTGGTTTGGTCATGGTGTGATGGTATTTGTTCCTTGTATGTGCTATTATTCGGTCACTGTGTGGTGGTAATATGTGGTGCGGTCATGTTGTGTTGGTATTTGTTCCTTGTATGTAGTTGGTCACCATGTGGTGGTAATATGTGGTCTGCACATGGTGTGGCGGTATTTGTTCCTTGGAGATAGTATTATAGGTCACTATGTGGTGATAATATGGTGTCTGGTCATGGTGTTGTGGAATTTGTCCCTTGTATGTGGTATTATTGGTCATTTGAAAAATTGAAAAATAAATAAAAATATACCTAAATTGTATTGCATATTTTAACAAATGTTTAATAAGTTAGAGTAGAGTAGGGCTCGGCCAAAAGAGTCTACCTTGTCATTGTGGCTGATTAAAAAACCTTTTGGCCAAAACAAAATCTGCTGGCTATGTGTGTGATCTGGTGATGGGAACTGTTAATGTGTGATTGGTGAGAAGTGGAGTTTTTCCAAGAGACAGCAGTGCGGCTGTGGACAGTTTGAGGGATAGAGGCGGGATTGGGGTAGAGCCTGGGGGAAGTCTTAAGGGGGCCCCAAAAATTTTGCCAGTATGGGTCTCCGATATTCCTAGTGGCAGCCCTGCATGTGCATATATGCAGGTTTGCCACCTGCATCTTTGAACGCATAGTGGAGATGGGATTTCATAAAATCCCAACCAGTATGCTGTAACATCTGGACGCTGTGGATTGGACGCTGTGGCTGTACGCAGCGTCCAATCCGTAGCAAATACTGACCGTGAAAACATACCCTAAGACCCGATGTTCAGGACTCATTATCTGAAAAAAAAAACAAATATTTTCTAAGAAAAAAAAAAGGTTTCAGGATAGCTGACAGATGCATTTTAAAGGCCATGAATGATGAGGTCCATTTACAGTTACACTGCAGGATTATGAATGATCACTCCTAAAAATGTTTGCTTCATGATAAACATGCAATCTAAGCAGGATGCAATCATCCTACGAACAAGCAAACATGCATCCTTCTCAGTTCAGTGCTGCTGCATCATTCTCAGCAGCACTTTGTGCTGTGTAAACAGGACTCGATCTGCTGAGAACAATGGCAGCCTATGCACACTAAATGTTCTATCACAGGTCATATAGTGCGCATCTGACAGGATCTGCATGTGTAAACAGTTTAATAAATTACCTTTGAGCAAGTATATTGCAGGACATCGGTTGTTTCACACTGCACATCAAATGAACCCTCAGTAAAGAGCTTCCAATGGGTTACTTTCTTTTGTCTTCTAGGAAACACCTATACAACTTTCTATCCCATAAACGTCTCTGCGACTAATTGGCCATACGGTTTGCAATTTCATATTTTGATGTTTAACTTAACACCTGGATGATAATCCACAACTGACATACTATATAATATTTCCCTGGGCCATCAGCCAACAGCTTTCTGCTCTTTGAAGTTATCAGATTTCAAAGGGATTTTGTGAATTTATTATATAACATTCTAAAAAGGAATAGAGGATTAAAGTAAAGAATATTTTGCTTTATGTGACAATCACGAATATTACATTTTGATAGGTTAACTGCGGACAGAGGGGTGCATGTGCCCTAAAGAAATGTCTTTGTGGTATTTTCCTGATGAAGAGGTCAGATAGACCTTGAAACGCGTTGAAAAAACCACCAGAGCTTTCCATTACATTTGAATCTGTATTATTGTGGCAGCGCGGACTTGATCCACAAACTATCCTGCACAATGTCTCTAAAAAAGAAAAAAAGATTCTCAAGCCATAGCTGGTTAAGTATGTAAAGTGATAAAACAGAACTGACCAAGGTTTACTGATGAGCTGAGGCAAGTCTTTACCTGTGAAAGGCTTGCACTTCATCGTAGCTTTAAAGTGAACCTGTCACCCCGAAAATCGTTTTGTGGATGTTTTTCCCAGCAATATGCGCTCCTGAAGGATGATGATGGAACTCGATATTCTGATTCCTATTCTGATCAGAATATCGAGTTCCATCATCATCCTTCAGGAGCGCATATTGCTGGGAAAAACATCCACAAAGTGTTATCGCCTATGAAAGCACGGTTCAGTGCGCTCATCAGTTCCCAGATCTTTTGCAGCAAACTTAGTGGAAAGAGGAATGGAGTGATCCATGGATTGGATCTATACACAGTATATCAAGACACCAAAAAGGTGAGTGGATTCACACTGAGTACACACCTTTGGAAACTAACTACTACACTCAGAAGTCTGCGCTTCCCATTTCTCTCCCTATAATCCCCTCTTGTTTTACCCCAAAAATCGTGGGTGAGGTAAGCCCACCGGCATCAGGGGCTTATCTACAGCATTCTGTAATGCTGTAGATAAGCCCCTGATGTTACCTGAAAGAGGAGAAAAAGACGTTAGATTATACTCACCCAGGGGCGGTCCCGCTGCTGGTCCGGTCGGATGGGCGTCTTTGGTCCGCTGCGGTGCCTCCCATCTTCATTCCAAGACCTCCAAGACAAAGTACTGCAGTGCGCAGGCGCCGGAAAGGAAAGAGAGGCCCAGCGACTGTGCACTGCAGTACTTTGCTCTGCCCTCAACAGGGCAGACAAAGTACGCCTGCGCCGGAGCCGTGGCTGAAGATCAGAAGAGGAGGTCTTGGAATGAAGATGAGAGGCGCCGCAGCTGACCAGAGCCGCCCATCTGACCGGACCAGCAGCGGGACCGCCCCTGGGTGAGTATAATATAACGTTTTTTTCTCCTCTTTCAGGTAACATCGGGGGTTTATCTACAGCATTACAGAATGCTGTAGATAAGCCCCTGATGCCGGTGGGCTTACCTCACCCACGATTTTCGGGGTGACAGGCTCCCTTTAAGGTTTCTCTTTTGTAAATGGGAGAAATCAGTGCATTATATTATAGCAATATAGTAGGTCACAAAAGGACATACATTTAAAAAAATATAAAAGAAAAAAGGCAACATTCCCCAAATCAGGACGCAAAATCAATACACTACAGGATGCAGCAAACCCCCATTATAAAGGCAGGGGTAGCACCTGTTCAAAATACTGATGAATCGACCATTCCCGGCCTACCTTTCATAGAGGGAGGTAGTTACCTAGTATAAATGTGCACAAATATGGCTTGTATAGGGTGCCAGTCACACTGATATGTCTACTGAATCCTGTAGTATATTGTTTTTTTGACTTGGTGTTGGTAAGTAAAGGTACCGTCACACTTAGCGACGCTGCAGCGATACCGACAACGATCCGGATCGCTGCAGCGTCGCTGTTTGGTCGCTGGAGAGCTGTCACACAGACAGCTCTCCAGCGACCAACGATCCCGAGGTCCCCGGTAACCAGGGTAAACATCGGGTAACTAAGCGCAGGGCCGCGCTTAGTAACCCGATGTTTACCCTGGTTACCAGCGTAAAAAAACAAACAGTACATACTTACATTCAGCTGTCTGTCCCTTGCCGTCTGGTTCCTGCCTTGACTGCTGGCCGTAAAGTGAAAGCAGAGCACAGCCACAGCGGTGAGTCACCGCTGTGTGACTCACCGCTGTGCTGTGCTTTCACTTTCACTTTGCGGCCAGCAGTCAGTGCAGGGACCAGACGGCAAGGGACAGACAGCTGAATGTAAGTATGTACTGTTTGTTTTTTTACGCTGGTAACCAGGGTAAACAGCGGGTTACTAAGCGCGGCCCTGCGCTTAGTTACCCGATGTTTACCCTGGTTACCAGTGAAGACATCGCTGAATCGGCGTCACACACGCCGATTCAGCGATGTCTGCGGGGAGTCCAGCGACGAAATAAAGTTCTGGACTTTCTTCCCCGACCAGCGATCTCCCAGCAGGGGCCTGATCGCTGCTGCCTGTCACACTGGACGATATCGCTAGCGAGGACGCTGCAACGTCACGGATCGCTAGCGATATCGTCTAGTGTGACAGTACCTTAAGGCTGTTTATTTCTGTGATGTTTATAATAGTAATTTATACAGCTTAACAATAAAACTGTCAAACATTTAAAATATTAAAAATCTGTAAACCCCCCCAAAAATCTTAGAAATAAAAAAAAAATCTTTAAAAGGAACTGGTCATGTCTCCAAACTATATTAATCTGCAGATAAAAGTTAATATGCAGGTTACTAGCCTTACAAATCTGCCAAGTCGCTTTATTGAAAGTCTGGCTACTGGGGTGAAATTAACTTTACTCCTCCCGGGAGCTGCTGACTCAGTATAAAGTAGGCGAATACTGGAAGCACATCCCGGCTCTTGGACCGACAACTAACTCTGCAGTGCATCTGTGTAGAGTGAGCTGTAAATCAAAGTGTAAAGATATGCTTACTGCAGCGCTTACAATATAATATGTAGTGACTAGTGATGAGCGAGCATGCTTGCCACTGCTCGGTACTTGCCCGAGTATCATGGTACAGTCGGTACTCGGCGAGCACTGAGCATTTCCTGGATTTTTTGGTGGGAGCTTAGGTCTCCGCCTTTAACACTAGGACTAATGGTATAGTCATTTTGACTACTTACTTGCATTATTTCTAGTCAGGGTTCACGAGTCCAGTAGTCCTAGTGTTAACTTTTGGTGCTTTTTAGAGCGTCAATGAACATGCAGGGATTGTCTGCCATGCACTGTAATGCCGCAGCCATCTTTTTCTGGTATTACAGTGATTGGCTGGCCGCACAGCGTCATTAGGTCTATGAGAGAGCTGGCACCGCCCTGCTCGCCGCATTCTGCTCCGCACTCAGCTAGTGTAGGGAGAGCTGCTGCAGAGATAGGGTTAGATTAATTCTTCTATTAGTTAGTGTGGGTCTACTATTGTTCAATCCACAAATCCTGATAAATCAACAGTCATTTTTTAGGGCTAATTCGAGGTTATATAGATTGCAGTGCTAGGTAGGCAGGGGAGTCTATGTGCACATATCCCCATCAGTGCAAGGCATGCAGCACTGTATGTGAGTCTATAGATCTCTGGCTAGGATTTTTTTTTGCACCTTATACCTGCTAATTTTATTGCAAAGCAATTCATAGCCATAATCCATACATTACACTGTTTTGTCTGTCTGCTACCCTAGGTCTATACAGTATTTTGTGGTTACATTTTTTTTAAAAAACTCCAGGCCACATATTGAAACAATCTGTTATCTCAGTCAAACGCCTGGTCTATCTGTGGTCTCCAAATACTAGTTTTTCAGGCATACATTCCACTTTTTTGTCTGTCTGCTACCCTTGCTTTAAACAATATTTTGTAGTTACATTTTAAAAGAAAAACTCCAGGCCACGAATTGAAAGTCTGTTATCTCTGTCAGATGCCTGGTCGATCTGTGGTCTCCAAATACTAGCTTTTCAGGAATACATTCCATTTTTTGTCTGTCTGCTATACTTGCTCTATACAGTATTTTGTGGTTACAAATTTAAAAAAAAAACTTCAGGCCACATATTGAAACAGTCTGTTATCTCAGTCAGATGCCTTGTCTACCTGTGGTCTCTAAATACTAGCTTTTCAGGCATACATTCCAATTTTGGCTGTCTGCTACCCATGGTCTATACAGTATTTTGTGGTTAAAAAATTTTTCAAACTCCAGGGCACATATTGAAACAGTCTGTTATCTCAGTCAGACGCCCGTTCTATCTGTGGTCTCCAAATAATAACTTTTCAGGCATACATTCCATTTTTTGTCTGTCTGCTACCCTTGGTCTATACAGCATTTTGTGGCTAAAATTTTTTTAAAAACTCCAGGCCGCATATTGAAACAGTCTGTTATCTTAGTCAAACACCTGGTCTATCTGTGGTCTCCAAATACTAGCTTTTCAGGCATACATTCCACTTTTTTGTCTGTCTGCTACCTTTGCTTTATACAGTATTTTGTGGTTAAAATTAAATAAACTCCAGGCCACATATTGAAACAGTCTGTTATCTCAGTCAGGTGCCTGGTCTATCTGTGGGCTTCAAAAACTTGCTTTTCAGGCATACATTCCACTTTTTGGCATTGTGTTAGCCTATTTCATGACAAATTTTCAGTACAAAAATAAAAAGGCCACATATTGAACATTGTGGTTTCTCTGTCAGACGCCTCCTCTATCTGTGGGATAAAAATTGTTGCATTTGAGTGCTCCTCTGAACTGGTTTTGGTGTGTCTTACTCTAGTTATTAATAAAATTTGTTAAAAACAAAATAAACATTCCATTGAATTAAAAGTGTATTTTTTGGCACACTGATCACATATGTTTTCTCAAAATGAATCCATTTGTATTGAACTTTTAAAATATGTCAGTAGTCCATTTAAAATGGGCAAGGAATGGGGAAGTGGATGTGATGCTTATGGTGCATGCAAAGGACGAGGCCAAACTGAAAGCAGGCCACAACAAAGACCCACATTTTGTCGCTTGACCTTCCTGTCTTAGATTCTAGAGGACTGCAGTACACCACTATTGAAGCCAGGGCAGTGTGAAACGGTTGTTGGTTGGATAGCGGATAATGCTTCCAGTCACTTGGCCACCACCACCACATCTTCCACACTGTCAAGTCTGGGTAGCCGTGAGTCTGGACCACATATTACGCACCCTGATCCTCCTTACTCCCACCATGCCGAGTGCCCTGAGACAACTGATCCCACACTTGGACACTCCAAAGTGATGTTCACTTTTACCTTTAAAGTTTCTGAACTCTCGACCAGTCAAATTTAAGTAGGGCAAGATGAGATCACATGTAGCGATGTCCAAAGATTTAAGCAGCCACGGTCAAACGAAAGTGATGATGAGAAAGTGTCACAAGAGGTGGATGATGATGAGACACAATTGCCAGAAAGTCAGGAGGATGAGCAGGGTGCGGATGTGGAAGATGAGGTGGTGGATGACATAGTAACTGACCCAACCTGTCAGGAGAACATGCAGAGCGAAGACAGCAGTACACATGAGGAAGGAGGCACAGCTCCCCAACAGGCTGGAAGAAGCAGTGTGGTGGCCGCAGACAGAGGGCATGCATCCATTTCCCCATAACACCAACATGACGGAAGTTGCCATTCCAACTGTTAGATCTTCCTGAGTCTGGTTATTTTTTAAAGACTCTGGCGATAACCCCAAACAGGCCATTTGCAGTATCTGCCATGCCCACATCAGCAGGGGTAGCAAAACTACCAGCTTGACCACCACCAGCATGATTAGGCACATGTCAGCAATGCACCCAACTTTGTGGGCCAAACTCCAGGCTCCAAGAACACTGTCTGTAGGTGACACCACTGCTTCTTCCACTGTTTTGCGTACAAGCCAATCCCCAGTCCACGGTTCATGTGAAGATGCCTCATGCCCTGCACTTGTTGTTGTCCACAGTCAACTAGCTCCATCATCAAGCCCATCCACGTCTTTGTCCCAGCACAGCCTTCAGTTGTCTATACCCCAGTCATTGGAAAGCAAGTGAAAATATGCAGCCAACGCACCACAGGCCACAGTACTAAGTTGTCACATTTCTCGTGTGTTTGTGCTCAAAATGTTGCCTTTTAGGCTCATTGAGATGGAAGCTTTCCGCAACCTGATGGCAGCGGCCATTCCAAGGTACTCGGTCCCCAGTCACCACTATTTCTCCAGGTGTGCCGTACTGGCATTATGCCAGCACGTGTCCCACAATATTACTCGTGCCCTCAACAATGCTGTTACAGGGAAAGTCCACCTAACCATGATCACGTGGACAAGTGATTGTGGGCAGGGACAGTACATCTCACTGATGGCACACTGGGTTAACATAGTGGAAGCAGGGACCCCGTCGCACCTTAGGATGGAACACATCCTTGCGATGCCGAGGATTGCGGGCCCTACGTCAAACAAGGTTGCTTCCCACAGTCTACAGCTCTTGCACCTCCTCCTCCTCTTCAGCCTCCATCTCTGAAATGAGCAAATCAGTCAGAAGCTGGAACCACTGCAGCACTGCCTCAGCCAAGCGGTAACATGCTTTGCTGAAGCTAATCTGCTTAGGTTTAAAACCACACAATGCTGAAGAGTTGTGGACAGCGCTGAAAAAGCAGTCATATTTGTGGCTGACACTGCTGAACCTACACCCTAGCTTGGTCGTGTGTGACAATGGCTGGAACCTGGTGGCGGCTCTGAGGAAAGGTGAGCTCACACAACGTTTTCTGAAAAGCTACCCGGAGCTGCCAGATCTGCTATTGAAAGTACGTTGCCTGTCTGACCATTTTAGAAAGTCCTCTACAGCTTCAGCCACCTTTGCCGTGCTTCAGCAGCCTTTGCAGCTTCCATCTTCCAGCCGTGCTTCCAGCTTCCAGCTCACCGACTGGTGTGTGAATTCCCCACACGTTGGATCTCTACACTGCATATGTTGGAAAGGATTTGTGAGAAGAAGAGGGCAGTTGTTGACTACCAGCATCAACCATGCTGTCATTATTCAGTTCAGACTCCACACCTAAGACCTCAGGAGTGGACATGGATGTCAGACATATGTACCATTCTACTAAATTTTGAGGACTGCACCAAAATGGTGAGCTGTGATGACACCATAATTATTGTCACCATCCCGCTTCTCTGCATTCTGAAAACCTCTCTGTTCAAAATTAAAGAGGATGCATTACAGGTGGAGCACGAGGACATGGAGCAAGGAACCATAAAGGGTGATTACACACAGCCCAGCCTCAAGTCTTCTCAACGTGGATTGGTAGACAATGAGGTAGAGGAGGAAGAACAGCAGCTATTTTCATGCACTATAGATGGTACTACAATCACAGCTGTCATGCCGTCTGTTCAGCATGGATGGCCTGAGGACAGGGAGGATGAGGACAGCATGGTTAGTCATCCTATTGGTGAGGACACATAAATTTTGCCCATTAGCAGTCTGGCACGCATGGCTGACTTTATGTTTCCTATGACCCTCGCATTATTAATATTTTCGGTGACACTCATTACTAGTTGGTGACACTTCTAGACCCACACTACAAGGAGAACTTTCAATCTCTTCTTCCAGAGGGAGACAGGTGTAGGGTTGAGCGACTTTTGTTTTTATAGGATCTGGTTGGATTTCACGAAACCTGACTTTTTCAAAAGTCGGGTCGAGTGAAATCGGCCGATCCTATAGAAAGTCGGGGTCGGCCGAAACACGAAACCCAATGCAGTGCATTGGGTTTCTAATAGTTCCCAGGGTCTGAAGGAGAGAAAACTCTCCTTCAGGCCCTGTGATCCATATTAATGTGTAAAATAAAGAATAAAAATAAAAAATATTGCTATACTCACCCTCGGACGCGCCCTGGTTGTAACCGGGAGCCTTCCTTCTTAAGAATCAGCGCTTGTAGGACCTTTCGATGACGTCGCAGCTTGTGATTGGTCGTGTGAGCGGTCACATGGGCGTCACGCGACCAATCAGAAGCCATGACGTCATCGAAAGGTCCTTCAAGCGCTGATTCTTAGGAAGGAAGGCTGCGGGTTACAACCAGGGCGCGTCCGAGGGTGAGTATATACCTATTAGGAATATACTCACCCTCGGACGCACCCTGGTTGTAACCCGCAGCCTTCCTTCCTAAGAATCAGCGCTTGAAGGACCTTTCGATGACGTCACGGCTTCTGATTGGTCGCGTGAGCGGTCACATGGGCGTCACGCGACCAATCAGAAGCCGTGACGTCATCGAAAGGTCCTTCAAGTGCTGATTCTTAGGAAGGAAGGCTCCCGGTTACAACCAGGGCGCGTCCGAGGGTGAGTATAGCAATATTTTTTATTTTTATTCTTTATTTTACACTTAAATCTGAATTCCGATACCAATTCCCGATATCTTAAACATATCGGGAATCGGCATCGGAATTCCGATTCCAGATTCAGAAGATCGCCGACTTCATGGCCGACCCCACACAGGGGTCGGGTCGGGTTTCATGAATCCCGACTTTGCCAAATGTCGGCGACTTCTGAAAATGGCCGACCCGTTTCGCTCAACCCTAGACAGGTGTACTAAAATGGTGCAGTACCAAAAGGACCTTGTAGCAGAATTACTAAAAAAATTCCCACCTCACAATGCTGGCAGCACACGTCAGAGTTTGTTGTACAACCAAGGAGTACAGGCGAGAGAAACAGAAGTACAGTTTTCTCAGACCCTCCCATCGCTCCGGCACAGATGCAAGGGGTGATCTCACAAGAAGTGAAATGCTTGGGAAGATGCTGAGGGAGTATCTTGCTGATCGTACAAACGTCCTCCGTGATTCCACTGTGCCTTTTAATTATTGGGTATCCAAGCTGGATACGTGGCATGAACTGGCTCTCTATGCCTTGGAGGTCCTGGCCTGCCCTGCTGCTAGCATTCTGTCAGAGTGGGTTTTTAGTGCTGCTGGCGAAATTATGACTGATAGGCGCATCTGCCTGTCAACTGCAAATGCTGACAGGGTGACTCTTATAAAAATGAGCAAGGGCTGGATTGCGTAAGACTTCTGTTCACCACCGAATGAAAACAGCGAAACATAACTTCAAATACATTGTCTTTTTTGGGGAGGTGTATTCTCATGCACCTCTTCACAGCCACACATGGGTATATGCTTCCTGATTTTGTCTATTTGCTGTTATCCTCCTCCTTATCCTCATACTCATCATCCACAACCACTATAACACCAGGGTGAATGTATTCTGTGATGCAAAAGTCACTCAATATTTGTGCAAGGGTGTTTTTATGATGCTCGTTACTAAATTGAAACAAAAATTTTTTTTACTGCCTCTGGGGGAAATGTTTGTCAGCCCATACCCTTAGTGTATGGGCATTCAAAATGTGGAAGACCTGCTCCTTTAAATTGGGAAGAGAGACATACGAATACATCCTCCACGTCTCTTCAGTCACCACCATTAAAACACGAGGGTGAAGGTATTCCGTGATGCAACAGTCACTCTATTTTTTGGAAAGGGTGTTTATGATGCCCATAAATAATGAAAAAAAATATATGTACCCCAAGGGGTAAATGTTTGTTAGCCCATACACTTAGTGTATGGGCATTCCAAGTCATTCAATTTTTGGGCAAGGGTGTCTTTATGATGCCCATAAATACTTACCAAAAATTAAAATTTTGTACCCCCCAAGGGGAAATGTTTGTCAGCCCACACAGTTAGTGTATGGGCATTCAAAATGTAGGAAACCCGCTCCTTTAAATTGGGAATAGAGACATAAGAGGACATCTTCCACATCTCTTCAGACACCACCACTAGAACACGAGTGTGAATGGATTCCGTGATGCAACAGTCACTCTATTTTTTGGAAAGGGTGTTTATGATGCCCGTAAATAATGAAAAAAAATATATGTACCCCAAGGGGTAAATGTTTGTTAGCCCATACACTTAGTGTATGGGCATTCCAAGTACAGGTGAAGTGCTCCTGTCATGAGGCAGAAATAGGAAAACAGGAGATGAGGAATCTGGGCCCCTGAACTGCCCCTCAGGCTAGGGGAAGCCCTGTCTTTCCTTAACTTGGGGGTACCCTTGAAGGTAGGGAGGCCCAAGTCACCGATCTGTCCCTGTCTCCTGTTAAATCCTGTACTAAACCCCCAACCCCCACCCCAGGGGGTGAACAGTGTAAACAGCACCACAAAGCAAATAAACAGGAATAAACAATATAAGAGTGAGGGGAACACAATTCCAAAAGATGTATGCACAAATTACAAAATAGCAAAACTCAGAACTTAGCTTGTGCACGCTGCTGCAGACTCCACAACAAAGATAGTACAGCAACTCAGCTCCAAACACCAGACTTTGCTGACACCAGGGAGCTGCTACTGCGAGGTTGGTCTCCTGAAAGGAACTGCATAACCAACAGTCAGCTGAAGCACCAGGTGACCTTATAAAGGATGGTGGGAGTGGTCACAAACATCAGCTGACCCAGCAGCAATGCAATAACAGCGGCCACCGGGGGTAAGAGAAAACGGCATTAACCCCCAATGACCAGAAAAGGAAAAAAGGTTTAAGTCTGAGGGAAACCAGATCTGCCACAGATCCAAACATGGATCTTGACAGCTCCATTTTAATCTGACAATTTTTTATGAGACCCTCCTCCACGTTTCTTCCAGGGGTGATTGTGGTGCATGCAAATTATGGCCAGGCCTTGCATTCACTTCATGGATAAAATTTATGTTAATAAAAAAAAATAACTAATAATGTGAACTTTTGTTTCATGTGGCCATCTAGTACATGGTTTCAAAGGGTTATTGGAGTGCATGTAACATTGGTGCATGGCAGGCCTTGCATTTAGTGCATAAGCAAACAGTATGGGCGACATGCTTTCTTTTAATGGGAACAATTTTGTCATGTCGCGGAAAAGTACATATGCTGAAAGGCTTATTGGGGTGCATGTAACTTTGGGACAGGCCAGGCCTTGCATTCAATGCATAAGAAAACAGTATGGGAGACTGTTATGATTAGGTAATTCAGAACCACAATGGACCTTAAAGTTCAGAGCACACAAAGTGACCTGACAATAACCAAAAGACATAAGACGAGCTCTGAGACGTGGGAACTCTGCTGACCGCAATCCCTAATCCTATCCAACCACACTAGAGGTAGTCGTGGATTGCGCCTAACGCTCCCTATGCAACTCGGCACAGCCTGAGAAACTAGCTAGGCCTAAGATAGAAAAATAAGCCTACCTTGCCTCAGAGAAATACCCCAAAGGAAAAGGCAGCCCCCCACATATAATGACTGTGAGTAGAGATGAAAATACAAACGCAGAGATGAAATAGATTTAGCAAAGTGAGGCCCAACTTACTGAACAGACCGAAGATAGGAAAGATAACTTTGCGGTCAACACAAAACCCTACAAACAACCACGCAGAGGGGGCAAAAAGACCCTCCGCACCGACTAACGGTACGGATGTGCTCCCTCTGCGTCCCAGAGCTTCCAGCAAGCCAGAAAAACCAATAAAGCAAACTGGACAGAAAAAATAGCAAACAAATATAACACAAGCAAAACTTAGCTTATGCAGAGCAGACAGGCCACAGGAACGATCCAGGAGGAAGCAAGACCAATACTAGAACATTGACTGGAGGCCAGGAGCAAAGCACTAGGTGGAGTAAAATAGAGCAGCACCTAACGACTTCACCACATCACCTGAGGAAGGAAACTCAGAAGCCGCAGTACCACTTGTGACCACAGGAGGGAGCTCTGCCACAGAATTCACAACAGTACCCCCCCCTTGAGGAGGGGTCACCGAACCCTCACCAGAGCCCCCAGGCCGACCAGGATGAGCCATATGAAAGGCATGAACAAGATCGGCAGCATGGACATCAGAGGCAAAGACCCAGGAATTATCTTCCTGACCATAACCCTTCCACTTAACCAGATACTGGAGTTTCCGTCTCGAAACACGAGAATCCAAAATCTTCTCCACAATATACTCCAACTCCCCCTCCACCAAAACCGGGGCAGGAGGATCAACAGATGGAACCATAGGTGCCACGTATCTCCGCAACAATGACCTATGGAATACGTTATGGATGGAAAAAGAATCTGGAAGGGTCAAACGACAAGACACAGGATCAAGAACCTCAGAAATCCTATACGGACCAATGAAACGAGGCTTAAACTTAGGAGAGGAAACCTTCATAGGAATATGACGAGATGACAACCAAACCAAATCCCCAACACGAAGTCGGGGACCCACACAGCATCTGCGATTAGCGAAACGTTGAGCCTTCTCCTGGGACAAGGTCAAATTGTCCACTACATGAGTCCAAATCTGCTGTAACCTGTCCACCACCATATCCACACCAGGACAGTCCGAAGACTCAACCTGCCCTGAAGAGAAACGAGGATGGAACCCAGAGTTGCAGAAAAACGGCGAAACCAAGGTAGCCGAGCTGGCCCGATTATTAAGGTCGAACTCAGCCAAAGGCAAGAAGGACACCCAATCATCCTGATCAGCAGAAACAAAGCATCTCAGATATGTTTCCAAGGTCTGATTGGTTCGTTCGGTCTGGCCATTAGTCTGAGGATGGAAAGCCGAGGAAAAAGACAAATCAATGCCCATCCTAGCACAAAAAGCTCGCCAAAACCTCGAAACAAACTGGGAACCTCTGTCAGAAACGATGTTCTCTGGAATGCCATGTAAACGAACCACATGCTGGAAGAACAATGGCACCAAATCAGAGGAGGAAGGTAATTTAGACAAGGGTACCAAATGGATCATCTTAGAAAAGCGATCACAAACCACCCAAATGACTGACATTTTTTGAGAGACGGGGAGATCCGAAATAAAATCCATAGAGATATGTGTCCAAGGCCTCTTCGGGACCGGCAAGGGCAAAAGCAACCCACTGGCATGAGAACAGCAGGGCTTAGCCCGAGCACAAATCCCACAGGACTGCACAAAAGAACGCACATCCCGCAACAGAGACGGCCACCAAAAGGATCTAGCCACTAAATCTCTGGTACCAAAGATTCCAGGATGACCAGCCAACACCGAACAATGAACCTCAGAGATAACTTTATTCGTCCACCTATCAGGGACAAACAGTTTCTCCGCTGGGCAACGATCAGGTTTATTAGCCTGAAATTTTTGCAGCACCCGCCACAAATCAGGGGAGATGGCAGACAAAATTACTCCCTCTTTGAGAATACCCGCCAGCTCAGACAAACCCAGAGAGTCGGGCACAAAACTCCTAGACAGGGCATCCGCCTTCACATTTTTAGAGCCCGGAAGGTACGAAACCACAAAGTCAAAACGGGAGAAAAACAGCAACCAACGAGCCTGTCTAGGATTCAACCGTTTGGCAGACTCGAGATAAGTCAAGTTCTTGTGATCAGTCAAGACCACCACGCGATGCTTAGCTCCTTCAAGCCAATGATGCCACTCCTCGAATGCCCACTTCATGGCCAGCAACTCTCGATTGCCAACATCATAATTTCGCTCAGCAGGCGAAAACTTCCTGGAAAAGAAGGCGCATGGTTTCATCACCGAGCAATCAGAACTTCTCTGCGACAAAACAGCCCCCGCTCCAATTTCAGAAGCATCAACCTCGACCTGGAACGGAAGCGAAACATCTGGTTGACACAACACAGGGGCAGAAGAAAAACGACGCTTTAACTCTTGAAAAGCTTCCACAGCAGCAGAAGACCAATTGACCACATCAGCACCCTTCTTGGTCAAATCGGTCAATGGTTTAGCAATACTAGAAAAATTACAGATGAAGCGACGATAAAAATTAGCAAAGCCCAGGAACTTTTGCAGACTCTTCAGAGATGTCGGCTGAGTCCAATCATAGATGGCCTGGACCTTAACAGGGTCCATCTCGATAGTAGAAGGGGAAAAAATGAACCCCAAAAATGAAACCTTCTGAACACCAAAGAGACACTTTGATCCCTTCACAAACAAAGAATTAGCACGCAGGACCTGGAACACCATTCTGACCTGCTTCACATGAGACTCCCAATCATCTGAGAAGACCAAAATATCATCCAAGTATACAATCAGGAATATATACAGGTACTCTCGGAAGATGTCATGCATAAAGGACTGAAACACCGATGGAGCATTGGCAAGTCCGAAAGGCATAACTAGGTACTCAAAATGGCCCTCGGGCGTATTAAATGCAGTTTTCCATTCATCGCCCCGCTTAATACGCACAAGATTATACGCACCACGAAGATCTATCTTGGTGAACCAACTGGCCCCCTTGATCCGAGCAAACAAATCAGATAGCAGCGGCAAGGGGTACTGAAATTTGACCGTGATTTTATTTAGAAGGCGGTAATCTATACAAGGTCTCAGCGAACCATCCTTCTTGGCCACAAAAAAGAACCCCGCTCCCAATGGCGACGATGACGGGCGAATATGACCTTTCTCCAAGGACTCCTTCACGTAACTCCGCATAGCGGCGTGCTCAGGTACAGATAAATTAAACAGTCGACCTTTAGGAAACTTACTACCAGGAATCAAATCGATAGCACAATCACAATCCCTATGCGGAGGTAGGGCATTGGACTTGGGCTCATCAAATACATCCCGGTAATCAGACAAGAACTCTGGGACCTCAGAAGGGGTGGATGACGAAATAGACAGAAATGGAACATCACCATGTACCCCCTGACAACCCCAGCTGGACACAGACATTGATTTCCAATCTAATACTGGGTTATGGACTTGTAGCCATGGCAACCCCAACGCGACCACATCATGCAGATTATGCAACACCAGAAAGCAAATATCCTCCTGATGTGCAGGAGCCATGCACATGGTCAGCTGGGTCCAGTACTGAGGCTTATTCTTGGCCAAAGGCGTAGCATCAATTCCTCTCAATGGAATAGGACACTGCAAGGGCTCCAAGAAAAATCCACAACGCCTAGCATACTCCAAGTCCATCAAATTCAGGGCACCGCCTGAATCCACAAATGCCATGACAGAATAAGATGACAAAGAGCAGATCAAAGTAACGGACAAAAGAAATTTTGACTGTACCGTACCAATGGTGGCAGACCTAGCGAACCGCTTAGTGCGCTTAGGACAATCGGAGATAGCATGAGTGGAATCACCACAGTAGAAACACAGCCCATTCTGACGTCTGTGTTCTTGCCGTTCAACTGTGGTCAAAGTCCTATCGCACTGCATAGGCTCAGGTTTATGCTCAGATAATACCGCCAAATGGTGCACAGATTTACGCTCACGCAAGCGTCGACCGATCTGAATGGCCAAAGACATAGACTCATTCAGACCAGCAGGCATGGGAAATCCCACCATGACATCCTTAAGGGCTTCAGAGAGACCCTTTCTGAAAATAGCTGCCAGCGCACCTTCATTCCATTGAGTGAGCACGAACCACTTTCTAAACTTCTGACAATAAATCTCTATCTCATCCTGACCCTGACACAGAGCCAGCAAATTTTTCTCTGCCTGATCCACCGAATTAGGTTCATCGTACAGCAATCCGAGCGCCAGGAAAAACGCATCAATATTACATAATGCAGGATCTCCTGGCGCAAGGGAAAATGCCCAGTCTTGAGGGTCGCCGCGTAATAAAGAAATAATGATCCTAACTTGTTGAACTGGGTCACCAGAGGAGCGAGGTTTCAAAGCCAGAAACAGTTTACAATTATTTTTGAAACTCAGAAATTTAGCTCTATCTCCAGAAAACAAATCAGGAATAGGAATTCTTGGCTCTAACATAGAATTCTGAACCACAAAGTCTTGAATATTTTGTACTCTTGCAGTGAGATGATCCACACATGAAGACAGACCTTTAATGTCCATCACTACACCTGTGTCCTGAAGCACCCAAATGTCTAGGGGAAAAAAAAGGCAAAACACAGTGCAAAGAAAAAAAATGGTCTCAGAACTTCTTTTTTACCTCTATTGAGAAGCATTAGTACTTTTGGCCTCCAGTACTGTTATGATTAGGTAATTCAGAACCACAATGGACCTTGAAGTTCAGAGCACACAAAGTGACCTGACAATAACCAAAAGACATAGGATGAGCTCTGAGACGTGGGAACTCTGCTGACCGCAATCCCTAATCCTATCCAACCACACTAGAGGTAGCCGTGGATTGCGCCTAACGCTCCCTATGCAACTCGGCACAGCCTGAGAAACTAGCTAGGCCTAAGATAGAAAAATAAGCCTACCTTGCCTCAGAGAAATACCCCAAAGGAAAAGGCAGCCCCCCACATATAATGACTGTGAGTAGAGATGAAAATACAAACGCAGAGATGAAATAGATTTAGCAAAGTGAGGCCCAACTTACTGAACAGACCGAAGATAGGAAAGATAACTTTGCGGTCAACACAAAACCCTACAAACAACCACGCAGAGGGGGCAAAAAGACCCTCCGCACCGACTAACGGTACGGAGGTGCTCCCTCTGCGTCCCAGAGCTTCCAGCAAGCCAGAAAAACCAATAAAGCAAGCTGGACAGAAAAAATAGCAAACAAAAATAACACAAGCAAAACTTAGCTTATGCAGAGCAGACAGGCCACAGGAACGATCCAGGAGGAAGCAAGACCAATACTAGAACATTGACTGGAGGCCAGGAGCAAAGCACTAGGTGGAGTTAAATAGAGCAGCACCTAACGACTTCACCACATCACCTGAGGAAGGAAACTCAGAAGCCGCAGTACCACTTGTGACCACAAGAGGGAGCTCTGCCACAGAATTCACAACAGGAGACACATTTTCTTCTAATAAGAACAATTTTTTCATGAGGCGGTAAAGTACATCTGCTGAAACAGTCCTTGGGGTGCATGTAACATTGGTGCAGGGCAGGCCTTGTATTCAATTCATATCCAACCAGTATGGGAAACACACTTTCTTCTAATGGGAACAATTTTGTCATGAGGCAGTAAAGTACGTCTGCTGAAAGGCTTATTGGTGTGCATGTAACTTTGGGACAGGCAAGGCCTTGCATTCAATGCATAAGAAAACAGTATGGGAGACACACTTTCTTCTAATGGGAACAGTTTTGACATGAGGCCCTCAAGTACGTCTGCAGAAATGGTTATTGGGGTGCAAGTAACTTTTGAGGCAGGGCAGGCCTTGCATTCAATGCAAAAAATTTTCAGGAGGCCCTCCTGTACGTCTTGTGAAAGGGGTATTGGAGTGCATAATAATTTTTGGCAGCCCAGACACTCACTGCATAGGCAATAGCAGTATAGGAGACCCACTGTTTAATGGCTCTTTAAGGACATTATTGCCACCTGAAGCTCCTCGAAAAATAGGCTCTGTGACTTTAAGAGTCCCTCCTTCATAAATGAAACAAGATGTGTCTGCTTATGTGTCACACACCACATGGCCAGCTATGCTTGTTAAATGTTACAAAGACATTACCCAATGAATGCATTTGTATTGGTTGAAAGCAATGTTAAAGTTGAAAAATGCATCAAAAGCTCTGTATGCAAACATAGCCCAAGTGGTGGAGGAACATTTTTGGTTGGGGTTAGCTATTTTGCTTTATACAATTCATTACCCTTGAAAAGATGTTCCCTACCATATTTCCCAGCAAAATCCAATTTGCTTTTGATTTTGTATGTTTTTTGGTGCGCCTGTAAAAATGGCGTGAAACATTGTTTACAGCTGTGACCTATGAGTCAGTAATGCTTCCAGGGGCAATCCCCCATGACATTCCCGTGTCATTTGAGTGCAGTGTTTCCATCATTTGCAGATGTTTGTAGACCTTAAAAGAATCCAGGGGGATTGCGGTAAAAATGTTCGGGTTTCCCATAGACTTACATTGGGCTTGGTGCTTGGGACGAGTACCCGAGTATTCCAATTTGCTCGACCCGAGCAACGAGCACCTGAGCATTTTAGTGATCGCTCATCACTAGTAGTGACTGAAGCCTCTCTGACATGCCTGTGTAAGATTGCTCTCACAGAGTGTATTGGGGGACACTCGCTTGGCACGGGATTAACGTACACGGGCACGGTTTTTCCAAACAAAAACAGTCCACATGGTATATTATGGCATCATAAACCACAAAAATATGAACAACCAGCAAACAGTCTTTATATCACAGTATACGGCTTTGATACATGGTTACCAAATACGCCGAACCTCTGTGTTCAGTTATCGTGGGTGACCAAATGCCGTACAGTTCACTAATGTAGCACAACAGGCACCAACATACGACATTATGGTTGCAGCAACTAAACACGCTGGTCTTCCTTTCACCAGTTGCCGTGGGTTACCACACAGTTCATAGAAACAATAAGGACCAACAGTCTATGGATGTACCTTACGGGAGCTCCTGCTCCACCTGCTGACTCCTTGTCAGTCCACTCTTCTTGTTAAGCTGCCTCACAGGGATCACCAACTTGCCTGGGTGGCACACATTAGTCAGTCCAGACCCACCGAAGGACGGTAGCTTCCCCCGTTTTACTGTGCACTGCTCAGGGATCCGGTCCTACTCCCAGGACCTCCCACACTGTGCGCTGCTCAGGGATCTGGTCCTATTCCCAGGACCTCCCAACACCAGCATGTGCTTTTCAGGAAGCCTACTCCCAGGTCTTCCAACACAGGAACATATACAGGAACATGTGACCCACACCCTGGTCACATTACATACCTTAAACCCCTCCTCTGGGTGGGAGTGTGGGTGTGTGGCTAGTTTGTCCCACCCATCTCACATAACTAGCCCTGCCAGCCACCCACGACTATTATACAACACTTATACTTATAGGACTACAGGTCCCAGAACACCACATCGCTTCAGGCAGGCAGCGCAGAGTCCCCTCCTCTGCGACACATATATCGGCCATTCACCACAGTGCCAGACTTTGTCACATAATCACATCCATGTATGCAACTGCCATGCACTCTCACAGCCTCAAAACGCCTCTGTGCGCATACTGGAGAGACCATGCAGCGCCCCCTACCTGTTACAGGGGTCACTGCATCACATACCCCCCCTCTGTTCAAACTTGTGGGGTTGAACATTTGTCTTGAACCAGGGGCCTCGAGACCGGGTACCCAAGTCACCTTGCCCTACTAGTCGATAGGGCCCTCTCAGTCGGGTTTGGGCATAATGGTCAATCTGGCATCGCAATCCCCTTGCACCCATACGACCTGTCTGGACCGGCTCCTTGTCAACACGTCTGCTACCGGGTCTCCCCACTACGTCACTCAGCCCTGAGCTATCTGAGGATACATTGCCTCTAGCTCTTCCTTCAGGCTGGGTACTTTTACCCCTTTGTTTGTTTACACTTCGGGTCGAAAGTAGCCACCATCTTCTTCGCCTTTCTGGCAGCTGTTTATTAACTTGCCGTCTCTCAAGTCTCAGCTGCTCTACCTTCCTTAGGTATGCCATGCGATAATCCAGGAGCATGCGGATATTCCTAAGAGTCTCTCTGGATCTGACAACCAGGAACGGAACCATCCCATCCTCACCCATGACCTGGACCTCGTCATCAGCCGGTATCCTCAGTCTCTTCAGACCAGATTTATCCACAATCTCCTGCATCACTCTCCCAAGTTCCCCAATGACTTTCGCCACCAGAACTTTGGGTACTTGGACTGTGTCTTCCACTAAGCCCCGCCGACTAAGAGCTTTCCTTTCATGCTCCAAAGGTCGAACGGTTTCATCATTCTTCAAAATAATCCTCTGTTTTGTACGGAGACAGTGTAGGTGCATATCCCTCAGAACAGCTACCCACTTCTTTTTTTCTCTACTTCTTTTGTGCATGCAGCTTGATATGGGAACAGGGACATAGGGGGCCTCAGCTGGAGGGTCAGGGTGCTGGTTAGTCAGGCTGCTAGATTGCTGTAATTTACTTTTTTAAAATACTGTTTTCCATGGGGGAACAAAGGAGGGGCCCTGTTACTGCGCAGGCCTGCACCATGTCTCTTTTTTTCTCCATCTGGCATAGTAACATAGTTAGTAACATAGTAACATAGTTAGTAAGGCCGAAAAAAGACATTTGTCCATCCAGTTCAGCCTATATTCCATCATAATAAATACCCAGATCTACGTCCTTCTACAGAACCTAATAATTGTATGATACAATATTGTTCTGCTCCAGGAAGACATCCAGGCCTCTCTTGAACCCCTCGACTGAGTTCGCCATCACCACCTCCTCAGGCAAGCAATTCCAGATTCTCACTGCCCTAACAGTAAAGAATCCTCTTCTATGTTGGTGGAAAAACCTTCTCTCCTCCAGACGCAAAGAATGCCCCCTTGTGCCCGTCACCTTCCTTGGTATAAACAGATCCCCAGCGAGATATTTGTATTGTCCCCTTATATACTTATACATGGTTATTAGATCGCCCCTCAGTCGTCTTTTTTCTAGACTAAATAATCCTAATTTCGCTAATCTATCTGGGTATTGTAGTTCTCCCATCCCCTTTATTAATTTTGTTGCCCTCCTTTGTACTCTCTCTAGTTCCATCATTATATCCTTCCTGAGCACCGGTGCCCAAAACTGGACACAGTACTCCATGTGCGGTCTAACTAGGGATTTGTACAGAGGCAGTATAATGCTCTCATCATGTGTATCCAGACCTCTTTTAATGCACCCCATGATCCTGTTTGCCTTGGCAGCTGCTGCCTGGCACTGGCTGCTCCAGGTAAGTTTATCATTAACTAGGATCCCCAAGTCCTTCTCCCTGTCAGATTTACCCAGTGGTTTCCCGTTCAGTGTGTAATGGTGATATTGATTCCCTCTTCCCATGTGTATAACCTTACATTTATCATTGTTAAACCTCATCTGCCACCTTTCAGCCCAAGTTTCCAACTTATCCAGATCCATCTGTAGCAGAATACTATCTTCTCTTGTATTAACTGCTTTACATAGTTTTGTATCATCTGCAAATATCGATATTTTACTGTGTAAACCTTCTACCAGATCATTAATGAATATGTTGAAGAGAACAGGTCCCAATACTGACCCCTGCGGTACCCCACTGGTCACAGCGACCCAGTTAGAGACTATACCATTTATAACCACCCTCTGCTTTCTATCACTAAGCCAGTTACTAACCCATTTACACACATTTTCCCCCAGACCAAGCATTCTCATTTTGTGTACCAACCTCTTGTGCGGCACGGTATCAAACGCTTTGGAAAAATCGAGATATACCACGTCCAATGACTCACCGTGGTCCAGCCTATAGCTTACCTCTTCATAAAAACTGATTAGATTGGTTTGACAGGAGCGATTTCTCATAAACCCATGCTGATATGGAGTTAAACAGTTATTCTCATTGAGATAATCCAGAATAACATCCCTCAGAAACCCTTCAAATATTTTACCAACAATAGAGGTTAGACTTACTGGCCTATAATTTCCAGGTTCACTTTTAGAGCCCTTTTTGAATATTGGCACCACATTTGCTATGCGCCAGTCCTGCGGAACAGACCCTGTCGCTATAGAGTCACTAAAAATAAGAAATAATGGTTTATCTATTACATTACTTAGTTCTCTTAGTACTCGTGGGTGTATGCCATCCGGACCCGGAGATTTATCTATTTTAATCTTATTTAGCCGGTTTCGCACCTCTTCTTGGGTTAGATTGGTGACCCTTAATATAGGGTTTTCATTGTTTCTTGGGATTTCACCTAGCATTTCATTTTCCACCGTGAATACCGTGGAGAAGAAGGTGTTTAATATGTTAGCTTTTTCCTCGTCATCTACAACCATTCTTTCCTCACTATTTTTTAAGGGGCCTACATTTTCAGTTTTTATTCTTTTACTATTGATATAGTTGAAGAACAGTTTGGGATTAGTTTTACTCTCCTTAGCAATGTGCTTCTCTGTTTCCTTTTTGGCAGCTTTAATTAGTTTTTTAGATAAAGTATTTTTCTCCCTATAGTTTTTTAGAGCTTCAATGGTGCCATCCTGCTTTAGTAGTGCAAATGCTTTCTTTTTACTGTTAATTGCCTGTCTTACTTCTTTGTTTAGTGTATAAGTCGGGCACTGTGATCAGTAGGGTTGAGCGAAACGGATCGTTCATTTTCAAAAGTCGCCGACTTTTGGCAAAGTCGGGTTTCATGAAACCCGACCCGACCCCTGTGTGGGGTCGGCCATGAGGTACGCGACTTTCGCGCCAAAGTCGCGTTTCAATGACGCAAAAAGCGCCATTTCTCAGCCAATGAAGGTGGACGCAGAGTGTGGGCAGCGTGATGACATAGGTCCTGGTCCCCACCATCTTAGAGAAGGGCATTGCAGTGATTGGCTTGCTTTCTGCGGCGTCACAGGGGCTATAAAGGGGCGTTCCCGCCGACCGCCATCTTACTGCTGCTGATCTGAGCATAGGGAGAGGTTGCTGCCGCTTCGTCAGAAGCAGGGATAGCGTTAGGCAGGGTCCATTAACCATCAAACCGCTTGTGCTGTAGCGATTTCCACTTTCCAACACCACCTTTGTTTGCAGGGACAGTGGAAGCTACATTTTTTTTTCCTCAGCGCTGTAGCTCATTGGGCTGCCCTAGAAGGCTCCCTGATAGCTGCATTGCTGTGTGTACGCCGCTGTGCAAACCAACTGCTTTTTTCAAAGCACAAATCCTGTTGTTCCTTCCTTTCTTCACAGCTATCTTGCTTGTTTGTCCACACTTTTTATTTAATTTGTGCATCAGTCCACTCCTTATTGCTGCCTGCCATACCTGGCTGAGATTACTGCAGGGAGATAGTAATTGTAGGACAGTCCCTGTTTTTTTTTTTTTAATTCTCCCTAAAAATATAAGTTGTGGGAGATTAAGATTGGCATTTCTGCTAGAGTGCCATCCCTGTGTGTGCCATCTCTCTCATATAGTGGGCCATAGAAAGCCTTTTTATTTTTCTGTTTTTTTTTTTGGGGGGGGTTATAAATTCTCCCTGAAAAAAAAAACAGTGGGAGATTAATATTGGCCTTTGGGCTTGTGTGCCAGTCCTGAGTGTGCCATCTCTCTCTCAAATAGTGGGCCATAGAAAGCCTATTTATTTATTTTTTTATTTGGTTTCTAAATTCTCCCTGAAAAAAGCAAAAAAAAAATCAGTGGGAGATTAATATTGACCTTTCTGCTTGTGTGCCACTCCTGACTCCTGGGTGTGCCATCTCTCTCTCTCAAATAGTGGGCCATAGAAAGCCTATTTTTTTTTTATTTGGTTTCTAAATTCTCCCTGAAATAATCATTTTTTTTTTATTTGGTTTCTAAATTCTCCCTGAAAAAATCTTTTTTTTTAATTTGGTTTCTAAAGTCTCCCTGAAAAAATAAAAAAAAAATCAGTGGGAGATTAATATTGGCCTTTCTGCTTGTGTGCCATTCCTGACTCCTGGGTGTGCCATCTCTGTCTCTCAAATAGTGGGCCATCAAAAGCCTATTTTTTTTTTTTTGGTTTCTAAATTCTCCCTGGAAAAATAAAAAAAAATCAGTGGGAGATTAATATTGGCCTTTCTGCTTGTGTGCCACTCCTGACTCCTGGGTGTGCCATCTCTGTCTCTCAAATAGTGGGCCATAGAAAGCCTATTTTTTTTTTTTATTTGGTTTCTAAATTCTCCCTGGAAAAATAAAAAAAAATCAGTGGGAGATAAATATTGGCCTTTCTGCTTGTGTGCCATTCCTGACTCCTGGGTGTGCCATCTCTGTCTCTCAAATAGTGGGCCATAGAAAGCATATTTTTTTTTTATTTGGTTTCTAAATTCTCCCTGAAAAAAATCAATTTTTTTTTATTTGGTTTCTAAATTCTCCCCGAAAAAATCTTTTTTTTTAATTTGGTTTCTAAAGTCTCCCTGAAAAAAAAAAAAAAAAATCAGTGGGAGATTAATATTGGCCTTTCTGCTTGTGTGCCATTCCTGACTCCTAGGTGTGCCATCTCTGTCTCTCAAATAGTGGGCCATCGAAAGCCTATTTTTTTTTTTTTATTTGGTTTCTAAATTCTCCCTGGAAAAATAAAAAAAATCAGTGGGAGATTAATATTGGCCTTTCTGCTTGTGTGCCACTCCTGACTCCTGGGTGTGCCATCTCTGTGTTAGGACTGGCGGAACGCACCAAAACAGATGGTATAGATGCGTTCGCAGTCCGGGGTCCACCGTGCAGGTGAAAACCTGCTGCTAGCAATTAGCAGACTATATGGCGGTACACTAAAGTATACACGCGTGGGTTAACCTCACCCAGCGTGAAAGAAGCAATCCTGTTAAGGCACAGGACAGCGGTACCGCACCTAAAGCGCGAGCAAGTAGTCAGCGAACTCAACCCCAACTAGGATTGAAGTCCGATTAGACCCTTGCTGGCACAACACCGCAACTGGGTGTGTAAGGAAACTGAAGAGCAATATTAAGGCACAAGATTGCATGCAGTGCCGCACTGACGAACGCCACTAACCACCCAGGCTTGGGTAAGGAAAGCACAGAGGAAGTGCACGGCGCCGTACTGGCGGTCACAGCAACTGGACGCTATAATGTGTGACTAGTGCTGTAGGATAAGTCGGGCGCTAGGTAGCAGCCATACACCTTCCGCGAACAGTCATTCAATAGGGTAGGGGTATCCAAGGACGACTTGCACTCACAACATACATACATTAGCAATTCTAAGACAATACTAGCGCATGGCCGTGCGGTCATGCGCAGTTTATATAGCTGCAGCACAGGAAGTGGCCACAGCACCTTTGCCCTTCCAAGACCTGCCAAGAGGACCAATGGAATGTGCTGCAGAGTCTGAGCCCATGACCCTCGATCTCCAACGGGAGATCTTACGCTGGGCATGCTCAGTACGTGCAGACAAGGACTTAGTCCCAGAGAAGGTGGCTCGAGATTCCCCCTGTGCAGAAGCAGGAACTCGACCCCTAACATCACCCCCCCCAGGGCCCCCCCCTCCTTGGGCCTCGCTACGTTCGAAGGCAGCAATGAGCTGCGGAGCCCGAATGTGCTCAGCAGGCTCCCAGGACCTATCCTCAGGGCCGTAACCCTTCCAGTCCACCAAAAAAAATTTTTTGCCACGTACCACCTTGCACCCCAAGATAGCGTTCACCTCGAAATCGTCTGTAGACGAACCCGATGTCCCGGCAGATGACTCAGAAAACCGGGACATGTATAAGGGCTTAAGGAGGGACACATGAAAGGTGTCGGTGATACCAAGGCGTGGAGGAAGGGCCAGACGGTAGACCACAGGATTAACCTGTTCGAGAACCTTGAAGGGACCTAAGTAGCGAGGAGCAAATTTAGTGGACTCAACTCGCAGCCTGAGGTTACGGGCGGAGAGCCACACCAAGTCGCCAGGAGCAAAGGTCGGGGCGGGGCGCCGATGAGCATCGGCGGAGGACCTCATTCTCTCCTTAGAGGCCCGAATGGCATCCTGAGTGCGGTCCCAAATATCCCGTGCCTCCACAGCCCAGTCTGCCACCCTGGAGTCTGCGGAAGACACGGGCATAGGCACAGGTACCCGTGGATGCTGACCATAGTTGAGGAGGAATGGGGTTTGTCCAGTGGAGTCGGCTACAGCGTTGTTCAGCGCAAACTCTGCCCATGATAGCAAGGGTGCCCAGTCATCCTGCCTGGCTGAAACAAAATGTCGCAGGTATGTGACCAAGGTCTGGTTGGCCCTCTCTACCAACCCATTCGTCTCGGGATGATAAGCGGAAGAGAGATTCAACTCAATACTGAGAAGACGACACAGCTCTCTCCAGAACCGAGACGCAAACTGGGGACCCCGGTCACTGACAATTTTGTCAGGCATACCATGTAGGTGGAAGATGTGCTTAATGAACAACGCAGCCAAGGCCCGTGCAGAAGGTAACCGTGGTAGCGGCACCAAATGCACCATTTTCGAGAAATGATCGGTGATGACCCAAATGATGGTACAGCCGCGAGACTTGGGCAAACCCACGACAAAGTCCATCCCGACCATCTCCCAGGGCCTATCTGCCACCGGCAAGGGATAGAGCAACCCAGCTGGCCTTTGATGCGGAGATTTATTTTTGGCGCAGGAGACACACGTCAGAATATAATCCCGGACCATATGCGGCCACCAGTACGTCCTCGCCAGTAGCTCAGATGTCCTCTTTGTCCCAAAGTGTCCACCCACTCTGGACGAATGAGCCCAAGAGAGAACCTCCGGTCGCAAATTAATGGGCACAAAAGTCTTGCCCGGAGGCACAGACTCAAGCGAAAACGGCGCTACGGTTCTCAGGCTCTCAGAGGGAACAATAAGCCGAGGCTCCTCTTCCTCCTCTTCAGTTGACATAAGGGAGCGAGAGAGAGCATCAGCACGAATATTCTTCTCCCCGGCGAGAAAATGAAGAGAAAAGTGGAACCGGGAAAAGAACAAGGACCATCTGGCTTGGCGAGAATTTAGCCGCTGGGCTGTTTGTAAGTAGACCAAACTTTTGTGGTCAGTGTAAACCTGGAAGGGAAACCGCGCACCTTCCAGAAGATGTCTCCACTCTGAAAAGGCCAACTTCATTGCTAGCAGCTCCCTATCCCCGATGGAGTAGTTTCTCTCCGCTGGCGAGAAGGTCTTAGAGAAGAAGAAGCATGGATGCTTCCGACCTTGAGCATCCTTCTGATAGAGGACTGCTCCAGCACCAACGGATGAGGCATCCACCTCCATTAGGAATGGCTTATCCACATCGGGATGATGTAAGATGGGAGCGCTAGCAAAGTGGGACTTAATAGAAGTGAAGGCCTTGGAGACCTCTTCCGACCACAATTTAGGATTCGCTCCCTTCTTGGTGAGGGCTACCAAGGGAGCTACCAGAGTTGAGAAGTGGGGAATGAACTGGCGGTAATAGTTAATGAACCCCATAAAGCGCTGCACATTTAAAGAGAATGGGGCTCTTGCCAGTCCATCACAGCCTGTAGTTTGGCAGGATCCATAGCCAATCCCTGGGCGGAGATGATATAGCCCAGGAACGGCAAAGACTCCTGCTCAAACATACACTTCTCCAACTTAGCGTAAAGAGAGTTTGCCCGTAGGAGGTCGAAGACTCTGCCAACATCTCTCCGGTGGGAGTCAATATCTGGAGAAAAGATGAGAATATCATCCAGATAGACTACAACTGAGGTGGAAAGCATATCCCGGAAGATGTCGTTGACAAAGTCTTGAAAAACGGCTGGGGCATTACAGAGCCCGAAGGGCATCACCAGATACTCATAGTGCCCATCTCTGGTGTTAAACGCCGTTTTCCATTCGTCCCCCTCACGGATGCGAATCAGGTTGTAAGCACCCCGCAGATCTAATTTAGTAAACACTCTAGCTCCCCGAAGCCTATCGAAGAGCTCGGATATCAAAGGCAAAGGATACTTGTTCTTAACGGTGATAGCGTTAAGACCCCTGTAGTCTATGCATGGACGTAGTTCCCCATTCTTCTTCTGCACGAAGAAGAACCCTGCCCCAGCAGGTGACACTGACTTCCTGATAAACCCTCTTGCCAGATTCTCTTGAATGTACTGAGACATGGCCTCCGTCTCCGGGAGAGATAATGGATAAACTCGACCCCGGGGAGGCTCCGCACCAGGCAAGAGATCGATAGGACAGTCAAAGGGGCGATGGGGCGGAAGGGTCTCCGCCGCCTTTTTGGAGAACACGTCTGCGTAAGACCAATATTGCTTGGGGAGAGAGGATAGATCTGCGGGTACCTCAGTAGTAGCAACCTGAACGCACTCTCGGTGACACCTACCCCCACATGATTCACCCCATCCCAGAATTCTGCCTGAGGACCACTCGATGCGAGGAGAGTGGTACCGTAGCCAAGGTATCCCCAACAGGACCTCATCAATACCCTCAGGAATGATGAGCAGAGAAATAATCTCCTGATGGGATGGCGACATGGACAGAGTAACAGGGATGGTCTGATGTGTTATCTGTGCGGGGAGTGTCGACCCATTCACCACTCGTACCGTTACTGGTTGAGATAGCATAACCAGGTGTATTGCGTGACGTTGGGCGAAGGCAGAAGACATGAAATTGCCCTCCGCCCCAGAATCCACGCAGAGGTCTACCGAGTGGGAGGATGAGCCAAAGGTAATTGTCCCCTTAAAGGACAATTTTGAGGCAAACGTCGCAGTGTCTAGTGCACCTCCACCTACTACCACTAGACGCTGACGTTTCCTCGACCGCTGATGACATCTGGTGGCAAGATGTCCTGACTGTTGGCATACATGGCAACCCTGGAGTGCACGAGCGATCTAGGACTTAGATCCCGCTCGTGACACCACCTTAGGTTCCTGGAACTTAGGAGCCTGGACTGGAGATTCCAAAGGTTTGGCGAAGGTGGGAGCCAGCCGAAACCTCTGCCTACACTGGGCTCGCTCTAACCTCCGCTCGTGAAAACGGAGGTCAATGCGAGTAGCTACTGTTATTAACTCTTCCAGTGTAGCGGGAATCTCCCTAGTGGCCAGAGCATCCTTAATGTGGTCAGCCAGCCCCCTCCAAAACATAGGGATAAGGGCTTTATGTGACCACTCCAGCTCAGATGCTAGAGTGCGGAAATGGACGGCAAAAAGGCTGACCAAGGACGAGCCCTGAGTCAGTGCCAACAGTTGGAGCGCCGTGTCATGGGTGACACGAGGTCCTAGAAAGACCTGTTTCAGAGTGCTCAGGAATAACGGAGCACTCTGCACCACATGATCGCCACGCTCCCACAGCGGCGTAGCCCACTGCAACGCCCTGTCCGACAATAAGAAAATTATAAAGCCCACCTTAGCCCGCTCTGTAGGGAAACGAGAGGCCAGAAGCTCGAGATGTATTGAGCACTGACTCACGAAACCCCTACAGGACTTACTGTCACCAGAAAATTTCTCTGGTAGCGGGAGGCGAGATAGCGTCGGTACAGGGGCGGCAGTGGACAAGGTAGCTGCAGCCACACTTGCAGCCTGAACAGCGACAGCAGTAACATCCACAGCTGAGGTTGAACGCTCAAGAGCCGCCAACCTTCCCTCCAGCTGCTGGATGTACCGCTGTAAACGCTGGTCGTCCGCCATTTTACTAGCCAGACCCTGGCGCTAGTATTCTGTTAGGACTGGCGGAACACACCAAAACAGATGGTATAGATGGGTTCGCAGTCCGGGGTCCACCGTGCAGGTGAAAACCTGCTGCTAGCAATTAGCAGACTATATGGCGGTACACTAAAGTATACACGCGTGGGTTAACCTCACCCAGCGTGAAAGAAGCAATCCTGTTAAGGCACAGGACCGCGGTACCGCACCTAAAGCGCAAGCAAGTAGTCAGCGAACTCAACCCCAACTAGGATTGAAGTCCGATTAGACCCATGCTGGCACAACACCGCAACTGGGTGTGTAAGGAAACTGAAGAGCAATATTAAGGCACAAGATTGCATGCAGTGCCGCACTGATGAACGCCACTAACCACCCAGGCTTGGGTAAGGAAAGCACAGAGGAACTGCACGGCGCCGTACTGGCGGTCACAGTAACTGGACGCTATAATGTGTGACTAGTGCTGTAGGATAAGTCGGGCGCTAGGTAGCAGCCATACACCTTCCGCGAACAGTCATTCAATAGGGTAGGAGTATCCAAGGATGACTTGCACTCACAACATACACACATTAGCAATTGTAAGACAATACTAGTGCATGGCCGTGCGGTCATGCGCAGTTTATATAGCTGCAGCACAGGAAGTGGCCACAGCACCTTTGCCCTTCCAAGACCTGCCAAGAGGACCAATGGAATGTGCTGCAGAGTCTGAGCCCATGACCCTCGATCTCCAACGGGAGATCTTACGCTGGGCATGCTCAGTACGTGCAGACAAGGAGTTAGTCCCAGAGAAGTCCGCTCGCTGCTGACCAGCACTGACTTTAATGGCAGAGACTGGAAAAGCAGCAGTAACTCTCAGAACAGAGTGAGAATGAGCGAGATGCTGGGACCGACGTCTTTGCTGAGCAGACTCCACTGCGGCTGGACAAGAATGGGAGACCGCAGCGAAGGTGGCTCGAGGTTCCCCCTGTGCAGAAGCGGGAACTCGACCCTTAACACTCTGTCTCTCAAATACTGGGCCATAGAAAGCCTATTTTTTTTTATTTGGTTTCTAAATTCTCCCTGGAAAAGTAAAAAAAAATCAGTGGGAGATTAATATTGGCCTTTCTGCTTGTGTGCCATTCCTGACTCCTGGGTGTGCCATCTCTGTCTCTCAAATAGTGGGCCATCGAAAGCCTATTTTGTGTTGTTTTTTTTTATTTGGTTTCTAAATTCTCACTGGAAAAATAAAAAAAAATCAGTGGGAGATTAATATTGGCCTTTCTGCTTGTGTGCCACTCATGAATCCTGGATGTGCCATCTCTCTCTCTCAAATAGTGGGCCATAGAAAGACTATTTTTTTTAATTATTTGTTTTCTAAATTCTCCCTGAAAAAATAAAAAAAAATCAGTGGGAGATTAATATTGGCCTTTCTGCTTGTGTGCCAGTCTTGACTCCTGGGTGTGCCATCCCTGTCTCTCAAATAGTGGGCCATAGAAAGCCTATTTTTTTTTTTATTTGGTTTCTAAATTCTCCCTGAAAAAATCAATTTTTTTTAATTTGGTTTCTAAATTCTCCCTGAAAAAATATTTTTTTTTAATTTGGTTTCTAAAGTCTCCCTGAAAAAATAAAAAAAAATCAGTGGGAGATTAATATTGGCCTTTCTGCTTGTGTGCCATTCCTGACTCCTGGGTGTGCCATCTCTGTCTCTCAAATAGTGGGCCATCGAAAGCCTATTTTGTGTTGTTTTTTTTATTTGGTTTCTAAATTCTCCCTGGAAAAATAAAAAAAAATCAGTGGGAGATTAATATTGGCCTTTCTGCTTGTGTGCCACTCATGAATCCTGGATGTGCCATCTCTCTCTCTCAAATAGTGGGCCATAGAAAGACTATTTTTTTTAATTATTTGTTTTCTAAATTCTCCCTGAAAAAATAAAAAAAAATCAGTGGGAGATTAATATTGGCCTTTCTGCTTGTGTGCCAGTCTTGACTCCTGGGTGTTAGGACTGGCGGAACGCACCAAGAAAGATGTAATAGATGCGTTCGCAGTCCGGGGTCCACCGTGCAGGTAAAAACCTGCTGCTAGTAAATGGCAGCGTAATATGGCGGTGGAAGCGAACCCGGTAAAACCACAGGTCCGCAATACCGCACTAAAGAGTGCAAGCAAGGAGTCAGCGAACACAACCCCAAGACACAGGATTGAAGTCCGATTAGACCACTTGCTGACACAACACCGCAACAGGGTGTGTTAGGCAACTCTTATAATAAGAGCACCGAAGTGCGAACTGTGCCGTGCTGGCAGGCACCACTAAGCACCCAGACGTGGGTCAGGAAGCGTACTACTGGCGCGTGGCGCCGCACTGGCGGTCACAGCAATAGACGCTGATACGTGTGTGACATGTTGAGTGATTAGTCGGGCGCTAGATAGCAGCCATACACCATACGCGAACAGTCATACAATAGGGTAGGGGTATTTAATGAACGACTTGCACTCACAACATACACACGTATTCAATAGTAAGACAATACTAGCGCATGGCCGTGCGGTCATGCGCAGTTTATATAGCAGCAGCACAGGAAGTGGCTACAGTACCTTTGCCCTTCCAAGACCTGCCAAAAGGACCAATGGAATGTGCTGCAGAGCCTGAGCACATGACCCTCGATCTCCAACGGGAGATCTTACCCTGGACATGCTCAGTACGTGCCGACAAGGACTTAGTCCCAGAGAAGTCCGCTCGCTGCTGACCAGCACTGACTTTAATGGCAGAGACTGGAGAAGCAGCAGTAACTCTCAGAACAGAGTGAGAATGAGCAAGACGCTGGGACCGACGTCTTTGCTGAGCAGACTCCACTGCGGCTGGACAAGAATGAGACACCGCAGCAGAGATGGCTCGAGATTCCCCCTGTGCAGAAGCGGGAACTCGACCCTTAACATTACCCCCCCTCCTAGGGCCCCCCCTCCTTGGGCCTCGCTACGTTCGAAGGCAGCAATGAGCTGCGGAGCCCGAATGTGCTCAGCAGGCTCCCAGGATCTATTCTCAGGACCGTAACCCCTCCAATCCACCAAATAAAATTTTTTGCCACGAACCACCTTGTACCCCAGGATAGCATTCACCTCGTAATTGTCCGTAGACGAACCCGACGTCCCAGTAGATGACTCAGAAAACCGGGACATGTAGACGGGCTTAAGGAGGGACACGTGAAAGGTGTCGGTGATACCTAGGCGTGGAGGAAGGGCCAGACGGTAAACCACAGGATTAACCTGTTCAAGGACCTTAAAAGGACCTAAGTAGCGAGGTGCAAACTTGGTAGACTCAACTCGCAGCCTGATGTTACGGGCGGAGAGCCACACTAAGTCGCCAGGAGCAAAGGTTGGAGCGGGGCGCCGATGTGCGTCGACGGAGGACCTCATTCTCTCCTTGGAAGCCTGAATGGCATCCTGAGTGCGATCCCAAATGTCCCGTGCCTCCACAGCCCAGTCTGCCACCCTGGAATCGGCGGAAGACACGGGCATGGGCACAGGTACCCGCGGATGCTGACCATAGTTAAGGAGGAATGGAGTCTGTCCAGTGGAATCAGTGACGGCATTGTTAAGAGCAAACTCCGCCCACGGTAGCAAAGATGCCCAGTCATCCTGTTTAGCCGAAACAAAATGTCGCAGATATGTGACCAAGGTCTGGTTGGCTCTCTCTACCAACCCATTCGTCTCGGGATGATATGCCGAAGAGAGATTTAACTCAATACTGAGTAGACGACAAAGCTCTCTCCAGAACCGAGACGCAAACTGGGGACCTCGGTCACTGACAATTTTGTCTGGCATACCGTGAAGACGAAAGATGTGTTTGACAAACAACGCTGCCAAGGCCCGTGCAGAAGGTAACCGGGGAAGCGGCACCAAATGCACCATTTTAGAGAAATGGTCAGTGATTACCCAAATAATGGTACAGCCACGAGACTTGGGCAGACCCACAACAAAATCCATCCCGACCATCTCCCAGGGCCTGTCTGCCACCGGCAGAGGGTATAACAAACCAGCTGGCCGTTGTCGGGAAGACTTATTCTTGGCACAAGAGACACATGCCTGAACGTAGTCTCCGACATCACGAACCATATGTGGCCACCAGTACGTCCTCGCCAGTAGCTCAGATGTCCTTTTTGCCCCAAAGTGTCCACCCACTCTGGATGAATGAGCCCAAGCGAGAACCTCCGGACGCAAATTGATGGGAACAAAAGTCTTGCCCGGGGGCACAGACTCCAGCGAAACCGGAGCTACAGTTCTCAGACTCTCCGAAGGGACAATGAGCCGAGGCTCGTCCTCCTCCTCCTCAGCTGACACGAAGGAGCGAGAGAGAGCATCAGCACGAATGTTCTTCTCCCCGGCGAGATAATGTAGGGTAAAGTGGAACCGGGAGAAAAACAAGGACCATCTGGCCTGACGAGAATTCAGCCGCTGGGCTGTTTGTAAATAGACCAAATTCTTGTGATCCGTGAAAACTTGGAATGGGAACCGAGCACCCTCCAAGAGATGTCTCCACTCCGAAAAGGCCAACTTCATTGGCAGCAACTCTCTATCCCCGATGGAGTAATTTCTCTCCGCTAGTGTGAAGGTCTTTGAGAAAAAGAAGCATGGGTGCTTCCGACCCTGAGCATCCTTTTGATAGAGGACTGCTCCAGCACCAACGGATGAGGCATCCACTTCCAAAAGGAATGGCTTACCCACATCGGGACGATGTAAGATAGGAGCACTGGCAAAATGGGACTTTATAGAAGAGAAGGCCTTGGAGACCCCTTCGGACCACGATTTGGGATTCGCTCCCTTCTTGGTGAGGGATACCAAGGGAGCTACCAAAGTTGAAAAGTGGGGGATGAACTGGCGATAGTAATTTATGAACCCCATAAAGCGCTGCACCGCTCTAAGAGAAAGGGGTTCCTGCCAGTCCATCACTGCTTGTAGTTTGGCAGGATCCATAGCCAATCCCTGGGCCGAGATGATATAGCCCAGGAAAGGCAAGGACTCCTGTTCAAACACACACTTCTCAAACTTTGCATATAAGGAATTCGCCCGCAAGAGTTCGAAGACTCTGCCAACATCTCTCCGGTGGGAGTCAATATCTGGAGAGAAGATGAGAATATCATCCAGATAGACTACAACCGAGGTGGAAAGCATATCCCGGAAGATATCGTTGACAAAGTCCTGAAAAACGGCTGGGGCATTACAGAGCCCGAAGGGCATCACCAGGTACCCATCCCTGGTATTGAAAGCCGTTTTCCATTTGTCCCCCTCACGGATGCGAATCAAGTTGTAGGCACCTCGCAGATCTAGTTTGGTGAATATCTTTGCTCCCCTTAGCCTGTCAAAGAGCTCCGATATCAGGGGCAACGGGTACTTATTTTTAATGGTGATAGCATTGAGACCCCTGTAATCGATGCAAGGACGTAATTCCCCGTTCTTCTTCTGTACGAAGAAGAATCCCACCCCTGCAGGAGACACTGACTTCCTAATGAATCCTCTTGCCAAATTCTCCTGGATGTATTGAGACATAGCCTCCGTCTCAGGGAGAGAGAGGGGATATACCCTTCCCCGAGGAGGTTCAGCTCCAGGCAAGAGGTCAATAGGACAGTCATAGGGGCGATGAGGCGGTAGAGTCTCTGCTGCCTTTTTAGAGAACACATCTGCATAGCACCTATAGTACCTTGGAAGAGATGAAAGGTCTGCGGGTACCTCGGTAGTAGAGACCTGTACACACTCACTCACACACCTGCCCATACAAGACTTACTCCAAGCCAATATTCTCTCAGAGGACCACTCAATATGTGGGGAGTGGTAACGGAGCCAGGGTATTCTGTTATGGCCGGCAATCAGGCAACACAGCATGCAGTAATCAGCGCACATACAGAGATCTGGCAATAACCAAAAACAATAGGACGAGCTCTGAGACGTGGAATCTCTGTAGACTGCAGTACCTGATCTATCCTCACACAACTATAAGCAGCAGTGGATTGCGCCTATCACTACCTATGCAACTCGGCACTGCCTGAGGAGCTGACTAGCCTGAAGATAGAAATACAAGCCTGACTTACCCCAGAGAAATACCCCAAAGGAATAGGCAGCCCCCCACATATAATGACTGTTAGCAAGATGAAAAGACAAACGTAGGAATGAAATAGATTCAGCAAAGTGAGGCCCGATATTCTAGACAGAGCGAGGATAGCAAGAGAACTATGCAGTCTACAAAAAACCCTAAAACGAAAACCACGCAAAGGGGCAAAAAGACCCACCGTGCCGAACTAACAGCACGGCGGTGCACCCCTTTGCTTCTCAGAGCTTCCAGCAAAAGTTAATAGCAAGCTGGACAGAAAAAACAGAAAACAAACTAGAAGCACTTATCTAGCAGAGCAGCAGGCCCAAGGAAAGATGCAGTAGCTCAGATCCAACACTGGAACATTGACAAGGAGCAAGGAAGACAGACTCAGGTGGAGCTAAATAGCAAGGCAGCCAACGAGCTCACCAAAACACCTGAGGGAGGAAGCCCAGAGACTGCAATACCACTCGTGACCACAGAAGTGAACTCAGCCACAGAATTCACAACAGTACC
This sequence comes from Ranitomeya imitator, assembly GCF_032444005.1. Classification (NCBI taxonomy): domain Eukaryota; kingdom Metazoa; phylum Chordata; class Amphibia; order Anura; family Dendrobatidae; genus Ranitomeya; species Ranitomeya imitator. Next base: position 334,334,109 of record NC_091287.1, on the reverse strand, counting down.
CCCCCCCTGAGGAGGGGTCACCGAACCCTCACCAGAACCCCCAGGCCGACCAGGATGAGCCACATGAAAGGCACGAACAAGATCTGGGGCATGGACATCAGAGGCAAAAACCCAGGAATTATCTTCCTGAGCATAACCCTTCCATTTGACCAGATACTGGAGTTTCCGTCTAGAGACACGAGAATCCAAAATCTTCTCCACAATATACTCCAATTCCCCCTCCACCAAAACAGGGGCAGGAGGCTCCACAGATGGAACCATAGGTGCCACGTATCTCCTCAACAACGACCTATGGAATACATTATGTATGGAAAAGGAGTCTGGGAGGGTCAGACGAAAAGACACCGGATTGAGAATCTCAGAAATCCTATACGGACCAATAAAACGAGGTTTAAATTTAGGAGAGGAAACCTTCATAGGAATATGACGAGAAGATAACCAAACCAGATCCCCAACACGAAGTCGGGGTCCCACACGGCGTCTGCGATTAGCGAAAAGCTGAGCCTTCTCCTGGGACAAGGTCAAATTGTCCACTACCTGAGTCCAGATCTGCTGCAACCTGTCCACCACAGAATCCACACCAAGACAGTCCGAAGACTCAACCTGTCCTGAAGAGAAACGAGGATGGAACCCAGAATTGCAGAAAAATGGAGAGACCAAGGTAGCCGAGCTGGCCCGATTATTAAGGGCGAACTCAGCCAACGGCAAAAATGACACCCAATCATCCTGGTCAGCGGAAACAAAACATCTCAGATATGTTTCCAAGGTCTGATTGGTTCGTTCGGTCTGGCCATTAGTCTGAGGATGGAAGGCCGAGGAGAAAGATAGGTCAATGCCCATCCTACCACAAAAGGCTCGCCAGAACCTCGAGACAAACTGGGAACCTCTGTCAGAAACAATATTCTCAGGAATGCCATGTAAACGAACCACATGCTGGAAGAACAAAGGCACCAAATCAGAGGAGGAAGGCAATTTAACCAAGGGCACCAGATGGACCATTTTAGAAAAGCGATCACAGACCACCCAAATGACCGACATTTTTTGAGAAACGGGAAGGTCAGAAATGAAATCCATCGAAATATGTGTCCAAGGCCTCTTCGGGACCGGCAAGGGCAAAAACAACCCACTGGCACGTGAACAGCAGGGCTTAGCCCTAGCACAAATTCCACAGGACTGCACAAAAGCACGCACATCCCGTGACAGAGATGGCCACCAGAAGGATCTAGCAACCAACTCCCTGGTACCAAAGATTCCTGGATGACCGGCCAGCACCGAACAATGAAGTTCAGAGATAACTTTACTAGTCCACCTATCAGGGACGAACAGTTTCTCGGCCGGACAACGATCAGGTTTATTAGCCTGAAATTTCTGCAACACTCTCCGCAAATCAGGGGAGATGGCAGACACAATGACTCCTTCCTTGAGGATACTCGCCGGCTCAGATAACCCCGGAGAGTCGGGCACAAAACTCCTAGACAGAGCATCCGCCTTCACATTTTTAGAGCCCGGAAGGTATGAAATCACAAAATCAAAACGAGCAAAAAATAACGACCAACGGGCCTGTCTAGGATTCAAGCGCTTGGCAGACTCAAGATAAGTAAGGTTCTTATGATCAGTCAATACCACCACGCGATGCTTAGCACCCTCAAGCCAATGACGCCACTCCTCGAATGCCCACTTCATGGCCAGCAACTCTCGGTTGCCCACATCATAATTACGCTCAGCAGCAGAAAATTTCCTGGAAAAGAAAGCACATGGTTTGAACACTGAGCAACCAGAACCTCTCTGTGACAAAACCGCCCCTGCACCAATCTCAGAAGCATCAACCTCGACCTGGAACGGAAGAGAAACATCAGGTTGACACAACACAGGGGCACAGCAAAAACGACGCTTCAACTCCTGAAAAGCTTCCACGGCAGCAGAAGACCAATTAACCAAATCAGCACCCTTCTTGGTCAAATCGGTCAATGGTCTGGCAATGCTAGAAAAATTACAGATGAAGCGACGATAAAAATTAGCAAAGCCCAGGAATTTCTGCAGACTTTTTAGAGATGTCGGCTGAGTCCAATCCTGGATGGCCTGAACCTTAACCGGATCCATCTCGATAGTAGAAGGGGAAAAGATGAACCCCAAAAATGAAACTTTCTGCACACCGAAGAGACACTTTGATCCCTTCACGAACAAGGAATTAGCACGCAGTACCTGGAAAACCATTCTGACTTGCTTCACATGAGACTCCCAATCATCTGAGAAGATCAAAATGTCATCCAAGTAAACAATCAAGAATTTATCCAGATACTCACGGAAAATGTCATGCATAAAAGACTGAAAAACAGATGGAGCATTGGCAAGTCCGAACGGCATCACCAGATACTCAAAATGACCCTCGGGCGTATTAAATGCCGTTTTCCATTCATCTCCCTGCCTGATTCTCACCAGATTATACGCACCACGAAGATCAATCTTAGTAAACCAACTAGCCCCCTTAATCCGAGCAAACAAGTCAGAAATCAATGGCAAGGGATACTGAAACTTAACAGTGATCTTATTAAGAAGGCGGTAATCAATACACGGTCTTAGCGAACCATCCTTCTTGGCTACAAAAAAGAACCCTGCTCCCAATGGTGACGACGATGGGCGAATATGTCCCTTCTCCAGGGACTCCTTCACATAACTGCGCATAGCGGTGTGTTCAGGTACGGACAAATTAAATAAACGACCCTTAGGGAATTTACTACCAGGAATCAAATCGATAGCACAATCACAATTCCTATGCGGAGGTAGGGCATCAGACTTGGACTCTTCAAATACATCCTGAAAGTCCGACAAGAACTCTGGGATGTCAGAAGGAATGGATGACGAAATAGACAAAAATGGAACATCACCATGTACTCCCTGACAACCTCAGCTGGTTACCGACATAGAGTTCCAATCCAATACTGGATTATGGGTTTGTAGCCATGGCAACCCCAACACGACCACATCATGCAGATTGTGTAGCACCAGAAAGCAAATAACTTCCTGATGTGCAGGAGCCATGCACATGGTCAGCTGGGCCCAGTACTGAGGCTTATTCTTGGCCAAAGGTGTAGCATCAATTCCTCTCAACGGAATAGGACACCGCAAAGGCTCCAAGAAAAATCCACAACGTTTAGCATAATCCAAATCCATCAGATTCAGGGCAGCGCCTGAATCCACAAACGCCATGACAGAATACGATGACAAAGAGCACATTAAGGTAATGGACAAAAGGAATTTGGACTGTACAGTACCAATAACGGCAGAGCTATCGAACCGCCTAGTGCGTTTAGGACAATTAGAAATAGCATGAGTAGAATCACCACAATAGAAACACAGTCTGTTCAGACGTCTGTGTTCTTGCCGTTCTACTTTAGTCATAGTCCTGTCGCACTGCATAGGCTCAGGTTTACTCTCAGACAATACCGCCAGATGGTGCACAGATTTACGCTCGCGCAAGCGACGACCGATCTGAATGGCCAAGGACATAGACTCATTCAAACCAGCAGGCATAGGAAATCCCACCATTACATCCTTAAGAGCTTCAGAGAGACCCTTTCTGAACAAAGCCGCTAGTGCAGATTCATTCCACAGAGTGAGTACTGACCACTTCCTAAATTTCTGACAATATACTTCTACATCATCCTGACCCTGGCATAAAGCCAGCAGATTTTTCTCAGCCTGATCCACTGAATTAGGCTCATCGTAAAGCAATCCCAGCGCCTGGAAAAATGCATCAACATTACTCAATGCAGAATCTCCTGGTGCAAGAGAAAACGCCCAGTCCTGTGGGTCGCCGCGCAAAAAAGAAATAATAATCAAAACCTGTTGAATAGGATTACCAGAAGAATGAGGTTTCAAGGCCAAAAATAGCTTACAATTATTTCTGAAGCTCAGGAACTTAGTTCTGTCACCAAAAAACAAATCAGGAATCGGAATTCTTGGTTCTAGCATCGATTTCTGATCAATAGTATCTTGAATATTTTGTACATTTATAACGAGATTATCCATTGAGGAGCACAGAGCCTGAATATCAATGTCCACAGCTGTGTCCTGAAGCACTCTAATGTCTAGGGGAAAAAAAAGACTGAAGACAGAGCTAAGAAAAAAAAATGATGTCAGGATTTCTTTTTTCCCTCTATTGGGAATCATTGGTGTGGCTCCTTGTACTGTTATGGCCGGCAATCAGGCAACACAGCGTGCAGTAATCAGCGCACATACAGAGATCTGGCAATAACCAAAAACAATAGGACGAGCTCTGAGACGTGGAATCTCTGTAGACTGCAGTACCTGATCTATCCTCACACAACTATAAGCAGCAGTGGATTGCGCCTATCACTACCTATGCAACTCGGCACTGCCTGAGGAGCTGACTAGCCTGAAGATAGAAATACAAGCCTGACTTACCTCAGAGAAATACCCCAAAGGAATAGGCAGCCCCCCACATATAATGACTGTTAGCAAGATGAAAAGACAAACGTAGGAATGAAATAGATTCAGCAAAGTGAGGCCCGATATTCTAGACAGAGCGAGGATAGCAAGAGAACTATGCAGTCTACAAAAAACCCTAAAACGAAAACCACGCAAAGGGGCAAAAAGACCCACCGTGCCGAACTAACAGCACGGCGGTGCACCCCTTTGCTTCTCAGAGCTTCCAGCAAAAGTTAATAGCAAGCTGGACAGAAAAAACAGAAAACAAACTAGAAGCACTTATCTAGCAGAGCAGCAGGCCCAAGGAAAGATGCAGTAGCTCAGATCCAACACTGGAACATTGACAAGGAGCAAGGAAGACAGACTCAGGTGGAGCTAAATAGCAAGGCAGCCAACGAGCTCACCAAAACACCTGAGGGAGGAAGCCCAGAGACTGCAATACCACTCGTGACCACAGAAGTGAACTCAGCCACAGAATTCACAACAGTATTCCCAGTAATATCTCATCCATTCCCTCGGGTAGGACTAGAAGGGAAATAATCTCCTGGTGGGAAGGGGACATGGACAACGAGAATGGAACAGTCTGGTGTGTGATTTGTTGTGGAAGTGTCGACCCATTCACAACTCTCACAGTTACAAGTTTAGCGAGCATAACAAGTGGTACAGCGTGGCGCAGAGAAAAAGCAGAGGACATGAAATTTCCCTCTGCTCCTGAATCCACACAAAGCTCGACTGGTAGAGTGGATGAGTCAAACAGGATTGTCCCTTTAAAGGACAGTTTGGAGGAAAAAGCCGCTGTGTCTAGTGAACCTCCCCCTAAGGTTACTAGACGCGATCGTTTCCCCGACCGCCGTGGACATTTATTAATGTAATGTCCTCGTTGGTGACATTTTTTACAAACCATGGGTACTCGAGCGGCCTGAGACTTAGGTCCCGCTCGAGAAACCTCCATGGGCTCATGGGAGTCGGACGCCAAAACGGAAGATTCAAGAGGTCTGGCGAAGGTGGGGGCCAGTTTAAACCTCTGCCTACACTGGGTCCGCTCTAACCTCCGTTCGTGAAAACGGAGGTCGATGCGGGTAGATAGAGAAATAAGCTCCTCCAGTGTGGCGGGTATTTTCCTGGTGGCTAAGGCGTCCTTCACGTGATCTGCCAGTCCCCTCCAGAACACCGGAATTAGAACTTTATCCGACCACTCTAATTCCGAGGCTAGAGTCCGGAACTGAATGGCAAACTGACTGACCACGGACGAACCCTGAGTGATTGTCAATAACTGGAGCGCGGTATCGTGTGTAATACGGGGTCCCAAAAAGACCTGCTTCAGAGCGTCCAGAAAGAGCGGAGCACTCTGTACCACACGGTCATCACGCTCCCAAAGTGGCGTTGCCCACTCCAACGCCCTGCCCGACAAGAGAGATAAAATAAATCCCACTTTCGCCCGTTCCGTAGGGAAACGCGCCGCCAGGAGCTCAAGGTGTATAGAGCACTGGCTTACGAATCCGCGACATTGTTTACTGTCACCAGCAAACTTGTCAGGAAGCGGGAGACGGGATAAAGTCGGGGCAGAGGTGGCAGCGGACAAACTGGCTGCGGCTACGCTTGCAGCCTGAACAGCGACAGCAGTGACATCCACAGCTGAGGTTGAACGCTCTAGAGCCGCCAACCTTCCCTCCAGCTGCTGGATGTACCGCTGTAAACGCTGATCGTCTGCCATTTACTAGCCAGACCCTGGCGCTAGTATTCTGTTAGGACTGGCGGAACGCACCAAGAAAGATGTAATAGATGCGTTCGCAGTCCGGGGTCCACCGTGCAGGTAAAAACCTGCTGCTAGTAAATGGCAGCGTAATATGGCGAACCCGGAACCCGGTAAAACCACAGGTCCGCAATACCGCACTAAAGAGTGCAAGCAAGGAGTCAGCGAACACAACCCCAAGACACAGGATTGAAGTCCGATTAGACCACTTGCTGACACAACACCGCAACAGGGTGTGTTAGGCAACTCTTATAATAAGAGCACCGAAGTGCGAACTGTGCCGTGCTGGCAGGCACCACTAAGCACCCAGACGTGGGTCAGGAAGCGCACTACTGGCGCGTGGGGCCGCACTGGTGGTCACAGCAATAGACGCTGATACGTGTGTGACACGTTGAGTGATTAGTCGGGCGCTAGATAGCAGCCATACACCATACGCGAACAGTCATACAATAGGGTAGGGGTATTTAATGAACGACTTGCACTCACAACATACACACGTATTCAATAGTAAGACAATATTAGCGCATGGCCGTGCGGTCATGCGCAGTTTATATAGCAGCAGCACAGGAAGTGGCTACAGTCCCTTTGCCCTTCCAAGACCTGCCAAAAGGACCAATGGAATGTGCTGCAGAGCCTGAGCACATGACCCTCGATCTCCAACGGGAGATCTTACCCTGGACATGCTCAGTACGTGCCGACAAGGACTTAGTCCCAGAGAAGTCCGCTCGCTGCTGACCAGCACTGACTTTAATGGCAGAGACTGGAGAAGCAGCAGTAACTCTCAGAACAGAGTGAGAATGAGCAAGACGCTGGGACCGACGTCTTTGCTGAGCAGACTCCACTGCGGCTGGACAAGAATGGGAGACCGCAGCGGAGATGGCTCGAGATTCCCCCTGTGCAGAAGCGGGAACTCGACCCCTAACACTGGGTGTGCCATCTCTGTCTCTCAAATAGTGGGCCATAGAAAGCCTATTTTTTTTTTATTTGGTTTCTAAATTCTCCCTGAAAAAATCAATTTTTTTTTATTTGGTTTCTAAATTCTCCCTGAAAAAATCATTTTTTTTTAATTTGTTTTCTAAATTCTCCCTGGAAAAATCTTTTTTTTTTGGTTTCTAAAGTCTCCCTGTGTTAGGTCTCGAGTTCCCGCTTCTGCACAGGGGGAATCTCGAGCCATCTCCGCTGCGGTCTCCCATTCTTATCCAGCCACAGTGGAGCCTGCTCAGCAGGTACGTCGGTCCCAGCGTCTTGCTCAGTCTCACTCTGTACAGGGAATTACTGCTGCTTCTGCAGCTTCTGCCATTAAAGCCAGTGCTGGTCGGCAGCGAGCGGACTTCTCTGGGACTAAGTCCTTGTCTGCACACACTGAGCAAGCCCAGGGCAAGATCTCCCGTTGGAGATCGAGGGTCATGTGCTCAGGCTCTGCAGCACATTCCATTGGTCCTCTTGGCAGGTCTTGGAAGGGCAAAGTTTCTGTGGCCACTTCCTGTGCTGCAACTATATAAACTGCGCATGACCGCACGTCCATGCGCTAGTCTACAATTGTTAATGTGTGTTTGTTGTGAGAGCAAGTCGTCCTTGGATACCCCTACCCTATTAAATGTCTGTTCGCGGAAGGTGTATGGCTGCTATCTAGCGCCCGACTTGTCCTACTGCACGAATCACACATTACAGCGTCCAGTTGCTGTGACCGCCAGTATGGCGCCGTGCACTTCCTCTGTGCTTTCCTTACCTGTTATGAGAGGCAATTCAGTACCACAATGAACATAGCGGTCAGAGCACATACAGTGATCTGACAATAACCCAAAATCATAGAACGAGCTCTGAGACGTGGGAACTCTGCAGACCGCAATCCCTAATCCTCTCCAAAAAACACTAGAGGCAGCCGTGGACTGCGCCCAACTCTGCCCATGCAACTCGGCACAGCCCGAGAAACTAACCAGCCTGAAGATAGAAAATAAGCCCACCTTGCCCCAGAGAAATACCCCAAAGGAAAAGGCAGCCCCCCACACACAATGACTGTGAGTCAAGATGAAAAGACAAACGTAGATATGAAATAGATTCAGCAAAGTGAGACCCGACTTTCTTAACAGAGCGAGGATAGGAAAGATAACTTTGCGGTCTACACAAAACCCTAAAGAAAACCACGCAAAGGGGGCAAAAAGACCCTCCGTACCGAACTAACGGCACGGAGGTACACCCTCTGCGTCCCAGAGCTTCCAGCAACAAATTAGACAAGCTGGACAGAAAAAATAGCAAACAAATAGCAAAGAAAAACTTAGCTATGCAGAGCAGCAGGCCACAGGAATGATCCAGGGATAAACAAGTCCAACACTGGAACATTGACAGGATCAAAGCATTAGGTGGAGTTAAGTAGAGAAGCACCTAACGACCTCACCAGATCACCTGAGGGAGGAAACTCAGAAGCCGCAGTACCACTTTCCTCCACAAACGGAAGCTCCCAGAGAGAATCAGCCGAAGTACCACTTGTGACCACAGGAGGGAGCTCTGCCACAGAATTCACAACAGTACCCCCCCCCTTGAGGAGGGGTCACCGAACCCTCACCAGAGCCCCCAGGCCGACCAGGATGAGCCACATGAAAGGCACGAACAAGATCGGGAGCATGGACATCAGAGGCAAAAACCCAGGAATTATCTTCCTGAGCATAACCCTTCCATTTAACCAGATACTGGAGTTTCCGTCTTGAAACACGAGAATCCAAAATCTTCTCCACAATAAACTCCAATTCCCCCTCCACCAAAACCGGGGCAGGAGGGTCAACAGATGGAACCATAGGTGCCACGTATCTCCGCAACAATGACCTATGGAAAACGTTATGTATGGAAAAAGAATCTGGGAGGGTCAGACGAAAAGACACAGGATTAAGAACCTCAGAAATCCTATACGGACCAATGAAATGAGGTTTAAACTTAGGAGAGGAAACCTTCATAGGAATATGACGAGAAGATAACCAAACCAGATCCCCAACACGAAGTCGGGGACCCACACGGCGTCTGCGATTAGCGAAACGTTGAGCCTTCTCCTGGGACAAGGTCAAATTGTCCACTACATGAGTCCAAATCTGCTGCAACCTGTCCACCACAGTATCCACACCAGGACAGTCCGAAGACTCAACCTGTCCTGAAGAGAAACGAGGATGGAACCCAGAATTGCAGAAAAATGGCGAAAGCAAGGTAGCCGAGCTGGCCCGATTATTAAGGGCGAACTCAGCCAAAGGCAAAAAGGACACCCAGTCATCCTGATCGGCAGAAACAAAGCATCTCAGATATGTTTCCAAGGTCTGATTGGTTCGTTCGGTCTGGCCATTAGTCTGAGGATGGAAAGCCGAGGAAAAAGACAAGTCAATGCCCATTCTACCACAAAAGGCTCGCCAAAACCTCGAAACAAACTGGGAACCTCTGTCAGAAACGATATTCTCCGGAATACCATGCAAACGAACCACATGCTGGAAGAACAATGGCACCAAATCAGAGGAGGAAGGCAATTTAGACAAGGGTACCAGATGGACCATCTTAGAAAAGCGATCACAGACCACCCAAATGACTGACATCTTTTGAGAAATGGGAAGATCTGAAATAAAATCCATAGAGATATGTGTCCAAGGCCTCTTCGGGACCGGCAAGGGCAAAAGCAACCCACTGGCACGAGAACAGCAGGGCTTAGCCCGAGCACAAGTCCCAGAGGACTGCACAAAAGCACGCACATCCCGCGACAGAGACGGCCACCAAAAGGATCTAGCCACTAACTCTCTGGTATCAAAGATTCCAGGATGACCAGCCAACACCGAACAATGAACCTCAGAGATAACTTTATTGGTCCACCTATCAGGGACAAACAGTCTCTCCGCTGGACAACGATCAGGTTTATTAGCCTGAAATTTTTGCAGCACCCGCCGCAAATCAGGGGAGATGGCAGACACAATTACTCCTTCCTTGAGGATACCCGCCGGCTCAGACAAACCCGGAGAGTCGGGCACAAAACTCCTAGACAGAGCATCCGCCTTCACATTTTTAGAGCCCGGAAGGTACGAAACCACAAAGTCAAAACGGGCAAAAAACAGCGACCAACGAGCCTTTCTAGGATTCAACCGCTTAGCAGACTCGAGATAAGTCAAGTTCTTATGATCAGTCAATACCACCACGCGATGCTTAGCTCCTTCAAGCTAATGACGCCACTCCTCGAATGCCCACTTCATGGCCAGCAACTCTCGGTTGCCCACATCATAATTTCGCTCAGCAGGCGAAAACTTCCTGGAAAAAAAAGCGCATGGTTTCATCACTGAGCAATCAGAACCTCTCTGCGACAAAACAGCCCTTGCTCCAATCTCAGAAGCATCAACCTCGACCTGGAACGGAAGAGAAACATCTGGTTGACACAACACAGGGGCAGAAGTAAAACGACGCTTCAACTCCTGAAAAGCTTCCACAGCAGCAGAAGACCAATTGACCAAATCCGCACTCTTCTTGGTCAAATCGGTCAATGGTTTGGCAATACTAGAAAAAATTGCAGATGAAGCGACGATAAAAATTAGCAAAGCCCAGAAACTTTTGCAGACTTTTCAGAGATGTCGGCTGAGTCCAATCATGGATGGCTTGGACCTTAACAGGATCCATCTCGATAGTAGAAGGGGAAAAGATGAACCCCAAAAATGAAACCTTCTGCACACCAAAGAGACACTTTGATCCCTTCACAAACAAAGAATTAGCACGCAGGACCTGAAAAACCGTTCTGACCTGCTTCACATGAGACTCCCAATCATCCGAGAAGATCAAAATGTCATCCAAGTACACAATCAGGAATTTATCCAGGTACTCTCGGAAGATGTCATGCATAAAGGACTGAAACACTGATGGAGCATTGGCAAGTCCGAATGGCATCACTTTATACTCAAAATGACCGTCGGGCGTATTAAATGCAGTTTTCCATTCATCGCCTCGCCTGATTCGCACCAGATTATACGCACCACGAAGATCTATCTTGGTGAACCAACTAGCCCCCTTAATCCGAGCAAACAAATCAGATAACAATGGCATGGGGTACTGAAATTTAACCGTGATCTTATTTAGAAGGCGGAAATCTATACAAGGTCTCAGCAAACCATCCTTCTTGGCTACAAAAAAGAACCCTGCTCCTAATGGTGACGATGACGGGTGAATATGCCCCTTCTCCAGGGATTCCTTCACATAACTGCGCATAGCGGCGTGCTCAGGCACGGATAAATTAAACAGTCGACCTTTTGGGAATTTACTACCAGGAATCAAATTGATAGCACAATCACAATCTCTATGCGGAGGTAGGGTATCGGACTTGGGCTCATCAAATACATCCCGGTAATCAGACAAGAACTCTGGAACCTCAGAAGGGGTGGATGACGAAATTGACAGAAATGGAACATCACCATGTACCCCCTGACAACCCCAGCTGGACACTGACATGGATTTCCAATCTAATGCTGGATTATGGGCTTGTAGCCATGGCAACCCCAACACGACCACATCATGCAGATTATGCAACACCAGAAAGCGAATAACCTCCTGATGTGCAGGAGCCATGCACATGGTCAGCTGGGTCGAGTATTGAGGCTTATTCTTGGCCAAAGGCGTGGCATCAATTCCTCTCAATGGAATAGGACACTGCAAGGGCTCCAAGAGAAACCCACAACGCTTAGCATACTCCAAGTCCATCAAATTCAGGGCAGCGCCTGAATCCACAAATGCCATGACAGAATACGATGACAAAGAGCAGATCAAGGTAACGGACAGAAGAAATTTTGACTGTACCGTACCAATGGTGGCAGACCTAGCGAACCGCTTAGTGCGCTTAGGACAATCAGAGATAGCATGAGTGGAATCACCACAGTAGAAACACAGCCCATTCAGACGTCTGTGTTCTAGCCGTTTAACTCTGGTCAAAGTCCTATCGCACTGCATAGGCTCAGGTTTAAGCTCAGGTAATACCGCCAAATGGTGCACAGATTTACGCTCACACAAGCGTCGACCGATCTGAATGGCCAAAGACATAGACTCATTCAAACCAGCAGGCATAGGAAATCCCACCATGACATCCTTAAGGGCTTCAGAGAGACCCTTTCTGAACATAGCTGCCAGCGCAGATTCATTCCATTGAGTGAGCACAGACCACTTCCTAAATTTCTGACAATATACAGTGGGGCAAAAAAGTATTTAGTCAGTCAGCAATAGTGCAAGTTCCACCACTTAAAAAGATGAGAGGCGTCTGTAATTTACATCATAGGTAGACCTCAACTATGGGAGACAAACTGAGAAAAAAAAATCCAGAAAATCACATTGTCTGTTTTTTTTATCATTTTTTTTGCATATTATGGTGGAAAATAAGTATTTGGTCAGAAACAAACAATCAAGATTTCTGGCTCTCACAGACCTGTAACTTCTTCTTTAAGAGTCTCCTCTTTCCTCCACTCATTACCTGTAGTAATGGCACCTGTTTAAACTTGTTATCGGTATAAAAAGACACCTGTGCACACCCTCAAACAGTCTGACTCCAAACTCCACTATGGTGAAGACCAAAGAGCTGTCAAAGGACACCAGAAACAAAATTGTAGCCCTGCACCAGGCTGGGAAGACTGAATCTGCAATAGCCAACCAGCTTGGAGTGAAGAAATCAACAGTGGGAGCAATAATTAGAAAATGGAAGACATACAAGACCACTGATAATCTCCCTCGATCTGGGGCTCCACGCAAAATCCCACCCTGTGGGGTCAGAATGATCACAAGAACGGTGAGCAAAAATCCCAGAACCACGCGGGGGGACCTAGTGAATGAACTGCAGAGAGCTGGGACCAATGTAACAAGGCCTACCATAAGTAACACACTACGCCACCATGGACTCAGATCCTGCAGTGCCAGAAGTGTCCCACTGCTTAATCCAGTACATGTCCGGGCCCGTCTGAAGTTTGCTAGAGAGCGTTTAGATGATCCAGAGGAGTTTTGGGAGAATGTCCTATGGTCTGATGAAACCAAACTGGAACTGTTTGGTAGAAACACAACTTGTCGTGTTTGGAGGAAAAAGAATACTGAGTTGCATCCATCAAACACCATACCTACTGTAAAGTATGGTGGTGGAAACATCATGCTTTGGGGCTGTTTCTCTGCAAAGGGGCCAGGACGACTGATCCGGGTACATGAAAGAATGAATGGGGCCATGTATCGTGAGATTTTGAGTGCAAACCTCCTTCCATCAGCAAGGGCATTGAAGATGAAACGTGGCTGGGTCTTTCAACACGACAATGATCCAAAGCACACCGCCAGGGCAACGAAGGAGTGGCTTCGTAAGAAGCATTTCAAGGTCCTGGAGTGGCCTAGCCAGTCTCCAGATCTCAACCCTATAGAAAACCTTTGGAGGGAGTTGAAAATCCGTGTTGCCAAGCGAAAAGCCAAAAACATCACTGCTCTAGAGGAGATCTGCATGGAGGAATGGGCCAACATACCAACAACAGTGTGTGGCAACTTTGTGAAGACTTACAGAAAACGTTTGACCTCTGTCATTGCCAACAAAGGATATATTACAAAGTATTGAGATGAAATTTTGTTTCTGACCAAATACTTATTTTCCACCATAATATGCAAATAAAATGTTAAAAAAACAGACAATGTGATTTTCTGGATTTTTTTTTCTCAGTTTGTCTCCCATAGTTGAGGTCTACCTATGATGTAAATTAAAGACGCCTCTCATCTTTTTAAGTGGTCGAACTTGCACTATTGCTGACTGACTAAATACTTTTTTGCCCCACTGTACCTCTATCTCATCCTGACCCTGACAAAGAGCCAGCAAATTCTTTTCTGCCTGATCCACTGAATTAGGCTCATCGTACAGCAATCCGAGCGCCAGGAAAAACGCATCGATATTACTTAATGCAGGATCTCCTGGCGCAAGAGAAAATGCCCAGTCCTGAGAGTCGCCGCGCAAAAAAGAAATAATAATCAATAATCAAAACCTGTTGAACTGGATCACCAGAGGAGCGAGGTTTTAAGGCCAGAAATAGCTTACAATTATTTTTGAAACTCAGAAACTTAGTTCTATCTCCAAAAAACAAATCAGGAACAGGAATTCTTGGTTCTAACATAGATTTCTGATCAATAGTGTCTTGAATCTTTTGTACTCTTGCCGAGAGCTGATCCACAAATGAAGACAGACTTCTAATGTCCATCGCTACACCTGTGTCATCACCCTAATGTCTAGGGGGAAAAAAAGGCAAAACACAGTGCAAAGAAAAAAAAATGGTCTTAGAACTTCTTTTTTCCCTCTATTGAGAATCATTAGTACTTTTGGCTTCCTGTACTGTTATGAGAGGCAATTCAGTACCTCAATGAACATAGCGGTCAGAGCACATACAGTGATCTGACAATAACCCAAAATCATAGAACGAGCTCTGAGACGTGGGAACTCTGCAGACCGCAATCCCTAATCCTCTCCAAACAACACTAGAGGCAGCCGTGGACTGCGCCCAACTCTGCCCATGCAACTCAGCACAGCCCGAGAAACTAACTAGCCTGAAGATAGAAAATAAGCCCACCTTGCCCCAGAGAAATACCCCAAAGGAAAAGGCAGCCCCCCACACACAATGACTGTGAGTCAAGATGAAAAGACAAACGTAGATATGAAATAGATTCAGCAAAGTGAGGCCCGACTTTCTTAACAGAGCGAGGATAGGAAAGATAACTTTGCGGTCTACACAAAACCCTAAAGAAAACCACGCAAAGGGGGCAAAAAGACCCTCCGTACCGAACTAACGGCACGGAGGTACACCCTCTGCGTCCCAGAGCTTCCAGCAACAAATTAGACAAGCTGGACAGAAAAAATAGCAAACAAATAGCAAAGAAAAACTTAGCTATGCAGAGCAGCAGGCCACAGGAATGATCCAGGGATAAACAAGTCCAACACTGGAACATTGACAGGAAGCCAGGATCAAAGCATTAGGTGGAGTTAAGTAGAGAAGCACCTAACGACCTCACCAGATCACCTGAGGGAGGAAACTCAGAAGCCGCAGTACCACTTTCCTCCACAAACGGAAGCTCCCAGAGAGAATCAGCCGAAGTACCACTTGTGACCACAGGAGGGAGCTCTGCCACAGAATTCACAACACTTACCCAAGCCTGGGTGGTTAGTGGCGTTCGTCAGTGCGGCACCGCATGCACTCTTGTGCCTTAATATTGTTATACAGTTTCCTTACACACCCAGTTGCCGTGTTGTGCCAGCAAGGGTCTAATCGGACTTCAATCCTAGTTGGGGTTGAGTTCGCTGACTACTTGCTCGCGCTCTATGTGCGGTACCTCGGTCCTGTGACGCAACAGGATCGCTTCCTTCACGCTGGGTGAAGTTTAACCCACGTGTGTATACTTATGAGTACCGCCATATAGTCCGTCATTACTTGGCAGCAGGTTCCATCTCTGCATGGTGGACCCCGGGCTGCAAACGCACCATACTCTATCTGTCGTATTATTTGGTGCGTTCCGCTAGCCCTAACAGCCTGAAAAAATTAAAAAAAATCAGTGGGAGATTAATATTGGCCTTTCTGCTTGTGTGCCATTCCTGACTCCTGGGTGTGCCATCTCTGTCTCTCAAATAGTGGGCCATAGAAAGCCTATTTTTTTTTTTTAATTTGGTTTCTAAATTCTCCCTGAAAAAATAAAAAAAAATCAGTGGGAGATTAATATTGACCTTTCTGCTTGTGTGCCAGTCTTGACTCCTTGGTGTGCCATCTCTGTCTCTCAAATAGTGGGCCATAGAAAGCCTATTTTTTTTTTATTATTTGGTTTCTATATTCTCCCTGAAAAAAATCATTTTTTTTAATTTGGTTTCTAAATTCTCCCTGAAAAAAAAAAAAAAAATCAGTGGGAGATTAATATTGGCCTTTCTGCTTGTGTGCCAGTCTTGACTCCTGGGTGTGCCATCTCTGTCTCTCAAATAGTGGGCCATAGAAAGCCTATTTTTTTTTTTATTTGGTTTCTAAATTCTCCCTGAAAAAATCAATTTTTTTTATTTGATTTCTAAATTCTCCCTGAAAAAAAATCTTTTTTTTTATTTGGTTTCTAAATTCTCCCTGAAAAAATCAATTTTTTTTTATTTGATTTCTAAATTCTCCCTGAAAAAATAAAAAAAATCAGTGGGAGAATAATATTGTCCTTTCTGCTTGTGTGCCATTCCTGACTCCTGGGTGTGCCATCTCTGTCTCTCAAATAGTGGGCCATCGAAAGCCTATTTTTTTAATTTTTTTATTTGGTTTCTAAATTCTCCCTGAAAAAATAAAAAAAAAAGCGGGACATCAATATTGACATTTGTGCTTGAGTGACAGTCCTGCGTGTGTGGCATCTCTCTCATTTGGTGCCACCGAAAACTGAGTGTGTAACATTGTGCCTGATTTTCCTTGCGGTCTCACCCACCTGTAAAGGGATATCTAAATCATACTGAAGTTATAGCTCACCGCGTAAGTTGTTTGACAGCAACAAATACCGTTACTTTGGTTAAGTTTTTAAAACAATGAGGAAGTCTGGTGGAAGAGGTCGTGGCCGTGGGCGTTCATTGTCAGCTGGTAACGATGGTAGTGGTAGTGGAGCATCAGGTGGTCGTGGGAAAAAAATATTGCACCTAAGTCTGTAGCTGTGGAGCCAGGTTCGTCATCTGGCTACAGAAGGCCTCGAACACTCCCTTTTCTGGGAGTAGGAAAACCGCTTTTAAAGCCGGAGCAGCAAGAGCAAGTTTTGGCTTACCTTGCTGACTCAGCCTCTAGCTCTTTTGCCTCCTCTTTTGAAACTGGTAAATGTAAAAGCAGCGCGTCGTTAGTGGATGTTCACGCTCAGGAACAAGTCGCTTCCTTGTCCTCTTCAGCAAAAACAACAACAGAGAAGGATGCAGCAGGCGACACAACGGGTTACTCCATGGAGCTCTTTACACATTCCGTCCCTGGCTTAGAAAGTGAAACAGTTAACAGGCCATGCCCATTACAAGTTGAATCTGACATGGAGTGCACTGATGCACAGCCACAGCCAGACTACTATGCTGGTCCTTTGACTCAGGCCACAACATTGCCCTCGCAGGGTACTGATCCAGAATCAGACCCTGATGAGACTATGTTGCCCCGTCACGAACGCTCTACCACCGACTTACACAGTGACACAGACGAAGTTGCGCACGAGCTAGAAGAGGAGGTTATAGATTACCCAGTTGTTGACCCCGATTGGCAGCCATTGGGGGAACAGGGTGCAGGCGGCAGTAGTTCTGAAGCGGAGGAGGAGGGGCCACAGCAGGCATCAACATCGCAACAGGTTGCATCTGCCGGGCCCGTAGATGGGACAAAACGCGTGGCAAAGCCAAAACCTGTTGGAGGACAGCGTGGCCATCCGGTTAAAGCTCAATCTGCAGTGCCAGAAAAGGGATCCGAGGCTCGAAAGAGTGCAGTCTGGCATTTTTTTAAACAACATCCAATTGATCAGCGCAAAGTCATCTGTCAAAAATGTTCAACTACCTTAAGCAGAGGTCAGAATCTGAAAAGTCTGAATACAAGATGCATGCATAGACAGTTAACCACCATGCATTTGCAAGCCTGGACTAACTACCAAACGTCCCTTAAGGTTGTAGCACCCTCGGCCAATGAAGCTAGTCAGCAACGCTACATCCCTGCCGTCACTCTATGGCCACCATTTTCCGCACCACCTACAGTATCTGTGCAGGTTTCTTTGCCAGGCCAAAGCAGTCAGGGTCAGGGAATCACCAGTTTTGTAGTAGGAAACACTGCATCTAGGGCACCGGCGGAAACAACACCGCCTCCCACCGTCTCTCAGTCTGCCATGTCCACCGGCACACCCGCTAGTTCCACGATCTCCAGCTCTCCAGTCCAGCTCACCCTACATGAGACTCTCGTTAGAAAAAGGAAGTACTTATCCTCGCATCCGCGTACACAGGGTTTGAACACCCACATAGCTAGACTAATCTCGTTAGAGATGATGCCCTACCGGTTAGTTGAAAGCGAAGCTTTCAAAGCCCTGATGGACTACGCTGAACCACGCTACGAGCTACCCAGTCGACACTTCTTTTCGAGAAAAGCCATCCCAGCCCTCCACCAGCATGTTAAAGAGCGCATCGTCCATGCACTCAGGCGATCTGTGAGTACAAAGGTGCACCTGACAACAGATGCATGGACCAGTAGGCATGGCCAGGGACGTTACGTGTCCATCCTGGCACACTGGGTGAATGTGGTGGATGCAGGGTCCACAGGGGACATCAATTTCGGGACAGTTCTGCCTAGCCCACGGTCTAGGAAACAGTTGGCTGTAGGTGTTCGCACCCCCTCCTCCTCGTCCTTCTGCAGAAGCAAGAGCTCATCCACAGACCGCAGTCGCCCAACCACTCCATCCGCAGCTACCACTGTTGCACACCAGTTGTCCCATTATGGGCCAGCTACTGGCAAGCGTCAGCAGGCTGTATTGGCTATGAAGTGTTTGGGCGACAACAGACACACCGCGGAAGTTCTGTCCGAGTTCTTGCAGAGAGAAACGCAGTCGTGGCTGGGCACAGTAGATCTTGAGGCAAGCAAGGTAGTGAGTGATAACGGAAGGAATTTCATGGCTGCCATCTCCCTTTCCCAACTGAAACACATTCCTTGCCTGGCTCACACCTTAAACCTGGTGGTGCAGTGCTTCCTGAAAAGTTATCCGGGGTTATCCGACCTGCTCCTCAAAGTGCGCAGACTTTGCTCACATATCCGCCGTTCGCCCGTTCACTCCAGCCGTATGCAGACCTATCAGCGGTCTTTGAACCTTCCCCAGCATCGCCTAATCATAGATGTTGCAACAAGGTGGAACTCAACACTGCACATGCTTCAGAGACTGTGCGAACAGAGGCGGGCTGTTATGTTTTTGTGGGAGGATACACATACACGGGCAGGCAGTAGGATGGCAGACATGGAGTTGTCAGGTGTGCAGTGGTCGAAGATACAAGACATGTGTCAAGTCCTTCAGTGTTTTGAGGAATGCACACGGCTGGTTAGTGCAGACAACGCCATAATAAGCATGAGCATCCCCCTAATGCATCTGCTGATGCAAAGTTTGACGCACATAAAGGAGCAGGCATCTGCAGCCGAGGAAGAGGAAAGCCTTGATGACAGTCAGCCATTGTCTGGTCAAGGCAGTGTACAGGACGAGGTAGCGGGCGAACAGGAGGAGGAGGACGAAGAGGATGATGGGGATGAGTATTTTTTTAATGAGGAAGCTTCACTGGAAATTGGTGGCGTGGCAAGGCCGGGTTCTGGTTTTTTGAGGGACACAAGTGACGTAGATTTGCCTGAAACTGCCCCTCAACCAAGCACAACCGCAGATTTGACAACTGGAACTTTGGCACACATGGCGGATTATGCCTTACGTATCCTCAAAAGGGACACACGCATTACGAAAATGATGAACGATGACGATTACTGGTTGGCCTGCCTCCTTGATCCTCGCTATAAAGGCAAATTGCAAAATATTATGCCACATGAGAACTTGGAACTAATATTAGCAACCAAACAATCAACTCTTGTTGACCGTTTGCTTCAGGCATTCCCAGCACACAGCGCCCGTGATCGTTCTCACACGAGTTGCAGGGGGCAGCAGACCAGAAATGTTAGAGGTGCAGAAATCAGAAGTGGCGTTGGACAGAGGAGTTTTCTGACCAGGTTGTGGAGTGATTTTGCCATGACCGCAGACAGGACAGGTACTGCTGCATCAATTCAAAGTGACAGGAGACAACATTTGTCCAGTATGGTTACTAACTATTTTTCATCCCTTATCGATGTTCTACCTCAACCGTCATTCCCATTTGATTACTGGGCATCCAAATTAGACACCTGGCCAGAATTGGCAGAATATGCATTGCAGGAGCTTGCTTGCCCGGCAGCTAGTGTCCTATCAGAAAGAGTATTCAGTGCTGCAGGTTCAATATCAACCGAAAAAAGGACTCGTCTGGCTACCCAAAATGTTGATGATCTAACCTTCATTAAAATGAACCACAACTGGATTTCTTTTGCCCCACCTTGCCCGGCCGACACCTAGCTTTCCTAGGAAAAGGTATTGCCTGTGGACAACTCTGAATGACTTTACCAATCTCGTAATTTGCAGCAGCTGATTGTCCAGCATATGACATGTTTACACCTCCCTAAATGGCCAAACTGCCCACACGGGGCCGTGGTATCGCCACTTGGCGCAAGCACCCGTGAGAGTACTGTTTGTCCGAAGAGGTGGGTGTGCCCGCTTTTGGTCGATGGCACTGCCACTGGGTCCCTCATAGTACAATAAAGTGTCTCTGGCGGTGGTGGTGCGCACCCAACGTCAGACACACTGTTGTAACATGAGGGGCCCTGGGCCTGTACCGCCGGCCACAAGAGAGTTCCCCCACCCCCAGCTCAAACATTGCTCTACCACTTGCACAATTATCTCTCACAGTTTCACCAATGTTTAGTCTATGCGCTGACATCCTTAAATTCTTGCCACTGACAATACCATTGTGTTGACATGTATGATGGTACTTAACATAGTCAGGGGCCGTGTCCTATATTTACCCAAGTAAATACTTTGCGCCAAATTACTAGGTCTGAAACTACGCAGAGGAGCCCACCCCTGTACCTAATGATTGCACCCTTTTGTGTTTTCGTTTTGTTGTAATGCGAGACATTAACATGTATTTATTGTTTGGGACTACTAACTGGCAGACACTCATTACAATCGGCCTACGCTGACAACACCAATGCTGCCTGGGTAACCCTGCAAGAGAATTCCAAGTGTCTACAGTCAAATTTTATTACATTAGGCCTTCGAAGCCTGTCTGCGGTCCCTCCTTCCACTAGGCCTCCACTGACCTGTCTACTGCTGCCCGTGTGCCCCTGGAACCAATTTTAAAGTGCCTACAGCCCAATTTTATTATGTTAGGCCTTCGAAGCCTGTCTGCGGTCCCTCCTTCCACTAGTCCTCCACTGACCAGACCACTGCTGCCCGTGTACCCCTGGAACCAATTCTAAAGTGCCTACAGCCATATTTTATTATGTTAGGCCTTTGAAGCCTGTCTGCGGTCCCTCCTTCCACTAGGCCTCCACTGACCTGTCTACTGCTGCCCGTGTGCCCCTGGAACCAATTTTAAAGTGCCTACAGCCCAATTTTATTATGTTAGGACTTCGAAGCCTGTCTGCGGTCCCTTCTTCCACTAGTCCTCCACTGACCAGACCACTGCTGCCCGTGTACCCCGGGAACCAATTTTAAAGTGCCTGCAGCCCAATTTTATTATGTTAGGCTTTTTGAAGCCTGTCTGCGGTCCCTCCTTCCACTAGGCCTCCACTGACCTGTCTAATGCTGCCCGTGTGCCCCTGGAACCAATTTGAAAGTGCCTACAGCCCAATTTTATTATGTTAGGCCTTCGAAGCCTGTCTGCGGTCCCTCCTTCCACTAGTCCTCCACTGACCAGACCACTGCTGCCCGTGTACCCCTGGAACCAATTATAAAGTGCCTACAGCCCAATTTTATTATGTTAGGCCTTCGAAGCCTGTCTGCGGTCCCTCCTTCCACTAGGCCTCCACTGACCTGTCTACTGCTGCCCATGTGCCCCTGGAACCAATTTTAAAGTGCCTACAGTCACATTTTATTATGTTAGGCCTTCGAAGCCTGTCTGCGGTCCCTCCTTCCACTAGGCCTCCACTGACCTGTCTACTGCTGCCCGTGTGCCCCTGGAACCAATTTTAAAGTGCCTACAGCCACATTTTATTATGTTAGGCCTTCGAAGCCTGTCTGCGGTCCCTCCTTCCACTAGGCCTCCACTGACCTGTCTACTGCTGCCCGTGTGCCCCTGGAACCAATTTGAAAGTGCCTACAGCCCAATTTTATTATGTTAGGCCTTAGAAGCCTGTCTGCGGTCCCTCCTTCCACTAGTCCTCCACTGACCAGACCACTGCTGCCCGTGTACCCCTGGAACCAATTATAAAGTGCCTACAGCCCAATTTTATTATGTTAGGCCTTCGAAGCCTGTCTGCGGTCCCTCCTTCCACTAGTCCTCCACTGATCAGACCACTGCTGCCCGTGTACCCCTGGAACCAATTATAAAGTGCCTACAGCCCAATTTTATTATGTTAGGCCTTCGAAGCCTGTCTGCGGTCCCTCCTTCCACTAGGCCTCCACTGACCTGTCTACTGCTGCCCGTGTGCCCCTGGAACCAATTATAAAGTGCCTACAGCCACATTTTATTATGTTAGGCCTTCGAAGCCTGTCTGCGGTCCCTCCTTCCACTAGGCCTCCACTGACCTGTCTACTGCTGCCCGTGTGCCCCTGGAACCAATTTTAAAGTGCCTACAGCCACATTTTATTATGTTAGGCCTTCGAAGCCTGTCTGCGGTCCCTCCTTCCACTAGGCCTCCACTGACCTGTCTACTGCTGCCCGTGTGCCCCTGGAACCAATTTGAAAGTGCCTATAGCCCAATTTTATTATGTTAGGCCTTCGAAGCCTGTCTGCGGTCCCTCCTTCCACTAGTCCTCCACTGACCAGACCACTGCTGCCCGTGTACCCCTGGAACCAATTATAAAGTGCCTACAGCCCAATTTTATTATGTTAGGCCTTCGAAGCCTGTCTGCGGTCCCTCCTTCCACTAGTCCCCCACTGATCAGACCACTGCTGCCCGTGTACCCCTGGAACCAATTTTAAAGTGCCTACAGCCCAATTTTATTATGTTAGGCCTTCGAAGCCTGTCTGCTGTCCCTCCTTCCACTAGTCCTCCACTGACCAGACCACTGCTGCCCGTGTACCCCTGGAACCAATTTTAAAGTGCCTACAGCCCAATTTTATTATGTTAGGCCTTCGAAGCCTGTCTGCGGTCCCTCCTTCCACTAGGCCTCCACTGACCTGTCTACTGCTGCCCGTGTGCCCCTGGAACCAATTATAAAGTGCCTACAGCCCAATTTTATTATGTTAGGCCTTCGAAGCCTGTCTGCGGTCCCTCCTTCCACTAGGCCTCCACTGACCTGTCTACTGCTGCCCGTGTGCCCCTGGAACCAATTTTAAAGTGCCTACAGCCACATTTTATTATGTTAGGCCTTCGAAGCCTGTCTGCGGTCCCTCCTTCCACTAGGCCTCCACTGACCTGTCTACTGCTGCCCGTGTGCCCCTGGAACCAATTTTAAAGTGCCTACAGCCATATTTTATTATGTTAGGCCTTCGAAGCCTGTCTGCGGTCCCTCCTTCCACTAGGCCTCCACTGACCTGTCTACTGCTGCCCGTGTACCTCTGGAACCAATTATAAAGTGCCTACAGCCCAATTTTATTATGTTAGGCCTTCGAAGCCTGTCTGCGGTCCCTCCTTCCACTAGGCCTCCACTGACCTGTCTACTGCTGCCCGTGTGCCCCTGGAACCAATTTTAAAGTGCCTACAGCCATATTTTATCATGTTAGGCCTTCGAAGCCTGTCTGCGGTCCCTCCTTACACTAGGCCTCCACTGACCTGTCTACTGCTGCCCGTGTGCCCCTGGAACCAATTTGAAAGTGCCTACAGCCCAATTTTATTATGTTAGGCCTTCGAAGCCTGTCTGCGGTCCCTCCTTCCACTAGTCCTCCACTGACCAGACCACTGCTGCCCGTGTACCCCTGGAACCAATTATAAAGTGCCTACAGCCCAATTTTATTATGTTAGGCCTTCGAAGCCTGTCTGCGGTCCCTCCTTCCACTAGTCCTCCACTGATCAGACCACTGCTGCCCGTGTACCCCTGGAACCAATTATAAAGTGCCTACAGCCCAATTTTATTTTGTTAGGCCTTCGAAGCCTGTCTGCGGTCCCTCCTTCCACTAGGCCTCCACTGACCTGTCTACTGCTGCCCGTGTGCCCCTGGAACCAATTTTAAAGTGCCTACAGCCACATTATATTATGTTAGGCCTTCGAAGCCTGTCTGCGGTCCCTCCTTCCACTAGGCCTCCACTGACCTGTCTACTGCTGCCCGTGTGCCCCTGGAACCAATTTTAAAGTGCCTACAGCCACATTTTATTATGTTAGGCCTTCGAAGCCTGTCTGCGGTCCCTCCTTCCACTAGGCCTCCACTGACCTGTCTACTGCTGCCCGTGTGCCCCTGGAACCAATTTGAAAGTGCCTACAGCCCAATTTTATTATGTTAGGCCTTCGAAGCCTGTCTGCGGTCCCTCCTTCCACTAGTCCTCCACTGACCAGACCACTGCTGCCCGTGTACCCCTGGAACCAATTATAAAGTGCCTACAGCCCAATTTTATTATGTTAGGCCTTCGAAGCCTGTCTGCGGTCCCTCCTTCCACTAGTCCTCCACTGATCAGACCACTGCTGCCCGTGTACCCCTGGAACCAATTTTAAAGTGCCTACAGCCCAATTTTATTATGTTAGGCCTTCGAAGCCTGTCTGCGGTCCCTCCTTCCACTAGTCCCCCACTGACCAGACCACTGCTGCCCGTGTACCCCTGGAACCAATTTTAAAGTGCCTACAGCCCAATTTTATTATGTTAGGCCTTCGAAGCCTGTCTGCGGTCCCTCCTTCCACTAGGCCTCCACTGACCTGTCTACTGCTGCCCGTGTGCCCCTGGAACCAATTTTAAAGTGCCTACAGCCACATTTTATTATGTTAGGCCTTCGAAGCCTGTCTGCGGTCCCTCCTTCCACTAGGCCTCCACTGACCTGTCTACTGCTGCCCGTGTGCCCCTGGAACCAATTTTAAAGTGCCTACAGCCATATTTTATTATGTTAGGCCTTCGAAGCCTGTCTGCGGTCCCTCCTTCCACTAGGCCTCCACTGACCAGTCTACTGCTGCCCGTGTACCTCTGGAACCAATTATAAAGTGCCTACAGCCCAATTTTATTATGTTAGGCCTTCGAAGCCTGTCTGCGGCCCTCCTTCCACTAGGCCTCCACTGACCTGTCTACTGCTGCCCGTGTGCCCCTGGAACCAATTTTAAAGTGCCTACAGCCATATTTTATCATGTTAGGCCTTCGAAGCCTGTCTGCGGTCCCTCCTTCCACTAGGCCTCCACTGACCTGTCTACTGCTGCCCGTGTACCCCTGGAACCAATTATAAAGTGCCTACAGCCCAATTTTATTATGTTAGGCCTTCGAAGCCTGTCTGCGGTCACTCCTTCCACTAGTCCTCCACTGATCAGACCACTGCTGCCCGTGTACCCCTGGAACCAATTTTAAAGTGCCTACAGCCCAATTTTATTATGTTACGCCTTCGAAGCCTGTCTGCGATCCCTCCTTCCACTAGTCCTCTACTGACCAGACCACTGCTGCCCGTGTACCCCTGGAACCAATTTTAAAGTGCCTACAGCCCAATTTTATTATGTTAGGCCTTCGAAGCCTGTCTGCGGTCCCTCCTTCCACTAGGCCTCCACTGACCTGTCTACTGCTGCCCGTGTGCCCCTGGAACCAATTTTAAAGTGCCTACAGCCACATTTTATTATGTTAGGCCTTCGAAGCCTGTCTGCGGTCCCTCCTTCCACTAGGCCTCCACTGACCTGTCTACTGCTGCCCGTGTGCCCCTGGAACCAATTTTAAAGTGCCTACAGCCATATTTTATTATGTTAGGCCTTCGAAGCCTGTCTGCGGTCCCTCCTTCCACTAGGCCTCCACTGACCTGTCTACTGCTACCCGTGTACCTCTGGAACCAATTATAAAGTGCCTACAGCCCAATTTTATTATGTTAGGCCTTCGAAGCCTGTCTGCGGTCCCTCCTTCCACTAGGCCTCCACTGACCTGTCTACTGCTGCCCGTGTGCCCCTGGAACCAATTTTAAAGTGCCTACAGTCATATTTTATCATGTTAGGCCTTCGAAGCCTGTCTGCGGTCCCTCCTTCCACTAGGCCTCCACTGACCTGTCTACTGCTGCCCGTGTACCCCTGGAACCAATTATAAAGTGCCTACAGCCCAATTTTATTATGTTAGGCCTTCGAAGCCTGTCTGCGGTCCCTCCTTCCACTAGTCCTCCACTGACCAGACCACTGCTGCCCGTGTACCCCTGGAACCAATTTTAAAGTGCCTACAGCCCAATGTTATTATGTTAGGCCTTCGAAGCCTTTCTGCGGTCCCTCCTTCCACTAGTCCTCCAGTGACCTGTCCACTGCTGCCCGTGTACCCCTGGAACCAATTATAAAGTGCCTACAGCACAATTTTACTATGTTAGGCCTTCGAAGCCTGTCTGCGGGTTTTCCTTCCAATAGTTCTCCACTGACAAGACCAATGCTGGCCATGTACCCCTGGAACCCAGCTGAAAGTGCATGGAGCCACCTTTTTTTCTTTGTTTTATATTTATAAAGCCCAGATGAACTACGCTGTACCACGGTTCAAGCTACCCAGTCGACACTTCTTTTGCGAGAAAAGCCATCCCAGCCCTCCACCGGCATGAAAAAGTCTGCATTGTCATAGCACTCAGGCAATCAAACTGTAGAAAGGTGCACCTGACAAGAGACGCATGGACCAGTAGGCATGTCCACAAAAAGTTACGTGTCCATTACGGCGCACTGGGTTAATGTGTTGGATGCATGGTCCACAGGGGACAGCCTACAAAGTCTGTCTGCAGTCCCTAATTCAAATTGTCCTCCGCTGACCACACCACTGCTGCCCGTGTACCCCTGGAACCAATTTTAAAGTGCCTACAGACAAATGTTGTTATGTTAGGCCTACTGCGCCTGTTTGTGGTCCCTCCTTCCAATACTCCTCCACTGACCACACCACTGCTGCCCGTGTACCCCTGGAACCTATTTTTAATTGCATAGAGCATCCTTTTTTTAATAGTAGGCGTACAAAGTCTGTCTGCGGTCCATAATTGAAATAGTCGTCCACTGACCAGACCAATGCTGCCTGTGTACCCCTGTAACCTTTTTTAAACTGCATTGAGCCACATTTTTGGTTTAAGGCCTAGTACCTGTGTCTGTCTGCGCCACTCAATACAGCTGTCCTCCTTTGAAAAAAGCTGAGCGTCAATAGTCTGGTTTTCAGCCTCTAGGAATGTGAAAACTGCATTGGGGCTACTACTTCGGTAGGGGCTACTAATGGTGTCTGCCGCTCCAAGGTGTTCCCCAGGTTTTCTCGCCATTGCTTCAATCTTCTGACTCTCGTTTAGTAGCTGTTGAAAACTACACTGCATTAGGCCTACAAATTGGGTATGGGGTGTAGAGACGGTGTGTTCCACTCCAAGGTGTTCCCCAGGCTGCCTCTCCATTGCTTCAATCTTAAAGCTCTTCTTAAGTAGTTGTTGAAAACAACACTGCATTCGGCCTACAAGTTGGGTCTGGGGTGTAGAGACGGTGTGTTCCACTCCAAGGTGTTCCCCAGGTTGCCTCTCCATTGCTTCAATCTTAAAGCTCTTCTTAAGTAGTTGTTGAAAACAACACTGCATTCGGCCTACAAGTTGGGTCTGGGGTGTAGAGACGGTGTGTTCCACTCCAAGGTGTTCCCCAGGTTGCCTCTCCATTGCTTCAATCTTGTTGAAAACAACACTGCATTCGGCCTACAAGTTGGGTCTGGGGTGTAGAGACGGTGTGTTCCACTCCAAGGTGTTCCCCAGGTTGCCTCTCCATTGCTTCGATCTTCTGGCTCTTCTTAAGTAGTTGTTGAAAACAACACTGCATTCGGCCTACAAGTTGGGTCTGGGGTGTAGAGACGGTGTGTTCCACTCCAAGGTGTTCCCCAGGTTTCCTCTCCATTGCTTCGATCTTCTGGCTCTTCTATCTGTGTCTGCCGCTCCTTGCCGTTCTCCTACAGTGAACAAAGCTGTGCCGCCGGTTTACTACTGTTGCCAATTTTGAACTGCATTTAGAATACTTACTGATTTGTGCCTACTCTCTGTGTCAGCCTCTCATTCCAGTTGTCCTCCACTGAACAAAACAATGCCCCCTGGTTAGTCCTGTTACCAACTTTGAACTGCATTTAGCCCACTTTATTCTTAGGGCCCATATCTGTTTCCCCCTCATCCTGCCCATTGCCCAGCCAGTGATAGATGAGTCTGCTGGTACATTGACCCATAATGCAACATTCCCCGTGCACGCTACACTGCAAGATTGTGACCCTGCTGAAAGTCAGGTCCCCCTTCCTGCATACCATACCACCTTACACGGGGACAAAGAGGAAGGTGCAGATGAAGGTGCAGGTTCCTTCATCAGGTGGGGGGAGGAATATTCGTTGGCGACGTCACTGGCACAGGGCCCCTCATAGTACGCAAAAGTGTTGCTGCCGGTGGGAGGCGCCCCCGCCGTGCAAACACACCGCTTTATTTTGAGGGGCCCTGTGCCAGTGCCAATGCCAACGAGTGGGCCCCCCCCTGCTTGCTCAGGATCACAGCACTTGCAAAGTTGAAATACTTACCTCTCCCTGTTCCACTGCCGTGACGTGGTCCAGATTTACTGGGCCCACTAATTACTTGAACCAGCCCTACCCCCCAGAACTTTAGCCAAATGACCCCCAATTTCAAATGCCTTACAATTATTATAAGCTAAATTAAGATTGACAAGCTTCAGTAACAAGAATGGATGTTTTTGCCATTAAAATGGGCTCTGTACATGTTTGCCTGGCCTCTACTCACTGCTGACTATGCTCCCCCATTGACTTGCATTGGTTTTCGTGTTTCGGTCGATCCCCGACTTTTCGCGATAATCGGCCGATTCCACTCGACTCAACTTTTGAGATAGTCGGGTTTCGCGAAACCTGGCTCGACTCTAAAAAGGTCAAGGTCGCTCAACTCTAGTGATCAGCTGTTGATATCTGTGTCATATTTTCTGCAGTGATGAATCCAGGCTGGAAGAAGTGATGGCAGTCTTAACTTGATGAGGAAGATGAAGGACTTCAACTAGAGACATCACTGGTAAGTCGGTATACTAGCTCTCTTGTGCATAATGTCACTGGTGGTCTCTGTATTACCTGTACACTATATATAGTATATACAGAGCTTCTGTGTATAATGTCATTGGGGAGTTACTGTACACTTATACTATATACAGATATAATGTAATTGGTAGTAATAACAGTATTGTTAGTATTGTGGGTTTTGTAATGATCAGTATTGTAATATTTGGTCACTATGTCATAATACATGGTCCAGTCATGGTGTGGCAGTATTAACCCCTGTATGTGGTATTATTATTCGGTCTCTCTATGTAGTCTGGTCATGGTGTGGCGGTGTTTGTCCCACGTATGTGGAGTTATTTGGTCCCTATATGCTGCTAATATGCGGTCTGGTCACGGTGTGATGGTATTTCTCTCTTGTACAGTAAGTGGTATTATTCGGTCACTATGTGGTGGTAATATGTGGTCTGGTCACTGTGTGGTGGTATTTCTTCCCTGTATGTGGGGTTATTCATTTTTGTATAGTGGATTATGTTGTGCATGGTGGTAATTTTCTCTCTGATATTAATTATGAGGAGATTCTTTATTTCCATTATTGATTAAATACTTAGAACTAGATGCACCTTGTAGATTGTGAGCCCTCGTGGGCATGGTCCTCTCTCCTCATGTACCAGTTGTGACTTGTATTGTTCAAGATTATTGTACTTGTTTTATTATGTATACCCCTCCTCACATGTAAAGCGCCATGGAATAAATGGCGCTATAATAATAAATAATAATAATATTCCAGTGAAAACAAGTAATCGCTTTTCTGCAGAAAAAGAGATAACGTATTGATTAGTGGGGGTCTGACTGCTGAGTTCTGGACTAATCTGCAGAATTTAGAGCTTTTATCCTCATTAGACTGAAGCGGTATATGCAAATTGTCCACTGATCCATTCATTCCATAAGTGGCTGCAAGCACTGCATTTGTCTTTTTTTCTGGAAGCCCAAAAATGGATGAATAGAGCTGTGGTCTGACATCCCACCTGCCTCTGCATTTTAAAATGGGGATAAAAATGTCCTGTCAGGTGTGAAATTTCCCTATTCTTTCGATTGGTGTAGTTTTGAATGGTTAGACCCAAACAATCAATAAGTTATCACCTATCCTATGGAGCCCATGGATGGGTGTGTTTTAACCAAAGAACTTTAACCAAATCAGTTCTATAAAAAACGATTGTCAAGTGATGATTCCTCTTAAAGCCTTACTCGGAATGTCACAAATTCAAGCCTTCAAGCAAACTAAAGGGGTTTTCCCATGAACAAAAGTTAATTTTAATCAAAAGATTTTGGAATAATTTCCACAGTTGGATGGGTTTAACCCCATCACTCTCCATGCCTGTTTTCACCTTCATGACCATTCCAAATTGTACAACGTGCAGTAATGCCACAATTAAGATGGCTATATCTTTACAGTGACACACAGGCATAAGAAGAGTTTAGGTGATAAACTGATCACCTGCAGTCAATATGTCTCACCAATAGAAAGCATTTGGCTCATTATGAAATTTAAAATCTGGCAAAGGAGACCCAGGACTGTTGAGCAGCTAGCATTCTACATCAGACAAGAATGGGAGAACTACAGTAGTGTGAAAGTGTTTGCCCCATTCCTGATTTCCAGGTCTTATGCATGTTTGTCACACTTAAATGTTTCAGATCGCCAAACAAATGTAAATATTATACAAAAACAACACAAGTAAACACAAAATGCAGTCTTTAAATGAATGTCTTTATTATTATTATTAAGGGAAAAAAGAAATCTAAACCTACAGAGACCTGTGTGAAAAAGTTATTGCCACCTAAACCTAATAACTGGTTGGACCAATCTTAGCAGCCACAACTGCAATCAAGCATTAGCAATTACTGGCAATGATTCTTTTGCAACACTCTGGAGGAATTGTGGCCCACTCATATTTTCAGAATTGTTGTAATTCAGCCACATCAGAGGGTTTCCGAGCATGAACTGCCATTATAAGGTCATGTCACAACATCTCAATCAGATTAAGGGCAGGTCTTTGACTAGGCCACTCCAAAGTCTTAGTTTTGTTTTTCTTAAGACTTGTTGGTGTGTTTTCGATCATTGTCCTGCTGCAAAACCCAAGTGCGCTTTAGGTTGGGGTCATGAACAGATTGGCGAACATTCTCCTTCAGGATTTTTTGGTAGACAGCAGAATTCATGGTTCCATTTACCACAGCAAGTATTCCAGGTCCTGAAGCAACAAAACAGTCCAAGTGCATCAACACTACCACCATCATATTTTTCTGTTAGTATGATGTTCCTTTTCTGAAATGCTGTTACTTCTATGCCAGATGTAATGAGGCATACATCACACCTTCCAAAAAGTCAAACTTTTGTCTCATCAGTCCACAGAGTATGGGGATCATCAAGATGTATTCTGACAAAACTGAGAAGAGCCTTTAGGCTCTTATTGCTCAGCCGTGGTTTTCATCTTGGAACTCTGCCATACAGGTCTGTTTTATCCAGTCTTTTTCTTATGATTGAGTCATGAACACTGACCTTAACTGAAGCAAGTGAGGCCTGCAGTTCTTTGGATGTTGTTGTGGGATCTTTTGTGACCTCTTTGATGAGTTGTCTCTACATTCTTGAGGTAATTTTAGTGAGGTGGCCACACCTGTGAAGATTCAACACTGTTCCATCTTTTCGCCATTTGTGGCTAATGGCTCTCACTGTGGTTCAATGGAGTCCCAAAGTTTGAGAAACGGCTTTATATCCTTTCCAAGACTGATGGATCTCAATTGCTTTGTTTCTAATTTGTTCTAGAATTTCTTTGGATCGTGGCATGATGTCTATCTTTTGAGGATCATTTTATATACTTCACTTTGTCAGGAAGGTTCTATTTAAGCGATTTCTTGATTGGGAGCAGGTGTGCCAGTAATCAGGCTTGCATGTGGCTAGGGATTTATAACTACGCATCCCAAAAAATGTGATAAACCACAGTTTAATTTTATATTCTGAAGGGGGTGGGCAATCACCTTTTCACACAAGGTCCTGTAGGTTTGAATTTCTTTTTCCCTTAATAATAAAGACCTCCAGTTAAAAACTGCATTTTGTGTTTACTTGTTACCTTTTCTAATACTTTAAATCTGTTTGGTGATCTGAAACATTTAAGTGTGACAAACATGCAGAAGAATAGGAAATTAGGAAGTCAGGAAGGGGGCAAACACTTTTTCACACAACTGTATATTCTTCCAGAACTACAATTGGTCTCCTCTTCTTCCAGACATTTACAGAAAGTAAGACTGTTATAAAGAGAAGAATGGATGCCACAGTACATCATAATAAACAGGACCCAGTCACCTTTTTTTAGATGTGTTGCTGTCATTAATTAGTTTACTATTTTTAATGAAAAGGAAAAATTTATAACTTTCAACTTCTAAGTTGTGTTCTACTGTATATTCTGTTGTGAATAAAATATGGCCATAAATGCCCAAATCAGTGTGGTTGACTACAATATGTTTATGACATAGAATATTCTTTCTTGAAAGAAATAATTCTAGGAGAATGTCCTTAATAGTGTTGAGCATTCCGATACCGCAAGTATCGGGTATCGGCCGATACTTGCGGTATCGGAATTCCGATACCGAGATCCGATATTTTTGTGATATCGGGTATCGGTATCGGAAGTGTAAAATAAAGAATTAAAATAAAAAATATTGTTATATTCACCTCTCCGGCGGCCCCTGGACATCAGCGGGAGGATCCGGCGTCCGGCACGGCTTCTTTCTTCAAAATGCGCGCCTTCAGGACCTGTGGAATGACGTCCCGGCTTCTGATTGGTCGCGTGCCGCCCATGTGACCGCCACGCGACCAATCAGAAGCCGCGACGTCATTCCTCAGCTAAAGTCCTAGAATGAGCGCCTTCTAGGACCTGAGGAATGACGTCGCGGCTTCTGATTGGTCGCGTGGCGGTCACATGGGCGGCACGCGACCAATCAGAAGCCGGGACGTCATTCCACAGGTCCTGAAGGCGCGCATTTTGAAGAAAGAAGCCGTGCCGGACGCCGGATCCTCCCGCTGATGTCCAGGGGCCGCCGGAGAGGTGAATATAACAATATTTTTTATTTTAATTCTTTATTTTACACTTTAATATGGATCCCAGGGCCTGAAGGAGAGTTTCCTCTCCTTCAGACCCTGGGATCCATGAGGATACCTTCCGATACTTGATGTCCCATTGACTTGTATTGGTATCGGATATCGGTATCGGCGATATCCGATATTTTTCGGGTATCGGCCGATACTATCCGATACCGATACTTTCAAGTATCGGACGGTATCGCTCAACACTAGTCCTTAATGATACCATTCTTCTTACATGCTTTTTTTTACATTATGTTTTTTCTTCATAGAAGAGAATAAGAGAATAAGGATACAACGCTACAGATTGCACATGCTGTATTTATTAACAACAAATACAATGCACCATGCTATTGATTTGCACTTTTATAAAGACTTTGAATACATTTAAAATCATAACTTGGACATTGCTCACATGCCCATTACGCCCTCTATAAACCTTTCCTTACAAAGCTTTAATTATTTTTTTTAGCCTGTAAATTATTTTTCAGAATTAGAATATTGGTGCGCGAAACAACATTATGTTCCTGATCTACCCATGTCTAAACATAGTAAAAACATAAAACCCTTGACTTCATTAGTTTTCTTCCCTAGAGTGCCTTTCAGAATCCACATAAAGAAATGTTTGTTTATTTGTCGCCCTATTGATACCTTTCATTGGACTAGTTGTGTCCTAATTGCTACTTAGAGGCACTAACAATAGCTGTCTGAGAGATTCATAGGCTAGCCATTATTGTTATTTGTTTATGCTCATTGAATCTATACATACCTCAATTTGGTTTGTTTTATAAGGGAAATGAAAGGTTAGAGAGACTATTACCACAAGCTATTTATCGACATTAAATTGGAGCTTATTCAACATGTGACACAGTCCCCATTCAATAACTCCTTTTGTTACAGTTTTTAATGGTATAGCACATTTTTCATTCTTTTATAGAAAGTGCTAAAGACTGGGCCATGTTTGGTACTTAATGAACAAGCATAAGTATCTTCGAATTTATGAAGTTATACTTTCTCTTTCCTGTTGTTGTAGTCGGATTATGATAAATTGTGTTTTTAACTACATCATATTAGGGTATATAGAACAAGAGAACGGAGTATATAAATCCCAGTACTCATATCTAAAAAAAATGTACGTTTTTATTTGTCAATGATAATATCAAAGGTTACATCAATAACACAAATACATATATCACAGGGTAAGGTGAGGAGGAAACAAATGGCAAGCGGCGAAACAGGAAAGAAGTTTATTACATCCCTGGGGCTGCTGACATTACACAAAATCTATAATTTAAGGACTCATATGACAAATATCATAGTCCATCATTAATTAAAGTGCCATAGTGCAAAAAATTGGTCAAATATTACCATATATGAATGTCAAGCAGCTTATCCATCATGTATGGATGTCTCTCCTAGTTCCACACGTGGCCCCCTGACGCACGTTTCGCGGTCTGCTTTTTCAGAAGGGGTTTGTTTGTTGATCGCTCTCTCAAGATAAAATAGGGCACATACCGGAAGTGTAATCAGGCGCACCGGCACACACACGCCCAGGATCAAGCTCCATTGTACCCGGCGGTCGTCAGGGCAGCACACGCATAGGGCGGAAATCCGCCAGATGACGTCACATATTATGCATGTGCAGCACCTATTGATAACCGCCCAGGAAGTCAGGAGCAAAAGATCGAGGGCGCGTGCGCGCACAGCCTAAAACCCTCCCACCGGAGACCATGGGAGCCGCCATTTTGTGAGTGATGCAGCGTTAGTAATAAAAACTGCTATGTATTACAATAACAAGTGCACTACTTATGTACCCACGGCCCACCCACTGAAGGCCATGGGAGCCACCACTCTGTAAGTGATACTATAAAGACTGCTGTCTATTGCAGTAACAAGTGCACCGCATACATACCTAAGACCCTCCCACCGGAGACCATGGGAGACGCCATTTTGTGAGTGATACTAAATTAGCAAAACACTGCTGTATCTTGCAGTGACAAGTGCGCCGCTTATATACCTAAGCCCCTCCCACTGAAGACCATGGGGGCTGCCATTTTGTGAATGATACCTAGAACACAATAGAACTGCTAAAAAATGCAGTAACAAGTACGCTACTTCTATAAAAAGGTAAGGACCTAATAACATAAATATAACATAAACATTAAGTAGGACAAAAGACCCATAAAGTGTAGTAGTGCAAACAAGTGCAGAGAAATAAAACATCATGTTAATGTTATACACAAACAGTATATAGATTAGCAATAGGAGAGAATCCTTTTCATTCATGAATGGTAGACAGCTCTAAACCCAAACGAATCCGGTGGATGATCACATAATAATAGGCCAGACTACGGTAGTGTCCCATACGACTAAGATAACTAGAAACAAAAAACAAACAGAATTAGAGTCAAAAATTAAAAACATAGATGAGAGCGGAGGAGTGGCGGAACACAAAGGCTTATAACCCACGTATGGGAGAATATCTCATAGAAAGGGAACAAAACTTAGTTGTTCATTCAATCCCTTGGGGGACATAGTATCAAGGGTAACAATCCACCTGCATTCACATTGTGCAAGTAGTTGTTTAAGATTGCCACCCCTGACACCCCCATGAATCTTGTCAATCCCCCTTACCTTCAAACCACTGGATCGGATCAATGATGCGTAAGGAAGTGCCTCGGCAAGGTTTTTAATGTCAATATATTTGTTGTTTCTCTTGCAGCCATAATGTCACGGACATGTTCGCGCGTCCTAACTTTAAGTTCCCTAGATGTGAGACCGATATAAATGAGGGAGCAGGGACACTTAGCGTAATACACTACATAGGTGGTATTGCAGGAAATATATTCGCAAATTTTGTATTCCCTGCTCCCATCAGATGATTTAAAGGTCCCACATCTAAGGATATTAGGACACGCGACACATGAACCGCAGGGAAAGCAACCAAGTCTGGGATTAATTTTAGCCAAAAAAGTATTATGTTTTGCCACATAATGGCTTTTCACCAGGCTATCTTTGAGGTTCCTTCCCCTGCGTTGTACCAAACTTCTTTCCTGTTTCGCCGCTTACCATTTGTTTCCTCCTCACCTTACCCTGTGATATATGTATTTGTGTTATTGATGTAACCTTTGATATTATCATTGACAAATAAAAACGTACATTTTTTTAAATATGAGTACTGGGATTTATATACTCCGTTCTCTTGTTCTATATGTATTGTGGAGTATCCTATATTGTCGCATAGATTCGGGCAAAAATATTGGGAGAGATATACTATTTTTCTCTCGGCCACAAGTTTATGATAGCTTTTGTGAGTTTTGTGTGGAATCATATTAGGGTAGCTACAGTATAAATTATGTATTAATTTTATTTTGTGGGTTCTTATAACTTTAGCAACACCAAATTTATATTTAAGCTTTTTTTCTTTTGCACAGTAAATATACTTGTATATTATGTCAGTTCATACTACGACTGCAATTTATTGGTATTTATGTTTTTGCAGGACAAATCATTGGTTCCATTTTGCAAAGGGTTTTTTTTTAATTACTTTTTACTCTGGCTGTTATGAGACAGATATGCTTTTTGGTATTTATCCTAACAGGCTTCAGCTGCCATAACAACCCAATGTACCCCCTTCCCAGGCTATAAACATCTGCCCTAGCCGTTGGCTTTCCCAGTAATCTGCACACACACTGTACTAATTGTATTAGTCACTGACATCTACATATCTACCTATTCCATTTGTATTAACTGTATCTCTTCTATCCTGTCGGTTCCTGCAGTGATTTTACAGAACATGGCAGATGAATTGCCAGCTTTTCTTATATTTATGTATCTATGTAATATAAATACATGTATAGACAGTGGATACGGAAAGTATTCAGACCACTTTAAATTTTTCACTCTTTGTTTCATTGCAGCCATTTGGTAAATTCAAAAAAGTTCATTTTTTCCTCATTAATGTACACTCTGCACCGCATCTTGATTGAAAAAAACAGAAATATAGACATTTCTGCAAATTTATTAAAAAAGAAAAACTGAAATATCACATGGTCATAAATATTCAGACCCTTTGCTCAGTATTGACCCTTTTGAGCTAGTACAGCCATGAGTCTTCTTGAGAATGATGCAACAAGTTGAAGACTTACAGAAAACATTTGACCACTGTCATTGCCAACAAAGGATGTATAACAAAATATTGAGATGAACTTTTGTTAATGACCAAATACTTATTTTCTACCATAATTTGCAAAATAAATCTTGCCAAATCAGACAAGGTGATTTTCTGGATTTCTTTTCTCATTTTGACTATCATAGTGGTCTACCTACATATGATGTCAATTACAGGCCTCTCTCATCTTTTTAAGTGGGAAAACTTGCAGAATTGGTGGTTGACTAAATACTTTTTTCCCCACTGTAGATGCAAATTAGCCTGGAAATTCACTGGTGGCATGCCAATGTACTCCCAAGTCTATCAACACAACCCAATGCACTGCAAAGCTTCTCTCCTGGT
This sequence comes from Ranitomeya imitator, assembly GCF_032444005.1. Classification (NCBI taxonomy): domain Eukaryota; kingdom Metazoa; phylum Chordata; class Amphibia; order Anura; family Dendrobatidae; genus Ranitomeya; species Ranitomeya imitator. Next base: position 334,296,414 of record NC_091287.1, on the reverse strand, counting down.
GGCTTCAAAGTTTTATTTTTCAGTTATGGCCCAGCAGATTACTGAAAGTATCATTTTTGTCACACCATTAGTTTGATTATTAAAATAATCATGACAGGTTCACTTTAAAAAAATCACATGACCAGCTAAGTGATATTTTTCTTCAAAAGCTGATGATAGCAGAGCTATGTTTGTTTATTGATGTGTATGTTGATTTTTGATGGTATTGGTTTGTGCTATTCTGAGTTTGTAAAAAAGACATTTCCATTAATATATTAGAATGTTTCCTACCTTGCAATATTTCCAGTTAAATTCTTTGAAAATGTAGTATAAAATAACCTAAAAGTGACAGTAATATGACATTCATAGATATTTGTCTCTTTTCAGGAACAAATAATCAAATCTTTCAATTAATGATTATAAGTACATATATGTATTTTACCTCTTTTCTTGGCTCCTATTAACAAGAGAACAGATGATCAAACGTTTTGAGGCTCGAAAAATTGAAATTAAAATTGCGTAACATTCTTAGGTCTCCTAAGATTACATTCAATCCCTTTCTATTCTCTGTAGTAGAAATACAGCTTTGGTAATGTCAAAGTGACCTCTCCATAGAAACAAATGGTAACCTGCTAGTAGCTAACAGCCCATTTAACCCCTTCCCGACCTGTGACGCCACGAAGGCGTCATAAAAGTCGGTGCCAATCTGACCTGTGACGCCTATGTGGCATCATGGAGGGATCACGTCCCTGCAGATCGGGTGAAAGGGTTAACTCCAATTTCACCTGATCTGCAGGGACAGGGGGAGAGGTACTTCAGCCCAGGGGGGTGGCTTTGCCCCCACGTGGCTACGATCGCTCTGATTGGCTGTTGAAAGTGAAACAGCCAATCAGAGCAATATGTAATATTTCACCTATGAAAATAGGTGAAATATTTCAATCCAGCCATGGCCAATGCTGTAATATCATCGGCCATGGCTGGAAACCGCGATCTGCCCCCTCCACCGACTGACAGCGGTGATCTGCCACTGCTGTCAGTCTTTCCTCCCCTCTGTTCTGTGCTCCGCTGCCCTCCGCTGCTTTCCTCTCCCCTCCGTCCTGTCCGGTGCCCCCCACTGTCTGATCCCACCCCCCGAACTGCTGGAGTCCTGGGGATCCTCCAGGTGTCCGTCCGGCATCTTCAATGGGCGCCGCCATCTTCCAAAATGGCAGGCGCATGTGCAGTGCGTCCGCCGAATCTGCTGGCTGGCAGATTCGTTACAGGTACATTTTGATCACTGTGATAGGTTATATCACAGTGATCGAAATAAAAATAATGTAAATAAAGCCCCCCTTATCGCCTCCATAGGTAGGGAAAATAATGAAATAAATAAAATATATTTATTTTTCCACTAGGGTTAGGGTTAGAACTAGGGTTTGGGTTAGGGCTAGGGTTAGGGTTACGGCTAGGGTTAGGGTTAGGGCTAGGGTTAGGGTTAGGGCTAGGGTTAGGGTTAGGGCTAGGGTTAGGGTTGCAATTAGGGTTAGAATTAGGCTATGTGCACATGGTGCGGATTTGGCTGTGGATCCGCAGCGGATTGGCCGCTGCGGAATCGTGGCAGTTTTCCATCACGTTTACAGTATTATGTAAACCTATGGAAAACCAAATCTGCTGTGCCCATGGTGCGGAAAATACCGCTGCGCTGTATTTTCCACAACAAGTCAATTCTTTGTGCGGATTCCGCAACATTTTAAACCTGTTCCTCAATAAGAATCCGCAGGTGAAATCCGCACAAAAAACAATGGAAATCTGCTGTAAATCTGCAAGTAAAATGCAGTGCGTTTTACCTGCGGATTTTTCAACAACGGTGCGGAAAAATCTGCACACGAATCCACAACGTGGGCACATAGCTTTAGGGTTAGGGCTGGAACTAGAGTTAGGGTTGGAATTAGGGTTAGGGTTGGAATTAGGGTTAAGATTAGGGTTAGGGGTGTGTTGAGGTTCAGGTTAGGCTTGTGGTTAGGGTTATGGTTAGGGTTGCGATTAGGGTTGGTTCTGTGTTGGGGTTAGGGTTGGGGTTAGGGTTAGGGCTAGGGGTGTGTTGAGGTTAGGGTTGTGGTTAGGGGTGTGTTGGGGTTAGGGTTGTGATTTCGGTTATGGTTAGAGTTGGGATTAGAGTTAGGGTTGTGTTGGGGTTAGTGTTGGAGTTAGAATTGAGGGGTTTCCACTGTTTAGGCACATCAGAGGGTCTCCAATCACGACATGGCACCACCATTGATTCCAGCCAATCTTGCATTCAAAAAGTCAAATGGTGCTCCCTCCCTTCCGAGTTCCAACGTGTGCCCAAACTGTGGTTTACCCAAACATATGGGGCATAAGCGCGTACTCAGGAAAAATTGTACAACAATTTTGGGGGTCTAATATCTCCTGTTTCCCTTGGAAAAATAAACAATATGAGCTAAAATTTATTTTTGTGGAGGAAAAAAAGATGTTTTATTTTCATAGCTCTGCGTTATAAAATTCTGCGAAGCACTTGGGGGTTCAAAGTGCTCACCACAAATCTAGATAAGTTCCCTGGGGGGGGTCTAGTTTCCAAAATGAGGTCACTTGTGGTGGGTTTCTACTGTTTATGTATATCAGGGGCTCTGCAAACGCAATGTGACTGCATTTCAAAACGTCACTATTTCCCTTCCGAGCCCCGACGTGTGCCCAAACAGTGGTTTACCCCCACATATTTGGCATCAACGTACTCAGGACAAACTGGATAACAACTATTGAGGTTCAGTTTCTCATGTTACCCTTGTGAAAATAAAAAATTGTGGGCAAAAAAATCATTTTTGAGGAAAAATAATTATTTTTTATTTTCATTGCTCTGCGTTATAAACTTTTGTGAAGCACTTGGGGTTCAAAGTGCTCCCCACACATCTAGGTAAATTCCTTGCGGGGTCTAGTTTCCAAAATGGGGTCACTTGTTGGGGGTTTGTACTGTTTAGGCACATCAGGGGCTCTGCAAACGTGACATGATACCCGCAGACCATTCCATCAAAGTCTGCTAAGAGCAGGAGCTGGCAAGCCTGCAGCACTGCCTATCAGATCGCTGATCTGAAACAGTGCTTTGCAAAGTGTCAGATCAGCGATCTGACACTATACCATGATGTCCCACCCTGGGACAAAGTAAAAAAGTAAAAAAAAAAATATTTACATGTGTAAGAAAAAAAAAACTAAAGTAAAGAAAAAAAAATTCTTCCAATAAATACATTTATTTATCTAAATAAAAAAAAAAATAAAAGTACACATATTTAGTATTGCCGCATCCATAACGACCCGAGCTATAAAACTGTCCCACTAGTTAACCCCTTCAGTGAACACTAGTGTTGAGCATTCCGATACCGCAAGTATCGGGTATCGGCCAATATTTGCGGTATCGGAATTCCGATACCGAGTTCCGATATTTTTGTGATATCGGGAATCGGTATCGGGGTTAAGATTCATGTGTAAAATAAAGAATAAAAATAAAAAATATTGATATACTCACCCTCGGACGCACCCTGGTTGTCACCGCTGCAACCGCCATGCTTCCGTTCCTAAGAATGAGCGCTTTAAGGACGTTCGATGACGTCGCGGCTTGTGATTGGTCGCGTGAGCGTCATGTGACCGCTCATGCGACCAATCACAAGCCGCGACGTCATCGAAGGTCCTTAACGTGCTCATTCCTAAGAATTGACTTGTATTGGTATCGGATATCAGTATCGGCGATATCCGATATTTTTGAGATATCGGCCGATACCATCCGATACCAAAACTTTCAAATATCGGACGGTATCGCTCAACACTAGTGAACACCGCAAAAAAAAGTCAAATAACAATGCTTTATTATCATTCCGACGAACAAAAAGGGGAATAACACGTGATCAAAAAGACGGATATAAATAAACATGGTACAGCTGAAAACTTCATCTTGTCCTACAAAAAACAAGCTGCAGACAGCGTCATCAGCAAAATAATCAAAAAGTTATAGTCCTCAGAATAAAGCGATGCAAAAATAATTATTTTTTATATAAAATAGTTTTTATCATATTAACCCTCCGTCACATACAATATTCGGACTAACGAGTTCACATACAATGTGCCTGTCAGGCGCCTGCTGGAAAAATACCTATAATATCTAATGTTTGCAATTTCAGTGCTCTAAAAGTGATCAGTGACCTTCATAGGGATGTAATAAAAGAGACTACACATAATCAGTTGCAAAAAAAAACATTTACTTAACATAAAACTAATAACTATGAAATACAAACTTTTCAAAACTCCCACCAAATATTCAATCAGAAGTAGATGCTGAGGTTTCCCCAGAAAAGTCACACTTGCAGAGCAAATAGCAAGAATTACACACCATTTTTGCATGTGTCAGGCAAATTGCTTTATGACATTTGAGACATTCATAATTTGAAAGCCTTCTGGTTCCGCTTTCCGTTTGGCAGGTGGTGCATCTCCTTCTTTTGTGAGGTGGTGCAGATGGTGACTTTTCACCATCATCTTCTGGGCGGAACCTTTTGAGCTGAACTTGAAGGCGAGAGGGGATACCGATTGTTTTCACGCTTCTCCTGCGTAGCTCTCCAAGTACTAGTTCATGGGCCAATTTTTTCAGATACAATCGTCTACAGAGTGGTTCAAGCTTGTTTTCAAGATAAATTACTTGTGAATTTATACCACCCAAATTCAACATAGCAAAAAATATGACCATTGGCCAGCGTTTGATGTTTCTGCTGACGTTGAAAGTGGAGCACATCTGATCTGCTGTATCCACACCCCCTTTGGTGGCATTGTAAAATGTAATTATCTCCGGTTTTTTTTCTGCCCCAGTCCCAGGATCGATGGCAGCATCATCATGAAGTGTTGATAGAAGAAGTACGATTTTTTTGGCATGTGGTACATAGGAAACTAAAGCCTTTCCATTATGGAATGCAAACATACTGCTGTAGTGTTGTCTCTCTTTCACACTTACAAACTGTGGCGGCAATTCCCTTTTGTTTTTTCTTACAGTTCCCACATATGACAGCTTCTGAATTTTCAGATAATCAATCAGATCACAACTTGTAAACCAATTGTCAGCTGTAATATTGCGACCCGATCCAAATAAGGGTTCAGCCAGTCTTTTTACAACATCAATGGGTTTGTTGCTCACACAGTAAGGACCTTCTGGTTGTTTTCCTGCATAAACTTCCAGGTTGTAAGTGTAGGTCTTACTGGCATCAACAAGGGCATACATTTTTATTCCATATTTGTTTGGCTTTGATGGAATATATTGACGAAAGGCACATCTACCACGAAAACCAGGGAGCATTTCGTCAATAGTGAGATTCTCTCCAGGGTAATAACTTTGTTTACAGTTTACAACAAATCTTTGAAATATATCACGAATTGGAGCAAGTCGGTCATGTGTTTTGCGTTCGGTTCGGGTAGTTCTGTCGTCAAACCGAAGGCAACGAATTAGAATCTTGAATCTGTTTATGGACATAACAAGGCTAAATTTTTCAACTCCATCCCCATCTTTACCCCAAAGTTCCTCCAAACTTTGTCTATTTGCCCTATAAGCTCCTGCAAGGTACAGTAATCCAAAAAAAGCACGCAGTTCTATTTCATCTGTGGGCTTGATGGTTCTGTTGCAGATGTACTTGTCCTTTATAATGTCTATATATTGGTTGGTGTATGTGACAATAGAGTCCAGAATGTCATCTGTAAATATACTGTTCCAGCATTCAACTGCAGTTTTTGCATTACGTGCAGTTCCTATTACTGCAGGAAGGTGAGTAATAATGTTTAAAGGTTCCCTACGTTTTTTCTGGAATGGCTTCTTGTTCCATTTAGTATTTTTATCTTTTCCAATATAATATGATCCAACTTCTTCATCCTCACCACTGTCACCATCTTGCTCTGTTTCAGAATCCAGGACACATTCTTCCACCTCATCATGAGAATCAATCTCACTTTCCTCTCCTAAATCCTCATTCAGTGTGAGGTCTCTATCATCTAACAGCATGTTTGTTACTTCCTCAACATCAAGTTGTTTGGATAAATTGTACATTTTCCTCTCCATTTCAGCAGATAACCTGAAGCAAGAGAAGGAATATGTTAGGGAACTACTGTATATGCCTGAGCAGCACACTTTCTTTTAGAAAATCTCCCTTATTTCTATGAAATATCCTCACATTTTGTGCTATACATTCATAAAACAAGCTAAATAAACTATTGTGATGAATAAAAACATAAAATACCAACCTTACTGAATGTGACGTATTCACATACAATGAGCCTGAGAGATCTGTGCAGCTATATCCTCTCCCCTGAAGCTCTGAAATCCAACTGTAATATCAGGTTTCACAGACCTTCAAGAGACAGGAGACTACCTGGAGGGAGGGGGTTTCCTCACAATCTGGTGAGGAAGGAGAAATGAAAGTAAAAGAGAAGCGCCTGTCAGATCAGTTGTATGTGACGGAGGGTTAAAGCGCCAAAACATAAAAAAATGATATAAATGAGGTATCTCTGTAATCATACTGACCCGACTGACTGACTGCTTTATCAATTTTACCAAACGTGGTACGGTATAAACGCCCCCCAAAAGAAATTCATGAATAACTGGTTTTTGGTCATTCTGCCTCACAAAAATTGGAATAAAAAGCGATCAAAAAATGTCACTTGCGCGAAAATGGTACCAATAAATATGGCAACTTGTCCTGCAAAAAACAAGACCTTACATGACTCTGTGGACCAAGATATGTAAAAGTTATAGCTCTCAAAATGTGGAGACGCAAAAACTATTTTTTGCAATAAAATGCATCTTTTAGTGTGTGACAGCTGCCATTCATAAAAATCCGCTACCCCACCCCCCGCTATAAATAGTAAATCAAATCCCCCTTCATCATCCCCTTCGTTGGGGAAAAATAATACAATAAAAATGTATTTCCATTTTCCCATTAGGGTTAGGGTTGGGGCTAAAGTTTATTGTTGGGGCTAAAGTTAGAGATAGGGTTGGGGCTAAAGTTAGGGTTGGGGCTAAAGTTAGGGTTAGGGTTTGGATTACATTTACAGTTGGGAATAGGGTTAGGGGTGTGTCAGGGTTAGGGGTGTGGTTAGGGTTATGGTTGGGATTAGGGGTATGTTGGGGTTAGGGGTATGTTGGGGTTAGGGGTGTGGTTGTAATTAGGGTTAGGGGTGTGTTTGGGTTAGGGTTTCAGCTAGAATTGGGTTTTTCCACTGTTTAGGCACATAAGGGGCTCTCCAAACGCGACATTCCGTCCTATCTCAAATCCAGTCAATTTTGCATTGAAAAGGCAAACGGCGCTCCTTCCCTTCCAAGCTCTGCCATGCGCCCAAACAGTGGTTTACCCCCACATTTGGGGTATCAGCATACTCAGGACAAATTGTACAATAACTTTAGGGGTCCAATTTCTCCTGTTACCCTTGGTAAGATAAAACAAATTGGAGATGAAGTAATTTTTTTGTGTAAAAAAGTTAAATGTTCATTTTTTTAAAACATTCCAAAAATTCCTGTGAAACACCTGAAGGGTTAATAAACTTCTTGAATGTGGTTTTGAGCACCTTGAGGGGTGCAGTTTTTAGAATGGTGTCACACTTGGGTATTTTCTATCATATAGATGTTAGGGTTGGCGGAACGCACCAAATATATTGTTTATTAAAAGGAATTGGTGCGTTCGCAACCCGGGATCCACCGTGCAGGAAAGTACCTGCTGCTAAATAATGGCGGCTCTATATGGCGGTATATACTAACTCTGTTAGCTTCACAGAGTAACCGTGAGAGGTGAGCTCTGTGCCCTGTTAGACTTTCACAGAGGCACAGGCCAACTACCCAGATGTGAGCAGTGAGTGGTCATGCATGCATACTCAATCTCCTCGCCGGAGGAGCCAGCATTCTAGGGGCTTATTTCAGCCGGGTCCCTGAACACACTTATACACAATCTCCTCGCCGGAGGTGCCAGCATTCTAGGGGCTTATTTCAGCCGGGTCCCTGAACTCATACAAACACATGACCACATTGGCGCAAAGAATATAGCAACAGACGATACTAGCGCATGGCCGTGCGGTCATGCGCAGTTTATATAGTTGCAGCACAGGAAGCTGCTACTGAAGTTTTTGCCCTTTCAGGACCTTCCAGAAGGACCAATGGAAAGTGCTGCAGTACCTGAGCATGTTTTGCCCTTTCAGGACCTTCCAGAAGGACCAATGGAATGTACTGCAGCACCTGAGCATGTGACCGAACATGTGGCCCTCGACCTCCAATGGGAGACCCTGCCCTGGGCATGCTCAGTGTGAGTAAACAAGGACTTAGTCCCAGAGAGGCTCACTCGCCGCAGATCAGTGCAGGGTACCATAGGAAAGCCAGAAGAGGCAGTAGTGACCCAATGCACCGAATAAGCCCCAGCAAGACGCTGGGAGCGACGTCTCCGCTGAGCAGAGCCCACTGCGGCCGATACCGAATGAGAGACCGCAGCAGACACAGATCGAGATTCCCCCTGTGCAGCAGAGGAAACTCGACTCCTAACATTACCCCCCCCTCCTAGGGCCCCCCCCTCTTTGAGCCTCACTACGCTCAAAAGCTGCGATAAGCAGCGGAGCCCGAATGTGCTCCACAGGCTCCCAGGTTCTATCCTCCGGGCCGTGACCCTTCCAGTCCACCAGATAAAATTTCTTGTCACGTACCACCTTGCACCCCACAATAGCATTCACCTCAAACTCATCCGTGGATGAACCCGATGTCCCAGCAGATGACTCGGAAAACCGGGACAAATGAACGGGCTTTAAGAGGGAAACGTGGAAAGTATCGGTGATACCAAGGCGTGGAGGAATAGCCAAATGGTAGACCACAGGGTTGACCTGTTCCTGAACCTTAAACGGGCCAATGTAGCGAGGAGCAAACTTAGTGGACTCAACTCGCAGCCTGATGTTACGGGCGGAGAGCCACACTAAGTCGCCAGGAGCAAAGACCGAAGCGGGGCGCCGGTGTGTATCAGCCGAAACCCTTATTCTCTCCTTGGAGTCCCGGATGGCATCCTGTGTGCGGTCCCAGATGTCACGTGCCTCCACTGCCCAGTCTGCCACCCTAGAATCGGTGGATGACACGGGCATGGGCACAGATACATGCGGATGCTGGCCGTAATTAAGGAGAAAAGGAGTTTGACCAGTGGAATCGGCTACGGCGTTGTTCAGGGCAAATTCCGCCCAAGGTAGCAAAGATGCCCAGTCATCCTGCCTAGCAGAGACGAAATGTCGCAAATATGTCACCAGAGTCTGGTTGGTTCTCTCCACCAACCCATTCGTCTCAGGATGGTATGCAGAGGAGAGGTTTAACTCTATGCTGAGTAAACGGCAGAGCTCTCTCCAAAACCGAGATGCGAACTGGGGACCCCGATCGCTGACAATCTTATCAGGCATACCATGCAAACGGAAAACGTGTTTAATGAACAACACCGCCAAGGCCAGTGCTGAGGGTAACCGAGGAAGCGGCACCAAATGCACCATCTTGGAGAAATGGTCGGTGACAACCCAAATAATGGAGCAGCCACGCGACTTGGGTAGACCCACCACAAAGTCCATCCCGACCATCTCCCAGGGCCTGTCTGCCACCGGCAGAGGGTAAAGCAACCCAGCAGGCCGTTGCCGAGGAGACCGATTCTGGGCGCAAGAAACGCACGCCTGAATATAGTCCCTGACATCTCGGGCCATATGCGGCCACCAGTATGTTCTCGCCAAAAGCTCAGATGTCCTCTTGGTCCCAAAATGCCCACCCACTCTGGAGGAGTGAGCCCAAGAGAGAACCTCCGGTCGCAAGTTAGCTGGCACGAAAGTCTTGCCTGGGGGCACAGACTCTAGCGAAACCGGAGCTACAGTTCTCAGGCTCTCAGAAGGGACAATAAGCCGAGGCTCCTCCTCCTCCTTCTCCTCAGATGACACTACGGAGCGGGAGAGAGCGTCGGCACGAACGTTCTTCTCCCCGGAGAGAAAATGGAGAGTAAAATGGAACCGGGAGAAGAACAGGGACCATCTAGCCTGGCGAGAATTCAGTCGCTGGGCCGTCTGTATATACACCAAGTTCTTGTGGTCAGTGAAGACTTGGAAGGGAAAGCGAGCTCCCTCCAAGAGGTGTCTCCACTCTGAAAAAGCCAACTTCATGGCTAGCAACTCCCTGTCCCCGATGGAATAATTCCTCTCCGCTGGTGTGAAGGTCTTGGAGAAGAAGAAGCAAGGATGCTTCCGACCTTGAGCATCCTTTTGGAAAAGGACTGCTCCAGCACCAACGGATGAGGCATCCACCTCCAAGATAAATGGTTTATCTACATCGGGGTGATGTAGGATGGGAGCGCTAGCGAAGTGTGACTTAATCGAGAGAAAGGCCTTGGAGACCTCCTCTGACCACAACTTGGGATTTGCTCCCTTCTTGGTGAGGGCAACCAAGGGAGCCACCAAAGTTGAGAAGTGTGGAATGAACTGGCGATAGTAATTGATGAACCCCATAAAGCGCTGCACCGCTTTAAGAGAATGGGGTTCCTGCCAGTCCATTACAGCCTGTAGCTTAGCAGGATCCATAGCCAAACCCTGGGCAGAGATGATATAATCAAGGAAAGGCAAGGACTCCTGCTCAAACACACACTTCTCCAACTTGGCGTAGAGGGAGTTTGCCCGTAAGAAATCGAAGACTTTGCGAACATCTCTCCGATGGGAGTCAATATCTGGAGAGTAGATGAGAATATCATCCAGATAGACTACGACCGAGGTGGAAAGCATATCCCGGAAGATATCGTTCACAAAGTCTTGGAAAACGGCCGGGGCATTACAGAGCCCGAAGGGCATCACCAGATATTCATAGTGCCCATCCCTGGTGTTAAAAGCCGTCTTCCATTCATCCCCCTCACGGATGCGAATCAGGTTGTAAGCACCCCGCAGATCTAACTTTGTAAATACCCTTGCTCCCCGTAGCCTATCAAAAAGCTCAGATATTAGGGGTAATGGGTACTTGTTCCTAACGGTGATGGCGTTAAGACCCCTGTAGTCTATGCATGGACGTAAGTCTCCAGTCTTCTTCTGTACGAAGAAGAACCCAGCCCCTGCCGGTGACACTGACTTCCTAATGAATCCTCTTGCCAGATTCTCTTGGATGTACTGGGACATTGCCTCCGTCTCCGGGAGAGATAACTGATAGACTCGACCCCGGGGAGGCTCAACACCAGGCAAGAGGTCAATAGGACAGTCATAGGGACGGTGAGGCGGAAGGGTCTCCGCAGCTCTTTTGGAGAACACGTCTGCATAGGGCCAATAGTGCTTGGGGAGAGAGGAAAGATCTGCGGGTACCTGTGTAGTAGCAACCTGAACGCACTCCCTCTGACATCTACCCTCGCAGGATTTACTCCATCCCAAAATTCTCCCAGAGGACCACTCAATATGAGGAGAATGGTAGCGAAGCCATGGTATTCCCAACAGGACCTCATCAATTCCCTCAGGAATGACTAATAGGGAGATTATCTCCTGATGTGATGGAGACACAGATAGCATGAAAGGAATGGTTTGGTGGGTAATCTGTGAAGGTAGTGTTGACCCGTTTACCACTCGAATGGTTACTGGCTTGGCGAGCATCACCAAGGGTATTGCGTGACGCTGGGCAAAAGAGGAAGACATAAAGTTACCCTCTGCCCCAGAATCCACGCATAGCTCGACCATAAGAGTGGATGGGCCTATGGTAATTGTCCCCTTGAAGGACAACTTTGAGGCAAACGTCGCCGTGTCTAGTGTACCTCCTCCAACTGCCACTAGACGCTGACGTTTCCCAGACCGCTGAGGACCCTTGGAGGCAAGATGTCCTAACTGCTGGCAAACATGATGGACCTTATGTGCACGGGCGGACTGAGACTTGGATCCCGCTTGTGTCACCTCTAAGGCCTCATGTGACTCGGACGCCTGGACTGGAGATCCCAAAGGTTTGGCGAAGGTGGGAGCCAGCCGAAACCTCTGCCTACACTGGGCTCGCTCCAGCCTTCGCTCGTGAAAACGAAGGTCTATGCGAGTAGATACGGCTATTAGCTCCTCCAGTGTGGCGGGAATCTCCCTAGTGGCCAAAGCGTCCTTCACATGGTCAGCCAGCCCCCTCCAAAATACGGGAATGAGGGTTTTATCTGGCCATTCCAACTCAGACGCTAATGTCCGGAAGTGAACAGCAAAATGGCTGACCATGGTTGAACCCTGAGTCAAAGCCAGCAGTTGGAGCGCTGTATCATAGGTGACTTGAGGTCCTAAAAAGACCTGTTTCAGAGTGTCCAGAAACCTAGGAACACTCCGCACCACATGATCGTTGCGCTCCCACAGCGGCGTAGCCCACTCCAACGCTCTGTCCGACAGGAGAGAGATTATGAATCCCACCTTTGCCCGCTCAGTAGGGAAACGTGCAGCCAGAAGCTCAAGGTGTATACCACATTGGCTCACGAAACCCCTACAGGACTTATTGTCCCCAGAGTATCTCTCAGGCAAAGGAAGGTGAGATAGGGTCGGAACAGAGGTGGCAGTGGGTAAAGCTGCTGCAGCCACGCTAGCAGCCTGAACAGCTATTGTGGTAACATCCACCGCCGAGGTTGCACGCTCAAGAGACGCCAACCGGCCCTCCAGCAGCTGGATGTACCCCTGCAATCGCTGTTCATCCGCCATTACTTAGCCAGATCCTGGCGCTAGTATACTGTTATGGTTGGCGGAACGCACCAAATATATTGTTTATTAAAAGGAATTGGTGCGTTCGCAACCCGGGATCCACCGTGCAGGAAAGTACCTGCTGCTAAATAATGGCGGCTCTATATGGCGGTATATACTAACTCTGTTAGCTTCACAGAGTAACCGCGAGAGTTGAGCTCTGTGCCCTGTTAGACTTTCACAGAGGCACAGGCCAACTACCCAGATGTGAGCAGTGAGTGGTCATGCATGCATACTCAATCTCCTCGCCGGAGGAGCCAGCATTCTAGGGGCTTATTTCAGCCGGGTCCCTGAACACACTTATACACAATCTCCTCGCCGGAGGTGCCAGCATTCTAGGGGCTTATTTCAGCCGGGTCCCTGAACACATACAAACACATGACCACATTGGCGCAAAGCATATAGCAACAGACGATACTAGCGCATGGCCGTGCGGTCATGCGCAGTTTATATAGTTGCAGCACAGGACGCTGCTACTGAAGTTTTTGCCCTTTCAGGACCTTCCAGAAGGACCAATGGAAAGTGCTGCAGTACCTGAGCATGTTTTGCCCTTTCAGGACCTTCCAGAAGGACCAATGGAATGTACTGCAGCACCTGAGCATGTGACCGAACATGTGGCCCTCGACCTCCAATGGGAGACCCTGCCCTGGGCATGCTCAGTGTGAGTAAACAAGGACTTAGTCCCAGAGAGGCTCGCTCGCCGCAGATCAGTGCAGGGTACCATAGGAAAGCCAGAAAAGGCAGTTGTGACCCTATGCACCGAATCAGCCCCAGCGAGACGCTGGGAACGACGTCTCCGCTGAGCAGAGCCCACTGCGGCCGATACCAAATGAGAGACCGCAGCAGACACAGATCGAGATTCCCCCTGTGCAGCAGAGGAAACTCAACTCCTAACAATAGACCCCTCAAAGTGACTTCAAATGTGATGTGGTCCCTAAAAAAAAATGGTGTTGGAAAAATTAGAAATTGCTGGTCAAATTTTAACCCTTATAATTCCCTAACAAAAAAAAATGTTTCATTCCAACATTGTGCTGATGTAATGTAGACATGTGGGAAATGTTACTTATTAAGTATTTTGTGTGACATATCTCTGTGATTTAAGGGCATAACAATTCAAATTTGGAAAATTGCGAGAGTTTCAAAATTTTAACCAAATTTCAATTTTTTTCACAAATAAACGCAGGCAGTATCAAATAAATTTTACCACTCTCATGAAGTACAATATGTCACGAGAAAACAGTGTCAGAATCATCAGGATCTGTTGAAGCGTTCCAGAGTTATAACCTCATAAAGAGACAGTGGTCAGAATTGTAAAAATTGGCCATGTCATTTACGTGCAAACCAGCCTTGGGGTTTAAAGGGTTAATCATTTGTGATCATGCAGGCCAACACTGTTTAAGTGATGGGGCTGCTGTCCGAGGTAATATTATCTTGCAATGACAGAGATTAGTGATGTGCCATTTATTCCAAAACATCCTCTTCTTCTTCCCACTAATACACTTGCCAGATGCCTGGGTTTCATAGTACTGCTGCCAAGATGGCTGTTGTCACTGTTGGCTATGCTTCTGCTGATAGCGGCTTCCATATTCACACTCTTCAAATTTTTTTATCCTTTTACTGTACCCCATCTATTGACATTACCACTTTTTTACCATGAAATTTGTACAATACTATAATTATCTTTTGACAATCTGTACCTGTCCAATTATTGAAGTTTTTTCAAATAGGATGCAACAAGAAATACTACTTATGTACATATACAGAAATGAAAATGTGCCAGCAGGCCGCAGTATTGGTATGGCACATACAGTTGTCAAAGAGCACATAAGTTTTCTAAAACAGACATGCACAGTTAAAACTACATTTCTTTAAACATTTTTTTTATAATATTCAGCCCTTTATCCCCCAAATGATAAATTATAAGAAATACTATGTATAATAGGTGCATATGCAAGAAAAAAGCCGGCACCTGCAAAACGGCGTTGGTGTTGCACATATGCATGTAAAATTTGAGTATTAAATCAGAAATGCAAAAATAAACAAAAAAATACTTGCAGCTTTGTGTTGAAGACAGTTGCAATTAAATAACTGGAGTTGGGGGAATTTTCTTTTGTATTTTTTTTAAAAACAATTATTTCCCTATTCAGGCTGGGGTCACACCTGCGAGTTCAATCCGAGAAACTCGCTCGAGTCTCTCGCATCAAGTCCCAGCACTGCCGCCAGCACTCGGGACCAGAGCGTGTGGTTGCATAGAAATACATGCAGCTGCAAACTCCGGTCCCGAGTGCTGGCGCCAGTGCTGGATATTGATGCGAGAGACTCGCTGGAGTTTCTCGCGTCACACTCGCAAATGTGACCCCAGCCTCACAAAAAGGATTTCACAAGAAATTCAAAAATACTATAGAGTTGCTTGTGATAACCAACACACAATCTCTAATTGACACTGATTTCATTTTTCTATTTAAAGTAAAATATTGTGCTGACTTGCTGCTGATTTCTAGTGAACTAAGAATAAAGAAAAAATGTACAATTGTAAATCAAATGCAGAAGGTCAAAATCCTGCTACACAATATCACTGAACAATCAAACTGAGTATGGAATTGCTTATGGCACCTCTTCAGTTCTCTTTATGTATATCAAATAAATCTATGTATTACTTACAAACAAATACACTCATCTTTTGCTGCAGCTACAGCACACAACACTGTTTGTCTAGTATTTTGTGGCTTTTCCTTCCTATCTCTTTTGCTGAGTTGTGCGTTCTGATGTCCTCTCAGTATCCTAAACCACTCAAAAATGGCTGCTGCATTCCCTGACTAGGCTTTTATGCAGGCAAAATTATTCCCACTTGATTGTCTGTACTATACCATGAGATAACTACAAGGGAGAACTACAAGGGATTGTGGCAAAGCCTGTTCAGATGTGCATGAATTGATGTAAACCTTCTCAGGCTGATGCAATCTTCTGCAATATATCAAATGCTAGCGCACATTTTCTTTTGGTGATTTGCTTGAATCGAATCACATGTTATTCAAATTTGTTAAAACCTAGAAATTTCATTAAATTCTACACAAATCCGATTTACATTGAAGTGGTTCACTCATCTCTCCTTAAGAGGTATGGTTCTATACAGAACTACAATATAATTTATATTTTATGGTTATCTATACAATTTACTTAAAACTCTTCACTCAAATATACATAATATAAATTAGAATAAGGCTACATTCATATGGCATTTGCAGTGTCTATTTGCCTTAGAGTCGGGAAAACTCCTGTCCCATGCTTCGAATGTATTTGTAGGAACATTTTCATCTGAAGGAGTTCCAATGTGAGCCTTTGACCTCCATTAGGCTGGAATATTTGTTTGCATGCATTTTCCCTGCAATGTGGAAGAGCAATATGGCATCTCCTTTTTGTTGTTTTGGATGCAGATACTGATACAAAATACTAATCAAAATATGCCTTGTGAAAGTGTGAGCAGGTTGCGGGATGCAGTAACGGACTGGAGACAGAGTAAGAGTTAATGGGTTTTACTAGAACAAGGGTATACTCCATGCAGGGAGGAGATAGGAAAAACTGAGGTTTAACAGTTGGTAAATGGGATGGGGGTAAATTATGTAATACGGATAACAAGGGTTAACTTATCAGTCCGACGGCTTCCTGACTGAAGATTCCACAGTGGATACGCTGGCGCCAACATGGTCAGCTTGGGATGGATCCTGTGTCGTCCTGTTGGTGTCCTTGGTCGAATCTTAATGGCAGCGGCTTGTCCATAGAAGAGGATTCTTTACTGTTAGGGCAGTGAGAATCTGGAATTGCTTGCCTGAGGAGGTGGTGATGGCGAACTCAGTCGAGGGGTTCAAGAGAGGCTGGATGTCTTCCTGGAGCAGAACAATATTGTATCATACAATTATTAGGTTCTGTAGAAGGACGTAGATCTGGGGATTTATTATGATGGAATATAGGCTGAACTGGATGGACAAATGTCTTTTTTCGGCCTTACTAACTATGTTAGTATGTCTTCGGCGTCCTTAATGAGTTTCTTGGTCCGGGGTTTGCTGCATAGCGTGCAGCACTATCCACAACACTGACGTAGCCTAACGTGTCTTGACAGATCTATACCGGGGGTGAGAGCACAGTTGGCAGTGAGTCACCCGGGCCTTAAGCTGTGCGCCCGCATTACTCATGGATCCGGAGCGTCTGGCACCTCACGTCGCAGGAGCCAGCGGGCACACCGCAAGATTCTTGTCACAGTCTTTGTGAGTTACTGCAGGGAAACACGAGTCCGGTGCTCAGAGTTGGAGCACTCTCTGTCTGCTTACGCTCATGCTCAGACTTTTTTATAGTAGCCACACCTCCTGCTCTGTAGTGCAGAGGTCAGTCCAGGTCTCTAAGTTTCCCCCGGACAACAGAGGAGACAGCCCCGACAGTTCCGGATCTGGCACAGGACTGGTACCCCCAGTCCGGTCATTCTTCTTACAAAAGTATCAAAAGTATTTATGAAATCCAAAGAAATTTACTTTTTGCATTGGGTGAGCAAAGGCTATGGGCACATTTGATATGGAAAAGTAGTTTGATACATATTTAGGTCATTACATTTATTTTAAGTCTGCAATCTTCAATCTTTCATTTATTTATTCATCCACTTTTCCTATATTTCTGTTGGGTGAGTATATTTCTTAGTTATATAGCCTAGAGTTAAGGTTTGTGTTTATCCTGGGTGTTTAGGTTTTTATTACCTTGTATATGGACATTATTCTCTAATTTCCTTTTCATGTACTTTACTCCATTTCTGTAGCATGTTTTCTTTGGAGGCCATAGATACTTTCTTTCCTCTCCATGTTGTAGAGATCTGTGTACAACCACCTCATTTCCTGTTGCTATCTTTAACATTGAGTGAGGAAAGTCATTATAGCAAGGAGTAGAAAATCAGCAAGATATGAACCATTTTTGCAAAAGCACAGTACCTGAAATAGGACTTAAAAATGCACTGCAACAACAAAATACTAGAGCAGACTATATTGCTTACCTTTACATTATGAAAACAAATGTATAATTGAAAATTCTGTACAACGGTCAGAATGTCATAGGTTTGACAGCCTATGACATTTTTTAAATGTACTAAACAGTGTATCAGTGATTTCTAATAGACAGATGCAACAGGACTATGATATAATTCAGAAAATATTACAATCAATTACATTATTGCATTTGGAACTTTACTCCCCTGTCCTGGGCCTTATTTTCTTCCCCTGATCTCTCAGCCTATATGAGTCTTTGTAAACCAATGCACCATACACTTTGAACGTTGTCCTTACCATTTTTTTTCTGCCCAATCAAAAATGGTATACTGTATATACTCGTGTATAAGCCGAGTTTTTCAACACATTTTTTGCGCTGAAAACGCCCCCCTCATATTATACATAAGTCAATTGTCCCACAAAGCCGGCGGGGGAGGGGGAGCGGCGGGTGACAGAGGCAGGAACCGGTGGCTGTGGCTAAAACCTGTGCTGCTAAAGAGAAACGAATATTCATTTCTCTTATAGCACAGACGCAGCCACCGGCTTCCAGAAGACATCCTAATCATCTTCCTGCTCACCCTCGCAGCAACTCGTTGGTTCCTGTGCCTGCAGCTCTTCCAGTGCCGAGCAATCACGTGGTGCCACTCATTAAGGTAACGAATTTGCATGACTCTCCACCCCCATAGGTGTGGAGGGAATATTCAATACCTTAATTAGCAGGGCCACATGATCACTCAGCACAGGAAGAGCTGCCGGCGCCAGGACCAACGAGATGCTGCAAGGGTGTCGGGACCAACGAGATGCTGCGAGGAAGGTAAGTGGGATTTTTTTATAGGAACCATTCATACAAGGATAGGGGATAAGGAGCCATGCATTCCAGGAAAGAGATGGGGGAGCTATGCATACCAGCACAGGACAGGGGAGCCATGCATACCAGGACAGGACAGGAGGAGCCATGCATACCAGGACAAGACGGGGTGCCATGCATACCAGGACAGGGATTAGGGGACAATGCAGACCTGGCTTATACTCGAGTCAATAAGCCTACACAGTTTTCCATGACAAAATTAGATGCCTCGGCTTATACTCGGGTCAGCTTATACTTGAGTATATACGATATATGTTTTCTTAGTTATCTTGAGCCATTTTCGCTTGAGCTGCACCATTATATAAATGAGAGCATCCTATGTTATATTCTCTAATATCCTTACAAACTACCTGCCATAATTCTTTTCTTATCAAACCAGGTCATGCTCAATCAGCCGCTGACTACATACTCACGATATCTTGAATGGATATGTGGAATTTCACGACATCATGAATGGAATTTGGCCTGAACTTAAGTTCACGATTCAGTATACTGGTGACAGCATTAGTTTTCTGAACACTAGGGTCATTAAGTATGACACTTCCTTAATCATCTATTTACAAATAGCACTGACAGCAACAGGTTGCTGCATTACATTAGTTGTCACCCTATAGCAACAAAGAGAGCGATTCCTAAATCACAATTTAAAAGAGTAAGGAGGATAGTCACAGACCCTATTCAGTTATGAAACTAATTAGATGAAATATAGACAAAATTCAGTGAGAGAGCACTAAGCAAGTTTTACATACAAATCTCCACTAGATCAATAATAGGCAAAAGTCTGGCGCTTGTCCACACATTTCACCCATTTGCATAGAAGATATATCGCCAGATCTGTAGATACTGGCACATTTTAGCTCAGGGTACCCAGGCGTTGAGGAGTTTGAGAATCCCTTCTTACCCTGTTTAAGAAGACCTAGACACCTGAAGGACAAATTAATGAGGGTGGATGAGCCATAAAATTACCTACCCAACAAGCATCACGCAAAAATGGAACATACCCATGTGTACAAAGCTTACAATATAACAACATAAGGAATGGAAACAAAGTACACCCCATCAAGGGTTTTTTTCCCTGTGAGTCATCCTACGTCATATATGGCATTAAATGTCCATGTGGTGTAATGCATATTGGGGAAAGTACACAATATATGCGTGATCGAATATCCCAACATAAGTTTAACATACAATATCAAAAGAATACTTTACCATTAACGCATTATTTCACAGAAGCCGGACATAGGATGTTACAATTGAGGCTTCAGGTACTGGAACAGGTTTCAGCCCCCAGGCGAGGTTGTGACAGGTAAATCTGATTAAAAGAACATGAAGCATTCCGGATTCACTGGCTACAGACACTACATCCATAGGGGTTAAATAGAGAATACAATATCTCTAGCTATATCTGAGGTGTTTCTTTAATTAAACCTCTCTTCTCGGAATCGCTAAAACTTGGTGATGCTCATCTTTCAATATGTATAAATATGATCTTCAAACTTCTTGTTTTCTTGTCATTTTATTCTCCCTTCTGAGTTCAATCCTTTTTCTCTCTCTTCCTCCCCTCCCTTACCCTTCTTTATTTAGTATACGTATTTTTTTTTAAAAGCTCCCCTTTTGTTTTATTTTTCTGCCTTGACCTAGAGTAATCTAAGCCCTAATATACTTATACCACATCAGATTAATGTACATTTGCATCAATCATTATATATTTTCAAGCTAGTTTTGCACATAACTATGCTGATATATGCTGATATATCATACACATGGTGCCCAGGCATCAAACATTAGTGGCAGCATGATAGTGGTACATGCACCTCTGTACACCCCGACACAGAACTAGAGACTGTCATAGCCTGCTGGGTGCTATCACCTCCGTCACCGTAGGGTAGGCAGGGAATGCCCCTAGATACATTGAACATAACAGTGGTGGGTGGAAACTACTGAGTCATCATAGACACACCCCATATTGAAGTAGACAGAGGAGTGGGATCACTGACAGAACATAATGGCGGTTGTCATAGACAAACCCCAAACTGATGCGAACAGAGGGCGTCATCACTGACAGTTCATCCAGGATGTGGACAGAATATGCACCCACTACTACTGCAGTATTAGGAATGACATGCCTGACATCACATGCTGATCACGCTTCTGGTATGGGAGATTTAAATCCCTCAGCAACAATGCGATTTTACGCAAGACATAGCACCATGATTCATAGTTTCCTCACATTTGCCATACGTTAGCATGATATGTTTAGATATTTATTTCTACAGTTTTCCTTTTATATTGGAGACTTTAAGACACCTTGGATTCCACCACATAGGGTCCATATTGTAGTAGATTTGACCCTTCAGGAAACAACTCCAGCTTCATTTTTCATTTTTTATTACATTTCTATTACCCTCCTGTTTACTGGGTTCACCATTCCACTTGATATTTCACTGAAGGTGACCGCTGCATTTTGCTATTGTCTTTTGGATTCAATATTCTATTTTTATTAAGAGTATGGTTATGTTCATATATTTACATTGAGCAATATATCCGTCTGTGTGCCTAGATCTGAACATTTAACTGTTTACCTTCATGTTGTAAAAACAGAGTGTATTGATATATAATAATTAGTGTTGAGCGATACCTTCCAATATCCAGAAGTATCGGTATCGGATTGTATCGGCCGATATCCAAAAAATATCGGATATCGCCGATACCGATACCCGATACCAATGCAAGTCAAAAGGACACAAATATCGGAACGTAAATAAGCCCTTTCTGTCCTTCTATATGCTGTCCTGGAGGGGGGAAGAGTGTGGGCAGTGCGAGGGCGGACACTTGAGTGTCTGTGTGTGCGGGCGGGGTCTGTGCGGGCCTGCCAGGGATCTGTACGTGCCTACCGGGGCTCTGTGCGGGCCTACCGGGGTTCTATGTGGGCCTGCCGGGGGCTCTATGCGGGCTGCCTGGGCTCTATGCGGGCCTGCCGGGGCTGTATGCGGCCTGCCTGGGCTCTATGCGGCGTGCCGGGGCTCTATTCGGGCCTGCCAGGGCTGTATTATTATTATTATTATTATTATATAGCACCATTAATTCCATGGTGCTATACATGAGAAAGAGGTTACATACAGGGTTATAGATATCGTTTACAGTAAACAGATTTACAGTGACAGACTGGTACAGAGGGGAGAGGACCCTGTCCTTGCGGACTTACATTCTATGGGACGATGCCTGCTATACTGACAGTGATTGTCACATTAGCCAATGATGGAACAGTAGTAGTCCCATCATCTGGCTAATGTGTTGACTAAAAAAAAAAAAATAAAAAAAAAACTCCATACATACTCCATACATACTCCATACAGTACATTCATACATTACATACAGTACATACATATAGACATACAGTACATTAAACATAGAGTTCATACTAACCATTACTTGTCATTTTGATCCCCAAAACAACCAATATACTCCTTGTCCACAGAACTCCATGAGTGTCCCACGACGATCTCCCGTGGAGAGCAGCAGCATCAGAAGATTCGACCGCTCTCCAGGGGCCCCAGAAACACAATGATGGGAGGAAGGTATTCCTCCGCCGCTGTAAAAAAATAGTCCCCAGTCTGACTTATGGCATTGCTGGGTGAGAAATTTTCCCACGCAGCAATTTCCATAAAGTAAGACTTTGAACTATAGTAACCTCAGTGATGCACTGCAGGAGCCATTGTCTCCTGTCAGTGTGTCACTGAGGGTCCTATAGAGCAGTGACATCACCTGATGTCACTGTTCTGTAGGGGAGATCGTCGTGGGACACTCATTATTAATTGGACTATGGCAGACAGGTAGTATATGGTTTATTATTTTACGTTTTTTGCAGGCGCTGAAGTATGGTAAGTATGGTTGAGTGAAGAATATTAAAATATTTTTTTCCTAATGTGTGCGTGTTTTATTAACCCTTTCTTAGTATTGGATTAATAATGGATAGGCGTCTTACTGACGCCTCTCTGTTATTAACCCGGCTTAAAGTCACCTTACAATAGCAAGGTGACATTAACCCCTTACAGATGCGCCATTTCTGGGGTGGCTGCGGACTGGTATTTGTAGCCGGGGGGGCTAAACTTTCAAGTGAACATTTTTTTGTCCGTCGTGTCCGCCATTTTCTACCGCGCATGCGTGGCAGAAACTCCGCCCCCTCCTCACCGGACTTCAGAATGGGCAGCGGATGCGTTGAAAAACTGCATCCGCAGCCCACGTCATGCACAAATTTCACAACGTGCGTTGGTACGTCGGTCCGACGCATAGCAACGGACCCATAATGACGCAAGAGTGAAAGAGGCCTTAATGAGCGTTTAATAAAAAAAACGGAAAAAAACGGCGTGGGCTCCCGCGCAATTTTCGCCAAAGAGGGAAAGCCTGCTGCCGGGGACAATATTTGTAGCCTGCTATGAATATCAGCCCGCAGCTGTCTGCGTAGCCTTTAATGGCTATTAAAATAGGGGGATCCCCCCAAAAAATGATGTGGGGTCCCCCTATATTTTATAGCCAGAAAGGCTATGCAGACAGTGGCGGGCTGATATTCATAGCCTAGAGAGGGGCCATGGATATTGCCCCCCCAGCTACAAATACCAGTCCGCAGCCGCGCCAGAAATGGCGCATCTGTAAGATGCGCCAATTCCGGCACTTAGTCCCTCTCTTTCCACTCCCATGTAGCGGTGGGATATGGGGTAATAAGGGGTTAATGTCACCTTGCTATTGTAAGGTGACATTAAGCCGGGTTAATAACGGAGAGGTGTCAATAAGACGCCTATCCATTATTAATCCAATACTAAGAAAAAAACACGCACCCATTAGGAAAAAATATTTTAATATTCTTCATTCTTCATTTAACCATACTTACCATACGTCAGTGCCTGCAAAAAACGTAAAATAATAAACCATATACTACCTGACCGCTGTAGTCCAATTAATAACGAGTGTCCCACGACGACCTCCCCTATAGAACAGTGACATCGGGTGATGTCACTGCTCTATAGGACCCTCAGTGTCACACTGACAGGAGACAATGGCTCCTGCAGTGAATCACTGAGGTTACTCTAGTTCACTGGTCTCACTTTATGGCAATTGCTGTGTGGGAAAATGTCTCACCCAGCAATGCCAATAGTGAGACTAGGGACTATTTTTTTTACAGCGGCGGAGGAACACCTTCCTCCCATCATTGTGTTTCTGGGACACCTGGAAAGCGGTTGCATCTTCTGATACTGCTGCCTTCCACGGGAGATCGTCTTGGGACACTCGTGGATTTCTGCGGACAGGGAGTATATTGATTGTTTGTTTTTTTCATATTTTTTACAGGTTGACACTGGCTTCAGGGATCAAAATGACAAGTAATGGTGAGTATGTACTCTGTGTTTATTGTACTGTATGTCTATATGTATGTCATGTATGTAATGTATGAATGTACTGCATGTAGTATGTATGTATGTAGTATGTAGTATGTATGTAGTATGCATATTGTATGTATGTAGTATGTATGTATGTATGGGTTTAACAAAAACTGACATACTGGATACACATACAAGAATGTGTGGTCCTAAACATGCAGGACCAAACTATGAGAGCGCAACCGCAACTCCACAAGATATAAGAGAAACCTACAAGCGAACAGGAGTAAACTCTCATGTATAAATATAGAAAAGTAAATAGAGCCCTGAGTCTCAGAATAATAATATCAAAAAGTTAAATTTTATTTAGACAAGGCTCATAATAAATACAAAACGTGGCTAAAAGCCTAAATACACAAAACAAGACACGAGAGCAAGGAGAAACCACATAAAGATAACTAACTGCCCAAAGAGGTATGCCCCTAAATGTTGGTGTTTATGAGAGGACAAAGGGCCCTTCCTGCTGCCTGTCGAGGTTCCCCTTTCCCACATGGGTAAGCTACTGTTATGTCTGGTTGTATGAGTGGCTATATATTGAGTGTATGGGTTGGAATACGCTGGCTCCCTATATATTGGCCCTTTTGTGGTGGGATGCCTAATTCACCCATCCTTTGTCCTCTCATAAACACCAACATTTAGGGGCATACCTCTTTGGGCAGTTAGTTATCTTTATGTGGTTTCTCCTTGCTCTCGTGTCTTGTTTTGTGTATTTAGGCTTTTAGCCACGTTTTGTATTTATTATGAGCCTTGTCTAAATAAAATTTAACTTTTTGATATTATTATTCTGAGACTCAGGGCTCTATTTACTTTTCTATATTTATACATGAGAGTTTACTCCTGTTCGCTTGTAGGTTTCTCTCTATGTATGTATGTATGTAGTATGTATGGAGTATGTATGGAGTTTTTTTTTTCTCATTCAACACATTAGCCGGATGATGAGACTACTACTGTCCCATCATTGGCTAATGTATCAATCACTGTCAGTGTAGCAGGCATCGTCTGCTGGGACTTGTAGTCCCATCGAACGATGCCTGCACACACGCAGAGAGCCCCGGCACACACATACAGAGCCACGGCAGCCCACACAGAGCCAAGGCAGCCCGCACAGAGCCACAGCAGTCCGCACAGAGCCACGGCAGCCTGCACAGAGCCACGGCAGCCCACACAGAGCCACGGCAGCCTGCACAGAGCCCCGAAGCCCGCACAGAGCCATGGCAGCCTGCACAGAGCCCCGCAGCCCACACACAGCCCTGGCACACACGCACACAGCCCCGGCACACACGCACACAGCCCTGGCACACACGCACAGAGCCCGGCACACATGCACAGAGCCCCACGGTCACGCACAGACCCCGCCCGCACACACACACACAGTCTCCGCCCACACATCGGCCACACTCCATTTTAGTGCATAATTGCACTATAGGAACTTCCGATTCCGATATTCGATACTGCAAAAATATCGGAACTCGGTATCGGAATTCCAAAACAGCGAATATCGTCCGATCCCTGATATTTGCAGGATCGGAATGCTCAACACTAGTCATGGTATATAGCATGGACTGTGACTATAGACTACTGGCAAGAGATACAAAAGCTTTGGGCCACCCAAAAGTTGAAGATAGTGGGAATCACCTGGTACAGGAGCATCAGAACTATTGGCCCCAGGATAGGATCTTGTGAACAGGGGACATTGCAATGTGACCATCTACCTGGAATTGCTATAATACCATGAATGTAAGGAATAAAAAATAGTTGCATTGTTAACCTGCCTAGGTGATTATTACAACCCACAAACTCAGATCTTCACATAGCCAAATCAACATTTTAGTGGAGAAAATGGTAAAATGCCCCAAATTATACAATTCTATGAATTGATTGAGGGTTAAAAAGACTCAATACTCCCATAGATAAATTCCTAGAGAGGTATAGTTTCCAAAATGGGTTTACTTGATAGGTTTTCTGCTGTTTTGGCATGTCAGGGGGTCTTCAAGTGTGGCATCTCGTCCACAACCTATTTCAGCTAAAATGGCATCCCTTCCAAGCTGTGCGCCGAAACAATAGATTTCTACCACATAGGGGGTATCGGCGTGCTCAGGAGAAATTTAGTAATAAATTGTATGGTCCATTTTCTCCGGCTACCTTTGTGAAAATATAACATTTTTGTAGGAAAATTTGATTTTTTTTTATTTTCACTGCTCAATGTTATAAAATTCTGTGAAGCACTTGTGGTTCAGGGTGCTCAAAATACTTGTTTGTAAATTCCTTGAAGAGTTTAGTTTCCAAAATGCGGTCACGTTTGGGGTGTTTCCACTGTTTCCTCATCAGGGACTCTGTAAAACGTGACATGGCATCTGCTATTGATTCCAGCCAATTTTACATTACAAATGTCAAATGTTGCTCCTTCCTTTCAGAGCCCTGGCTTGTGCCAAAGAGTATTTTTCCACCACATGTGGGGTATTTGGGTACTTAGAATAAAATGAACAATTTGTTGTGCAATTTCTCCTATTACCCTTGTAAAAATTCAAAATTTGGGGCTTTAGTAACATTTTTTATGGGAAAAAGTAAAATTTTCATTTTTTCCTTCAATATTGTTTTAATTCATGTGAAACACCTGTAGGATTAATAAACTTCTTGAATGTCGTTTTCAGCACTTTAAGGCTAGGTTCACATTGCGTTAATGGGTTAACGCTAGCGGACTCCGTTGCATGACAAAATTGTCGCAATTAACACCATGCAATGGATCCGTTAGCGCACCCATTGACGGCAATGTGCTAACAGGTCTCTAGCGCATCGCTAGCGCATGCCATTTTCGGCACGCGCTAGAGAGGTCCTGATAGTTTTGAACGGACCGCGGACGCTGCTTGCAGCGTCCGAGGTCCATTCCTCACTAGCGCAGATCGGGTATCTGCGCTAGCGGGATCAGCAAACGTGATCCCTTTTGGGACATTGCGTCAGTGCAGTCCGTAGCGCTATGCGCTAAACGGACTGCCCTAACGCAATGTGAACCTAGCCTAAGGGGTGCAGTTTTAAAAATGATGTCACTTTTGGGTATCTTTTGTCCCATAGGCCCCTCAAAGTCACATTAAATGTGATGTGGTCCCTAAAAAATTTGTTTTGTAAATTTTATTGGAAAAATTAGTAATTGCTGATAAAATTTTAACGCTTCTAACTGCCTAATAAAAGAGTATGCTTAAAAAAGGATGCTGATGTAAAGTAGAGACATGTGGTAAATGTTTGCTAAATATTTTATGTTGTGTAAAATTACTATTTGGTTTAAGGACGTAAAAATTAAAATGTTGAAAATTGCTAAATTTTAAAAATGTTCACTAAAATTTCCATATTTTTACAAATAAATGTAAAAAAATTACCTACATTTACCACTAACATGAAGTACAATATGTCAGGAAAAAATATTCTTAGAATCACTGGGACACATTGAAGTGTTCCAGAGTTATTACCTTTTATAAAATGACACAGGTCAGAATTGAAAAAATTGGCCTGGTCAGGAAGATGAAAACGGGCTCTAACACGAAGGGATCTTTATACTCACCTTCCACTGCTGTTTCATGTATCCAGAGTTGCGCATAAACACACATCTAAAGATAAATATATTAATGGGGGTGCTTTTTAATTTTAAAAAAGTCCAATGTGCTATAGAGCAAACAAGACAGCATTAAAGGGAACCTGTCACCCCGTTTTTTCAAGATGATGTAAAAATAGCGCTAAATAGGGGCAGAGCTGTGCTTTAAATTAGTGTATTTTTGGAGCCTTTATTCCCCACCTATGCTGCCGAAATACATTTGTAAAGTCGCCGTTTTGGGCTGTCACTCACGCCCAGCAGGCGAATCCAGTGCGCAGGTGAAGGAAAAAAGCGCGATCTGCGCTATTCCGTGGTTTATTGGTGGGCGCGGCCATCTTTGTGAGGCCGTGCATGCGCAGATGGTACTTCTCGGCTTCCCGGGGCTTCAGGAAAATGGCCACGGGATGCCACACATGCGCAGATGGAGATCGCGGCGGCCATTTTCCTGAAGCCGAGATGCGAACTCGGCTTCAGGAAAATGGCCGCCGCGATCTCCATCTGTGCACGCGTGGCATCCCGCGGCCATTTTCCTGAAGCCCCGGGAAGCCGAGAAGTACCATCTGCACACGCGCAGCCTCACAAAGATGGTCGCGCCCACCAATAAACCGCGGAATAGTGCAGATCGCGCTTTTTTCCTTCACCTGCGCACTGGATTCGCCTGCTGGGCATGCGCACACCACTACACCACCAACAGAGATCTGGGGGAGAAACAGCGCTGTCACCACGCCCATATGACCAGACCAGCGTGAGTGACAGCCCAAAACGGCGACTTTACAAAGGTATTTCGGCAGCATAGGTGGGGAATAAAGGCTCCAAAAATACACTAATTTAAAGCACAGCTCTGCCCCTATTTAGCGCTATTTTTATATCATCTTGAAAAAACGGGGTGACAGGTTCCCTTTAAAGAATCGGTTCAATTTAGTGGAACTGCTCTCTATTCCATTGGCAGACACAGATCGAAAAGGCCTCTGGTCCTTGTGCAAGAACAGCATATGGACCATTGCAGTTAAACAGCTTATCATAGTGCAAAATTCCACCCTATTTAAAGGTGTAAATGGGCCCACTTACCTTTTAGGTCCCTGTGTGTCTGCACAGGTTCCATCAGTGATATGTCCACCTCTGGTTAATTCACTATGCAAACAATGCAAAAGAAAATTCTGAATCAAAAACGGGACTTAGGTGCTGCACATAATATACAGTCCTTAAAGTCTTGCCACATGTTGATTTAAAGAAAAAATGTTGGCACTCACCTGCTCCTTCTTAAAACATTTCTTTATTCACTTCAATATACAATATGTGAAGCAGGTTGGGGCATACATCTTCCGGGTATATGGTAGAATGTTTTTCCAAATGTAAAACTTTAATGAGTGTGGTCCTTGTAAGCCCTGAAGAATCCATAACCTTTCAGAGAGAGTTTTGCCTTTCAATGTCAGACAGCAGTGTGTATTTTGCAGACTTATCAGCCCGTTTGGTTTGTGGTGGCAGTATGTTGTTTACATGGGGCATGGGGACAGTGTTGAGGTGAGAAAGATGGTTGATTTTAAGCCTTAGTGTATGAAGAGTGCAAAACTGTTTTAGTGGCATTAGATTAACCTATTCCAGTCATACCCACTTGCAGTTTTGTGAAGTGTGAATTTGATAACTTGTATCATATTTTGCTGTTAATTATTACATTTAGTCACTAATGATTCCAGCCACTTAATAGAAGACAATATTACCCTCGTAAATTGAGGCAATTTCCTTTCATTTTTTTTCCCTTTAAGTTATACCATACAAGCTTGATTTAATGTATTGAAATGAAACTTTTTTTTAACATTATCAATGCCTCTAATAAATTTATATTCATTTTTAAAATTACACATTTCCAAGTAAGCAGTAAAATGCATATTTAGGCTGTTTTTTTTTTACAAGAGTATAAATGCTGAGAACGTAGACTTAAATGTCAAAAAATCCATTACTGGAACCCCTACGGATAAACATGAAAGTTAATATATATCCACAGAGTTTCTACTTCTCTCAAAAATTGAGACTAACTGTGCAGTGTCTGTTATGTCTCATTACGTCCCACACATTTTAGTGCACAGAATGTGTATACTACATTATAAGAGTGACAGTGAAATGAGTAATGCGATCAACCATGTAGTAAGGACTCAAGGAAAGCAAGACATTGTAATTGCCCAAATACGTATAAAACATGCAACAGCAAAAAAAAAGCTAGTACTATATTAGATAATAAAGTGCAGGTCTCCGTGAATTGATAAATACTGCAGAAAATACACCAGCTTGGCTTTAATTTATTGGAAATCACTTAGATTGGTTGGAAGATTTACGTCATGTAGTACAGGAATACTCACTTACATAATGCAGTCCTAGAAGATTATTATTTTTTGATTAAGTTCTTTTCTATTCAAATCCACTATTACAAACACACTAAAGTTTTATTAATTCTCTTTGATCAACTTATTAACTACATTTCTAATTTATCTAATTAAAATTAGTAATTAGATGTATCTACTAAGTGCACTGATATTTGTCAACTTTTATAAATAATTTCTGCGGATATCTTGAGCAGAGAATCAAGCAGGCTCTGTTTTTTGTGTGGGATTACCCGCTATATGGTCCCAAGATTGGTTGCGGGCTCCGGTTCGACATTGTGTACCTTGTTGTACTTCTGGCTATCTGAGGTGTAGATAGCTCTTTAAACTACTACCAACTATACCAATTTCTCAGTCATACACAAAATTGTGCGATATGTCTACTGGGGGATCCAGCCTTTAATCTTGACCCTTTGAGTGTTGGGATTCTTTTTCTTTTCTTTTTTTTTCGTTTTCTTTTTCGGGTGCCGACACGTGTATCTACGGCTAGCGCCATGAGCTGTTATACTAACTAGGATCTACTAGTATATTATATATTTTTACAATATGCTTCTACAAAGAATACAGGATTTCATGGTTTTAAATGTTTTAATTATTTTTGGTGCAATCCTTCTTGAACCTAGTTCCTCTTTATTATATTTATAATGTATATTTTTACACACAACAAAATAACACTAGTTTCTCTTTCAATATATATTTTTTTATTTATAGTATATTTTAATAAAGTTGTTTTTATTACATCTCCTGTTGATTTAACGTGAATCCATAGGATTGGTGGCGCGTCTGGTGATAACATGTGGATTTGTGAGTCCACTTTTTAGAGGGGTTGTTTTTTGTCCGTGGGTTCTCTTCCCCTTGTGCATAATTTTTTTTTCTCTGCGGCACTTCTTTGTTCTTTTGGTTTCTTCCTGATTTTTCTTATTCCTACAAAAGATGCAATAAAGATTATGTTAGAAATGGACCATTTGTAAGTAAATAAGTCTACATGATATTGGTCTTTATTTTTTAACTTTGACATGTCATGTGATGCTATTGGCCCCATTTTTTTTTTAATTTGGACATATTTAAGAACAGTAAAACATGTGCCTATGTATATACTTTTGTGGTTTCCTGATGAAGGAGTCATAGTACTACGAAACCTGTTGAGTAAAGCCACTTTTTCATCTGAATATCCATTAGGACTATCTTTCAAGCAGCGCAGAGTTAATCCACCTTTTTATCCCATTTTTTTTACCTCTGGCTGATCACAAGGAGACCGGTGGATCTGCAGCAGCTAATATTTCTGTGAGCCTGTGTTTGGGCTCTATCTGGTGAGTAAAATCATTGGAGGTATCTTTTAATACCCAGATAAGACCCTACTGCGCTTTTACTTTCCTTCCAGCTTTTTATTGGTTCCCTAATCATAGTAATTTTATGTGTAAGTGTGTGTAGCCCATTCACTATCCCCATCTATCCCCCACCCCCTGAAGATGGCTGGACCATCATTGTAAATACATCATTGTATATACACACCTGTACCTTGTATCTCCCCCACCTCATTGTAGATTGTAAGCTCTCACGAGCAGGGTCGTCTTATTTTGCTTTAATTATTGTATTGTTAATGGTGTTACTTATGAATGTTGTGTTAAAAACTGTTTAACTGTAAAGCGCTGCGGAATATGTTGGTGCTATATAAATAAAGATTACTATTATTATCCCATATCAGTTCCCTTATTGTTTCTTATTAAAGCATGGATGCAGGAGAGAATATGGGATACATGTCAGACAATGGCTGTTTTGTGCAGGAGGCGCAAAACATCCATTCTCCGACATGTATCCCACATACTCTCCTGCATCCATGCTTTAATAAAAAAAATTCTTTCTTTTCATGGACATTATTTACTAATTTTCCTTAAACAAATATTCCCCCAGCCATGTACCTTGTCTGGATCCCCCACTGATGAAAATCTTATTGCATACTCATATGATACTGTACAACAATGGCTTTTCCCCTTCACTCATGAACATTTGTTTTGTATCATTTTAAGACAATTTTATCAATGTTAATTTCATCATCAACATTAACTACAAAATAAAACACTGTAATAACTGTAGATCATGTTTAATTCCGGCTAATGAGCATATATTAAAAAAAACAACATTTTCTGAATGTAATGAAACAAGACATTAAGAATGCTGTCTGTAAATCATTTGCATCTTTGGTTTTTATTCCGCTCAAATGCATTACATACCATTAAATTCAAGGCAATTTTAGTCTATGTAGATTATGATGAGCTACTAAAGCACTTAGGAGCGTGTGAAATAGATATTATATACATGACTGATAATATTTGCCATCCCAGTCCAAATGACTCTTTTGTAAACCCATATTCAGATATTTGTTTGAGCAAATACTCATAAGATTTTAGCCGCTGCCTTTTAATTTGATGGGAAGATTAAAAGTCTAAAGAGCCTCAAGTGTACTTGCATATTTTAATATTCCAGTTCTTTTTTGCTGTCACTAAAAAGAATATTTGTTTTGACCTTCCACAACCTTACTGGCAAGAAGAAGTCAACAGATTTATAGGAGTCTTCAGTGCATAACCAGATGTCAGGGGTTTTATTGTAACTGGTCAGTGCCTTTAGCTTTGATGTGAAACCTATACTGTTCAGTGTAAATGAAACATTTTAATCTGGCGTGAGCCTATTATAATATCTGGCACAGAAAATGACTAAAAAATTGTTGTTTGGCTAATTCGGCACAATGCAACATGGTAATTGACATCTTCATATCATCATTAAATCACCCACACAGAGACAATTTTACTCAGCTGAAACATTAAACCCTCATAGCCAATATAAAGTTTCGGCACATAATGGCTGGAAAATAATGTAATGATATACAAATAAATTTATAGTCTTGCGGATTAATCTCCCATGCATATGGAAATCTTATTCCGCAGCATAACAATGCGCACATGTATTTGGAGCTTTCATCTCATTCTTTCCCTTTTCTCTTTGCACATAAATGTAGAGGGTGAAACCCAGGTCAGGCTGACAGTTTGTGCCTAATATAAATGACTTACTGGGTTGCTTGCTCTTGGTTATTTCATAATGGTGATGTATACAATGTAATGTTCTACTGACATCCCAGAGTCATGGTCAAAATTATTGTGTGGGAGTCGGAGTGATTTTCTGTTTCTTTCTTCTATTAGTCCTCACACCTTAAACTGCTAGAATTCTTTTGAGGTACAGATTCACTCATGCTATATACTTATCTGATTGAATGTGCCTGAACACAAATTGCTTGCCTTAATTACGCTAGGAACATAGTGTACCTATCAACATGGGATGTTATACACATAAAAATTGTCCAGATTCTCTGAAAAATCTGAAAAGAAATCAAAATAGTTAAGTCTGAAAAATAAAAAAATAAAAATGTATATATTTTAAAAAAAATCCAATTGACTAATTTGCAAAACATAAAATCCTGAAATACATTAGTTTCTTTGTTGGAAACTGGAAACTGGGATAGACAGTTAGCTAACTCTGAGTCATAAAGTTTTACCTGGCAAACTCTTAGCCACAAAACTAATACATATAATTGAAGATGAATGGATCTGTTAAAATTCAAATTCCCAGACATCAACAATTTTTTTAAAAAAAATGAGCCTCAGCAAATAAATTCACTACTAGAAAGCTTGGAATTGCTAAAATTATACATAAGGGACAAGACAGAGAGATAACGTTGCTGATTATAAGGGCTTACACTTCATAGGGAAGAGATAAGGAGAGGACCCCGCTGACCATAAGAGCTTACATTCTACAGGAGAGGGAGAACTCTGCTGACCATAAAAGGTTAAACTCTACAGAAGACGTCAGCGAGGTCCTCTCTGCTTTAGAGTATAAGCTCTTATGATCTTATATTTTGCTCAAACTCATTCCTGTGACCCAAAGCTACATGAAATTTTACATTATTCCTAAAAGTAGATAATGAATGCAATGCAGTGGCTCAGTAGTTAACACTGTTGTTTTGTAGAGCTGTGGTCCTGGGTTCAAATCCCATGAAGGGCAACATCTGCAAGGAGTTTGTATGTTCTCCCCGTATTTGCGTGTGCATGTGTTTCCTTTGAGTTCTCCATTTTACTCCCACACTCCAAAGACATACTGATAGGGAACTTAGATTGTGACTCCTGTAAAGCGCTATGGAATATGATGGTTCTATATAAGCAATGCATAATCAATATATAAGTAAAGCATAATAAACAAATAGAACCAAATAAAACTAATTAATAAAAACACAATTTTGGACACCACCGCTCTCATCGCTATATTCAATATCATGGCCTCCTTCTATCGGAAAATGAACCCTTCAAAAACCAAACTTTTTGTGCTTCCTTCCTCCACTAATCTATCTATCTAGCATTGCCATTTCCATATGTGGTTCTACCATTACTTTCCAGCAACATACTCGCTGTCTTGTGGTCATGCTTGATTCAGATATTTTATTCACGCCCACATCCAATCACTGGCACACTCTTGTCATCTACACCTCAAAAACATTTCTAGAATTCGACCTTTTCTTACTTTCAACTCTGCAAAAATTCTTACCCTAGCTCTTATTCATTCTCATCTGGACTATTGTAATTCTCTACTAATCGGTCTCCCTCTTACTAATCTTTCCCCTCTCCAATTTTTCTTCAATGTTGCAATCAGGATCATATTCCTCACCAACTACTACACAGATGCTTCTACCCTGTGCCAGTCATTGCACTGGTTGCCCATCCACTACAGAGTTCAATATAAACTTATCACTCTCACTCACAAAGCGCTCCATGGTTCAGCACCACCGTACACAGGGTTGGACTGGGGCACCGGGACACCGGAGAATCCTCTGGTTGGCCCACCCCCAGCCCAAGCTTCTGAGACTCACAAAGGGGGCCCCCTGCATCTACAGCCCCTTTATGATGTGCACAGACAGTGTACAGCATTCCTGACAGTGAATAATGCTGTGCATCTTCTGAAGTCCTTACTCCTATTTCCCAAACCCCCCTACATCCCCCCTCTCTCTATCCCTGCAAGAGTCAGGTTAAGTTGAGAGTGAGGGGGGGCATCTCACAGTACAGAAGAGGTCAGATAGGGGGCAGGAAGAGGTTTGCAGCACAAATGAAGCACCAGTTCCTGGTAAGTATACATACTGTATATTATTATTATTATTATTATTTATTGTTATAGCGCCATTTATTCCATGGCGCTTTACATGTGAATATATGTGCATCTGTGTGTGTATATGTGCAGTATACAGTGTGCGTGTCTGTATATGTGTATATAGCATGTGTGTACATATATACAGTTTAAAGTATGATTTTGTATATCTGTGGTGCATGTATGTGTATATAATGTATATGCATGAACATACAGTATATAGATGTGTGTCTGTGTATATTATATTTGTATACTGCATGTGTGCACTATATTGTGTATATGTATCTGAGCATACTGTATATAAACTAAATGTTTGTGTATATACCTTATATATGTCCTTGTACACACTGTATGTCCATGAGCCATCCGTGTGCCGTCCATGTTTAACATTGAAAGTATGTTAGAGGCTTTGTAATTTCATTTCCAGTATCCATACTGGAAAAACACGGGTGGCACACTGATTGAAAACACTGGTGACACCGATAGCGATGTAACACATACGTGTTTTATATGGACATGTGAAAGGGGCCTAACAGTGTTGTTGATGGGGCAAGTTTAATGTGCTGCTTCAATGGTGCTGCTGGGTGATCCGTGCATATTCTCAACATACTGTGAGCTAATTTTGTGTATTTGAATTACTGAGTAGATGCTAAGAATATGCTGAGATGGCTTAGAGGCAAATTTGATTTCCAATTTTTAAAATTGGGAAAGGCGATATTCCTATTTCTTTGGGAATTATATGTTTTGTTCAGTAAAGTCGGTTGTATATAATATTTATTTTTAGCTAGTAAATAATACTCATTTTTTGTTATTGCACTTTAATGGGTACTCCCATATTTCCAGGATGTGCCACAATAGTAGATGTGGTTCTCACAAATGGAACAGGCATCTATTTTGCTGTTAGTGGAGAGATGGCCAGAATTGTGTCTACCTCACGACTTACATCACTGTGTGACGGAGCTCCATGGTCAAAATAGATGCAAGTTCCATTTGTGGGAAATATACTTAAAGGAAATGTACCTTGAAAGTATTTATTGTTGAGTTATGCAACTTTCCAACAGGCCCTGAACAAGACATAAGTGTTTCTCCTTTGCCTGGAGTGTTTCTTTAGTTTGTTACTTACACATTAAGTTAAATTGGTTATTTATTGGCTAATTATTATTATTATTATTATTATTATTATTATTCTTCACTATTATAGCGCCATTTATTCCATGGCACTTTACATGTGAAAAAGAGTCTTCAGGTTCCTTTTGAAGGTTACTGTGGTAGGCTAATAAACACTTTGTTTGATATTACCTCATTTTGCAATAGAGTTGGTATTATTTCTATATAAATGCAAGGTGGGCCCCAAGAATGATTTTTCTCTGGTGGGCCCAAGGTACTCCAGTCCGACGCTGACCATACATCTCCTCCCTTGTCTCAGTCTATCACCTTTCCTTCCCATGCCCTCCATTCTGCTAATGACCTAAGATTAACATGATCAATAACCCAAACCTCCCACTCCCGTCTCCAAGACTTCTCGCGTGCTGCGCCAATTCTTTGGCATGCATTACCAAGGAAAATAATATTAATCCCCTATACCCACAGTTTTCTGCATGCCCTAAAATGCATTTCTTCAGACCTACCACCTCAACATATTTAACTATATAGAAATAAAATTATTATTATTATCCACTGTCAAGCAGATTGTTCAAAATAGTGAAAACTTATGACCATTATTACTAGTGTTGAGCATTCCGATACCGCAAGTATCGGGTATCGGCCGATACTTGCGGTATCGGAATTCCGATACCGAGATCCGATATTTTTGTGATATCGGGTATCGGTATCGAAAGTGTAAAATAAAGAATTAAAATAAAAAATATTGTTATATTCACCTCTCCAGCGGCCCCTGGACATCAGCGCGAGGAACCGGCGTCCGGCACGGCTTCTTTGTTCAAAATGAGCGCCTTTAGGACCTGTGGAATGACGTCGCGGCTTCTGATTGGTCGCGTGCCGCCCATGTGACCGCCACGCGACCAATCAGAAGCCGCGACGTCATTCCTCAGATAAATTCCTAGAATGATCGCCTTAAGGACCTGAGGAATGACGTCGCGGCTTCTGATTGGTCGCGTGGCGGTCACATGGGCGGCACGCGACCAATCAGAAGCCGCAACGTCATTCCGCAGGTCCTAAAGGCGCTCATTTTGAACAAAGAAGCCGTGCCGGACGCCGGTTCCTCGCGCTGATGTCCAGGGGCCGCCAGAGAGGTGAATATAACAATATTTTTTATTTTAATTCTTTATTTTACACTTTAATATGGATACCAGGGCCTGAAGGAGAGTTTCCTCTCCTTCAGACCCTGGGAACCATGAGGATACCTTCCGATACTTGGTGTCCCATTGAGTTGTATTGGTATCGGATATCGGTATCGGCGATATCCGATACTTTTCGGGTATCGGCCGATACTATCCGATACCGATACTTTCAAGTATCGGACGGTATCGCTCAACACTAATTATTACCCTTCCACGAATGGTCGACAAACAAAGATCACTACAAGAGCAAGACGTATAATTGTTCACAAGGTCAAAATGGAACTTAAGGTAACCAGTAAGCAATTAAAGACCACATTGGCAAATGTAAATGTAAATGAGTCCACCATCAGAAGGATTGCAGGCAGCATTGCAAGCAGAAAGTCATTGCTCTATAAAAAGAACATTTCTGCCCATCTGCAATTTGCTAACAACCACATGGACAAGCCAAAAAGATATTGGAACAATATTTTGTGGAAGGATGAGAAAAAAAGGAGATTATTCAATTTAAATAAGAAGCAGTTCATTGATGAAAAATTGTATTCTGCATTATTCCAGCAAATTCAAAAGGAAAATAAAAATGTAAAAACAACTGTCTATATGCTGAATCTCGAGAGAATATTTGTCATGCAGCAAGACAATGGCTCAAAGCACATAACTCCAATAGAAACTCATGGACTACATGTCCAAATTCTTAAATAATAAAAATCCATTTTATTAAACAATAGTACAAAAAATCAATTTAGCAAAAAGCTTGCACAAAAATCACATAAATCACATTAAAACAGCTTATCTTGGACAAGGCACAAAGAGGACCTTTGTATAATACAACACAAAGACACCTTATCACTGAAGATCTATGCAGACCAACTGGCAAGGAGGTTATACCCCCCAGAATGCTGGGTAGAATGACATCAAAAAGTGCATAGTGCAAAAAACAAGGCGCAAATATTTAATAGACAAACAGACGGACAGATCAAATGTCCCAGAGCATAGGGCGAAGTTAGGAGAAGCACGTGCTGCTCCAATTAAACCCACTTGCCAACTATCAGAGACCAGGAGACAAAAGTAACAATCAAGCACTTACCCATTTGGCCTGTGAGTGTGTGTCCTGGTAGTTCCGACGCACGTTACATGTGAGCATCCAAGTGGACTGTAAGCACATAAGTTGTTATACAAAAGAATAGTTGAAGAATAAAGTTAGAATTTTTGCAATAAAAATGAGAGTCCTGACCTTAAACGCATAGAAATATGGAAGGACCTGAAGCGAGCAGTTTGTGGGACAAAAACCACCAACATAACGGAGATTAAATTGTTTTGTAGTGAGAATTCAGCAAAAATATCTCAAAGCTGATGTGCTAATGAACAATTACTAGAGACATTTAAAAGCAGTTTTTGCTGCACAAGATGGGTCATTCTAGATACTGGAAGCAAAAATTCACATATTTTTGCCAATCATAGATTTATGATATTGGATCATTTCTCTCATTGAAATTACAAGGTCTAATATTTTAACACCTTTGTTTAACTTAGTTCTCTTTGTATACTTTAAGAACATTTGTGAAAATCTAAATCTATTTCAGGTCAGATTTATACAGAAATGTGGAAAATTCTGAAAAGGTCACAAACTTCCTTGCCCGATTGTAATGACTAGAAATAGGATTCACTCTTGTTCACAGACATGGCAGCTTATTCTAAAAAGTTAACTGAAATGAAAGGCAGGGCACCACCCCTGGGTTAGCCCATCCTTATTGAGAATTTGGGTAAAAAATGATTCCATTCGTTAGATCTTTGTTAGATCCAGTTTGATCAACCAAAACTAACGTTAGATCTCCCCTACAAAATTAGATATTTACGATCTTTTTCAGGGGGGCTAACCCGTAGCTAACCCCTCCTACTTTCAAATTTGCAGTTTTTTGGATGGATTCTGATAGATATTCATTAGATCCGGTTTGATCAGCAAAAATTAACGCTAGATCTCCTTTCGTTCCCGAGATATTGGGGGTGTCAGGTGGGTGTTAGTTATGGGTTAGCCCCCCTACTTTAAAACTTACCGTTTTTTGGATGGATTCTGATAGATCCAAAAAAGGTTCGCCCCCCCACTTTAAAATTTGCAGTTTTTTGGATGGATTCGGATAGATATTCATTAGATCCTGTTTGATCAGCAAAAGTTAACGTTAGATCTCCTTTCGTTCCCGAGATATTGGGGATGTCAGCTGGGGGGTTAACTATGGGTTAGCCCCCCTACTTTGAAATTTGCCATTTTTTGGGACGGATTCTGATATATATTTGCTAGATTCGGTTTGATCAGCAAAAATTAACATTAGATCTCCTTTCGTTTCCAAGATATTGGGGGTGTCAGCTTGGGGGTTAGCTAAGGGTTAGCCCCCCTACTTTGAAATTTGCCTTTTTTATGGATTCTGATAGATATTTGTTAGATCTGTTTGAGCAGCATCAGGACTTCACTGGCGATGTGTCGCGGCAGGGAAGAAGGGCAGTGTGCTGCGATGATTGTGAAGAGGCAGGCCTGTAGGCATCATGGGGACGAGATTGACTCACTGACTGAACTTTCAGATTGTCCCACTCACTCACCACCTCCACACTTCACTCTCTCTCTCTGTTGGTCTCCCCCAATGCTCTGTCCTTGGACCCCTCCTCTTCTCCATCTACACCTCAGGACCACTGCTCAAACGGATCTATCAAATATCTATCAGAATCCATCCAAAAAAAATGGTAAATTTCAAAGTAGCGGGGGCTAACCCGTACCTAACCCCCCACCTGACACCCCCAATATCTCGGGAACGAAAGGCGATCTAACGTTAATTGTTGCTGATCAAACCGGATCTAATGAATATCTATCAGAATCCATCCAAAAAACTGCAAATTTTAAAGTGGGGGGCTAACCCGTAGCTATCGCCCCACCTGACACCCCCAATATCTTGGGAACGAAAGGAGATCTAATGTTAATTTTTGCTGATCAAACCGGATCTATCGAATATCTATCAGAATCCATCCAAAAAATGGTAAATTTCAAAGTAGGGGGCTAACCCGTAGCTAACCCCCACCTGACACCCCCAATATCTCAGGAACGAAAGGAGATCTAACGCTAATTTTTGCTGATCAAACCGGATCTAACGAATATCTATCAGAATCCATCCAAAAAACGGCAAATTTCAAAATGGGGGGCTAACCCGTAGCTAACCCCCACCTGACACCCTCAATATCTCGGAAACAAAAGGAGATCTAACGTTAATTTTTGCTGATCAAACCAGATCTAACGAATATCTATCTTAATCCATCCAAAAAAAAGCAAATTTTAAAGTAAGGGGACAAGCTATGGGTTAGCCCCCCCCTGAAAAAGATCGTAAATATCTCATTTTGTAACAAAGATCTAACGAATGGAATCATTTTTTACCCAAATTTACAATAAGGGGGGGCTAACCCGGGGGGTGGAGGCAGGGCTGGGACAAGGATTATGGCTATACATTAGATTTATTTTGGTTAAACTATCCGATTTAACCCCTCCCCAAGCCTGTTTTCACCTTCATGACCAGGCCTAATTTTACAATTCCGACCTTTGTCACTTTATGTGGTAATAACTGTGGATCGCTTCAACGAATCCCGGTGATTCTAAAACTGTTTTTCTCATGACATATTGTACTCCATGATAGTATTAAAATTTGTTCGATAGACCTTGCTTTTATTTGTGAAAATATCAGAAGTTTTGGGGAAAAATTTCACAATTTTCAAACTTTTAATTCTTATACTATTAAACCAGAGAGTTAAACACACAAATTAGTTAATAAATAACATTTACACACATGATAAAAATTGTTGGTACCCCTCGTTTAATGACAGAAAAACCCACAATGGTCACAAAAATAATTTGAATCTGACAAAAGTAATAATAAACAAAAGATCTATGAAAATGAACAAATGAAAGTCAGATATTGCTTTTCAACCATGCTTCCACAGAAATTTTAAAAAATAAAACTCATGAAATAAGCCTAGACAGAAATGATGGTACCCCTGAAAATAATGTGACAAAAGGGAAATGTAAAATTAAGGTGTGTCCACTAACATCACAGGTGTCTACAATCTTGGAGTCATTGAGTGGGCCTGTATTTGGCTACAGATACTCACTGTGCTGTTTGGTGACATGAGGCGTATCACACTCAACATGGACCAGAGAATGCGAAGGAAAGAGCTATCTCAGAAGATTAGAAAGAAAATTATAGACAAACATGTTAAAGGTAAAAATTATAAGACCATCTCCAAGCAGCTTGATGTTCCTGTGACTAGAGTTGCACATATTAGTCAGAAATTTAAGATCCATGGGGCTGTAGCCAACCTCCCTGGACGTGGCCGCAGAAGGAAAATTGATGACAAATCAAAGAGATGTATAATAATAGAAATGGTAAAAAAAGAGCCCAGAAAAACTTCATAACAGATTAAAGGTGAATTTCAAGCTCAAGGAACATCAGTGTC
The DNA here is from genome assembly GCF_032444005.1 of Ranitomeya imitator. NCBI lineage: Eukaryota > Metazoa > Chordata > Amphibia > Anura > Dendrobatidae > Ranitomeya > Ranitomeya imitator. Next base: position 334,254,458 of record NC_091287.1, on the reverse strand, counting down.
AGATCAGACCATCCGTCATTGTATGAGCCAAAGTGGACTTCATGAGAGACGACCAAGATTGTTGAAAAAAAATCATAAAAAAGCCAGACTGGAATTTACCAAACTACATGTTGACAAGCCACAAAGCTTCTGGGAGTATGTCCTATTGACAGATAAGACAAAAATGGAACTTTTGGGCAAGACACATCAGCTCTATGTTCACAAATGGAAAAATGAAGCATATCAAGAAAAGAACACTGTCCTTATTGTGAAATATGGAAGAGGCTCTGTTATGTTCTGGGGCTGCTTTGCTGCATCTGGCACAGGGTGTCTAGAATCTGTGCAGGGTACAATGAAATCTTAAGACTATCTAGGGATTCTAGAGAGAAATGTGTTGCCCAATGTCAGAAAGCTTGGTCTCTGTCGCAGGTCATAGGTCTTGCAACAAGATAATGACCCTAAACACAGCTGAAAACACCCAAGAATGGCTAAGAGGAAAATATTGAACTTTTCCAAAGTGGCCTTCTATGAGCCCTGACCTAAATACTATTGAGCACCTTTGGAAAGAGCTCAAACATGCCATTTGGAAAAGGCAACCTTCAAACACCAGACAACTGGAGCAGTTTTCTCTTGAGGAGTGGGCTAAAATACCTGTCGAGAGGTGCAAAAGTCTCATTGACAGTTACAGGAATTGTTTGATTGCAGTGATTGCCTCAAAAGGTTGTGTAACAAAATATTAAGTTAAGGGTACCATCGTTTCTGTCCAGGCCTATTTCGTGAGTTTTATTTTTTTTTAATTCTGTGGAAGCATCGTTGAAAAGTAGGGTTGAGCGAAACGGATCGTTCATTTTCATAAGTCGCCGACTTTTGGCAAAGTCGGGTTTCATGAAACCCGACCCGATCCCTGTGTGGGGTCGGCCATGTGGTACGCGACTTTCGCGCCAAAGTCGCGTTTCAATGACGCGAAAAGCGCCATTTCTCAGCCAATGAAGGAGGACGCAGAGTGTGGGCAGCGTGATGACATAGGTCACAGTCCCCACCATCTTAGAGAAGGGCATTACAGTGATTGGCTTGCTTTCTGCTGCGTCACAGGGGCTATAAAGGGGCGTGCACGCTGACCGCCATCTTACTGCTGCTGATCTGAGCATAGGGAGAGGTTGCTGCCGCTTCGTCAGAAGCAGGGATAGCGTTAGGCAGGGTACATTAACCCCCAAACCGCTTGTGCTGTAGCAATTTCCACTGTCCAACACCACCTTTTGTTTGCAGGGACAGTGGAGGCTAAATTTTTTTTTCCTCAGCGCTGTAGCTCAATGGGTTGCCCTAGAAGGCTCCCTGATAGCTGCATTGCTGTTTGTACGCCGCTGTGCAAACCAACTGCTTTTTTCAAAGCACAAATCCTGTTGCTCCTTCCTTTCTGCACAGCTATCTTGTTTGTTTGTCTTGAGTCATGACTAATCATGACTAAGGGAGCCTAGTCTCCAGAAACGCGTTGAGATTCTTACCCATATGGTTGTGCTGAAGTCTGTATCCTCTATGTTAAAAGTTTGTTAATAAAGAAAACGCTTTTTTATGGACTCGGTGAAGCTGGACATTCCTTTCTTTTCTTGGATCTTGCACGCCTGGACACAGCGGGTCCGTGCTCCCGAGGTTTGGTTGCAGTATCACGGGTGAGCTGGTTTATGTTCCTTCTTATGCATATTAAAATTGACAAATCTGCATCAGTGGCAGTCCTGTGTGTGGCATCTGTGTCTCATTTTCTGGCACAGAAAACATACAGTCTAACAGTGGGCCTGATTTCTTGCCAATTCTCACATAAGTAAAAAAAAATTAGTGGGAGATTAAGATTGGCATTTCTGCTTCGGTGCTAGTGCTGTGTGTGGCATCTGTCTCTAATTTTGTGCCACAGAAACCCTAGTGTGTAATACTGGGCCAGATTTTTTTTAAATTCTCCCAGGAAAAAAAAAATAGTGGGAGATTAAGATTGGCATTTCTGCTTCGGTGCCAGTCCTGTGTGTGCCACCTGTCTCTAATTTTGTGCCACATTAAACCTAGTGTGTAACACTGGGCCAGATTTCTTTTAAATTCTCCCTGAAAAAAAAAAATAGTGGAAGATTAAGATTGGCATTTCTGCTTCAGTGCCAGTCCTGTGTGTGCCACCTGTCTCTAATTTTGTGCCACATTAAACCTAGTGTGTAACACTGGGCCAGATTTCTTTTAAATTCTCCCTGAAAAAAAAATAGTGGGAGATTAAGATTGGCATTTCTGCTTCGGTGCCAGTCCTGTGTGTGCCACCTGTCTCTAATTTTGTGCCACAGAAAACCTAGTGTGTAACACTGGGCCAGATTTCTTTTAAATTCTCCCTGGAAAAAAAACAAATAGTGGGAGATTAAGATTGGCAATTCTGCCTCAGTGCCAGTGCTGTGTGTGGCATCTGTCTCTAATTTTGTGCCACAGAACATATACTGTTTAAGAGTGGGCCACATTTCTTCAATATTCTCCAAGAAAAAATAAAAAGGGGGAGATTTTAATTGTTAGTGTCTGCATCAGCGTCAGTCCTGTTAGTGGCATATCTGTCTGCCACTGAAGCTGTGTACTGTTATACATTGGGCATGATTTTCCCTGCAGCCTCACCCACCTATAAAGGGATATATAAATCCAACAGAAGTTTGAGTTCACCTTGTAACTGGTTTTACAGTAACAAATTACGTTAGTTTGGTTACGTTTTTCAAACAATGAGGAAGTCTGGTGGAAGAGCTCGTGGCCGTGGGCGGTCATTGCCAGCTGGTAATGATGGTAGTGGTTTTGGAGCATCAAGTGGTCGTGGGAAAAGCAATATAGCACCTAAGTCTCGAGTTGTTGAGCCAGGTTCGTCATCTGGCTACACAAGGCCTCGAATACTCCCTTTTCTGGGAGTAGGAAAACCGCTTTTAAAGTCGGAGCAGCAAGAACAAGTTTTGGCTTTCCTTGCTGACTCAGCCTCTAGCTCTTTCGCCTCCTGTTCTGAAACTGCTAAATGTAAAAGCAGCGCGTCGTTAGTGGATGTTCACGGTCAGGGACAAGTCGCTTCCTTGTCTTCTCCACCAAGAACAACAGAGAAGGATGCATCAGGCGACACAACGGGTTACTCCATGGAGCTCTTTACACATACCGTTCCTGGGTTAGAAAGTGAAACAGTTAACAGGCCATGCCCATTACAAGTTGAATCGGACATGGAGTGCACAGATGCACAGCCACAGCCAGATTACTATGCTGTTCCTTTGACTCAGACCAGAACATTGCCCTCGCAGTGTACTGATCCAGAATCAGACCCTGATGAGACTATGTTGCCCCGTCACGAACGCTATACCACCGGCTTACACGGTGACACAGGCGAAGTTGCACACGAGATAGAAGAGGAGGTCATAGATGACCCAGTTGTTGACCCCGATTGGCAGCCATTGGGGGAACAGGGTGCAGGCAGCAGTAGCTCTGAAGCGGAGGAGGAGGAGCCGCAGAAGGCATCAACATCGCAACAGGTTCCATCTGCCAGGCCCGTATCTGGCCAAAAACGCGTGGCAAAACCAAAACCAGTTGTAGGACAGCGTGGACATCCAGTTAAAGAAGCACAGTCTGCAATGCCTGAAAAGGTGTCCGATAGTAGAAAGAGTGCAGTCTGGCATTTTTTTAAACAACATCCAAATGATCAGCGCAAAGTCATCTGTCAAAAATGTTCAACTACCTTAAGCAGAGGTCAGAATCTTAAAAGTCTAAAGGTAGCGTCTAAGCGACGCTGCAGCGATACCGACAACGATGTCGATCGCTGCAGCGTCGCTGTTTGGTCGCTGGAGAGCTGTCATACAGACAGCTCTCCAGCGACCAACGATCCCGAGGTCCCCGGTAACCAGGGTAAACATCAGGTTACTAAGCGCAGGGCCGCGCTTAGTAACCCGATGTTTACCCTGGTTGCCAGTGTAAACGTTAAAAAAACAAACACTACATACTTACATTCCGTGTCTGTCCTGTTGTGAATTCTGTTTTCGGGCTCCCTCCTGTGGTCATGAAAGGTACTTCGGCTGGTTCTGTCCATGGACTTTCTCTGATGCCTGTGGGTGTTTCCGAGTTTCCTTCTACAGGTGACGAGGCTAATTCGTTAGTGGGCTGCTCTATTTAACTCCACTTGGATCCTTGTCCGATGCCAGCTGTCAATGTTGTAGCATTGGTCTAGTTCGCTCCTGGTTCTTCCTGGTTACCTGTTTCTTCCAGCAGAAGCTAAGTTTTGCTTTGCTTTTTTCTTGTTTGCTATTTTTCTGCAGATTTTTCTGCGCAGATTTTTCTGCACCATGTGCACAGCTTTTTTCTTTTCACATTGATTTACATTGTACTGCACAGAAACTGCACAGAAACTGCACAGAAACTGCATAGAAACTGCACAGAAACTGCATAGAAACTGCACAGAAACTGCATCAAATCTGCAGATGCAGATTTAGTGCAGAAAATTCTGCACCACATTTCCTACGTGTGCACATAGCCTTAGAGTTGCACAAATCAGAAGTGGCGTTGGACAGAGGGGTTCTCTGACCAGGTTGTGGAGTGATTTTGCAATGACCGCAGACAGGACAGGTACTGCAGCATCAATTCAAAGTGACAGGAGACGACATTTGTCCAGTATGGTTACTAACTATTTTTCATCCCTTATCAATGTTCTCCCTCAACCGTCAATTCCATTTGATTACTGGGCATCCAAAATAGACACCTGGCCTGAATTGGCAGAATATGCATTGCAGGAGCTTGCTTGCCCAGCAGCTAGTGTGCTATCAGAAAGAGTATTCAGTGCTACTGGTTCAATATTGACCGAAAAAAGTACTCATCTGGCTACCCAAAATGTTGATTATCTAACCTTCATTAAAATGAACCACTCATGGATTTCGAATTATTTTGCCCCATTTTTCCCGGCTGACACCTAGCTTTCCTATAAAAAGGTCTTGCTTGTGGACTGGTCTTACTGACTGTTCCAATCTCTTAATCTGCAGCAGCTGTTTGTCCAGCATACGACATGTTTACACCTCCCTAAATGCGCTAACTCCCCCCCACGGGGCCGTGGTCTCGCCACTTGGCGCAAGCACCCGTGAGAGTGCCGTTTGTCTGAAGAGGTGGGTGTGCCCGCTTTTGGCCGACAGCACTGCCACTGGGTCCATCATAGTACAATAAAGTGTCTCTGGCGGTGGTGGCGCGCAACCAACATCAGACATACCGTTGTAACATGAAGGGCCCTGGGCCTGTACCGCCGGCCACAAGAGAGTTCCTCCCCCAGCTCAAACAGTGCTCTACCACTTGCAAAATTATCTCTCACTAGTGTTGAGCATTCCGATACCGCAAGTATCGGGTATCGGCCGATACTTGCGGTATCGGAATTCCGATACCGAATTCCGATACTTCCCGCGTATCGGATATCGGAATCGGAAGTTCCCAGAATTCAAACTGCACGCAGCAGCCAATGAGGAATGAATGGAAGTGTGGGCACATCCTGTTTAGCATGGTGGGCATGTAACTACTGGCAAGGCTGTGATTGGCTGCTGAACTGATGTCACCATGCCCTATAAAAAACGCTGCCGCCATTTTGCGCTCACTCTGCTGTGATTTCAGTTAGGGACAGGACGCTGTGTTCTAACTGAGGGCCAGTTGAGATAGCTAATTGCTTTATTTTGCTTTTCCAAGGCAAATTTAGCAAACGCTGTGTGTTCACCTTGCTCTTGCCTTGCAGCGCTGTTTTAACAGCGTTCTGCAAGGTCTCTGTGTGTGTGTGTGTGCAGCTCACTCTGTAGTCTGTGTGCAGCCATATACCCGGTTGTATTCAGCTCAGGGGGGGTTCACACTGCCTCATACAGTTCTATCCATTGTCCTTTTTTGCTCATAGTGCAGCCTGCTGCAAATTTTTTCTAAAATTTCCTATTAGTGTTTTTCCACTCGTCTCCAGCTAAATTGTGGAAACACACTACATAGGATAACCTAGAGGGGGGGTTTTGGGCCTTGCAGCGCCGTTTACGGCTGTCTGCACGGTCTCCGTGTGAGCGCAGCTCGCCCTGTAGTCTGTGTGCAGCCACAGCCGGTTGTATTCAGCTCAGGGTGCGTCACTGCCTCATACCGTGAAAAAACTTTTCCTTTTTTTCAAAAAGTGCAGCCTGCTGAAAATTTTTCCAAAAATTTCCTATTAGTGTCTTTCCACCCGTCTCCAGCTAAATAGTGGAAAAACACTACATAGGATAACCTAGAGTGGGGTTTTTGGGCCTTGCAGCGCCGTTTACGGCTGCAGCGTCGCTGTTTGGTCGCTGGAGAGCTGTCATACAGACAGCTCTCCAGCGACCAACGATCCCGAGGTCCCCGGTAACCAGGGTAAACATCAGGTTACTAAGCGCAGGGCCGCGCTTAGTAACCCGATGTTTACCCTGGTTACCAGTGTAAACGTTAAAAAAACAAACACTACATACTTACATTCCGTGTCTGTCCTGTTGTGAATTCTGTTTTCGGGCTCCCTCCTGTGGTCATGAATGGTACTTCGGCTGGTTCTGTCCATGGACTTTCTCTGATGGCTGTGGGTGTTTCCGAGTTTCCTTCTACAGGTGACGAGGCTAATTCGTTAGTGGGCTGCTCTATTTAACTCCACTTGGATCCTTGTCCGATGCCAGCTGTCAATGTTGTAGCATTGGTCTAGTTCGCTCCTGGATCTTCCTGGTTACCTGTTTCCTCCAGCAGAAGCTAAGTTTTGCTTTGCTTTTTTCTTGTTTGCTATTTTTTCTGTCCAGCATGCTTATGTGAATTTTGCCTTGCTTGCTGGAAGCTCTGGGACGCAGAGGGGCGCCTCCGCTCCGTTAGTCGGTGCGGAAGGTATTTTTCCCTGCACTCTCTGTGTGGCTTTTGTAGGGTTTTTGCTGACTGCAAAGTGACCTTTCCTATCTTCTGTCTGTTTAGTAAGTCGGGCCTCTCTTTGCTAAATCTATTTCATCTCTGTGTTTGTGATTTCATCTTACTCACAGTCAATATATGTGGGGGGCTGCCTTTTCCTTTGGGGAATTTTCTCTGAGGCAAGATAGGCTTATTTATCCTATCTCTAGGGCTAGCTAGTTCTGAGGCTGTGACGAGGCGCCTAGGTCATGATATGAGCGCTCCACTGCTATTTCTAGTGTGCGTGATAGGATTAGGGATTGCGGTCAGCAGAGGTTCCACTTCCCAGAGCTTGTCCTGTATTAATGTGCTATCAGGTCTTTTCTGGTGCTCTAACTACCAGGTCCACTATTTGTCCTAACCACCAGATCATAACACTGTCCTCCGGTGCTGTGCTTTCTTCTGCGCTGTCAGCGCCGGTCAGCCGGAAAGCAGAGCAGTGATGTCACCGCTGTGCTTTCCGGCTGGCTGGCGCTGACACAGGATGCAGGAGGAGTGCAGAGAAGCACAGCGCCGGGGACAGACAGCTGAAGGTAAGTATGTAGTGTTTGTTTTTTAACGTTTACGCTGGTAACCATGGTAAACATCAGGTTACTAAGCGTGGCCCTGCGCTTAGTAACCCGATGTTTACCCTGGTTACCAGTGAAGATATCGCTGGATCGGTGTCACACACGCCGATCCAGCGATGTCAGCGGGAAGTCCAGCGACGAAATAAAGTTCTGGACTTTCCTCAGCGACCAACGATCTCCCAGCAGGGGCCTGATCGTTGGTCGCTGTCACACATAACGATTTCCTTAACGATATCATTGCTACGTCACAAAAAGCAACGATATCGTCAACGATATCATTATGTGTGACGGTACCTTTAATACAAGTTGCATGCGTAGACATTTAACCACCATGCATTTGCAAGCCTGGACTCACTACCAAACGTCCCTTAAGGTTGTAGCACCCTCGGCCAATGAAGCTAGTCAGCAACGCTACATCCCTTCCCTCACTGTAAGCCCACCATTTCCCGCACCACCTGCAGTAAATGTGCAGATTTCGTCGCCAGGCCAAAGCAGTCAGGGAATCACCAGTTTCGTATTAGGAAACACTGCATGTAGGGCACCAGCAAGAATACCATCTCCAACCCTCTCTCAGTCTGCCATGTCCACCGGCACCCCCGCTAGTTCCACGATCTGCAGCTCTCCAGTCCAGCTCACCCTACATGAGACTCTCGTTAGGAAAAGGAAGTACTCATCCTCGCATCTGCGTACACAGGGTTTGAAAGCCCACATTGCCAGACTAATCTCATTAGAGATAATATAATAAAGACATCCCACAATGGACAGCAGTGTTACGGATCTCACACACATACTAATAGTATAATGTCAGGGAAAGTACCCGTGCTAGAAATCCTTCAGATATATCTAGGACACTCCAATACAACATATAGAAAACCCAAGAAGAAACACATGGAGTACACGTCCCATATTTAGAAATGTAAAAATATACGTTTTTATTTAACAATATTTAAAACCACAAAGTCATAACATATACAGAACATACAATAAGGGAGACTCGGGATAGCACTGAAAAAGTCAAAGCAACGGTAAACCCTAGTACACTGCTAATACAGTTTTACAATAAGAATGCTATTAAGTGCAAATTTTAAGGTGAAGATGCGAAACACGCGTTGTGGCTGCGGTGGTGACCCCTGTAGACCGTAGACTGACTGTATGGGTAAGAGCCACTAAACCTGTTTAAGTATGATATAGGCCGTTTTTTGATTAGCGGCACCCCACTTGGGGAGGTGTAGGTCTTCACCTGTAGACTTCCGGATGTGTTGGCATCTTCACCTTAAAATTTGCACTTAATAGCATTCTTATTGTAAAACTGTATTAGCAGTGTACTAGGGTTTACCGTTGCTTTGACTTTTTCAGTGCTATCCCGAGTCTCCCTTATTGTATGTTCTGTATATGTTATGACTTTGTGGTTTTAAATATTGTTAAATAAAAACGTATATTTTTACATTTCTAAATATCGGACGTGTACTCCATGTGTTTCTTCTTGGGTTTTCTAATCTCATTAGAGATGATGCCCTACCGGTTAGTTGAAAGCAAAGCTTTCAAAGCCCTGATGGACTACGATGAACCACGCTACGAGCGGACTACGATGAACCACGCTACGAGCTACCCAGTCAACACTTCTTTTCGAGAAAAGCCATCCCAGCCCTCCACCAGCATGTTAAAGAGCGCATCGTCCATGCACTCAGGCAATCTGTGAGTACAAAGGTGCACCTGACAACAGATGCATGGACCAGTAGGCATGGCCAGGGACCTTACGTGTCCATCACAGCACACTGGGTTAATGTGGTGGATGCAGGGTCCACAGGGGACAGCAATATTGGGACAGTTCTGCCTAGCCCACGGTCTAGGAAACAGTTGGCTGTAGGCGTTCACCTCCCTCCTCCTCCTCCTCGTCCTCCTGCAGAAGCGAGAGCTCGCCCACAGACCGCAGTCACACGAGCACTCCATCCGCAGCTGCCACTGTTGCACACGAGGTGTCCCATTATGGGACAGCTTTTGGCAAGCGTCAGCAGGCTGTATTGGCAATGAAGTGTTTGGGCGACAACAGACACACCGCGGAATTTCTGTCCGAGTTCTTGCAGCAAGAAACTCAGTCATGGCTGGGCACTGTACATCTTGAGGCAGGCAAGGTAGTGAGTGATAACGGAAGGAATTTTATGGCTGCCATAGCCCTTTCCCAACTGAAACACATTCCTTGCCTGGCTCACACCTTAAACCTGGTAATGCAGTGCTTCTTGAAAAGTTATCCGGGGTCACCTGACCTGCTCCTCAAAGTGCACAGACTTTGCACTCATATCCGCCGTTCGCCCGTACACTCCAGCCGTATGCAGAACCATCAGCGGTCTTTGAACCTTCCCCAGCATCGCCTAATCATCGACGATGCAACAAGGTGGAACTCCACACTGCACATGCTTCAGAGACTGTGCGAAGAGAGGCATGCTGTTATGTATTTGTGGGAGGATACACATACACGGGCAGGCAGTTGGATGGCAGACATGGAGTTGTCAGGTGTGCATTGGTCGAAGGTACAAGACCTGTGTCAAGTCCTTCAGTGTTTTGAGGAATGCACACGGCTGGTTAGTGCAGACAACGCCATAATAAGCATGAGCATCCCCCTAATGCGTCTGCTGATGCAAAGTTTGACGCACATAAAGGAGCAGGCCTCTGCAGCCGAGGAAGAGGAAAGCCTTGATGACAGTCAACCATTGTCTGGTCAGGGCAATCTACAGGACGAGGTAGCGGGCGAAGAGGAGGAGGACGAGGAGGATGATGGCGATGAATATTTTTTGAATGAGGAAGCTTCTCCGGAGCCAATAGAAATTGGTGGCGTTGCAAGGCCGGGTTCAGGTTTTTTGAGGGAGACAAGTGACGTAGATTTGCCTGAAACTGCCCCTCAACCCAGCACAACCGCAGATTTGACAACTGGAACTTTGGCCCACATGGTGGATTATGCCTTATGTATCCTCAAAAGGGACCCACGCATTATTAAAATGATGACCGATGACGATTACTGGTTGGCCTGCCTCCTTGATCCTTGCTATAAAGGCAAATTGCAAAATATCATGCCACATGAGAACCTCGAACAAATATTAGCAACCAAACAAGTAACTCTTGTAGACCATTTGATTCAGGCATTCCCAGCACACAGCGCCGGTGATGGTTCTCACACGAGCTGTAGGGGGCAACAGGGCAGAGGTGTTAGGGTATGTGCACACGATGCAGATTTAGTGCAGAATTGGTGCAGAACTGCAGCAGATTTTTCTGCTGCAGAAACGCTGCAGAACTGCACTGTGATTTACAGTACAATGTAAATCAATGTGAAAAGAAAAAAGCTGTGCACATGGTGCAGAAAAATCTGCGCAGAAACGCTGCAGATTTCAAAGAAGTGCACGTCGCTTCTTTTGTGCAGTTCTGCAGCGTTTCTGCGCAGATTTTTCTGCACCATGTGCACAGCTTTTTTCTTTTCACATTGATTTACATTGTACTACACAGAAACTGCACAGAAACTGCACAGAAACTGCATAGAAACTGCACAGAAACTGCATAGAAACTGCACAGAAACTGCATCAAATCTGCAGATGCAGATTTAGTGCAGAAAATTCTGCACCACATTTCCTACGTGTGCACATAGCCTTAGAGTTGCACAAATCAGAAGTGGCGTTGGACAGAGGGGTTCTCTGACCAGGTTGTGGAGTGATTTTGCAATGACCGCAGACAGGACAGGTACTGCAGCATCAATTCAAAGTGACAGGAGACGACATTTGTCCAGTATGGTTACTAACTATTTTTCATCCCTTATCAATGTTCTCCCTCAACCGTCATTTCCATTTGATTACTGGGCATCCAAAATAGACACCTGGCCTGAATTGGCAGAATATGCATTGCAGGAGCTTGCTTGCCCAGCAGCTAGTGTGCTATCAGAAAGAGTATTCAGTGCTACTGGTTCAATATTGACCGAAAAAAGTACTCATCTGGCTACCCAAAATGTTGATTATCTAACCTTCATTAAAATGAACCACTCATGGATTTCGAATTATTTTGCCCCACTTTTCCCGGCTGACACCTAGCTTTCCTATAAAAAGGTCTTGCTTGTGGACTGGTCTTACTGACTGTTCCAATCTCTTAATCTGCAGCAGCTGTTTGTCCAGCATACAACATGTTTACACCTCCCTAAATGCGCTAACTCCCCCCCACGGGGCCGTGGTCTCGCCACTTGGCGCAAGCACCCGTGAGAGTGCCGTTTGTCTGAAGAGGTGGGTGTGCCCGCTTTTGGCCGACAGCACTGCCACTGGGTCCATCATAGTACAATAAAGTGTCTCTGGCGGTGGTGGCGCGCAACCAACATCAGACATACCGTTGTAACATGAAGGGCCCTGGGCCTGTACCGCCGGCCACAAGAGAGTTCCTCCCCCAGCTCAAACAGTGCTCTACCACTTGCAAAATTATCTCTCACTAGTGTTGAGCATTCCGATACCGCAAGTATCGGGTATCGGCCGATACTTGCGGTATCGGAATTCCGATACCGAATTCCGATACTTCCCGCGTATCGGATATCGGAATCGGAAGTTCCCAGAATTCAAACTGCACACAGCAGCCAATGAGGAATGAATGGAAGTGTGGGCACATCCTGTTTAGCATGGTGGGCATGTAACTACTGGCAAGGCTGTGATTGGCTGCTGAACTGATGTCACCATGCCCTATAAAAAACGCTGCCGCCATTTTGCGCTCACTCTGCTGTGATTTCAGTTAGGGACAGGACGCTGTGTTCTAACTGAGGGCCAGTTGAGATAGCTAATTGCTTTATTTTGCTTTTCCAAGGCTAATTTAGCAAACGCTGTGTGTTCACCTTGCTCTTGCCTTGCAGCGCTGTTTTAACAGCGTTCTGCAAGGTCTCTGTGTGTGTGTGTGTGTGCAGCTCACTCTGTAGTCTGTGTACAGCCATATACCCGGTTGTATTCAGCTCAGGGGGGGTTCACACTGCCTCATACAGTTCTATCCATTGTCCTTTTTTGCTCATAGTGCAGCCTGCTGCAAATTTTTTCTAAAATTTCCTATTAGTGTTTTTCCACTTGTCTCCAGCTAAATTGTGGAAAAACACTACATAGGATAACCTAGAGGGGGGGTTTTGGGCCTTGCAGCGCCGTTTACGGCTGTCTGCACGGTCTCCGTGTGAGCGCAGCTCGCCCTGTAGTCTGTGTGCAGCCACAGCCGGTTGTATTCAGCTCAGGGTGCGTCACTGCCTCATACCATGAAAAAACTTTTCCTTTTTTTCAAAAAGTGCAGCCTGCTGAAAATTTTTCCAAAAATTTCCTATTAGTGTCTTTCCACCCGTCTCCAGCTAAATAGTGGAAAAACACTACATAGGATAACCTAGAGTGGGGTTTTTGGGCCTTGCAGCGCCGTTTACGGCTGTCTGCACGGTCTCCGTGTGAGCGCAGCTCACCCTGTAGTCTGTGTGCAGCCACAGCCGGTTGTATTCAGCTCAGGGTGCGTTACTGCCTCATACCGTTAAATAACTTGTCCTTTTTTTGAAATAGTGCAGCCTGTTGAAATTTTTTTTTAAAATTTCCTATTAGTGTCTTTCCACCCGTATCCAGCTAAATAGTGGAAAAACACTACATAGGATAACCTAGAGGAGGGTTTTTGGGCCTTGCAGCGCCGTTTACGGCTGTCTGCACGGTCTCCGTGTGAGCGCAGCTCGCCCTGTAGTCTGTGTGCAGCCACAGCCGGTTGTATTCAGCTCAGGGTGCGTCACTGCCTCATACCGTTGAATAACTTGTCCTTTTTTTCAAATAGTGCAGCCTGTTGAAAATTTTTCCAAAAATGTCCTATTAGTGTCTTTCCACCCGTCTCCAGCTAAATGGCGGGAAAACACTACATAGGATAACCTAGAGGAGTGTTTTTGGGCCTTGCAGCGCCGTTTACGGCTGTCTGCACGGTCCCCATGTGAGTTAAAGTCGCTCTGTAGCCCGATCTGCAGAAAAAAAAAAGTAAAGTTCACCAAACACCACTTAACACTTGTGTAGGCCACATTTTATCAATAATAAAGTCTAGTCCACACTTTACAACATTAGTGTTTCTTACACCTGTTAGAAGGAGCATTTCGGGAATAAGCACACTAAGGCCTTAGTACTTTTCTGCTTATCTTTATCTGTCAACCAAGATGAAGAGGGCAGGGAGTAAGGCACGTGGGCGTGGGCACGGAGCAGGGAGAGGAGCAGGGAGAGGACGTGGTGATTCTGTGCCTGCTGCGGGCACCGGTGACTCATCATCACTCAGTTTCAGCAGGGAACAGTCCTTCATGCGCAGCTTTGTCGGAGAGCGCCGTGCACCGCTGCTGCGTGAAGATCAAATTGAAGCCGTTGTCGGATGGATGGCAGCTAACGCATCGGCATCGACTTCAATTAGTGCCACATCCTCTCAGGCACAGACCACTGGAGAGCAGCCATCTGTCTCTTCACCACCTGCCAAATTGGCCAGGCAGTCAGAGAGCCCAGGACAGGAGCCGTCTCTACTTCTGTTCTCTGAATCTCTTGGCTTGGAAACAGGGGGCCAGCCAAGCAGCATTGGAGAAATGGAAGAAGAGGCAGTGTGCAGTGATGCCCAACAGCTTTGTCTCTCTGACTCTGAAGAGGCGGGTGGGCCAGTGCCTGCGGTGACCACAGCGCAGTACGCATCTGATGATGAAACTCAGGTGCCGCTTTCTGGTGCGTACTGTGCTGCCGAGACTACCCAGGAGGAGCAGTTGGTGGCAGAGGGTAGTGGAGATGATGAGGTCCTTGACCCATCGTGGCGTGAGGAACAGGAAGGTGGTGGGAGCAGCTCTGAGGAAGAGATTCCCCTAACGGGCCAAAGAGGGAGAGGGAGGGGGAAGACTGCTGAGCCTGTAGCCTCCACTTTGGCACCCGTTAGGAGCCTGTCTCTTTCAAAAGCCAAAAAGGGCGCTCACAAGACTTGCAGTGCCTGGTCCTTTTTTGACACAGTTGCAGATGACATTTGTTTTGTCAAATGCAAGCTGTGTCATCAGAAAGTCAAAAGAGGTAAAAGTGTCAGCAACCTCAATACCACAAATATGTGGAAACATGTGCGGACCAGGCACGCGGTGGAGTTACAAAAACACACTGAAGACCTAGGCCAACCAACAGTGGCAGCTACCACCTCTTCAGCTCGTGTTGCCTCTTCCTCCAGCTCACGCACAGCTGGTTTGGCTTCCTCCCAGGATCGCCATGGAAGAACCTCTGGCACTGTTGTCCAGAGACCTAGTGTAATTCCACCCACAGCACCACATTCCCAGTCATCCTCACACTCCCAGTCTACTCTACAGCCATCGGTAGTATAGGCATGGGAGAAAAGGCGGGCATTCTCGGCCAACCGCCCCCGAGCACAGGCTCTGAATGCAGGCATTGCCAAACTTCTGTCACTGGAAATGCTCTCATTCAGGCTGGTGGAGACTGACAGCTTCCGTGACTTGATGGCATTGGCAGTCCCACAGTACAAGGTGCCCAGCCGCTTTTACTTCAGCAGGCAAGCTGTCCCTGCTCTGCACAAGCATGTGGAGGGACACATAAAACACGCGCTACTGAACACCGTCAGTAGCAAGGTCCACCTCACCACCGATGCGTGGACCAGTCAACATGGACAGGGGCGATACATTTCTGTCACTGCCCATTGGGTTAATGTTGTTGAGCCAGGTACAGATCGTGCGAGTGGCGCAGGACGTGTCCTGCCCACTCCAAGGATTGCAGGAATCCAGTCTGTACGCATTGACTCCTCCTCATACACAAGTTCCTCAGAATCATCGCTGCAGGAGCCGTCACAGTCCACCTCCACATGGACCCGTGAACGTTTACCTGTTACGACCGACATGAGCACAGCCGTGGCCAAACGTCAACAGGCCGTCTTGAAACTAGTTTCTTTGGGGAATCAAAGCCACACAGCGCAGGAGCTCTGGAATGCTATCAAGCAGGAGAGCGATGTGTGGTTAGTGCCAGCAAATCTCCAGCCAGGCATGGTAGTGTGTGACAATGGCCGAAATCTGGTGGCAGCTTTGGCCATTGGCAACCTCACTCACATCCCATGTCTGGCACATGTGCTCAATTTGGTTGTGCAGAGTTTTCTGAGGGACTTTCCGGATCTTGATGCACTGCTGCACAACGTCCACCTAGAGTGTGCTCACTTGCGGCGTTCCAGCTTGGCAAGATCCCGCATTGCTGCTCTGCAGCGCCGATTCCGCCTTCCGGAACACCGCATCATATGTGACCTACCTACCAGGTGGAATTCCACGTTACATATGTTGGAGCGGTTGTGTGAGCAGCAGCAAGCAGTAATGTAGTACCAGCTGCATCAGGCGCAAAAAAGTCACAGTCAGCGCCGATCAGACTTCACAACCACAGAGTGGGCCACTATGAAGGACGTCTGCCAGGTTTTGCGTCCTTTTGATTATTCCACGTGGATGGCAAGTGCAGATGATGCACTAGTCAGCATGACTGTCCCCCTTATCTGCCTGCTTCAACAAACTTTGCAAGTGTTAAGGGATGATGTTGTGGAAGAGGTGGAGGATGAGGAGTCACCTTTTCCATCAGCTTCTGGAGAGTCAGCGCCACGTGGTTCCTCACAAAGGGGTACGCAGGGGCCACTTTGTGAGGAGGATGAGGAGGAGTCAATGTAGGAGGAAGAGCTCCGTCCAGAGGAGGGAGTGACACAATTGTCCAGTGGTCAGTGTGTACAGCGAGGGTGGGGTGATGACGAGCGGGCAGAGATCATGTCTCAAGCAGGGGACAGCATTTCTGGGGCAGTTGGCAGTCTGCAGCACATGGTGGATTTCATGCTGCAGTGCCTGAGAAACGACCGCCGCATCGACCACATTCTCAACATGCCTGATTATTGGGTGTTCACCCTCCTCGATCCTTGCTACCGAGACAACGTCCAAAACCTCATCCCAGCGTTGACCCGGGAGCGTAAAATGCGGGAGTACCACGACACACTGGTGAATTCCATCATCTTCGCCAGTCCAACTGAGAGGAGTGCTGCTAGTGCTTTACAGAGCAGCTCAGTGCGTCGAGGCAGCGGGGGAGGCTCTGCACAAAGAGGGAGCAGAAGCAGTGCCTCTGCCCAAGGCAAGACCAGTATGGCACAACTGTGGCAAACTTTTGTGTGCCCGCCCCAAATGTCTACACCATCACTGGCGGCTCCAGTCAGCAGGAGGCAACGGTTCCGTCAGATGGTGACAGACTACATGGCTTGCCCTCTTACTGTACTCCCAGACGGCTCTTCCCCGTTCAAGTTTTGGGTCTCTAAGCTGGATACATGGCCAGAGCTAAGCCAGTATGCATTGGAGGTGCTGGCTTGCCCTGCGGCTA
Organism: Ranitomeya imitator; assembly: GCF_032444005.1. Classification (NCBI taxonomy): domain Eukaryota; kingdom Metazoa; phylum Chordata; class Amphibia; order Anura; family Dendrobatidae; genus Ranitomeya; species Ranitomeya imitator. The sequence goes on along the minus strand of NC_091287.1, from coordinate 334,237,630 downwards.
GTGTCTTATCGGAACGTGTCTTTAGTGCTGCAGGTGGTGTACTAACAGACCGTCGCATGCGACTATCCTCCAATAACGTTGACCGGCTTACTTTCCTGAAAATGAACCAGGCCTGGTTCTCGCAGGAATTTGCCACTCCTCTGCCTGATTAAGTAATTGGGTGTCATCCAGGTCTCCTGATGTGTTCATCTTTCTACCACCTGAACTGCTATTCCTGGGCTCCAACACCGCCAGTTGCGGCTCAGAAGTGCAGGCTGCACAGTCAAAACATACGACTCAGTGTTATTGGGTTTCAGTAACGTCAGCTGATCCCCAGCTGTGTAGCTGGCAATGTGTCCTGCGACCACCACGCTGGCACAACAACCTAAATGTAAGGGAACCCCCCCCCCCCCCGGCGTTTGTTACTGAAAGAGCCACCTTGTGCAGCAGTAATGCTGCACAAGGAAAAGGTAGCTCTTTTAGTTTAGCTCCTTGCACACGCAGAACTTAACACTTATAAAATGTGTTCACTGATACCGTTATACCGTCCCGGAGCTGGGACTTTCCTTCGTAATGTGACGCAGCACAGCCGTCATTCCTACCCCCTTGGTGCCATGCGCTGCCTCCTCAGCGTTGTTTTAAGCTGTCACGGAGCCTGCGCTGTTCTGTTATCCCTTGGCCATGCCCAATTTGCGCTGCCTGTCTTCTGACATAATTTGGTGTCAGGCTGGCTGCGCCTGTGCGCCCGCGCTGCCCGAGATCCCGCCTCGCAGTGTCTTCTGATTGAATCACACTGCGAGCCTGGGATCCATGGGCATGCGCAGTGCATATCTTCCCCTCGGGCTCTCGCTCATCTGCCTCCGCCTTCTTTAGACTGTGCGCCGTCAGCTGATCCCTAATAGCATGCCACGGCCGTGACGCCGCACAGTCTGAAGAAGAGGGAAGGAGGGGAGTCGAGGATATTCACTGTGCATGCCCATGGATCCAAGGCCCCCAGTGGGATTACATTAGACGACACTGCGAGGTGGGATCTGGAGCAGCGTGGACGCACAGGCACTGACAGCCTGACACCAAATTATGTCAGAAGACAGGCAGCGCAAATTGGGCATGGCCAAGGGATAACAGAACAGCGCAGGCTCCGTGACAGCTTAAAACAACGCTGAGGAGGCAGCGCACGGCACCAAGGGGATAGGAATGACAGCTGTGCTGCGTCCCATTACGAAGGAAATTCCCACCTCCGGGACGGTTTTACGGTATAAGGGGCACATTTTTAGTGTTTACTTCTGTGTTTGCAAGGAGCATAATTGAAAGAGCAACCATTTCCTTTTGCATCCTTAGTGCTGCACAAGATGGCTCTTTCAGCTACAAACGTCTTGGGGGGGGTTAAAGGTTCCCTTTCAACTTCCTCCAATCAGGATTCGGCCTACACTCTGTTCCTCTGCTCCTCCTGCTGTCCCTGGGCTCTAACACCGCCAGTTGGTGCCTGGAAGTGCTGTCTGCACAGTCAACAGTCGCTCTTCTGTTATTGGGGTTCAGTAACGTCAGCTGATCCCCAGCTGTGTGTGCGGCAATACCTCCAATCTGCTCCTCCTGCTGTCCCTGGGCTCTAACACCGCCAGTTGGTGCCTGGAAGTGCTGTCTGCACAGTCAACAGTCGCTCCTCTGTTATTGGGGTTCAGTAACGTCAGCTGATCACCAGCTGTGTATCCGGCAACGTGTCATGCGACCGCCACGCTGGCACAACAAAAATGTAAGGGAACCTGTCCCCCCCCCCCTAAGCATTTGTTACTGAAAGAGCCACCTTGTGCAGCACTAATACTGCACAGGGAAAAGGTCGTTCTTTAAATTATGCTCCTTGGAAACGCTGAACTACACACTCATGTAATGTGTCCCCTCACACCGTCAAACCGTCCCGGAGGTGGGACCTTCCTTTGTAATGTGACGCAGCACAGCCGTCATTCCTACCCCCTTGGCTCCGTGCGCTGCCTCCTTAGCGTTGTTTGATTCTGTCATGGACCCTGCGCTGTTATGTTATCCCTTGGCCATGCACAGTTTGCGCTGCCCGTCCTCTGACATCATTTGTTGTCATCCTGGCTGCGCCTGTGTGTCCACGCTGCCCGAAATCCCACCTCGCAGTGTCGTCTAATGTGATCCCACAGTGGGCCTGGTATCCATGGCCATGCGCAGTGCATATACTAGCCTCTCACTCCCCTTCTTCACGCTTCTTCAGACTAGGCGGCGTCAGCTGATCCCTAATAGCATGCCACGGCCATGACGCCGCACAGTCTGAAGAAGCAGGAAGGAGGGGAGTGAGAGGCGATGATATGCACTGCACATGCCCATGGATCCCAGGCCCACAGTGGGATTACATTAGATGACACTGCGAGGTTGGATCTCGGGCAGCTTGGACGCACAGGCACTGCCAGCCTAACACCTAAATGATGTCAGAAGACGGGCACTGCTAACTGTGCATGGCCAAGGGATAACATTACAGCGCGGGCTCCGTGACAGAACCAAACAACGTTGAGGAGGTGGCGCACGGCACCAAGGGGGTTGGAATGACGGCTGTGCTGTGTCACATTACAAAGGAAAGTCCCACCTCCGGGACGGTTTAACGGTGTGAGGGGACACATTATATGAGTGTGTACTTCAGCGTTTGCAAGGAGCATAATTTAAAGAGCCACCATTTTCCATGTGCAGTATTACTACTGTACAAGATGGCTCTTTCAGCAACAAATGCCTGGGGGGGGTTAAAGGTTCCCTTTCATCTTGCTCCACTGCAGGCTTCGGCCTACACTCTGCTCCTCTTTGATTCCCTGGGTTTCAACACTGTCAGTTGCCACCTGGAAGTGTTGTCTACACAGAAAAAACACTCGCTGATGTGTCAGTGGGGTTCAGCACCGCCAGCTGTTCCCCTGCTGTGTAGTCGGCAACGTGTCCAGCACAAGCCACGCTGGCACAACAGAACAAAAGCTGCCACCAGTGCAGGCTTCGGCCTACACTCTGCTCCTCTCCTCCTCCTGCTGTCCCTGGGCTCTAACACCGCCAGTTTTTGCCCGGACGTGCTAGCTGCACAGAGAAAAACACCAGCCAATGTGTCAGTGGGGTTCAGCACCGCCAGCTGTTCCCCAGCTGTGTAGCTGGCAACGTGTCCTGCAAACGCCATGCAGGCACCTGAACTGAAATTAAAGGGAACCTGCCCCCCCCAGGTGTTTCTATGTATAACAGCCACCTTGTACAGCAGTACTGCTGCATTTGAACAAGGTGGCTGACTTTTTCTCCTTGCCCACGTCGAACTCAACAAACACGTACAAAATGTGTCTCATTAGAGACCATTACAGTGTCCCTGAGGTGTGACTTTCCTTTTTAATGACACGCAGCACCCCCTTGGTAGCGCTGCCCGTCTTCTGACATCATTGGTTGGCTGGCTGTGCCTGTGCGTCCGCCCTGCCCGACACAACGCCCCTCGTTGTCTGATCTATTTTGACTGCGAGGGTGTGATTGATGGGCATGTGCAGTGCATATATTCGCCTGTCTTCACTCATCTCCTTCCGCCTTCTTCAGACTGTGCGGCCTCATGGCCGCGGCATGCGATAAGGGATCAGCGGAGGCCGCCCAGTCTGAAGCAGGTGTAAGGACGTGAGTGAGCGGCGAAAATATATACTGTGCAAGGCCATTAATCCCAGCTCTGCAGTGTGACTTTATTAAAAGACACTGCGGGTCTGGGATTCATGGCCATCGCTAATCGCACCGGCCGACATGAAATGAGGTGAGAAGACAGGCAGCGCTCACAGCGCATGGCCAAGTGCTAACAAGAGCGCAGACTCCTGTACAGCAAATAACAACGATCAGGAGGCTGCGCCCAGCACCAAGGCGTTATTTTTGTGCACCTGTGCTGCGTCTCCTTAAAAAGACAAGTCACGCCTCCAATACAGTTCTACAGTACAATGGGCAAAATTGTGTATGTCTTTCATTCTGCCTGTGCAATGAGCAAAATTTAAAGAGCAACCTTTCACTTGTGGAGCATTACTGCTGCACAAGGTGTGGCTCTTCTACATTGTAACACCTGAGGGTGGGTTAAAGGTTACCTTTGAAATTGGTTCAATTAGGCTTCGGCCTACACTCTGCTCCTCTCCTCCTCCTTGTGACCCTGGGCTCTAACACCGCCAGTTGGGGCCCGGATGTGCTAGCTGCACAGAGAAAAACACCAGCCAATGTGTTAGTGGGGTTCAGCACCGCCAGCTGTTCCCCTGCTGTGTAGCCGGCATCGTGTCCAGCACAAGCCACGCTGGCACAACAGACCAAAAGCTGCCACCAGTGCAGGCTTTGGCCTACACTCTGCTCCTCTCCTCCTGCTGACCCTGGGCTCTAACACCGCCAGTTTTTGCCCGGACGTGCTAGCTGCACAGAGAAAAACACCAGCCAATGTGTTAGTGGGGTTCAGCACCGCCAGCTGTTCCCCTGCTGTGTAGCCGGCAACGTGTCCTGCAAACGCCACGCAGGCACCTGAACTGAAATTAAAGGGACCCTGCCCCCCCAGGTGTTTCTATGTATAACAGCCACCTTGTACAGCAGTAATGCTGCATTTGTACATGGTGGCTGACTTTTTCTCCTTGCCCACGTGGAACTCAACACGTACAAAATGTGTCTCATTAGAGACCATTACATTGTCCCTGAGGTGTGATTTTCTTTTTTAATGACACGCAGCACCCCCAATGGTAACGCTGGCCGTCTTCTGACATCGTTGGTTGGCTGCCTGTGCCTGTGCGTCCGCCCTGCCCGACACAACGCCCGTCGTTGTCTGATGTATTTTGACTGCGAGGGTGTGATTGATGGGCACGAGCAGTGCATATCTTCGCCTGTCTTGACTCCCCTGCTTCCGTCTTCTTCAGACTGTGTGGCCTCATGGCCGCGGCATGCGATAAGGGATCAGCTGAGGCCGTCCAGTCTGAAGCAGGTGTAAGGACATGTGTGAGCGGCGAACATATTTACTGCGCAAGGCCACGAATCCCAGCCCCGCAGTGTGACTTTATGAAAAGACACTGTGGGTCTGGGATTCATGGCCATCGTTAACCGCAGCGGCCAACATGAAATGAGGTCAGAAGACGGGCAGCGCCAACAGGGCATGGCCAAGGGCTAACACAAGAGCGCAGACTCCTGTACAGCAAATAACGACGCTCAGGAGGATGCGCCCAGCACCAAGGCGTTATTTTGGACACCTGTGCTGCGTCTCCTTAAAAAGACAAGTAACGCCTCCAATACAGTTTTACTGTACAATGGGCAAAATTGTGTACGTCTTTCATTCTGCGTGTGCAATGAGCAAAATTTAAAGAGCAACCTTTCACTTGTGGAGCATTACTGCTGCACAAGGTGTGGCTCTTCTAAATTGTAACACCTGAGGGTGGGTTAAAGGTTACCTTTGAAATTGGTTCAATTAGGCTTCGGCCTACACTCTGCTCCTCCTTCAGACCCTGGGCTCTAACACCGCCAGTTTTTGCCCGGAAGTGCTAGGTGCACAGAGAAAAACACCAGCCAATGTGTCAGTGGGGTTCAGCAACGCCAGCTGTTCCCCCGCTGTGTAGCCGACAACGTGTCCTGCAAACGCAACGCAGACACAAAGCTGCCTCCAGTGCAGGCTTCGGCCTACACTCTGCTCCCCCTACTTACCCTTTGCTCCAACACCACTAGTTGGGGCTCTAGGAAGACAATCTTGAATAGGCAACGCATCCGGGTTCCAGCACCGTCAGCTGGTTCTCGGCAGTGTCTTTGTCACGGGTACTCCCTCCTGCCCAGCCTGGTTCCAGCACCGTCAGCTGGTTCCGGGTAGTGTCAAGCTCACTGAGACGCCTATGCGTTGCCCCGTCGTGTTGCGGTCGGGTTAGCCAACTCCATGGTGCCTCCAGTTTAGGAGCTTCCTATGTGGGCTGCGGGAATTGGCAATCAAGGCTGGTTCTGTAGTGCCAGTAGGCCAAGCTCCCCCTGTAGGACTGTTGGTGTTCGGTAACTGCGGCAGCCTCGCGGCCTAGCTGTTCTCTCCTCTCCTGTGGACCTTCTGGTCCACATCCTGGTTCCAGCACCGTCAGCTGGTTCTGGGCTGAGCCTTTGGCTTGGGTGCCTCCTTCTGGGTATCCGAGTTCCGCCAACGCCAGGCGGTCCTTGGTAGTGCTTTTAAGCGCGGGCACCTACAGCTTAGTAACCGGGTTCCAGCACCGTGAGCTGGTCCTCGGTGCCATTGGCTCTTGCACACTTGGGCAACGCATCCGGGTTCCAGTACCGTCAGCTGGTTCTTGGCAGTGTTTTTGTCACGGGTACTCCCTCGTGCCCAGCCTGGTTCCAGCACCGTCAGCTGGTTCCGGGTAGTGTCAAGCTCACTGAGACGCCTATGCGTTGCCCCGTCGTGTTGCGGTCGGGTTAGCCAACTCCATGGTGCCTCCAGTTTAGGAGCTTCCTATGTGGGCTGCGGGAATTGGCAATCAAGGCTGGTTCTGTAGTGCCAGTAGGCCAAGCTCCCCATGTAGGACTGTTGGTGTTCGGTAACTGCGGCAGCCTCGCGGCCTAGCTGTTCTCTCCTCTCCTGTGGACCTTCTGGTCCACATCCTGGTTCCAGCACCGTCAGCTGGTTCCGGGCTGAGCCTTTGGCTTGGGTGCCTCCTTCTGGGCATCCGAGTTCCGCCAATGCCAGGCGGTCCTTGGTAGTGCTTTTAAGCGCGGGCACCTACAGCTTAGTAACCGGGTTCCAGCACCGTCAGCTGGTCCTCGGTGCCATTGGCTCTTGCACACTTGGGCAACGCATCCGGGTTCCAGTACCGTCAGCTGGTTCTCGGCAGTGTTTTTGTCACGGGTACTCTCTCGTGCCCAGCCTGGTTCCAGCACCGTCAGCTGGTTCTGGGTAGTGTCAAGCTCACTGAGACGCCTATGCGTTGCCCCGTCGTGTTGCGGTCGGGTTAGCCAACTCCATGGTGCCTCCAGTTTAGGAGCTTCCTATGTGGGCTGCGGGAATTGGCAATCAAGGCTGGTTCTGTAGTGCCAGTAGGCCAAGCTCCCCCTGTAGGACTGTTTGTGTTCGGTAACTGCGGCAGCCTCACGGCCTAGCTGTTCTCTCCTCTCCTGTGGACCTTCTGGTCCACATCCTGGTTCCAGCACCATCAGCTGGTTCCGGGCTGAGCCTTTGGCTTGGGTGCCTCCTTCTTGGTATCCGAGTTCCGCCAACGCCAGGCGGTCCTTGGTAGTGCTTTTAACACTAGAAGTCCCGGGAATTTCAAGATCCCCCCTGAAGTCCTGAGAGAGGGTCAAATGACCCTCAGTCCATATTGACACCTTAATTAGCATCCTTTCATTTGTAAATGTGCTCTTGCCTGAGGAATCTGCATGGGGGATTATCTAAGATAAGAATGTGTAAACATAAGAATGCAAGCTATTCCTGAGTATGGGGGTTGCTGCTCACAATAAAATCCTATTTTGGTTTCTCCCTGAGTGTGGGGGAGAAACCTATTTTGTTCACAGGAAAGAAAATGGAGAGAAGGCACACCATTGAAGAGGTATTGGAACTGATTCTGAGCAACACAAACCCTTCAGACTCAGATGGAGAAGACACAGTCCTTCAACCGGCACATGTGGGGTCTGTGCTGACACATGCCGTAGGCACGGACATACGGGACACATGTTCCCCTATGGCCCCATTCCGCACGAACTGTGTCTCTGTGTGGAGCACATGCGTGTCCGTCTGCTCCACACAGAGACATGTCCGTTGTTTTGCGGAAGCACAACCGTTTTTTGCCAAAAACGTCCATGCACACAGATGTCATCCGTGTGACTTCCATGTGCACGGACCACGGAGGAAAGTGAAAAGCCTAAAAATAAAGAATTTCATATTCACCTCAGTCCAGCGCTGACAGTTCCTCTCACTTCCGGTGCCGCTCATTAGGCTATGAATAATCACTTCACTGAGCCCAAGAGTGAACCGGAAGTGAGAGGAGAAGAGGCGCTGGAGGGAGGTGAGTATGTGGTGACAGCAGACAGCGCTATCTGTGGATTCACGGATAGCACACGGACATCACCCACGGTGCATGGGGGCCAAAAGGGATCCTGTTCTGCTTGTTTCAAAAACGGACAGAACAGGATGCCAAAAAAGGCAGTGTGAGTTACCTATTGTATTTCCTGACTATCTTTTTTATTTTGAACCAAAACAAAATGCTTATTTGAAATTATTTATCTTGCAGATGAGGAGACTCCGCCTCTACCAAAAAAGAGAGCTCGGTTGGTGAGTGAGCCAACAGAGACCACAAAAGATGGCACAGTGTGGCATGAAGTACAAGTGGGGAAACATCTCCATTTGACCCCAATAGAACCGTACCCTACAGATGGAGAGCTAAGTGCTAAGGCCAGACGAAGTGTCCAGAGTCGCCTTCAGAGCTTCCTCTGTTTTATCAGTCTTGACATGCTTCGTAGCATTGAAGAATGGACTACTCAACATGCACGTCACAAGGAGCAGGTGGATTGGTTCATGGGTCTCCCGGAACTAATGGCATTTATTTCAGTCATTATCTTGCGGGGGGTGACCAAGGTTCCAACACTACGTGACAGCTGGTCAGCAAACCTGGGAAACCCAAGGATCATTGCCACTATGACCCGAAACCGCAGAACTGTAACCACGGACAATTTCTTTACATCATAGTCACTTGCACAACGACTGCTTAGCCGGGAAACCACTATCCTTGGCACAGTCAACAAGAGTCGCCGGGAAATTCCTCAATCCGCTAGACAGATGGACCGCACTGAATTCACCACTCAGGTGTTTTCAACCACTGGTGCCACACTGACAGTGTATGCACCCAAACGAAAGAAGGCCGTCTACATTCTCAGCAGCATGCACAGCGTGGTTGAGACTGAGGATACCAACAAAAGGAAGTCAAACACGGTCACACAATACAACCACACAAAGTGCGGTGTGGATGTAATGGACCAAATGGTGCGGGAGTACAGCATGCGTGCAGGAACACGGAGATGGCCAGTCGCCGTGTTCTACAACATGATTGACATGGCAGCACTCAATGCTCATGTTCTTTATCAGGCATGCACTGGGGTGCAGGAGAGACGGGTGGACTTCCTGGTTGAGCTTGCAAAAGAGTTAGGTGGCCGCCATGTGACTGAAAAGAAGGCACGCAAGGAGAAACTCCTTTGGCAACTTCCTTCCACACCCAGCCCTGGCAAAAGGGTGAAGTGTCAGGTCAACCATCGATGCACGAACAATTGTGCAACTGAGAGATGTGTTGACTGCTACAAATACACGTGTGGCAAATGTACCAGGGACATACCCAGGCAGTGCCAGGTATGTTCCGACATGTTCAGACAGACTGCTGAGTGAGTGCTGAAATGCTAGTCACACAAGGACATGCCACTCACACACACATGCAGCCTATGGAAAATATGTGTGGAATTGTTTTATTCCTTGTATTTTTTTAACATTTGTATAACAAAAATAAAAAGCATCCTTTGATGCGTGCTCCTTTACTCCCCTACCCCCATGTATTTGTCTTTACCTTTTCCCCCCTCCCCTCTTCCCACTCCTCCACCAACATCCCTCCCTGTTGTATAATTTGATTATATTGTTTTCTTGTTCACTGTTTGATCACATTTGTTTGGCCATGCCGCTTATAAACTGCTCATCTTGAAAATGTGACTATTTGTTTGATGTTGGTGTGAAATAACCCTTTAGTGAAAAAAAAATCTTATTGGTTTTTAAAAAAAATAAAAAGCATCAAAACAAATAACAGTTGTTCTTTTGTATATTTTTCACACTAAAATTTCAGTCCTCTTGTGCAAATTTTTTTTCGCGCCAAATTTGCACAAGAATGAACATGCTGCAATTTTTTTTCGCTAGTGTGATTGAGGCCTAAAGGTACAGTTACACGATACGATCTCGTTGACGATATCATTTGAAAACGTCACATGATCACGTCGTTCATGCAATGACGTTTTCACATCGTTGCGTGGAACGTGAAGATATCGGACGAACACATCGTTGGATCGCTGATCGCAGATTTGAGGTCAGGATCTCAAATCTGACGATCCTCGTCCAATTATGTGTCAGAAGATGTGCAGCATCGTTCAGTGTAACGCTGAGATGAACGATTTTGGTCTAAATTCTCCTATTCCTGCCATTATGAAAAATCGCTCTGCAAACGTTTGCAATGAGGCTAACGCAGAGCCAAAATTTACATCGTTAACAAGATAGTTGCATGTGACGCCTCTTGGACGATTTGAAACTGATTGCACGAACGATGTGATCACGTGACATTTCTAACTATATCGTCGACGAGATCGTAACATGTAACGGTACCTTTGACTGCTGCGGATCCGCAGCAGTTTCCCCTGAGTTTACAGTACAATGTAAACTTATGGGAAACAAAAAACGCATGCTGCAGAAAAATCTGCGCGGAAACACTGCGGATTACATTCAGCAGCATGTCACTTCTTTTCTGCGGATTTTCACCTGCTCCAATAGGAAACTGCAGATGAAAATCCGCAGAAGAAACCGCAGTAAAAAATGCGATAAATCCGCAGTAAAAACCGCAACGGGTTTTCACTGCGGATTTTGGAATTCCGCTGCGGAAAAATCCGCAGTGGAATCCGCAAAGTGTGCACATAGCCTTAGACACAAATGCTTCTGGTCATTACTCACAGCTGTACCTTGCTCTAAAATTTCTAATTCTCTATTTAAAATATATAAAAAATGATTCATTGTTTCAGCGCTTTTTTGCACAAATAATACTAAACTAAATACAATATGTATAGTCTTTATATTATCAAATACAATGAACTGAACAGAACTAAAGGTACCGTCACACATAGCGACGCTGCAGCGATACCGACAACGATCCGGATCGCTGCAGCGTCGCTGTTTGGTCGCTGGAGAGCTGTCACACAGACAGCTCTCCAGCGACCAACGATCCCGAGGTCCCCGGTAACCAGGGTAAACATCGGGTAACTAAGCGCAGGGCCGCGCTTAGTAACCCGATGTTTACCCTGGTTACCATCCTAAAAAGTAAAAAAACAAACGCTACATACTTACCTACCGCTGTCTGTCCTCGGCGCTCTGCTTCTCTGCTCTGGCTGTGAGCGCCGGGCAGCCAGAAAGCAGAGCGGTGACGTCACCGCTCTGCTTTCCGGCTGACCGACGCTCACAGTCAGTGCAGGAGGAGTGCAGAGCACAGCGCTGGAGGACAGACGGCTGTAGGTAAGTATGTACTGTTTGTTTTTTTACTTTTAGGATGGTAACCAGGGTAAACATCGGGTTACTAAGCGCGGCCCTGCGCTTAGTTACCCGATGTTTACCCTGGTTACCAGCAAAGACATCGCTGAATCGGTGTCACACACGCCGATTCAGTGATGTCTACGGGGAGTCCAGCGATGAAATAAAGTTCTGGACTTTCTTCCCCGACCAGCGATCTCCCAGCAGGGGCCTGATCGCTGCTGCCTGTCACACTGGACGATATCGCTAGCGAAGACGCTGCAACGTCACGGATCGCTAGCGATATCGTCTAGTGTGACAGTACCTAAACTTGAAACTTGAAACTACATGGGTAAACTCGATGGAAAACGGCAAACAACCTCCTGTGGTGCAACAGTAATGGCCTTAATTACAGAACAAAAGACAGTGAATAGAGATAAGATAAGCTATAGATAAAATCCTTTAGGTCATTTGACCCTTCTCTGGGTTTCAAAGGTAGAAATGTCAAATGACCCCTCTCTGGGACTTCTAGTGTTAAGCGCGGGCACCTACAGCTCAGTAACCGGGTTCCAGCACCGTCAGCTGGTCCTCGGTGCCATTGGCTCTTGCACACTTGGGCAACGCATCCGGGTTCCAGTACCGTCAGCTGGTTCTCGGCAGTGTTTTTGTCACGGGTACTCCCTCGTGCCCAGCCTGGTTCCAGCACCGTCAGCTGGTTCCGGGTAGTGTCAAGCTCACTGAGACGCCTATGCGTTGCCCCGTCGTGTTGCGGTCGGGTTAGCCAACTCCATGGTGCCTCCAGTTTAGAAGCTTCCTATGTGGGCTGTGGGAATTGGCAATCAAGGCTGGTTCTGTAGTGCCAGTAGGCCAAGCTCCCCCTGTAGGACTGTTGGTGTTTGGTAACTGCGGCAGCCTCGCGGCCTAGCTGCTCTCTCCTCTCCTGTGGACCTTCTGGTCCACATCCTGGTTCCAGCACCGTCAGCTGGTTCCGGGCAGAGCCTTTGGCTTAGGTGCCTCCTTCTGGGTATCCGAGTTCCGCCAACGCCAGGCGGTCCTTGGAATTGCTTTTAAGCGCGGGTACCTACAGCTTTGTAACCGGGTTCCAGCTCCGTCAGCTGGTCCTCGGTCGTGCCATTGGCTCTTGCACAGTTGGCCAACGCATCCGGGTTCCCGTACCGTCAGCTGGTTTTCGGCAGTGTCTTTTGCTCTTGTACCTTCTGCTCCCCATCCTGGTTCCAGTACCATCAGCTGGTTCCGGGCAGAGCCTTTGGCTTAGGTGCCTCCTTCTGGGTAACCGAGTTCCACCAATGTCAGGTGGTCCTTGGTAGTGCTTTCAGGCACGGGTACCTCCTGCTTAGTAACCGGGTTCCAGTAACGTCAGCTGGTCCTCGGTAGTTCCATTGGCTCTTGGACCTTCGGCTACCCATCCTGGTTCCAGTACCGTCAGCTGGTTCTCGGCAGTGTCTTTTGCTCTTGTACCTTCTGCTCCCCATCCTGGTTCCAGTAACATCAACTGGTACCGGCAGAGCCTTTGGCTTAGGTGCCTCCTTATGGGTATCCGAGTTCCGCCAACGTCAGGCGGTCCTTGGTAGTGCTTTTTAGCACGGGTACCTCCTGCTTAGTAACTGGGTTCCAGTAACGTCAGCTGGTCCTCGGTAGTTCCATTGGCTCTTGGACCTTCGGGTAGCCAGCCGAGTTCCAGTTCCATCAGCTGGTTCTTGGCATTTTCTCAGCCTTCTTGTACCTTCTGCTACATTTCCAAGTTGAAGACCCTAAGGACGACGACACGGAAGACCACCCCTAAGATGACGACGACACCAGAGACGACAACCACTGAGATGACGACGACCCTGGAGATGACGACCCTGAAGACCACCCCGATGACGACGACGACGACGGCGGAGATGACGACGGCGGAGACGACGACGGCGGAGACGACGACCCTGGAGACGACGACCCTGGAGACGACGACATGGAAGACCGAGAAGCAGAAGAACAAGAGGCTGCAGAACAAAGAGCAGAAGAACATTAAGCATAACACTTAATATCAGAGCAAAAGATATTATCTAAATTATATGCAGAAGAAGACTAAGCAGTGTATGGGGGTGAGTCCGATCCTCCTCGTGGTGCCCCTGGATAAAGCCTGATGCTGCAGGCCAAACTGAACGCGGACAAATGTAACTTTTGTGACTGGCAGAACGGAAGGTGTGATCTTCAAACTTTTATAGATAACAACTACGGGAATGCCTGTCACAAATGAGAATATGATGAAGAAGTAGAATAGGAAGAATAATAATAGTTGAATAAAATGAATATGAAGAATGTAATTAAAAAAAATAGGTAGAAGATGAAGAAGAAGATGAATAAGGTGAAGAAGTTGATGTCAAAGATGCTGATGATGAAGAAGATGAAAGTGTGGGAAAAGTAAAAAAAAAAAGAAGGGGAAGGGCGTGGAATAGTGAAACATCAATATCTGACAAAAAAAAAAAATTTACATAGTCAATATCTTAGTCACTCCGAACGTCTTTAAAAAAAAAAAAAATTATGCTATTCTATTTGATTGGGCTAAACCTCTATGACTTTAATGTCTCCGCCAACTCCCCAAATACATCCTGCATTATTCTTAGTTGTTTTCCTTCATGTAGAATGAACCTACAAGGAAAGAAAGGGTTTATTTTAATTCCGATATTTTGGTCCCATTGACTTGCATTGGGATCGGGTATCGGTATCGGCGATATCCGATATTTTTTGAATATCGGCCGATCCAATCCGATTCCGATACTTTCCGATATCGGAAGGTATCGTTCAACAATATCTCTCACAGCTCCACCAATATTTAGTCTATGCGCTGACATCCTTCAATGCCTGGCACTGACAATACCAATTTGTTGACATGTATGATGCCAGTTAAAATAGTCAGGGTCAGTGTCCTATATTGACACCAGTAAATACTTAGCGTCGCCAAATTACTATGTCTGAAACTCAGCAGAGGAACCCACCCCTGTACCTAAGTATGCCACCCTTTTTTTTTTTTGGTTTAGTTGTTTTGAGAGACATTAACATCTATTTATTTTTGGGGACTACTAACTGTGTCAGACACTCCTTCCAATCGTCCTCCGCTGAACAAACCAATGCTGCCTGTGTACCCCTGCAAGATAATTCGAACTGCATTGAGCCTAATTTTTATTATTTTAGGACTACTAAGTCTGTCTGCGGTCCCTCCTTCCAATAGTCCTCCGCTGACCACACCAATGCCGACCGTGTACCCATGTACCTTTTTTCAAGCTGCAGTGAGCCAACTTTGTGGTGTAAGGTCTACTAGCAGTATCTGTCTGTGCCACTTAATACAGCTGTTCTCCTCTAAAAAAAAAAAAGGCTGGTTTTCAGCCTGTCAGAATTATAAAACTGCACACAAGTTTCGTTGTGGTCTACAAGCTGATTCTTCCGCTCCAAGGTGTTCTCCTGGTTGCCTTTCCTGAGCTTCAATCTTCAGGCTCTCGTTAAATAGTTTTTTAATGGAACAACTGCAGTGGGGCTACTAGTTGGGTTGGGGCCTACTACCAGTGTATGCCGCTCCAAGGTATTCTCCAGGTTGCCTTTCCTGAGCTTCAATCTTCAGGCTCTTGTTAAATAGTTTTTTAATGGAACAACTGCAGTGGAGTTACTAGTTGGGTTGGGGCTTACTACCAGTGTATGCCGCTCCAAGGTGTTCTCCAGGTTGCCTTTCCTGAGCTTCAATCTTCAGGCTCTTGTTAAATAGTTGTTAAATGGAACAACTGCATTTGGCCTACTAGTTGGGTTGGGGCCTACTTCCAGTGTCTGCCACACCAAGGTGTTCTCCTGGTTGCCTTTCCTGAGCTTCAATCTTCAGGCTCTTGTTAAATAGTTGTTAAATGGAACAACTGCATTTGGCCTACTAGTTTGGTTGGGGCCTACTAACGGTGTCTGCTGCTCCAAGGTGTTTTCCAGGTTGCCTTTCCTGAGCTTCAATCTTCAGGCTCTCGTTAAATAGTTTTTTAATCGAACAACTGCAGTGGGGCTACTAGTTGGGTCTGGGTTCTACAAACGGTGTCTTCCGCTCCAAGGTATTCTCCAGGTTGCCTTTCCCTAGCTTCTATCTTCAGGCTCTCGTTAAATTGTTTTTAATATAACACTGCATTTGGCCTACTTGTTTTGTTGGCCCTACCAATGGTGTCTGCCGCTCCTTGATGTTCTCCTCATTTTGAACTGCATTTAGCCTACTTACTGATTTGGGCCTACTCACTGTGTCAGCCTCTCATTACAGTTGTACTCCACTGAACAAAGCAATGCCCCCTGGTTAGTCCTGTTACCAATTTTGAACTGCATTTAGCCCACTTTATTATTTGGGCCTATATCTTTGTTTCCTCCTCATCCTGCCCATTGCCCAGCCAGTGATAGATGAGTCTGCTGGTACATTGACCCAGAACGCTACATTCCCCGTGCACGCTACACAGCAAGAATGTGACCCCTCTGAAAGTCAGGTTCCCCTTCCCGCATACCATAACACATTACACGGGGACAAAGAGGAAGGTGCAGATGAAAGTGCAGGTTCCTTCATCAGGTGGGGGGGGGGAATACTCATTGGCGACGTCACTGGCACAGGGCCCTTCATAGTACGCAAAAAGTGTCGCTGCCGGTGGGAGACGCCCCCGCTGTGCAAACACACCGCCGAACTTTGAGGGGCCCTGTGCCAGTGCCAATGCCAACGAGTGGGCCCCCCCTGCTTGCTCAGGATCACAGCACTTGCACAGTTTAAATACTTACCTCTCCCTACTCCACTGCCCTGAGGTGGTCCAGATTACCTGGGCCCACTAAATACTTGAACCAGCCCTACCCCCCACAACTTTAGCCAAATGACCCCCAATTTCCAATGCCTAACTATTATTATAAGGTAAATTAAGATTGACAAGCTTCAGTAACAAGAATGGATGTTTTTGCCATTAAAATGGGCACTGTAGGTGTTTTCCTGGCCTCCACTCACTGCCGACTATGCTTCCCCATTGACTTGCATTGGGTTTCGTGTTTCGGTCGATCCCCGACTTTTTGCAATAATCGGCCGATTCCACTCGACTCGACTTTTGAGATAGTCGGGTTTCGCGAAACCCGACTCGACCCTAAAAAACTAAAAGTCGCTCAACCCTATTGAAAAGCAATGTCTGACTTTAATTTGTTCATTTTCATAGATTTTTATTTTCCATTACTTTTGTCAGATTCAAGTTATTTCTGTGATCATTACGGGTTTTTCTGATATTAAACGAGGGGTACCAACAATTTTGACCACGTGTGTAGCACATGTCTAGTTTACATCACCATAATTTTAAAAAAAATATTTTTTTTCTTAAGAAGTTTGAAGGGTTAAAAGTTGATCAATAATTTCTGATTTTTTCAAAAAAAACATTTTTTGTAGAGACCACACCACATTTCAAGTGACTTTGGGGGGCCTATATGACAGAAAATACCCAAAAGTTACACTATTCTAAAATCTGCACCTCAAAAAGTCTTCAAAACCACATTCAAGCAGTTTATTAACCATTCAAGTGTTTCACATGAATTATTGCAATGAGGAAAAAAATGAACATTTTACTTTTTTTTCACAAAAATGTTACTTTAGTCACAACACGAGAAAATGGAAGCGCAAATTTGTTGTGCAATTTTTCCTGAGAGGCTGATACCCCATATGTGGAGAAAAACTGCTATTACGGCTCAGAACGGTAGTAGAACTGTTTGACTTTTTGAACATAGTAATGACTGGAATTGATAGCGAATACCATGCCATGTTTGGGAAGCCCCTGATGTGCCTAAACAGTGGAAAATAGTTTATAAAAATGGTGTGGACCCCCCACATTTTTTACAACCAACCGAGCTAAAGCAGACACCTGGGGGCTGGTATTCTCAGGCTGGGAAGACTGAACCAGGCTGCGCCAGGCTTGGAAGACTGAATCTGCAATAAGCAAGCAGCATAATGTCATGAAATCAAATGTGGGAGCAATAATAAGAAAATGAAAGACATACAAGACCACTGATAATTTCCCTCGATCTGGTGCTCCACGCAAGATCTCACCCAGTGGGGTCAAAATGATCACAAGAGCATTGAGCAAAAATCCCAGAACCACAAGGGGGGACTTAGTGAGTGACCTGCAAGAGATGGGACCACCGTAACAAAGGCTACATCACTAGCACACTATTATATATTTTTTTTAAAAAATTTTTAATTTTATTTATACTTTTCCCTTGCTTCAATAGTCTCCATGGGTAAATAGAAGCTGTGATCTTCTGATCGCCTCTGCTACACACAGGCGATGATCAGATCACCTATGTGTAGCAAAAATGCTCATAGCAATCTGGCAATGACAAACACAGGGGTCTGCTGCAGATCCCGTGTTGTCATGCTAACTCATCGGCGACCCACGGTCATGTGACATGGGTGCCGATGGGTAGATTAGTGAAACGCTTCCGGCGAAATCACATTAAATGCCACTTTCATTTGTATTATTGATTTATGAAATAAAAAATATACCTTCTCTTTGAAGGGCTAAACAACGACTTTTTTTTTTTAATCCATATTCATCACCCACCAATACTCTGTATATAAAGTACATGCAGGTTCCCAAAACTGCATATTGCTCTATTGAGCAAACTATTTTTTTTAGAAAACAGGGCAAGTAAATAAGAAACCCAATTTGAGATTTTATATATATATATATATATCTATATATATATATATAGATATATATATATATATATCTATATTTATAATTGTCTAAGGGATTTTCCGTCTGTCTGTCTGTCTGTCCTGGAAATCCCAGCTCTCTGATTGGTCGAGGCCTGGCGGCCTCGACCAATCAGAGACCGGCACAGCATCGACATAGAAATCCCGCGTCTCTGATTGGTCGAGGCCTGGTGGCCTCGACCAATCAGCAACGGGCACAGCGACGATGATGTCATAAAGGACGTAGAAATCCCGCGTCTGATTGGTCGAGGCCGCCAGGCCTCGACCAATCAGCAACGGGCACAGCGACGATGATGTCATAAAGGACGTAGACATCTCACGTTTCTGATTCAGCGACGGGCACAGTATCGACGTAGATGTCATAATGGTTGCCATGGCGACGATGATGTCATAAAGGTCGCCTCGACCAATCAGCGACGGGCACAGTCTGCCGCGAATTCTGGAATCATCATTGTCCATATACTACGGGGACATGCATATTCTAGAATACCCGATGCGTTAGAATCGGGCCACAATCTAGTATATATATATATATATATATATATATATAAATATTTCTCTATGTATTACATGCTGCACCACATGTGACTAGAAGTCAACATTAGGCTACTATTAATTCTACAACCTAAGATTGTATTTTGTGATGGTAGTGTAGTTTCATTCCCCAAACAGCTTTTTATTAGTTGACATCCCTGGGGCAAAAAAATATTTATCTATACGGTATAACAATGTTTCTTAGTACTCTAAATAATCCATATGATAAATAGCTGGAGGTCTTTCATATTGAAGGCCACAAAACACAAATGGCTCTATTAAGTTTCAGAACGTTCTACTTTATGTATTCTGAGTTGTAGCTTTTTTCTTCACGTGGAACATATGCTGATGCTTTGCATTACTATTGAACTCTAATTATGTTGCATTCTGCATCAATATTCATTAGCTTACATATCAGTCTCTCATTATCAGCAGGGAAATCAATTAACTTCATACCCTTAAAATGGAGCTCATTTGCTAAATGAATTTGGAATCGATAAAAGCATGGGGTGTGTCACAGTAAAATACAGAATTGTTTTCCTCATGTCGCCATAATCGTGTATTGTTTTCCCATTATCTTTGTGAAACTGCAAATCTTTCAGGATGAACCAACACAGACTATATGTTTCATTGACTGCTCTTGATATGTAAAGGCAATATACTCCAGGGCTGCCAACAGTCAAGAAATTCCAGGTCAGTTGAAAAAAATAGGGAACTTTTTTTGCACTGTCCATAAAAAAAATGGAAGGTGTTCATGATTTTTTTGAAGCTGGAGAAACTTACGGATTATAGACTATAATTATCATGCTTTTACAAATTATACTTAATGCAGTTGATGTCATATCAGAATACTGGGCTATAGACATGTTGAGAATAAAAAAGGCATATATCATCAGGGCCATGACCTTCCTCTTCCGGCAAGCCTACAACCTGCAGTAACCACCGATCGACCAAACCACTGCATGATCAGCTCTATCCTCGCCTACTGTATCCTCACCCATCCCTTGTAGACTGTGAGCCCTCGCGGGCAGGGTCCTCTCTCCTCCTGTACCAGTTATAACTTGTATTGTTCAAGATTATTGTACTTGTTTTTATTATGTATACCCCTCCTCACATGTAAAGTGCCATGGAATAAATGGCGCTATAATAATAAATAATAATAATATTCAGCGCGCCACGCTGCAAATATGGAGCTCCTCACTTACAGTGTCCACTCTTTTACTCTCCTCATCTCTCATTCTGTCATGGCTCCTGTACTTGGCGTATAGGGCAGGTGGAAGGTGCAGCTACGCTCTGGGACTGCCGGTTAACAACTAACACAAACAGTGTTATGCGAGTTCAGGACTACTGTCAGAAGTTAGTGTGCTACCACCACTCTCTCTACCTGTGTCATATGGTAACAGCAGAGTGAGGAAACCTACCTGACGCCTCAAACTAGGCTATCCTTTTCCCCCGATTACTCCGGATGTTGGAGCTGTCTCGTACCTTGCTATGCACCTATCTTACCCTTATCTGTTCCCTCCTACACCCAGGGAGATGTGAGGCCCAAGTGTATAGGTAAACACAACCCAGACATACAGAGGCAAACATACAGGTGTGAATGAAAACTGCATTCATACAAATACATTCTCTAAACAACAGAGTGGGAAACGGGAAAAATAGGAAGGAAGAATCAAAATGAGAGAGGAAAAGTATAAACATACAAGCCAACTCCATGCAGAAATCTCCTGAAAACCTCTCCAACTGCCTGCTTCAAACACTGAACTCTCTCCTTCAACTCCAAGCTAGGTAGTGATAACCAGCGTCAGACTGGAGCACCTTGGGCCCACCAGAGAAAATCATATTTTTGGCCCACTATGTAGCTACATAGAAATAAATACAAGACCACCAATTGTGTGGTAAAACACGCTAATATCAGGGTATAATATAAGGTAGTACACGTCTTCAATATGTAGCAGGGGTTGGGTTAGCCCCCTCATAGAAAATAAAGTAGCCCTTCATAGGGTACAATGTATCCCCCTCACAGAATATAATGCAGCCCCTATATAATATAATGTAGCCCCCCCATAGAATATAATGCAACCAGCCTCAGAGTATAATGCAGCCCCCCATAGGGTATAATGTACCCCCCTTAGAGTATAGTGCAAGCCCCCTCATAAGGTATAATGCAGCCCCTTCATGGAATATAATTTAGCCCCCTCATAGGGTATCACGCTGCCCACTCTCATAGGGTATCATTCAGCTCACCCTCATAGGGCATCATACAGCTCCCCCCATAGGGTATCATGCAGCTCACCCTCCCAATAGGGTATCAGGTAGCTCATTCCCCCATAGGGTATCATGCAGCTCATCCTCCCCATAGGGTATCATGCAGCTCACTCCCCCATAGGGCAACATGCAGCTCATTCCCCCATAGGGCATCATGCAGCTCATTCCCCCATAGGGTATCATGCAGCTCACCCTCCCCATAGGGTATCAGGCTGCTCACTCCCCCATAGGGCATCATGCAGCTCACTCCCCCATAGGGCATCATGCAGCTCACTCCCCCATAGGGTATCTGGAAGCTCACTCCCCTATAGTGCATCATGCAGCTCACTACCTCATAGGGCATCAGGCAGCTCACTCCCCCATAGGGCATCATGCAGCTCACTCCCCCATAGGGTAACATGCAGCTCACTCCCCCATAGGGCATCATGCAGCTCACTCCCCCATAGGGTAAAATGCAGCTCACTACCTCATAGGGCATCAGGCAGCTCACTCCCCCATAGGGCATCATGCAGCTCACTCCCCCATAGGGAATCATGCAGCTCACTCCCCCCATAGGGCACATGCAGCTCATTCCCCCATAGGGCATCATGCAGCTCATTCCCCCATAGGGTATCATGCAGCTCACCCTCCCCATAGGGTATCAGGCTGCTCACTCCCCCATAGGGCATCATGCAGCTCACTCCCCCATAGGGCATCATGCAGCTCACTCCCCCATAGGGTATCTGGAAGCTCACTCCCCTATAGTGCATCATGCAGCTCACTACCTCATAGGGCATCAGGCAGCTCACTCCCCCATAGGGCATCATGCAGCTCACTCCCCCATAGGGTAACATGCAGCTCACTCCCCCATAGGGCATCATGCAGCTCACTCCCCCCATAGGGCACATGCAGCTCACTCCCCCATAGGGTAGCATGCAGCTCTCTCCCCTATAGGGCATCATGCAGCTCACTCCTCCCATAGGGCATCATGCAGCTCGCCCTTGCCCCATAGGGCATCATGCAGCTCACCCTTGCCCCATAGGGCATCATGCAGCTCACCCTTGCCCCATAGAGCATCATGCAGATCACCTTTGCCCCATAGGGCATCATGCAGCTCACCCTTGCACCATAGGGCATCATGTAGCTCATCCTTGCCCCATAGAGCATCATGCAGCTCACGCTTGCCCCATAGGGCATCATGCAGTTCACCCTTGCCCCATAGGGCATCATGCAGCTCCCCCTTGTCCCATAGGGGATCATGCAGCTCACCCTTGCCCCATAGGGCATCATGCAGCTCACCCTTGCCCCATAGGGCATCATTCAGATCACCATTGCCCCATAGGGCATCATGCAGCTCACCTTTGCCCCATAGGGCATCATGCAGTTCACCCCCTTGCCCCATAGGGCATCATGCAGATCACCCCCCATAACCAGGACTCGATAATAAAAAAATGCAAAAAAGCACAATACTCACCTCTCCTCCTCGCTCCCACGCTGACTCCAGCAGCGGCTCTGCTCCGATGTCAGGAGCTGTGCTGCTGTCGGCCTCACACACAGCAGGTACACGATGAAGTGACATCATCGCGCACCCGCTGTGTGTCTGCGGCGAGGGGAATCATGGGAGAGGGAGCGTCATCTGATGCTCTCTCCCCATTAATGAGCGCTGGGGGTGGTGTTGGCACCAGGACCCCTGGCTTACGGTCCCATAGCGGCCGTGTGAGCTAGGGGCCCCTGAGGGAGCGGGGATGGGGGCCCTGGTCTGCGGGCTCTGATAGCGGGCAGTGTTTAGCCGCAATTTGAGGCAAACGCTGCCCGCTATTATAGTGAAATGAATTCATTCCTCTCCATGCCCATGGGGGCATGGGGAAGCGTGAATATTCATTTCACTTTAGCAGCAGGGACAGGCTTAGGCTTCCTGTCACCCGCTGCTGCTCTACTGGTACCGGGGGCCCCATAGCAGCTGTGTGGTGTGCGCTATTAGCGACACTCTCTTGCTGGGGGCCCCTGGAGCAGTGGGGCCCCTAGGCAGCTGCTGGCACTGTATGTCAGCAGGTGTCAGGGCCTGGGCCCACCGGAGAATCCTCCGGTTCTCCGGTGGGCCAGTCCGACCCTGGTGATAACTATCACTGACAAAAAGGCAAGGAGGAGGGTTCTTATAGCTGCTGTAAGTAACAGCTGATACAACTTAAGAAAGAGAACTCCAGGAGTCCATCTAAGCAGTTTAACTCTTGCAGCACCAGAGGAAAGAAAACCAAAACTACTAACATTAATGGCCCCTACATTAGTTCCCAGGCTGTATAATGGGCACACATTAGTTGCCAGGCTGTATAATGGCCTCCACATTAGTTACCAGGCTGTATGATAGCCTCTGCATTAGTCCCTGTGCTGTATAATGGGCCCCAAATTAGCCCCATGCTGTTCAATGGACCCCAAATTACCTCCCATGTTGTGTAATGGCACCCACTTTATCTCCCATTTCTTGGATTCTGGTCTCTGTCCGTTTCTGTGGGCTGCAAAGTGCAGAGAGGGCCAGTTTTAGACAAAGTGGGGCTCTGGGCAAAAGTTTAAAGTGGGGCCCCGAATGCTCACATATCACATCATCACACAGAAAGATTTCCGTTGTGTTTACATGCGCTAAGTTCAGGCCGCTAAATGAGCTCAATCGACAATATTGAAGTTGTTCAACATTTGTTTCCCTGCCTCTTTAGGGTATGTGCACACGTTCAGGAATTGGAAGCACTTTAGACACAGCACATGTCCTCTGCCGGCTATTGAACGCTGGTGAATCTGCATGCGTTCATTGAACCGAGCGGATTCACTGCATCCAATACATTGTGCGGGTGAAATTTATCTTGTGGGGACAAATAAAGATAAATTGGCTTGCTGTGGTCTGAAAAGATGTGCTGTATGTCTGTCTCCGCAGGTGAGCCGCGAGCATGTGTGTACGCATAGTGGGCATGGGATTTCTTGAAATACCATCCACTATGCTGTACCATCTGGCCGCTGCACAAGTATGCAACGTCCAACCCCTCATCGTTTACTGACCGTGTGCACCTACCCTTACACCAGCTGAGGAAGAACGGTTGGTACAGGTAGTCCTTGATACAGTATTATGCAGGTCCCATAGAGTACATACAGTACAGACCAAAAGTTTGGACACACCTTCTCATTTAAAGATTTTTCTGTATTTTCATGACTATGAAAATTGTACATTCACACTGAAGGCATCAGAACTATGAATTAACACATGTGGAATTATATACTTAACAAAAAAGTGTGAAACAACTGAAAATATGTCTTATATTCTAGGTTCTTCGAAGTAGCCACCTTTTGCTTTGATGACTGCTTTGCACACTCTTGGCATTCTCTTGATGAGCTTCAAGAGGTAGTCACCGGGAATGGTATTCACTTCACAGGTGTGCCCTGTCAGGTTTAATAAGTGGGTTTTCTTGCCTTATAAATGGGGTTGGAACCATCAGTTGTGTTGTGCAGTCCGGTGGATACGCAGCTGAAAGTCCTACTGAATAGACTGTTAGAATTTTTATAAAGGAAATTTCAAATGTGGACACTGCTCATTTTGTAGTCAACATAATACGGAGCGGTTATTACATATGGGAGGCATAGATCACTTAATGCTTAAAAATGGTTCGTAGGATATCTTATAATTATCTATACCGCTGCTGTTTTTTCTTGGAAAAAAATTTTTTCCTCTCTCTCTTAGCTTAATTTATATTTTTGTGTATTGATAGTATATAACTTATCTTGTTTTTATCATATGTTTTTAAGTTTGTATTTCTTGGCAGGAGGGAGGGTGTGGGTGTGTGGGTGTGTTTTTGTTGGGGTGTGTTCACTGGCCGACATATCCCATCCACCACCCGGCACTCACTCATGCAGACCCGATGAAGCGCAAAGGATCGCGCGAAATGGCCGTCGTCTCCTCCTGCTCGCACGAGCTCCTTTCCTCTTCCCCCAGCCATGAAGTTTTATTTGTGAAGACTCAATAAAAATTGCTATCTTGAAGATTGGTGAGTGCATCCTGCTTTTTTCTTCTGCTGCTTGGAACACATATGCTATTTTATGGTTTTGCACCCGACATCTTTTTTGGTATGGCTATTGCTGATGAGATATAGCTTTTTTGTACCGGCTTTTTGGAAAATTATGGATTTGCTTGGGGCAGTGCTGTCCATATGCTATTTTTTCTTCTTTACTCATCAAAGAATATGTTGGCACTGCAATGGGGAATAAATAAATAAAATACTTCTTTGATATATTTATAAGCGTTTGAGTATATAAGTATATATAGTACATAGCTGAAATTGACAGTTGACTATATGGAATGGAATTCTTTGGGAATGAAATAAAATGTGACTAATGATATGTATAAATCATTGTGTTGCTCTTATTATTTATTTTATGGAGCTTGGAAGAAAAGAAGTGTTTCCTATATGCATACAAAGAGGGAGAAGGAGATGGGTCAATCATGCATCAACTCATAATATGAGTTCTCCAGCTCCCAATCATTATGAATAAATCCCATGGTGTATGCATAATTAATGTGTAAACATTGCTTTCAAGGAGTTATTTAGCTGTAGATTTAAATACATATTTGAGAAGCAAACATCAATGTCTACCAGAGCATGAAATGACAGGTTTGCAAATGACATGAACATGTTTTCAGTAAAATTCCTTCAATACTCTGTTAAGCCCAGTCCTTGAGGTATATTACTTTGAAAGTCCATGAATTTCTGCCAAGGTTTTTCTGCTCATCTTGCTTTCTTCGCAGCTGGAGAATTGTGGGCATTGATTTGAGTCAGAAATTTTCTGAGCAGGCCCTAAGGCCTCCTCTGCCACTTCAAAGGAGCAAAATGTAGGTAAAATGTTCAGTTGTCTGACCCTACAGCACGACTGGGATAAAATAGAGTACACAGACAATGTTTCTTCCTATAGAGTACTCTCTTAACCCCTTAAGCCCCGAGGGTGGTTTGCACGTTAATGACCGGGCCAATTTTTACAATTCTGACCACTGTCCCTTTATGAGGTTATAACTCTGGAACGCTTCAACGGATCTTGGCGATTCTGACATGGTTTTCTCGTGACATATTGTACTTCATTTTAGTAGTAACATTTATTCGATATAACTTGCGTTTATTTGTGAAAAAAACGGAAATTTGGCGAAAATTTTGAAAATTTCGCAATTTTCCAACTTTAAATTTTTATGCCCTTAAATCACAGAGATATGTCACGCAAAATACTTAATAAGTAACATTTCCCACATGTCTCCTTTACATCAGCACAATTTTGGAACCAAAATTTTTTTTTGTTAGGGAGTTATAAGGGTTCAAAGTTGACCAGCAATTTCTCATTTTTACAACACCATTTTTTTTTAGGGACCACATCTCATTTGATGTCATTTTGAGGGGTCTATATGATAGAAAATACCCAAGTGTGACACCATTCTAAAAACTGCACCCCTCAAGGTGCTCAAAACCACATTCAAGAAGTTTATTAACCCTTCAGGGGTTTCACAGGAATTTTTGGAATGTTTAAATAAAAATGAATATTTAACTTTTTTTCACACAAAATTTATTTCAGCTCCAATTTGTTTTATTTTACCAAGGGTAACAGGATAAAATGGATGCCAAACATTGTTGTACAATCTGTACTGAGTACGCTGATACCCCATATGTGGGGGTAAACCACTGTTTGGGCGCATGGCAGAGCTCGGAAGGGAAGGAGCGCCATTTGACTTTTAAATGCAAAATTGACAGGAATTGAGATGGGACACCATGTTGCGTTTGGAGAGCCACTGATGTGCCTAAACATTGAAACCCCCCACAAGTGACACCATTTTGGAAAGTAGACACCCTAAGGAACTTATCTAGATGTGTGGTGACCACTTTGACCCACCAATTGCTTCACAGAAGTTTATAATGCAGAGCCGTAAAAATAAAAAATCATATTTTTTCACAAAAATGATCTTTTCGCCCCCAATTTTTTATTTTCCCAAGAGTAAGAGAAGAAATTGAACGTCAAAAATTGTTGGCCAATTTGTCCTGAGTACGCTGATACCCCGTATATGGGTGTAAACCATTGTTTGGGCGTATGGCAGAGCTCGGAAGGGAAGGAGCGCCATTTTACTTTTCAATGCAAAATTGACTGGAATTGAGATGGGATGCCATGTTGCGTTTGGAGAGCCCCTGATGTGCCTAAACATTGAAATCCCCACAAGTGACACCATTTTGGAAAGTAGACCCCTTAAGGAACTTATCTAGAGGTGTGGTGAGCACTTTGACCCAACAAGTGCTTCACAGAAGTTTATAATGCAGAGCCGTAAAAATAAAAAATCATATTTTTTCACAAAAATAATCTTTTCGCCACCAATTTTTTATTTTCCCAAGGGTAAGAGAAGAAATTAGACCACAAAAGTTGTTGTGCAATTTGTCCTGAGTGCGACGATACCCCATATGTGGGGGTAAACCACTGTTTGGGCGCATGGCAGAGCTCGGAAGGAAAGGAGCGCCATTTGACTTTTCAATGCAAAATTGACTGGAATTGAGATGGGACGCCATGTTGCGTTTGGAGAGCCCCTGATGTGCCTAAACATTGGAACCCCTCACAAGTGACACCATTTTGAAAAGTAGACCCCTTAAGGAACTTATCTAGATGTGTGGTGAGCACTTTGACCCAACAAGTGCTTCACAGAAGTTTATAATGCAGAGCCGTAAAAATAAAAAATCTTATTTTTTCACAAAAATGATCTTTTCGCCCCCAATTTTTTATTTTCCCAAGGGTAAGAGAAGAAATTAGACCACAAAAGTTGTTGTGCAATTTGTCCTGAGTGCGACGATACCCCATATGTGGGGGTAAACCACTTTTTGGGTGCATAGCAGAGCTCGGAAGGGAAGGAGCGCCATTTGACTTTTCAATGCAAAATTGACTGGAATTAAGATGGGACGCCATGTTGGTTTGGAGAGCCCCTGATGTGCCTAAACATTAAAAACCCCCACAAGTGACACCATTTTGGAAACTAGACCCTCTAAGGAACTTATCTAGATGTGTTTTGAGAGCTTTGAACCCCCAAGTGTTTCACTACAGTTTATAACGCAGAGCCGTTAAAATAAATTTATTTTTTTTTCGCAAAAATTTTTTAGCCCCCAGTTTTGTATTTTCACAAGGGTAACATAATAAATTGGACCCCAAAAGATGTTGTCCAATTTGTCCTGAGTACGCTGATACCCCATATGTGGGGGGGAACCACTGTTTGGGCGCATGGCAGAGCTCGGAAGGGAAGGAGCGCCATTTGGAATGCAGACTTAGATGGATTGGTCTGCAGGAGTCACGTTGCATTTGCAGAGCCCCTGATGTACCCAAACAGTACAAACCCCCCACAAGTGACCCCATATTAGAAACTAGACCTCCCATGGAACTTATCTAGATGTGTTGTGAGAACTTTGAACCCCTAAGTGTTTCACTACAGTTTATAACGCAGACCCGTGAAAATAAAAATTCTTTTTTTTTTTCACAAAAATGATTTTTTAGCCCCCAGCTTTGTATTTTTACAAGGGTAACAGAATAAATTGGACCCCAAAAGTTGTTGTTCAATTTGTCCTGAGTACGCTGATACCCCATATGTGGGGGGCAACCACTGTTTGGGCTCATGGCAGAGCTCGGAAGGGAAGGAGCGCCATTTGGAATGCAGACTTAGATGGATTGGTCTGCAGGCGTCACGTTGCATTTGCAGAGCCCCTGATGTACCCAAACAGTAGAAACCACCCACAAGTGACCCCATATTGGAAACTAGACCTCCCATGGAACTTATCTAGATGTGTTGTGAAAACTTTGAACCCCCAAGTGTTTCACTACAGTTTACAACGCAGAGCCGTGAAAATAAAAATCCTTTTTTTTCCCACAAAAATGATTTTTAGCCCCCCAAATTTTTATTTTCCCAAGGATAACAAGAGAACTTGGACCCAAAAAGTTGTTGTCCAATTTGTCTCGAGTACGCTGATACCCCATATGTTGGGGTAAACCCCTGTTTGGGCGCACGGGAGAGCTCGGAAGTGAAGGAGCACTGTTTTACTTTTTCAATGCAGAATTGGCTGGAATTGAGATCGGACGCCATGTCGCGTTTGGAGAGCCCCTGATGTGTCTAAACAGTGGAAACCCCCCAATTATAAATGAAACCCTAATCCAAACGCACCACTAACCCTAATCCCAACTGTAACCCTAACCACACACCTAACCCAGACACACCCCTAATTCTAATCCCAACCCTAATCCCAACCGTAAATGTAATCCAAACCCTAACCCTAGCCCCAACCCTAGCCCTAACCCTAACCCTAACCCTAACCGGAAAATGGAAATAAATACATTTTTTTTAATTTTATTATTTTTCCCTAAGGCTAGGTTCACATTGCGTTAGGGAAATCCGTTTAGCACTAGCGGATTGCGCTAACACAATGTCTTTTTAGGTGTCGTGTTTAGTGGTCGCGTTAACGTCCCCGCTCTGGAAGATCGGGGATCGGACCTCGGGCGCGCCGCGGACGCTGCAAGCAGCGTCTGAGGCGCGCCACAAAAGAATGGCACCTTGCTAGCGCGAGCCGAAAATGGCACGCTCTAGCGATGCGCTACACCTGAAAATCACATTGCTGTCAATGGTTGTGCTAACGGACCCGTTGCACGGCGTTAATTGTGACATTTTCGCCGTGCAACGCTGTCCGTTAGCGTTAACCCATTAACGCAATGTGAACCTAGCCTAACTAAGGGGGTGATGAAGGGGGGTTTGATTTACTTTTATAGCGAGTTTTTTAGCGGATTTTTATGATTGGCAGCCGTCACACACTAAAAGACGCTTTTTATAGCAAAAAAGTTTTTGCGTCTCCACATTTTGAGACCTATAATTTTTCCATATTTTGGTCCACAGAGTCATGTGAGGTCTTGTTTTTTGCGGGACGAGTTGACGTTTTTATCGGTTACATTTTCGGACACGTGACAGTTTTTGATCGCTTTTTATTCCGATTTTTTTGTGAGGCAGAATGACCAAAAACCAGCTATTCATGAATTTCTTTTGGGGGAGGCGTTTATACCGTTCCGCGTTTGGTAAAATTGATGAAGCAGTTTTATTCTTCGGGTCAGTACGATTACAGCGACACCTCATTTATATCATTTTTTTTATGTTTTGGCGCTTTTATACGATAAAAGCTATTTTATAGAAAAAATAATTATTTTGGCATCGCTTTATTCAGAGGACTATAACTTTTTTATTTTTTTGGTTATGATGCTATATGGCGGCTCGTTTTTTGCGGGATAAGATGACGTTTTCAGTGGTAACATGGTTATTTATATCCGTCTTTTTGATCGCGTGTTATTCCACTCTTTGTTCAGCGTTATGATAATAAAGCGTTGTTTTTTGGCTCGTTTTTTTTTTTTTTTTCTTACGGTGTTCACTGAAGGGGTTAACTAGTGGGCCAGTTTTATAGGTCGGGTCGTTACGGACGCGGCGATACTAAATATGTGTACTTTTATTGTTTTTTTGTTTTTTTTTTATGTAAAGAAATGTATTTATGGGAATAATATTTTTTTTTTCTGCTTTATTTAGGAATTTTTTTTTTATTTTTTTTTTTACAAGTGTGGAAATTTTTTTTTTTACTTTTTCACTTTGTCCCAGGGGGGGACATCACAGATCACCGATCTGACAGTGTGCACAGCACTCTATCAGATCGGTGATCTGACATACAGCCGGGCAGGATTAGAGCTGCAGCTGCAGCCTGATCCTGACCCGGAAGTGCTCCCTGCAGGACCCGGATGCAGCCCGGCGGCCATTTTGGATCCGGGGACTGCAGGGAGAAGACGCTCGGTACACGGTGAGCACATCACCGTGTACCGATCGTCTCAGGGAAGCCCGCAGGGAGCCCCCTCCCTGCGCGATGCTTCCCTGCACCGCCGGCACATCGCGATCATCTTTGATCGCAGTGTGCCGGGGGTTAATGTGCCGGGAGCGGTCCGTGACCACTCCTGGCACATAGTGCCGGATGTCAGCTGCGATAGGCAGCTGACACCCGGCCGCGATCGGCCGCGCTCCCCCCGTGAGCGCGGCCGATCGCATATGACGTACTATCCCGTCCATGGGAATTAAGTCCCAGGTCACCTGGACGGGATAGTACGTCATATGGGATTAAGGGGTTAACAATACAAACATATCAGGCTTATATCCAAATAAACATCCAAAAATGACTCTATGGTCCACTGTAACCAAATTTCATTTTTCTCTTTCTACCCTGGCTACATTTGTGTTGGAAGTTCTGTTGTGAGCCTTCATATAAGATCTGACCAAAATCACTGAGCAATTATTGCAAAATGCTGCACTGTTTTGTCTGTTAAAATTATGACACTGTGATGAAAACCAAACAGGTCCTATTGAAATTAGTTGAGCCCACTGGTGTTCAGCATGTCAGGGTTCTGACACTTTCATTCATTTCATTGATTTGCTCCTCTTTGCTCCTAGAATTAAGAAACTGAGGTGTTGGAGTCTTGTTAGAGAATGGGATCTATTGTCCTGGGTGTTGATGCAGGTGTGTGCTGTGGTATCTTTCTGTACTCTCAATTTTGTCAAGTGCACCAATTTTTCACATACAATTTTAATAGTTATCTTTCCATTCTTTGACAGATGGATTCTCAAATCTCTTGGTTAAAATGAACAATTCTTATGCAGCATGGACAGATGTTGGTCATCCAGCTGGAACAATGGAGGAAGATGTGATAGATCTAAAAGTACACCAACAGGAAGAGCTAAACTGGAACAACAAGAATCGATGAAGCAGAGATGAAGCAAAAGGTGTAGCAGAGTCATAATGTATAAGGAAGCAGAGAAGACACAAAAGCTAAGGAACTGGAACAGCCAATCTATATTTGAAATACGGGTTCTCATTCAGAAAAATGGTTTAGCAATGCAGCAGAATTACCAAGTGATGCTGGGTAACCAAAAAGTAGTAGAGCTGTATTTAGTATAGAGTTCAACATATACAGTATGTGCAAGGGAAAAGATGTAGCAAGAAGTTTACAGTAGTATCAAGGCCACAAACTTCCTGAATACGCAGAGGGCGTATCACCAGCTGAGCCGGAGTGCATAGCTCTGGAAAGTGACATCACAAAGGCACGCAGAGGAGCAGAGGAGCAGAGAGATCCATTGGCTGATGTTGGAGAATGAATCCTGGAGAAGGTAGCAATAAATAAAGTATGGCCACATGTCAGCAACTCCCTTCCCCCAAGGCAATGCCCAATCACAACCAATAGTCGGCAATACAAAGCAGACACAAAAGCACATCCGTCTCCCAACAAAGCACCACAAAATAATATTTCTTTTTAAGGCTGAATATCTTGCAACGGTGTGGAAACAAAGGACTGCAAAGGTCAAATATAGACACAAATGGTAAGATTTTTTTTTTAATTTAGGCTATTTGTAAAGTTTATCATTTGTAAATATTTGACAAACATAGCCATTAATAATAAAATTATGTTAGGTCTTATGTACTTTGAATATAGAAATAAAATAGGAATTGGAATCTTGAGAGCCGAATAAAGTTATCAATAAAGAAATTCAGAGCTCTTTTATAAAGTGACCGTCATCTTTTCCATAGAGATAAGTAACATGATGTGAGTGATGCAATATGCATATTTACATTCCATATAATGTCAGGCTTGACTTGTAGAAACACAATGCCTGAGTCATACTTAATTACAGTGCTCTGATTCCTTCATTCATATGTTAGATTTGACTGAGATTGTACAGTTCAAACAAGGTTGACCATGCCATTCAATAACACAACCAATATTAATTTATTGAGTGAAGTACATAGCAAGAATTGACAGCACAGCAATGGGGGTTACAGTTAAGGTCACTGAGAAATGTTTACACCATACCATGGTCAGTACCAAGGCCAGTAGAATCTAGGACTCAGATGTCGACAAAAAAGAGTGCTATGCCCAGACACCAGATGGAATGAAGCTCAAAAAAGCATATAAAGCCACTTCAGTGAAAGACTTACCGTAGTTCTTGCCTCTGTCCATATTTTTTAATTGTCATTTTTTATTGTAGTTAAATACAAAAAAAATTATTTAAACCTTTAATGACTCAACTATTTGAGTCATTAGGACCCAACCTACGGTAATTTTTCAAATTTGGCATGACTCATTTTAAAAAGCAGTAACACTGGAGTGCCTCTACAAATCGAAACGATTATGAGATTGTTATTTTGTGACACATTGTACTTTACATTAATAGTAAATACAGATCAATACACTTTGAATTTATGAAACTTACCCAAAAAATGCATCTCCATTAAAAACAGCAATACCATAAAATATAGTTATAGGGAGTCTTATGCCAAGTATATAAAATTATATTGAAATCTTTATTAGGACATATACACACATATAGTTAAATTAAGTGATTTTTTGTGGGGTGGATACAAATGCAAAAATTTACTGCATTTACCGAGTGTACTGTAAGTTCATCAGTGATTAAATGACTCCATATAAGACTAGTGTACACAACATGAGGATGCAGCAATGGTCCCCGATACGTGTTTCACGTTAGCCTCTTCCTGGGGGGTTCCTTGTACATCAGAGACCATTGCTGCATCTTCATTGCTTTATTGTGGATTGGTTTGAAGTTTTTGTTAGGAACATTTTACATAACATTTGGGATCACATGTATGTGGCACTCTACGCTGAGCACTTACATCGGGGTTTACATCTAAATCTCTGAGTGACATGAATCAGATGAACCCCTGAGGGATTCATTCACTATAATGAGGCAGCAGAGTTTCTCTGGACTCCAACTAACCTTCAGCGGTCTCTTTCTTTTCAGAGGTGCACAGAACTGTGGCTAGAAGCACTTTTATGCGTGCCTAAAAAGACGGACAGAGCCGGATCTTGGGCCAGACTGCATCCACATTGCCTCCATCAGTTTCATTTTAGGGAATCTTCCGCCGGGAGTTTCATCTGAATCACGTATTTCAGACATATACATGGAAACCCTGGTGTAAGGGCTCAACGCAGAGCGCAGGATATATGTGAGCAGAGCCTTAGGCTGTGTTCACACGTTGAGGTTTCTTCGCGGTTTTTTCGTGGTTTTTCCTGATAAAAATGCTATAAAACTGCAAAAAAAACCGCATACAATAAGCATCCCATCATTTAGAATGAATTCCGCATGTTTTGTGCACATGATGCGTTTTTTTCCGTGAAAAAACGCATCGTGGCAAAAAAAGCAGCATGTTCATTAACCCCTTCAAGACCCAGCCTATTTTGACCTTAAAGACCTTGCCGTTTTTTGCAATTCTGACCAGTGTCCCTTTATGAGGTAATAACTCAGGAACGCTTCAACGGATCCTAGCGGTTCTGAGATTGTTTTTTCGTGACATATTGGGCTTCATGTTAGTGGTAAATTTAGGTCAATAAATTCTGCATTTATTTGTGATAAACACGGAAATTTGGCGAAAATTTTGAAAATTTCGCAATTTTCACATTTTGAATTTTTATTCTGTTAAACCAGAGAGATATGTGACACAAAATAGTTAATAAATAACATTTCCCACATGTTTACTTTACATCAGCACAATTTTGGAAACAAAATTTTTTTTTGTTAGGAAGTTATAAGGGTTAAAATTCGACCAGCGATTTGTCATTTTTACAACGAAATTTACAAAACCATTTTTTTAGGGACCACCTCACATTTGAAGTCAGTTTGAGGGGTCTATATGGCTGAAAATACCCAAAAGTGACACCATTCTAAAAACTGCACCCCTCAAGGTACTCAAAACCACATTCCAGAAGTTTATTAACCCTTCAGGTGCTTCACAGAAGCAGAAGCAACATGGAAGGAAAAAATGAACATTTAACTTTTTAGTCACAAAAATTATCTTTTAGCAACAATTTTTTTATTTTCCCAATGGTAAAAGGAGAAACTGAACCACGAAAGTTGTTGTCCAATTTGTCCTGAGTACGCTGATACCTCATATGTGGGGGTAAACCACTGTTTTGGCGCACGGCAGGGCTTGGAAGGGAAGGAGCGCCATTTGACTTTTTGAATCAAAAATTGGCTCCACTCTTTAGCGGACACCATGTCACGTTTGGAGAGCCCCCGTGTGCCTAAAAATTGGAGCTCCCCCACAAGTGACCCCATTTTGGAAACTAGACGCCCCAAGGAACTTATCTAGATGCATAGTGAGCACTTTGAACCCCCAGGTGCTTCACAAATTGATCCGTAAAAATGAAAAAGTACTTTTTTTTCGCAAAAAAATTCTTTTAGCCTCAATTTTTTCATTTTCACATGGGCAACAGGATAAAATGGATCCTAAAATGTGTTGGGCAATTTCTCCTGAGTACACCAATACCTCACATGTGGAGGTAAACCACTGTTTGGGAACATGGTAAGGCTCGGAAGGGAAGGAGCGCCATTTGACTTTTTGAATGAAAAATTATTTCCATCGTTAGCGGACACCATGTCGCGTTTGGATAGCTCCTGTGTGCCTAAACATTGGCGCCTCCCCCACAAGTGACCCCATTTTGGAAACTAGACCCCCCAAGGAACTAATTTGGATGCCTAGTGAGCACTTTAAACCCTCAGGTGCTTCACAAATTGATCTGTAAAAATGAAAAAGTAATTTTTTTTCACAAAAAAATTCTTTTCGCCTCAATTTTTTCATTTTCACATGGGCAGTTGGATAAAATGGATCATAAAATTTGTTGGGCAATTTCTCCCGAGTACGCCGATACCTCATATGTGGGGGTAAACCACTGTTTGGGCACTCGGCAGGGCTCGGAAGAGAAGGCGCGCCATTTGACTTTTTGAATGGAAAATTGGCTCCAATTGTTAGCGGACACCATGTCGCGTTTGGAGAGCCCCTGTGTGCCTAAACATTGGAGCTCCCCCACAAGTGACCCCATTTTGGAAACTAGACCCCCCAAGGAACTTATCTAGATGCATATTGAGCACTTTAAACCCCCAGGTGCTTCACAGAAGTTTATAACGCAGAGCCATGAAAATAAAAAATAATTTTTCTTTCCTCAAAAATGATTTTTTAGCCTGGAATTTCCTATTTTGCCAAGGATAATAGGAGAAATTGGACCCTAAATATTGTTGTCCAGTTTGTCCTGAGTACGCTGATACCCCATATGTGGGGGTAAACCACTGTTTGGGCGCACGGCAGGGCTCGGAAGGGATGGCACGCCATTTGGCTTTTTAAATGGAAAATTAGCTCCAATCATTAGCGGACACCATGTCACGTTTGGAGAGCCCCTGTGTGCCTAAACATTGGAGATCCCCCAGAAATGACACCATTTTAGAAACTAGACCCCCAAAGGAACTAATCTAGATGTGTGGTGAGGACTTTGAACCCCCAAGTGCTTCACAGAAGTTTATAACGCAGAGCCATGAAAATTAAAAAAAAAATTATTTTCTCAAAAATGATCTTTTAGCCTGCAATTTTTTATTTTCCCAAGGGTAACAGGAGAAATTTGACCCCAAAAGTTGTTGTCCAGTTTCTCCTGAGTACGCTGATACCCCATATGTGGGGGTAAATCACTGTTTGGGCACATGCCGGGGCTCGGAAGTGAAGTAGTGACGTTTTGAAATGCAGACTTTGATGGAATGCTCTGTGGGCGTCACGTTGCATTTGCAGAGCCCCTGATGTGGCTTAACAGTAGAAACCCCCCACAAGTGACCCCATTTTGGAAACTAGACCCCCAAAGGAACTTATCTAGATGTGTGGTGAGCACTTTGAACCCCCAAGTGCTTCATAGAAGTTTATAATGCAGAGCCGTGAAAATAATAAATACGTTTTCTTTCCTCAAAAATAATTATTTAGCCCAGAATTTTTTAATTTTCCCAAGGGTAACAGGAGAAATTTGACCCCAATATTTGTTGTCCAGTTTCTCCTGAGTACGGTGATACCCCATATGTGGGGGTAAATCACTGTTTGGGCACATGCCGGGGCTCGGAATTGAAGTAGTGACGTTTTGAAATGCAGACTTTGATGGAATGCTCTGCGGGCGTCACGTTGCGTTTGCAGAGCCCCTGATGTGCCTAAACAGTAGAAACCCCCCACAAGTGACCCCATTTTGGAAACTAGACCCTGAAAGGAACTTATCTAGATGTGTGGTGAGCACTTTGAACCCCCAAGTGCTTCATAGAAGTTTATAATGCAGAGCCGTGAAAATAATAAATACGTTTTCTTTCCTCAAAAATAATTATTTAGCCCAGAATTTTTTATTTTCCCAAGGGTTACAGGAGAAATTGGACCCCAAAAGTTGTTGTCCAGTTTCTCCTGAGTACGCTGATACCCCATATGTAGGGGTAAACCACTGTTTGGGCACACGTCGGGGCTCAGAAGGGAAGTAGTGACTTTTGAAATGCAGACTTTGATGGAATGGTCTGCGGGTGTCACGTTGCGTTTGCAGAGCCCCTGGTGTGCCTAAACAGTAGAAACCCCCCACAAGTGACCCCATTTTAGAAACTAGACCCCCCAAGGAACTTATCTAGATATGTGGTGAGCACTTTGAACCCCCAAGTGCTTCACAGACGTTTACAACGCAGAGCCGTGAAAATAAAAAATCATTTTTCTTTCCTCAAAAATTATGTTTTAGCAAGCATTTTTTTAGATTCACAAGGGTAACAGGAGAAATTGGACCCCAGTAATTGTTGCGCAGTTTGTCCTGAGTATGCTGGTACCCCATATGTGGGGGTAAACCACTGTTTGGGCACACGTCAGGGCTCGGAAGTGAGGGAGCACCATTTGACTTTTTGAATACGAGATTGGCTGGAATCAATGGTGGCGCCATGTTGCGTTTGGAGACCCCTGATGTGCCTAAACAGTGGAAACCCCTCAATTCTAACTCCAACACTAACCCCAACACACCCCTAACCCTAATCCCAACTGTAGCCATAACCCTAAACACAACCCTAACCGCAACACACCCCTAACCACAACACTAACCCCAACACACCCCTAACCCTAACCACAACCCTAATTCCAACCCTAACCCTAAGGCTATGTGCCCACGTTGCGGATTCGTGTGAGATATTTCCGCACCATTTTTGAAAAATCTGCGGGTAAAAGGCACTGTGTTTTACCTGCGGATTTTCCGCGGATTTCCAGTGTTTTTTGTGCGGATTTCACCTGCGGATTCCTATTGAGGAACAGGTGTAAAACGCTGCGGAATCCGCACAAAGAATTGACATGCTGCGGAAAATACAACGCAGCGTTTCCGCGCGGTATTTTCCGCACCATGGGCACAGCGG
This sequence comes from Ranitomeya imitator, assembly GCF_032444005.1. NCBI lineage: Eukaryota > Metazoa > Chordata > Amphibia > Anura > Dendrobatidae > Ranitomeya > Ranitomeya imitator. Next base: position 334,199,590 of record NC_091287.1, on the reverse strand, counting down.
ATTTGGTTTTTCATATGTTTACATGGTACTGTAAACCTGATGGAACACTGCTGCGAATCCGCAGCCAAATCCGCACCGTGTGCACATGGCCTAATTCTAAAGGTATGTGCACACGCTGCGGAAAACGCTGCGGATCCGCAGCAGTTTCCCATGAGTGTACAGTTCAATGTAAACCTATGGGAAACAAAAATCGCTGTGCACATGCTGCGGAAAAACTGCACGGAAACGCAGCGGTTTACATTCCGCAGCATGTCACTTCTTTGTGCGGATTCCGCAGCGGTTTTACAACTGCTCCAATAGAAAATCGCAATTGTAAAACCGCAGTGAAATGCGCAGAAAAAAACGCGGTAAATCCGCCATAAATCCGCAGCGGTTTAGCACTGCGGATTTATCAAATCCGCAGCGGAAAAATCCGCAGAGGACCAGAATACGTGTGCACATTCGTAACCCTAACCCTAGCCTTAACCCTAGCCCTAACCCTACCCCTAACCCTACCCCTAACCCTAACCCTACCCCTAGCCCTACCCCTACCCCTACCCCTAACCTTAACCCTAACCCTACCCCTAACCCTACCCCTAACCCTAACCCTACCCCTAACCCTAACCCTATTCTAACATTAGTGGAAAAAAAAAATTTCTTTATTTTTTTATTGTCCCTACCTATGGGGGTGACAAAGGGGGGGGGGTCATTTATTATTTTTTTTATTTTGATCACTGAGATAGATTATATCTCAGTGATCAAAATGCACTTTGGAACGAATCTGCCGGAAGATGGCGGCGCCCGGGAGAAGACGGACGGGACCACGGCTGGATCGGTAAGTATGATAGGGTGGGGGGGGACCACGGGGGGGATCGGAGCACGGGGGGGGGAATCGGAGCGCGGGAGGGGTGGAACAGAGCGCGGGGGGCGTGGAACGGAGCACGGGTGGGCTGGAATGGAGCACGGGGGGGTGGAACGGAGCACGGGGGGGTGGATCGGAGTGCAGGGGGGGTGATTGGAGCACGGGGGGGTGATTGGAGCACGGGGGGAGCGGACACGAGCACGGGGGGGAGCGGAGCACAGGACGGAGGGGAGTAGTGTACCGGCCAGATCGGGGGGGTGGGGGGGCGATCGGAGGGGTGGGGTGGGGGCACACTAGTATTTCCAGCCATGGCCGATGATATTTCAGCATCGGCCATGGCTGGATTGTAATATTTCACCCGTTATAATGGGTGAAATATTACAAATCGCTCTGATTGGCAGTTTCACTTTCAACAGCCAATCAGAGCGATCGTAGCCACGAGGGGGTGAAGCCACCCCCCCTGGGCTAAACTACCACTCCCCCTGTCCCTGCAGATCGGGTGAAATGGGAGTTAACCCTTTCACCCGATCTGCAGGGACGCGATCTTTCCATGACGCCGCATAGGCGTCATGGGTCGGAATGGCACCGACTTTCATGACGCCTACGTGGCGTCATGGGTCGGGAAGGGGTTAATTTTCCGTTTTTTTTGTGGATTTCCCACTCCAAAATGCATTGGGAAGTGTCCGGAAAAAGCCGCGGCAAAAATGCGTCAAAACCGCGGCAAAAACGCATCAAAACCGCGGCAAAATCGCGGCAAAAACGCATGCAGTTTTCTTGCGGATTTCTTGCAGAAAATGTCCGGAATTCTCAGGAATTTTCTGCAAGAAATCCTGAACGTGTGCACATAGCCTTACTGTGAACTTTGGGAGGCAGAATGAAAAAATCAATGGTAGGTGAAGAAATGGTTTTAATTTTTTTTTTAATGTCATTCCTTGTGTGATATAAGTGATTAGGCAACTTTATTCTTCGGGTCGGTGCGATTACAGCGATACCAGATTTATATCTTTTTTTATGTTTGGCAGCTGTCACACACTAAAACACACTTTTTGCATCACCATTTTTGAGAGCTGTAATTTTTCCATATTTCTGCTGATAGAGTTATGTGATGGCTTGCTTTTTGCAGGACAAGTTGATGTTTTTATTGGTACCATTTACAGACATATGACTTTTTGATCACTTTCTATTCCAATTTTTGAGAGGCAGAATGAACAAACACAAGAAATTCAGGAATTGTTATTTTAGGAGGATTTTATGCCATTCCACCTGTGGTAAAGTTGATAAGGTAGCTTTATTCTTTGGGTCAGTACAATTACAGAAATGCCACATTTATATAGCTTTTTTGTGTTTTGGAGCTTTTACACAATAAAAACTATTTTATAAGAAAAATAATTATTTTTGCATCGCTTTATACTGAAAGCTATAACTTTTTTATTTTTTCTCTTATTGAGCTGTTTGGCAGCTTGCTTTTTGTGGGATGCGATGACATTTTCAGCGGAACCATTAATTACATTCATTGTTTTGATTGCATTTTATTAATCTTTTTGTTTGGTGGTACGATGAAAAAGCATAATTTTTTTACTTATTTTTTTAATTATTTTTTTATGGTGTTGACTGAAGGGCTTAACTAGTGTGGAAGTTTTATAGGTCTGGTCGTTCCAGACACAGAGATACTAAAATATTTATGGATACAATATATTTTTTTGTTATTTTATTATCATTTTGTGATTTTTTTAATATATTTTTACAATTCCTTATTTACTTTTTTTTAAAACTTTTTTTTAATAATTATCTTTATGGGACTTACATTTTCTGCAGTCTGATCTCTGTTATAATGCATTGCAATGCACTGGCATTGCAATGCATTAGTAGCGGCAGTCTGCTCTCACACAAACTTGTTAGATCATGCACTAAGCATGATCTAACAAGTTTGCTAGAGACTGGTGACCCTGATGTGTCATGACGACATTGGGTCACCATGGCAACAATCAGCCCCTGCAATTTAGTAACAGGGGTGCCGATCAGAGTACAGAGGGGGCTCTCTCCCTCTGCATGCCTGCTAAATGCTGTGATTGCAAGTGATCACAGTATTTAGGGGGGTAAAATGATGGGAGCATGCAGAGCCTCCTGTGCACCCAAAATCACCATGATGTATCCATATGCCCAAGGTCGGTAGGTACCTAGCGACCTGGATGTATTAATACTTCCAAGGTTGGGAAGGGGGTTAATATTTAACATTTCATCGCCTTTCCCAAGAGCTAGGTGCCGAGATCTCCATCTGCGCATGCGCCGCCACCAGGCAGCCATTCTCCCGAAGTTCACCGCATAGGAAACCACAGAACTGCGTGGGCTCTAACCTTTCACAAAATGACGGCAGAGCCCCCACAGCACCGCCGGACACCTGCAACACCGCCTGACACTCTTGCAGCACAGCCGGACACCCCCGCAGCACCCCCAGACACCTGCAGCACTGGACACCCACAGCTGCGTGGCGCACATCCGAACACCCGCTCATCCCAGCCTGCGTCCTGCATCATCGCCCCACTCCTGCCTCCGCTAGCAGTGACCCTAGAACCCCGCTTCACCGCAGCCACCACCCCCAGTAAGCAATAAGATGCATGGATTATAATAAAAACACCACCATTTTATTAAAAGTTTTTTTCTTATTTTTCTTCTCAAAATTTGGGGTGCGTCTTATAATCCAGAGCATGTTATAATCTGCAAAATATGGTATTTGATCCCTTGCTGATTTTGTAAGTTTGCCCACTGACAAAGACAAGAACAGTCTATAATTGTAAGGGTAGGTTAATTTTAACATTGAGAGATAGAATATCAAAAATATAATCCAGAAAATCACATTGTATAAATTTTATAAATTTATTTGCATTTTGCAGTGAGAAATAAGTATTTGATCTCTCTGGCAAACAAGACTTAATACTTGATGACAAAACCCTTGTTGGCAAGCACAGCAGTCAGATGTTTTTTGTAGTTGATGATGAGGTTTGTGCGCATGTCAGGAGAGATTTTGGTCCACTCCTCTTTGAAGATCACCTCCAGACAAGTTAGATGCTCCTAATCAACTCGTTACCTGCATTAAAGACAGCTGTCTTACATAGTCACCTTTATAAAAGACTCCTGTCCACAGACTCAATTAATCAGTAAGACTCTAACCTCTGCAACATGGGCATGGGCTACAAAACCATTCATAAGATGTAGGGTGGGTGAGGAGACATCTGTTGGTGCAATGATAAGAAAATGGAAGAAGCACAAAATGACTGTCAATCGACATTGATCTGGGGCACCATGCAAAATCTCACTTTGTGGGGTATCCTTGATCATGAAGAAGGTAAGAGATCAGCCTAAAACTACACGGGGGGAACTTGTTAATGATCTGAAGGCAGTTGGGACCACAGTCACCAAGAAAACCATTGGTAACATATTATGCTGTAAAGGTTTAAAATCCTGCAGTGCCTGCAAGGTCCCCCTGCTCGAGAAGGCACATGTGCAGGCCCATCTGAAGTTTGCCAATGAACACCTGGATGATTCTGTGCGTGATTGGGAGAAGGTGCTGTAGTCAGATGAGACAAAAATTGAGGTCTTTAGCATTAACTCAACTCGCCGTGTTTGGAGGAAAAGAAATACTGCCTATGACCCAAAGAACACCATCCCCACTGTCAAGCATAGAGGTGGAAACATTATGTTATGGGGGTGTTTCTCTGGCATAGGACTACTTCACCGCATCAATGGGAGAATGGATGGAGCTATGTACCGTAAAATCCTGAGTGACAACCTCCTTCCCTTCGCCAGGACATTAATAATGGGTCGTGGCTGGGTCTTCCAGCAAGACAATGACCCTAAACATACAGTGAAGGCAACAAAGGAGTGGCTCAAAAAGAAGCACATTAAGGTCATGGAGTGGCCTAGTCAGCCTCTAGACCTTAATCCCATAGAAAACTTATGGAGGGAGTTGAAGCTCTGAGTTGCCAAGCAACAGCCTCAAAATCTTAATGATTTAGAGATGATCTGCAAAGATGAGTGTACCAAAATTCCTCCTGATATGTGCGCAAACCTCATAATCAACTGCAAAAAAGTCTACTGTGCTTGCCAACAAGGGTTTTACCACCAATTATTAAGTTTTGTTTGCCAGAGAGATCAAATACTTATTTCTCACTGCAAAATGCAAATACATTTATATAATTTATACAATGTGATTTTCTGGATTTTATTTTTGATATTCTATCTCTCAATGTTAAAATTAACCTACCCTTAAAATTATAGACTGTTCATGTCTTTGTCAGTGGGCAAACTTGCTAGATCAACAAGGGATCAAATACTTATTCCCCCCACTGTATATCCAGACTGGTACATACACCAAAATAACTTATTGCAAGTTATATGAGCATTAAGACTATACTTTCCATCTAGTTTTAGATGAAAGGACAGGTATGCTTTTAGTATCATTTATTGTAAAATGCAGATAACACATCATTACAAAAACAACCCTGCCACATCTTTAATTTGACCTCACTAAAAAAATATTGCCAGAGATACTAAACAAGGTTACAGGTTTCCTGACTCACATAGAGAGCGTAAGCAAGGCAACATAAAATGTGAAATACTGTAACTCTACCCTATGTAAGCATTGTTCTTCATAGATAGCAAGCTCTCCCTACCTCCACAGATCATTTATGAACACTATTTTAAGCTAGTGAACTTTTGCTCATAAGGCCTCATGCTGAGATTATAACTTATCATGCTCCGGCTATTTTGTAAATGCCTGGGCAAGTGGGCAGTTCAAAGCTTGCTCTTGACCTCAGAAGCCTTTATGATCTCACTAATTGGAAGCGTCTAGCAGGAAGATCTGATAAAAACAAAATGATTGCCAGGGTGAGCGAATAAGCATTGGAGCTGCCAAAGATTCCACAGGAAACAAGATCACTAAGCATAACTAGTATGCTCTAAACCTCTGCAAAAAACATTACTGGGAGGAAAGAAAATATTATTCATTGATATATTGACTTATCTGTTTGAGATTATCATATGGTCATTCTCTATTACAAAGCACTTTCCCTGCATGTGCTTGGGAAAGCAAACAGTATGGATTTAGCTGTAGTCATTTTTATCAGGAGTCCTGAGAAACTCTAATGTAGGGGCACATTTATCTATGAAGTTGACCTAAATTTCAACCTCAATATTGTATAACAAGCCCCTACCATGCTTAATTTAGAAGAAAGGGAGAATCGCCAGTAAGTCACATGCTATATGAAAGACCACCACTTTTTTGCACAAAATTAAGGTGTTTTTTAGTTACACCACATAAAATTTAGCCAATTTCACTGTATGTACTGTATTCGATGGCTTTAAAACATACTATACTTAAAAGAGTAATCTAAAATGTTAACATTTTCCCCTATCCATGTGAAAGGAGATAACCTCCCATTCCCAAACAAAGTGTCACGCACCTGTCTCGAATTTGGGCTTTGCTACCCTCACCCAGGTCTGCTAAACTCTGTTGTTCTCTATATTGGGCTTTGCAGACGGTCTGGCATGGTATTATGTGATCATCTGCTAAGGTCTATATAAGGCCCACCAAGACACACACTTGTGTCTTGGTATTAAGTCTTTAGTGTTCCTGAGTCCAGTCTGCCTGCAGCCTTCAGTATCACTGCAACCTGTCTGCAGTCTCCAAGATGTCTGCTGGCTGCTTACAGCTTCCAGTCCTTCAGTTTTCTGTCTGCCTGCGACCTTCAGTATCTCTGCAACCTGTCTGTGGTCTCTAAGCTTTCTCCTGAGTGCCTGCGGTCAGACTCTCAATGATGGGGAAGTTATTTGCTATTCTGTGAATCAGAGATAACTTCCAAACTTGAGAATACCCCTTTAATTACCTCTTTCCAGTGTGACAGTATAAGGCTACGTTCACATTTGCGTTGTTGTGTGTTGCGTCGGCGACGCAACGCACAACACATGCAAAATGCATGCAAAAACGCATTGTTTTGTGATGCATGCGTCCTTTTTTGGCCGATTTTGGACGCAAAAAAATTCAACTTGCTGCGTCCTCTGCGCCCTGACGCTTGCGCCAAAAAAGACGCATGCGTCACAAAACGCAGGACAACGCATGTCCAATTCGCCCCCATGTTAAATACAAGGGTGCATGACGCATGCGTCGCCGCGGTTGCGCCCGACGCACCGCAAATGTGAACGTAGCCTTAATAAAGAGGCTGCACTAAGCCAAAATGTATATGAACATGCACAACAAAGATAATGATCTTCTTCTCTAATTATTGCATAATGTTGCTTTTCATAAAGGGTTGAGCAGGACAGTGAACTAAAATATGCAACATGTTTGGATTTTACTAAGGCAATTGATATGGTGCTTCACGTCTGATTAACCAGTTAAGGCTATGTTCACACCTAGCTTTCTTCATGCTTTTTTTCCACCAGGCAAAACCTGGTCTCTTGCAGTAAGAAACTTGCTGTAAAAAAGCAGGTTTTACTTTGTTTTTATTGTATTTTTTGCTGTGTTTTTGGTGCATTTTTTCCTGCATTTTTGTCATGGTCCATTTGTCTCTTGTGCGTGCTAATAAAGTTTAGTGCAAAAAAAAAAACCTGCTTCATCAGGTTTTGTCACAAAAAAGCAGCAAAAACTGATACCTGAAAAACACTGAAAAAACTGAAAGAAGTGACATTCTCCATTTTGCAAAACCCAAGGTTTTGCACTAAATACTGAGGACAAAAAAACTAAGCTGTGTGCATGAGATTTCTGAAATCTCATAGACTTTGCTGGAACTGTAAAACGCAGGTGACAATTTGCATAAAAACCATAAAAAAATTCCTGAAAAAACATAATGTGTGAATATAGCCTAAGGGTCATTGGTTTACAAATTTGCAGCGTAGTATGCATGAACTTATTCAAATTGAACTAACCCCTTTACGACATGTGCCGCATATACACTGCCCTGTGGGAGCTGCGCTCCCCCAAACCGCAGTATACATACGGCACAATGATCGTGCTAGCTCACGCTGAACGCCAAAATGATGAAATGCGGGTGTCAGCTCTATATGAGAACTGACACACTGAAGCAAACCCCCCATGATCGATGGTCTCCATGGTGACCCCAGGCTGAAAGATGGCCACGGGGTCACCCAGGGATGGTGGCCTGAAAGCCCATGCTCAGAGCAGGAAGTGACTTGCTTCCTCACTGTTTGAGAGAGCCTGATCTAATGCCCTGCAATGCAAAAGCAATGCAGAGTACTAGATCAACGATCAGGACAGGGAAAGTTGATGTCCTATCCTGGGACAATGTAAAAAAGTAAAAAAATAGCTATTAAAAATTGTAAAATATAAAAAACCCACAAAATTTATATATTGCATATATGCATCCTGGCTCCCTCATATATCCATTCTGGTCCCTTGTCCTGACTCCCCAATATATCCATCCTGGCACCCGATAGATCTATCCTGGTCCTTTGTCCTGCCCCCCATATATTCATAATGGAACGCCATATCTCCATCCTGGTCCCCATATGTATCCATCCTGGTCCCTTGTCCTGCCCCCATATGTATCCATCCTGGCCCCCATGTCTATCCATCCAGGTCTCTTGTTCTGCCCTTGGCCCCCCGTATGTGAATCAATCCTGGACCCCCCATATGTGAATCCATCCTGGCCATCTTTCTCCCGTATGTGTATCCATCCTGACCCCCTTCCCCCTGTATGTGTATCCATCCTGGCTCCCTTCCCCCGTATGTATATTCATCCTGGCCCCCTTCCCCCGTATGTGTATCCATCCTGGCCCCTTCCCCCTGTATGTGTATCCATCCTGGCCCCCTTCTCACCACATGTGTATCCATCCTGGCCCTCTTCCCCCTGTATGTGTATCCACCCTGGTCCCCTTCCCCCCACATTTGTATCCATCCTGGCCCCTTTCCCCCTATATGTGTATCCATCCTGGCCCCTTCCCCCAGTATGTATATCCGTTCTGGCCCCCTTCCCCGTATGTGTATCCATCATGGCCCCCTTCCCCCTGTATGTGTATCCATCCTGGCCCCCTTCCCCCTGTACATATATTCATCCTAACCCCCTTCCCCCCTATATGTGTATCCATCCTGGCCCTTTTCCCCTGTGTGTATATCCATCCTGGCCCCCTTCCCCCATATGTGTATCCATCCTGGCCCCCTTCCTCCCATATGTGTATCCATCCTGGGTCCTTCCCCCAATATGTATATCCATCCTGGCCCCCTTCCCCCATATGTGCATCCATCCTGGCCTCCTTCTCCCAGTATGTATATCCATCCTGGCCCCCTTCCCCCCATATGTGTATCCATCCTGGCCCCTTCCCCCTGTATGTATATTCATCCTGGTCCCCTTCTCCCTGTATGTGTATCTATCCTGGCCCCCTTCCCATTGTATGTATATCCATTCTGGCCCCCTTCCCCCTGTATGTGTATCCATCCTGGCCCCCTTCCCCGTATGTGTATCCATCCTGGCCCCCTTCCCCCAGTATGTGTATCCATCCTTGCCCCCTTCCTACCATATGCATATCCTTTCTGGCCCTCTTCCCCCCGTATGAGACACAAAAAAAAAATATTCCTCTTACATGCCTGCGCTCCCGGCGGTGGCATCCTCCTCCTCTGCAGGTCGGCGTGCACATACTATCATGGCGGCCGACATAGCAGAGGCCGGTGGTGAATGTGTGCACTCGTTGCATGCGGCACTTGATTCTGACATCATACAGCGGTGACGACGGGCGCACATTTGCCAGTATCCATCAGCACCTGCGCTTTTAAAGGGCCCTTGCCCTGAAAAACCGTGCCCCCCATCTCCTCCTCCTCTTCTTCCCATAGCCAAGGGCCCAGCAGGGAAATCCCCGCCACCCCACCAGGCCTGACCAACCATGGGCACAATATTTCACCAGAAAACGTTCCCAGTAGGGTTGAGCGAAACGGATCGTTCATTTTCAAAAGTCGCCAACTTTTGGCAAAGTCGGGTTTCATGAAACCCGACCCGATCCCTGTGAAAGAGCGTGGGCAGAGTGATGACATAGTTCTTAGGGGCGTGGACGCCTATCGTCATCTTGTCGATTGTACGCAGTAGTGATTTGCAATGTGTAACACCAGCTTTTCTGTTCAGGGACGGAGGAGAGAGAGAGAGAGAGAGAGAGAAAGAGAGAGAGAGGGAGAGAGAGAGGGTGAGGGAAAGGGAGAGGGAGAGAGAGAGAAAAAAAATAAATAATAAAAAAAAAAATTCCCATTGACTTTGCATTGGGTTTCGTGTTTCGGTCGATCCCCGACTTTTCGCCATAATCGGCCGATTTCACTCGACTCGACTTTAGAGATAGTCGGGTTTCGCGAAACCCGACTCAACCCTAAAAAAGTAAAAGTCGCTCAACCTTAGTTCCCAGAATTGGTGGGATCCGTTGAAGCGTTCCAGAGTTATTATTTAATAAAATGGCACTGGTCTGAATTTAAAAAAATTGTCCTGGTCAGGAAGTCAAAATAAGCCTTCAGGGTGAAGGGGCTAATATATATAGTATGGCATATTCTAGGGATATTTACATGACCATTATAGTCCAAGATATTCATAAATGAGGTAGAAGTTGACTTTACCATATTTTTGTTGTTTCCAGAAGACACTGTAGTATTGGGCATACAGTACAGAATTGCTTTTATTAACGTAGTACACTTATCCAGGAAGCTGAAAGGTTGTCAGTAGGGATCAGTTCGGAATTATTCCTACTTTTATGGCACATTGGACTATTCCATTCAAGAATAATTAAAGCAAACATTCAGGATTCCCATTCATAAAACGTATTCTTATCAGTATGTGTGTAGTAATAAACAGTTACCCAATCATTCTCTCCTTGAGAATTTAGTAATGTGTAAATTGTAATCACTTTTCTCCTGATGCAATAACATATGAGCCTCTGATGTACTTATGCACATCAGCCAACCGGAAGAAGCAAGGCTGGTGGAAATGTGAAGGAGCAGCAGTTTGAGCCAATGCTGAAGCACGAGGTGTGTTTCAGACTACCTGATACTCCCTGTAGGCGCAATAGTTAAGTTGTGGAAAGCAACACAGAGAAAAACTGCTTGGGACCTGCCTCAGACTGTTTAGCCAAGCCTCATAGTCAATGGCTGGCTTTTCAAGGTATGTCTTCTCTAAAATACCACAGTGTTTTATGGTAAAACATAAATGACAGCAAAAACACAGCCAGTGTCTGAATATTACTTCCCATGGGTTGGGAAGAATGAATCTCCTGTAAAAGGTTCCCTTTAAAAGGTATCCAAGCTGCTAGATTTCAAGAAAATAATAAGCAGCTAGGTATCTCCTGTAGGTGTTAGCATGTATATCTTGTATATCATTTTTAGGATGACTTAAACTAAATCTGATGCCTGATACATGCTACCCAATACAGGAGCAGCATGTCTCAGTCACTGGCTGTATGAATTCAGCCATATATGTTTGACTCTGATGAGCTACGGCGCTTCAGAGAAAAACATTTTAATAGCCACCAGGGACAGAGCTGCACTGTAGACTTGTCAAACAGGTGGGTCCCCAGTGTGTTTTCCTTGCATGCTAACCTGTAGTGATAGGTATCTGCCTTTGTGTGCATATAAGTAGTCAATCCACGGGAAGAAGGCAGAGAGAAGTCACCAGACCCATCTGGCCAACTATTCTGCAGCACGACTCTGTCCCCTGTGGCTGTTAAAGTATGTTTTTCTCTAAATCACCCAAGAATTTCAGATTCAAACATATACGACTGATCCTACCATCAGACACTCCGAGAAGCTCTTTACATTTCCATTTATTGATTCTGGCCCTGCACGCTTCAAGAGGGATATGAGGAGCTTGTGTGCAATGATGCCCAAATATTTGAGCTGCCATGGTCAGGAGAAGTCGAGGGTGGGGAATGGCAATTAGTGTCTCAAGTTAAATGATGATGAGACACAGTTGTCAACAAGTGATATTGTTAAGTCAACAAGTCAGGAGGACCAGAGTGTGGAAGTGGATGATGAATTGGTGGACAATGAAGTCATTTGCCCAACATGGGAAGGTGCCATGCAGGGCGGGGTTAGCAACACAGAGGGGAAGGGATCTGCAGCACTAACAAGCAGGCATAAGAGGCAGTGGGTGACCAGAGGGAGAAGGCCACTGTTCCCCAGAGCATCCACATGCATCAAGTTCTCAGGCCAAGAGTTAGAAGTTCCCCAGTTTGGCACTTTTTGTAAAAGAAGATGCAGACAATAGAAAAATAGTATTTTGTAACCTGTGCTATGCAAAGGTCAGCAGGGACCTGACTTTCACCATCCTGACCTCCACCAGCATACTCAGACACATGTCATCAAAGCACCCAATTAGATGGGTCGAACGCCCTGGGCCTACTATCATTGTCTGTGGGTCTCTGTGGGTGACACCCCTTCCTCTTCCCTTGTGCTAGTTGCTTGCTAATCCCCTGTCCAGGATGCAGGCCTCCCGCCATGCACCTGTAGTTGCGCATTCGCAAGACATATCAGCAACCATCTCCAATTCCTTGTCCCAGCACAGCATTCAGTTGTACCTACCCCAGTCCATTGAACACAAGCATAAATACCCAGCCATCCATCCAAAGGACCAGACACTAAATGGGTACATCTGTAGACTGCTTGCCCTGGAAATGTTGCCATTTAGGCTTGTGGACACTGAGGCTTTCCGCAACCTCATGGCAGCAGGCATCCCGGTCTCCAGGCCCCACTATTTTCCCCTCTGTGCCATCCCTGCTTTACCCCAGCATGTGTCCCATAACATCACCTGTGCCCTGACCAACACAGTTTCTGGGATGGTCTACTTAATGACTGACATATGGACAAGTGCTTGTAGACAGGGATGCTACATTTCCCTGACAGCACACTGGGTGATCCTAGTATAGGCCAGGGATAGCGGGCCCTAGTTCCATCAAGGTTTCCTCCACCTCCTTCACCAGTTCCTGCACCCTTCCTCCTCCTCTTCCTCTATCTCCAAATTGTCATCCATATCAGCTGGAAGTACTGCAGGACTGAGTCAGTGAAGCAGCAATTGCTGAAATTAATTAATTTAGGTGACCAACAGCAAACCATAGAAAAGTTGATGAAAAGTATAACAGACCAAAGAGATCTGTCGCTGAACATACAACCAAGCATGGTCATGCGTTATAATGGCTAGGGATGAGCGAGTAGTGAAATATTCGGACTCGCTATACTCGTAATGAGTAGGTCCTAATACTCGGGTATTCATATCGAGTAGTGAGTCCAATGCAAGTCAATGGGTGTGATAAAAAAAATCACACAGCACTTGCACCATGTGAGTGCTGTCCGATTTTTACGCACCGGTGTCCTTTGAAAAGCCAGCAATTCACATGCGGCCACAGTAAAATCACACTGACAGGTTGGAATAGATAGAATATATATACACGCAGAATAGGTGTATATATATATTTCTTTATATATATATGTTAGTGACACACATATATATATATTGTAGCATGGCTAAAGGGTGTGTATTCGACGGGAGTTATGTGTCACATAGGTGGCTTGTCGCTATGATGTAGCCCAGAGGGTTTTCATTATTTCACATAACCATGTATGTTATGGCTGGCAATCAGGCAACACAGCGTGCAGTAATCAGCGCACATACAGAGATCTGGCAATAACCCAAAACAATAGGACGAGCTCTGAGACGTGGAATCTCTGTAGACTGCAGTACCTGATCTATCCTCACACAACTGGAAGCAGCAGTGGATTGCGCCTATCAACTACCTATGCAACTCGGCACGGCCTGAGGAGCTGACTAGCCTGAAGATAGAAATACAAGCCTGACTTACCTCAGAGAAATACCCCAAAGGAATAGGCAGCCCCCACATATAATGACTGTTAGCAAGATGAAAAGACAAACGTAGGAATGAAATAGATTCAGCAAAGTGAGGCCCGATATTCTAGACAGAGCGAGGATAGCAAAGAGAACTATGCAGTCTACAAAAAACCCTAAAACGAAAACCACGCAAAGGGGCAAAAGACCCACCGTGCCGAACAGCACGGCGGTGCACCCCTTTGCTTCTCAGAGCTTCCAGCAAAAGATAATAACAAGCTGGACAGAAAAAACAGAAAACAAACTAGAAGCACTTATCTAGCAGAGCAGCAGGCCCAAGGAAAGATGCAGTAGCTCAGATCCAACACTGGAACATTGACAAGGAGCAAGGAAGACAGACTCAGGTGGAGCTAAATAGCAAGGCAGCCAACGAGCTCACCAAAACACCTGAGGGAGGAAGCCCAGAGACTGCAATACCACTTGTGACCACAGAAGTGAACTCAGCCACAGAATTCACAACAGTACCCCCCCCTTGAGGAGGGGTCACCGAACCCTCACCAGAACCCCCAGGCCGACCAGGATGAGCCACATGAAAGGCACGAACAAGATCTGGGGCATGGACATCAGAGGCAAAAACCCAGGAATTATCTTCCTGAGCATAACCCTTCCATTTGACCAGATACTGGAGTTTCCGTCTAGAGACACGAGAATCCAAAATCTTCTCCACAATATACTCCAATTCCCCCTCCACCAAAACAGGGGCAGGAGGCTCCACAGATGGAACCATAGGTGCCACGTATCTCCTCAACAACGACCTATGGAATACATTATGTATGGAAAAGGAGTCTGGGAGGGTCAGACGAAAAGACACCGGATTGAGAATCTCAGAAATCCTATACGGACCAATAAAACGAGGTTTAAATTTAGGAGAGGAAACCTTCATAGGTATATGACGAGAAGATAACCAAACCAGATCCCCAACACGAAGTCGGGGTCCCACACGGCGTCTGCGATTAGCGAAAAGCTGAGCCTTCTCCTGGGACAAGGTCAAATTGTCCACTACCTGAGTCCAGATCTGCTGCAACCTGTCCACCACAGAATCCACACCAGGACAGTCCGAAGACTCAACCTGTCCTGAAGAGAAACGAGGATGGAACCCAGAATTGCAGAAAAATGGAGAGACCAAGGTAGCCGAGCTGGCCCGATTATTAAGGGCGAACTCAGCCAACGGCAAAAATGACACCCAATCATCCTGGTCAGCGGAAACAAAACATCTCAGATATGTTTCCAAGGTCTGATTGGTTCGTTCGGTCTGGCCATTAGTCTGAGGATGGAAGGCCGAGGAAAAAGATAGGTCAATGCCCATCCTACCACAAAAGGCTCGCCAGAACCTCGAGACAAACTGGGAACCTCTGTCAGAAACAATATTCTCAGGAATGCCATGTAAACGAACCACATGCTGGAAGAACAAAGGCACCAAATCAGAGGAGGAAGGCAATTTAACCAAGGGCACCAGATGGACCATTTTAGAAAAGCGATCACAGACCACCCAAATGACAGACATCTTTTGAGAAACGGGAAGGTCAGAAATGAAATCCATCGAAATATGTGTCCAAGGCCTCTTCGGGACCGGCAAGGGCAAAAGCAACCCACTGGCACGTGAACAGCAGGGCTTAGCCCTAGCACAAATTCAACAGGACTGCACAAAAGCACGCACATCCCGTGACAGAGATGGCCACCAGAAGGATCTAGCAACCAACTCCCTGGTACCAAAGATTCCTGGATGACCGGCCAGCACCGAACAATGAAGTTCAGAGATAACTTTACTAGTCCACCTATCAGGGACGAACAGTTTCTCGGCCGGACAACGATCAGGTTTATTAGCCTGAAATTTCTGCAACACTCTCCGCAAATCAGGGGAGATGGCAGACACAATGACTCCTTCCTTGAGGATACTCGCCGGCTCAGATAACCCCGGAGAGTCGGGCACAAAACTCCTAGACAGAGCATCCGCCTTCACATTTTTAGAGCCCGGAAGGTATGAAATCACAAAATCAAAACGAGCAAAAAATAACGACCAACGGGCCTGTCTAGGATTCAAGCGCTTGGCAGACTCAAGATAAGTAAGGTTCTTATGATCAGTCAAAACCACCACGCGATGCTTAGCACCCTCAAGCCAATGACGCCACTCCTCGAATGCCCACTTCATGGCCAGCAACTCTCGGTTGCCCACATCATAATTACGCTCAGCAGCAGAAAATTTCCTGGAAAAGAGAGCACATGGTTTGAACACTGAGCAACCAGAACCTCTCTGTGACAAAACCGCCCCTGCACCAATCTCAGAAGCATCAACCTCGACCTGGAACGGAAGAGAAACATCAGGTTGACACAACACAGGGGCACAGCAAAAACGACGCTTCAACTCCTGAAAAGCTTCCACGGCAGCAGAAGACCAATTAACCAAATCAGCACCCTTCTTGGTCAAATCGGTCAATGGTCTGGCAATGCTAGAAAAATTACAGATGAAGCGACGATAAAAATTAGCAAAGCCCAGGAATTTCTGCAAACTTTTTAGAGATGTCGGCTGAGTCCAATCCTGGATGGCCTGAACCTTAACCGGATCCATCTCGATAGTAGAAGGGGAAAAGATGAACCCCAAAAATGAAACTTTCTGCACACCGAAGAGACACTTTGATCCCTTCACGAACAAGGAATTAGCACGCAGTACCTGGAAAACCATTCTGACTTGCTTCACATGAGACTCCCAATCATCTGAGAAGATCAAAATGTCATCCAAGTAAACAATCAAGAATTTATCCAGATACTCACGGAAAATGTCATGCATAAAAGACTGAAAAACAGATGGAGCATTGGCATGTCCGAACGGCATCACCAGATACTCAAAATGACCCTCGGGCGTATTAAATGCCGTTTTCCATTCATCTCCCTGCCTGATTCTCACCAGATTATACGCACCACGAAGATCAATCTTAGTAAACCAACTAGCCCCCTTAATCCGAGCAAACAAGTCAGAAATCAATGGCAAGGGATACTGAAACTTAACAGTGATCTTATTAAGAAGGCGGTAATCAATACACGGTCTTAGCGAACCATCCTTCTTGGCTACAAAAAAGAACCCTGCTCCCAATGGTGACGACGATGGGCGAATATGTCCCTTCTCCAGGGACTCCTTCACATAACTGCGCATAGCGGTGTGTTCAGGTACGGACAAATTAAATAAACGACCCTTAGGGAATTTACTACCAGGAATCAAATCGATAGCACAATCACAATTCCTATGCGGAGGAAGGGCATCAGACTTGGACTCTTCAAATACATCCTGAAAGTCCGACAAGAACTCTGGGATGTCAGAAGGAATGGATGACGAAATAGACAAAAATGGAACATCACCATGTACTCCCTGACAACCCCAGCTGGTTACCGACATAGAGTTCCAATCCAATACTGGATTATGGGTTTGTAGCCATGGCAACCCCAACACGACCACATCATGCAAATTATGCAGTACCAAAAAGCGAATAACTTCCTGATGTGCAGGAGCCATGCACATGGTCAGCTGGGCCCAGTACTGAGGCTTATTCTTGGCCAGAGGTGTAGCATCAATTCCTCTCAACGGAATAGGACACCGCAAAGGCTCCAAGAAAAATCCACAACGTTTAGCATAATCCAAATCCATCAGATTCAGGGCAGCGCCTGAATCCACAAACGCCATGACAGAATATGATGACAAAGAGCACATTAAGGTAATGGACAAAAGGAATTTGGACTGTACAGTACCAATAACGGCAGAGCTATCGAACCGCCTAGTGCGTTTAGGACAATTAGAAATAGCATGAGTAGAATCACCACAATAGAAACACAGTCTGTTCAGACGTCTGTGTTCGTGCCGTTCTACTTTAGTCATAGTCCTGTCGCACTGCATAGGCTCAGGCTTACTCTCAGACAATACCGCCAGATGGTGCACAGATTTACGCTCGCGCAAGCGACGACCGATCTGAATGGCCAAGGACATAGACTCATTCAAACCAGCAGGCATAGGAAATCCCACCATTACATCCTTAAGAGCTTCAGAGAGACCCTTTCTGAACAAAGCCGCTAGTGCAGATTCATTCCACAGAGTGAGTACTGACCATTTTCTAAATTTCTGACAATATACTTCTACATCATCCTGACCCTGGCATAAAGCCAGCAGATTTTTCTCAGCTTGATCCACTGAATTAGGCTCATCGTAAAGCAATCCCAGCGCCTGGAAAAATGCATCAACATTACTCAATGCAGAATCTCCTGGTGCAAGAGAAAACGCCCAGTCCTGTGGGTCGCCGCGCAAAAAAGAAATAATAATCAAAACCTGTTGAATAGGATTACCAGAAGAATGAGGTTTCAAGGCCAAAAATAGCTTACAATTATTTCTGAAGCTCAGGAACTTAGTTCTGTCACCAAAAAACAAATCAGGAATCGGAATTCTTGGTTCTAGCATCGATTTCTGATCAATAGTATCTTGAATCTTTTGTACATTTACAACGAGATTATCCATTGAGGAGCACAGAGCCTGAATATCCATGTCCACAGCTGTGTCCTGAAGCACTCTAATGTCTAGGGGAAAAAAAAGACTGAAGACAGAGCTAAGAAAAAAAAATGATGTCAGGATTTCTTTTTTCCCTCTATTGGAAATCATTGAACGGCTCCTTGTACTGTTATGGCTGGCAATCAGGCAACACAGCGTGCAGTAATCAGCGCACATACAGAGATCTGGCAATAACCCAAAACAATAGGACGAGCTCTGAGACGTGGAATCTCTGTAGACTGCAGTACCTGATCTATCCTCACACAACTGGAAGCAGCAGTGGATTGCGCCTATCAACTACCTATGCAACTCGGCACTGCCTGAGGAGCTGACTAGCCTGAAGATAGAAATACAAGCCTGACTTACCTCAGAGAAATACCCCAAAGGAATAGGCAGCCCCCACATATAATGACTGTTAGCAAGATGAAAAGACAAACGTAGGAATGAAATAGATTCAGCAAAGTGAGGCCCGATATTCTAGACAGAGCGAGGATAGCAAAGAGAACTATGCAGTCTACAAAAAACCCTAAAACGAAAACCACGCAAAGGGGCAAAAGACCCACCGTGCCGAACTAACAGCACGGCGGTGCACCCCTTTGCTTCTCAGAGCTTCCAGCAAAAGATAATAACAAGCTGGACAGAAAAAACAGAAAACAAACTAGAAGCACTTATCTAGCAGAGCAGCAGGCCCAAGGAAAGATGCAGTAGCTCAGATCCAACACTGGAACATTGACAAGGAGCAAGGAAGACAGACTCAGGTGGAGCTAAATAGCAAGGCAGCCAACGAGCTCACCAAAACACCTGAGGGAGGAAGCCCAGAGACTGCAATACCACTTGTGACCACAGAAGTGAACTCAGCCACAGAATTCACAACACATGTATATATGTGTTTCAGGACCTGTGGTGATGTCAGACCACATGTCTAATCATGTGATGGGTTCCTGGGTGTGGTTAGCTCTATATAAGACAGGCTAATGCTTTACACAGGAGATATGAGTGGAGGTGAAACCCTCCCGAGTGTGTTAAGGCTCCAGGACTGAGCCTGAAGGACTGGACACTTGTTTTTCTTCCCTCAGCCAAAGGCTATTTGTTTTCTGTTATTTTGCCATGTGGTTTATGAAGCAATAAACCCTGTGAACTTTTAAAGGAACGTGCCTCCTGAGTGTCAGCCGTCATACCTGAGTGAGTGAAATCCCTACTATATATATATATATATATATATATATATTGATATATAGATGTGTGTGACCAATACAATTAGTATAGTGTGTGTGCAAATTATGGGACTTGTATGCATTTAATAAGAGAATCTTTTTGGGGAATGGCTGAAGCACCTTCAGGACCTTCCTAGAAGGACCAATGGAAGGCTGCCACAGAACTTGATCAGGTACAGGACCTTCCTGGAGGACCAATGGAAGTTGCTGCAGTACGTGAGCATGTGACCCTTGATCTCTACTGAGAGATCTTACCCTGGGCAGGCTCAGTGTGTGCAAAGCAGGACTTAGTCCCAGAAAAGCCTGCTCACCGCAGACCACTGCAGGGTAGAATAGTAGAGCCTGGAGAGGCAGCAGTAACCCTTTGCACAGTATCAGATTCAGTGAGAGGCTGGGACCGACGTCTCCGCTGAGCAGGCTCCACTGCAGCCGATGTAGAATGGGAGACCGCAGCAGACATGGTTCGAGATTCCCCCTGTGCAGCGGCGGGAACTCTACTCCTAACACCACATTCCCAGATAAGGTAGTAAAATATGAAAATTACATTTACCGGTGACTACTGGTCGGTGTAGTTTCCCCTTCTACTATGTTATTTACGGTAGTCATACATGACAGCGAAATACGGTGAGAGATGGACCGGTTAATAAGGGGTGGAGGAGTTTTTTTTATTTTCTTAATTACAAGTCATTATACAGAAAATAATGTTTCCTTACATTTTTCCTGTAAAATCCATTTTATCTTCGGTTTTGTATGTTTTATTGTCAGTCCGTAAACTGCTTTGAACGTGAGACTACTAACGTTTTATAAACAATCTTGGCTGCTTCATAAATAAATTTGACTTGCGACTATTTAGCATATGATTAGTTATGCAGATTCTTGTCATATCAGTTCATTGTTACTGTTTTGCTCCTAAAATTCCAAATTTTAATTTTTACTATTTTGTTAGTATTTTGTAAATCCACCATTGGTTTTCAACACTGCCTGAATCTTTCTGGGCAAGCTATGAATCAGATTCAAGCATGTCTTAACTGAAATCTGATTCCAGGTCTCTTCTACACATTCCCAAAGTTGGTGCATACTGGTCAACTCTCTTGGGTACGTATACAGCTTTCCTTCAACTCTACCCCCCACAAGTGTTTGATTGGGTTGAGGTCTGAGGACTGTGGGGGCCAATTTAGCACCTCTACTTTATTGTCATTGAACCATTTCTTTGTTAATCTCGATGTATGCTTCGGGTCGTTGTCCTGCTAGAACACTATGTCATCCTTTTCATACAAATACTACTCGAGTGTACAAAGCAACTCATCTTGTAGGACACTCACATATCACTCAGCATTGAGACCAACTTCGATCCTGATCAAGTATCCAATGCCTTTGGCTGCGAGACCCTATCAAGCATCAAGCTTTTTCCACCGAACTTGAGCATTCCTTCTACTTCTAATTCTTCTACTGTCTACTATCCATACTTTTTTGCATAGCTGAGCCAATACGTCCTATGAAAATATTGAAGTTGAGGCTTTTCTACCTTTTTTTAGGGCCACCATTAAAGACTTGTGTAATGTGCATTTTATGATGCTTGCATGGATGTCTGTGATCTCACTTTTACGAAGCACATGAGTCACCTCCCCTGTCATGTTTGCCACTTCAGTACTGATAAATGTTGTGATGAGCTGATTTGTTGACCCCCAATTTTTGCCTGGACATCCACCTTTTGGCTTCTGAATGGATGGGCAGTTTTCATTTCATATTCTTCCAACTGCCATAGCACTCACATGATGCATTTTGGCAATTTTCATGGCCGAGAGACCTCTATCGATGAGCTGGATGATGTGGTTTATTTTTTCTTGGGAATTTTTCTTCATGGCTGCTCCTTAATTTGAACCAGTGACCTTTCGCTTGAGAATCAGCCTAATAACACACTGAGCTATTAGGAAATGTGAGAATAGGTTGTAATTTGCAGTATACAGGAAGAAAAATATTTTCTACCACGAGTAGCAAAACAGTAACAATGAGTGACAGGACAAGAATCTGCATAACTAATCATATTAGGTCACATTTATGTATAAGGTAGCCAAGATAATTGTCTATAAAATAATGATAGTCTCTTGATTGAAGCAGTAGTAGATGGTGAGATATGGAGCCTCAAATTGAAAAGTTCAAAATATTGTTCCCTTTTGCTCTAAAGTGTATACAGGGAGGCTATGGAGGGTTCACGTTGTATATAGGGAGGCTATGTGGGGCTCATGTTCCTTATAGGAGGCTATGTTGGGGTTCATTCTGTATATAGGAGGCTATGTGAGGCTAATACTGTATATGTGATGCTATGTTGGGGCTCATACAGTATACATAGGTGGAAATGTACAAGCTGATACTGAGATACAATAATATTAATATAACCTAACTACAGTATAGTTAATAAGTTAACATTAATATTGAGCAGAATAAATTTCAGCTTTTTGGTTTGGCACTCCACAACGATCTCATGTGGCACCTTGAGAAAATTAATTGTCCACCCCTGTTCTAGAAGAATCTACATTTTTCTTAATGTTTAAATGAGCTGGGCTGGTCTATGGGTCAGATCTAGATTCTGCCTCTACAGCTTTTTTATTTGAAAATGGACATTAGCAGTATGAGACATGTAATGACTGACAGTCTGCTCTCTAGATCTGCATGTCACACAGGTAAAGCTCCTGTTCATTTAGAATAAGTTTCGGATGCAGATTCCCATGGAAATTAGTGTCTGGGCTATAGGTCAGCTCATTTACATATTAAGAAAAACGTGGATTTCTCTAGAATAAGACCTCAGATTGCGGGTATAATTTTATTCAACTTTCTATGACCTACATGCCCACATAGACGGCTTAGAAGGACAGATCCTTCTGGCAGAAACTTCAGACATCGGATATCTACATTTTCTTCCTTGCATTCAAACTCTCATGATCTAACTTTAGCCAATTGAAAGAAAAACTTCAAATAATTCCCACAGTGATTAGTCAATTTTTATTTTTCCATCTCCACAAGCGGAAATCAAATTAGTCATTGCTTACATTTATAACTCTCTTGAAAATAACATTGTGCTGATCATTCAAACATTTAGATAACTGGTGGCCAAATCTTAAGAGGCTTCAGCAGTATTTAATAATTATATGGTTGATTTGCTTTCCCTCCGGTCTATAAGTGTAACTAGGCTATGTTGATGAGTTTCCTCTTTAACTCCAGAAGACATACTGTATGTAATAGACTTTTTTGCAATAATTCTTTTTGTCTGGCTAAACAGCTCAAACTTCCAATCTTCAGATTGTGTTTAGAAAACTGTGAATATAAGGAATACACAAAATGTAACTGATAATACTTGGTAAGTTAATGGCTTAGCTGGAGTACCACAGCGATTGTCTTTTTTATTGCTAGGTAAATTTCGTAAAATCACTTTATAACTACGCACATCTCATAACCAAAAGCGTTTTCTTGTAGAAAAACAGTGGAAATTTGCAGCCTTCTTTTCGATTCAGTAAGGCTACTTTCACACTATGCGTCGTTTTGGAGAAAAAATGTATCCTGCAAAATTGTTTGCAGGATGCGCTTTTTCTCCATTGACTAACATTAGTGACACATTGCGGCGCATTGACACATGTCATGCAACGGTTGCGTCGTGTTGTGGCGGACCGTCGGCAGCAAAAAACGTTACGTGTAACGTTTTTTGCTGCATTGTGTCTGCCATTTCCGACCGCGCATGCACGGCTGGAACTCCGCCCCCACCTCCCCGCAACTCACAATGGGGCAGCGGAGGCGCTGGAAAAATGCATCCGCTGCCCCCGTTGTGTGGCGCTTGAACAGTATGCGTCGGTACGTCGGGCCGACGCAGCGCGACGGCCCCGTACCAACGCTAATGTGAAAGTAGCCTAACGAATAAGTTGTAGATAAGCTATAATATGACAATGAACCTTAAAAGGGTTGTCCAGTGTAAATAGACAATTCTGCAGTCACTCTGTGTGACTAAAGACTTATGAATCCCCCCTGTGCATGCACTGTGTGCTGCGAGTATTAGTCTGAATCGGGACTGGCGGGTAAGTATGCATACTCCCGTGCAGAGCCCATCTAGTGGGTGCGACCTCATTCAATACACTTGAATAGAGCAAGGCTGAGACAGCTAGATGGCCGCATCAATAGACGGGGCATCGCCTCGCTTAATACAAGTGTATGGAGCTAGACTGCGCCCGCTAGATGGATTCTGGCCGGGAATATATAACGCATTCATCAACATTGTTCCCAGCTCAGAAACTGATGAATCCTTGCAGTGCAAAGTGAGTGCACAGTGTGACTGCAGACTTATCAATTTAGACCTGACAACCCCTTTAACCTCATTGTGCTAGGTGTAAAAATATTTTTGACAAATGTTTTTTGTGAGCTACAGGAGGGAAAAAACAATGTATGTAAGTTCACCTAGTCAGGCCCTTTTGGGGCAATATGGGTTGTTCTGCATGCTTTTGTAAGTAACATATTTTGAAAAATCAGCAGTTTGGGGCATCACACACTTTTGGTAAAGTTCTATAAGTAACATAGTAACATAGTTAGTAAGGCCGAAAAAAGACATTTGTCCATCCAGTTCAGCCTATATTCCATCATAATAAATACCCAGATCTACGTCCTTCTACAGGACCTAATAATTGTATGATACAATATTGTTCTGCTCCAGGAAGACATCCAGGCCTCTCTTGAACCCCTCGACTGAGTTCGCCATCACCACCTCCTCAGGCAAGCAATTCCAGATTCTCACTGCCCTAACAGTAAAGAATCCTCTTCTATGTTGGTGGAAAAACCTTCTCTCCTCCAGACGCAAAGAATGCCCCCTTGTGCCCGTCACCTTCCTTGGTATAAACAGATCCCCAGCGAGATATTTGTATTGTCCCCTTATATACTTATACATGGTTATTAGATCGCCCCTCAGTCGTCTTTTTTCTAGACTAAATAATCCTAATTTCACTAATCTATCTGGGTATTGTAGTTCTCCCATCCCCTTTATTAATTTTGTTGCCCTCCTTTGTACTCTCTCTAGTTCCATTATATCCTTCCTGAGCACCGGTGCCCAAAACTGGACACAGTACTCCATGTGCGGTCTAACTAGGGATTTGTACAGAGGCAGTATAATGCTCTCATCATGTGTATCCAGACCTCTTTTAATGCACCCCATGATCCTGTTTGCCTTGGCAGCTGCTGCCTGGCACTGGCTGCTCCAGGTAAGTTTATCATTAACTAGGATCCCCAAGTCCTTCTCCCTGTCAGATTTACCCAGTGGTTTCCCGTTCAGTGTGTAATGGTGATATTGATTCCCTCTTCCCATGTGTATAACCTTACATTTATCATTGTTAAACCTCATCTGCCACCTTTCAGCCCAAGTTTCCAACTTATCCAGATCCATCTGTAGCAGAATACTATCTTCTCTTGTATTAACTGCTTAACATAGTTTTGTATCATCTGCAAATATCGATATTTTACTGTGTAAACCTTCTACCAGATCATTAATGAATATGTTGAAGAGAACAGGTCCCAATACTGTGAAAGTTACAAGTGAAAGTTATTTTTTAAGAAGATCCAGCATTTCCCCCACATTGCCTCAAGTAAGTCATGATCAGCCAGTCATAATCTGCTCTACAGTGATGAGAGGCAAACATACCAAATCAGGCTGTAGATGATGTAGATCATTTGTACTTTATGTCTGCTCTTGTTGCTAGGCTCATTAATGGGTAAGATATTGACTTATAAGGCTAAGTTTACATAGGGCGTTTTTGCTGCATTTTTTTTCTCCAGCAAAACCTGATCATCTAGGCAGGAAAGAAGCTGCACAAAAAACACTGGTCTAGGTGCATTTTTTGTGCTTTTTATGTCGTGTTTTGGTGCATTTTTTGTCATGCGTTTTTTTCTCTTTGTGCATGCCAATAAAGTTGAGTGCACACAGAGAAGAAAACAACTTCCTGTAGATAGATAGAATGAATAGATAGATGCAATGAATAGATAGAATAGATATATTGATAGAATAGATAGATTGATAGAATAGATTGATAGAATAGATTGATAGAATAGATAGATTGAATAGATAGATTGAAAGAATAGATAGAATGAATAGATAGATTGATAGAATAGATAGAATGAATAGATAGATTGAAAGAATAGATAGAATGAATAGATAGATTGATAGAATAGATAGAATGAATAGATAGATAGATAGATAGATAGATAGATAGATAGATAGATAGAATAGATACATTACCTGCAGTAACCTCTTCCCTGGCATTTTCCCACGGTCCAGAGGTTACCGCAGGTCAGGCAGTGAGGGAGCGCAGGCTCGGTGACGTCATCGCTAGTTACTGAGCCTGCGCCCACTGCGTCTCATTCATTCCCCAGTCGCTTACAGGTGGGAGCGGTCGCATTAGCAGTGCTCCCGGTTGTAAGCTTCATTTCCCCCAGATACTGCGTGGGACACTCGTTATATTGGACTGCGACTGATCAGGGAGTATATTGTTGGTTTATTATTTTATTTTTATTTCAGAAGATCGATAGCTTCACTTCGAATGGCAGAACAATAAAAAGATGGCAAAACTGTGTGGTGTTTTATTTCATTACAAGACTTTTTCTGCATGTGTGTGTGTTTATTTAACCCTTTAACTACTATAAGATTAGTAATGGTTAGGCTTCTTATTGACACCTCTCCATTGCTAAGCCGGATTAATGTCGCCTTACAATAGGAAGGGGGCATTAACCCCTCATTACCCCACTTGCCACTGCTACAGGGCAAGGGGGGAAGAACCAGGCAAAGAGCCAGAATTGGTGCATCTAATAGATGCGCCTATTTTGGGCAGCTGCGGATTGCTATTTTTAGGTTCAATGGCCCCTTACCAGCCTCAGAATAGCAGCCCCCAGCTGTGAGCTTTAGGAAGGCTGGTTGTCAAAAATGAGAGGAACTTCACACAGTCTTTTTAAATAATTAAAAAAAAGCAGGAGGACCCCTCTATTCTTGATAACTAGCCTTGCTGAAGCTGACAGCCGGGGGTTGCAGCTTCCAGCTGTGATTTTTGTCTGGCTGGTTATCAAAAATAGGTGGGAACCCACGCCTTTTCTTTGTTAATTATTTATTTATACCACAGGAGAGGCAGATGAAAACTCCCATCCGCCGCCCTGCTCTTACTGTAATTAACGGCTGAAGGTGATGATGGGATTGATAGTCCCATCAGCTGACACAAGTGACCGGAGGTAAAGTTTATACCTCCAATCACAGCTGAGTGCTCCCACTGTCTTCTGACAGCGTGGGCACCGCGACTTTCTGACCGGCGGGGATGATTTCACACTGTAATGTTGGACCCCCCATTCAAGTGAATGGGATTTAGGTCCGCTCTGCTGGATGACAAGCTGCATGGACGCATCACACAGCCTGCCATCTGGATGTAGCAGAGCTGAGTGTGATGTCACATCTGGCTGTCATTGACTTTTCTGCAGCAAATACGCTGCAAGAAGAGTCAACCTGCGTATTTGCAGTGTTTTTTCACCATCCATTCAAGTCAATGGGTGGAAAACGCTGAAAGAAGTGACATGCTCTATGTCCAAAATACGCAGCAAAGAGCAAAATACTGATCACACAAAAAACCAATATGTGTGCATGAGATTTCTGAAATCTCATAGGCTTTGCTGATACTGTAAAAAGCAGCTGAAAATTGGCATAAAAAACGCTGCAAAAAATGCAGCAAAAATGCCCAGTGTCAACTTACCCTAAGGTTTCCTCTCCTAGGGAATATTGTACTTATATATTCTTTTCTTTCTTTCTTTCTTTCCTTCCCAATTTGTAAGCTTTTGGCTAATTTTATATTAGGGGTATTTTTAAAATAGGCATTTGTTATTATACAGGGTGATTCACTTGCTACTTTAACCAGAAAATTATTGTAACTCTGATTCACTTGCTACTTTACCTGGAAAATTATTGTAACTCTGATTCACTTGCTACTTTAGCTGGAAAATTATTGTAACTTCTAAAAGAGAGACAATCTATCATACTGAAATTTGTACTGTACATACCTTAATAAACTGTTATATAAAATCAGGTGTTGAAAATGTCTAAATTCTTTATTAGTCCAACTTCATTAAAACGGACATCCTTACACAGTAAACAGGGCGCAGGTGGTTACATGAATATAGGCAACGCGTTTCGATCACACAGGATCTTATTCATGCCCATCGATCCTGTGTGATCGAAACGCGTTGCCTATATTCATGTAACCACCTGCGCCCTGTTTACTGTGTAAGGATGTCCGTTTTAATGAAGTTGGACTAATAAAGAATTTTGCCATTTTATTGGAGCTGGAGTTTCCACGTTTTCGTATACTGCAATTGCTTGGCGTCTTGGTCTGGACGAATCTCCGTGCTCAATTATCTATGGTCTGGTTGGTGAGCTGGCTGCGGCTTAAAGCCGATTTTTTTCTGTTGAAAATGTCTACATCCAAGCATGCCTGCATGCGCCGTTCCCTATTGTTACACCGATACCTCTACCTTGTGCCAGTCATTGCACTGGTTACCCATCCACTCCAGAATTCAACTTATCGGTCTCAATCACAATGCGCTTCATGGTTCAGCACCACAATATATCTCCTCCCTAGACTCAGTCAATCACCCTACCCATGCCCTTCGCTCGGCTAATGACCTCAGGTTAACATCCTCAATAATCAGAACCTCCCACTCTTGTCTACAAGACTTCTCGTGTGCTTTGCCAATTCTTTAGAATTTGATTAATCCCCAATACCTACAGTTTTAAGCGTGCTCCAAAAGCGCATTTCTTCAGATTGGCCTACCACCTCAACACATTTATTTAACTATCCCTGTGTTGCCCATTCAAAATTTTCACCATAACCAGGTCCCTTGTATCATATTCTCACATTCTTTATGCATTTAATAGCCCTCTGTGTCTGTACTTTTACATATTCTGGCTCATAACCGGTTTATGCAGCTTTACATGAACACCCGACTTTTTACATTATGGCAGGTCCGTACAATAAAAGCAATTGTTACCATCCACCTTTCGTGTCTCCCTTTTTCCTCATAGATTGTAAGCTTGTGAACAGGGCCCTCAGTCCTCTCGATATCTCTGGATTTATATGTTTATTGTTATGCTGTAATGTCTTTAATTGTCTGTACAAGTCCCTATCTAAAATATAAAGTGCTGCGGAATATGTTGACACTATAGAAATAAAATTCTTATTATTATTATTGAATGTATTAAGCAGGACATTTGGAGTCATAGCCTGAATTGTTTGCGGTATGTTTTGTCAAAGTGCCTGTTATGTGTCTTGTTACTGTACAACCGAACTTTCAAATGGACCCAATGGAAAAAAAGCGTGGTCTTAAATCAGGCGATCTTGGTTGCCACAGTCCCTTGGAAATTACTCTGTTATCATTGACATGTGGTATATGACATGCATGTCTGCTGGGAAAGTATGTGTAACTGTTTATGTGGAGATCTCAGAAGTTGATCTTTCACATCTTGAATTGTTTCATCAGACCATGATTCTCAATAGAGGGAGAAAAGAAGTTCTGAGACCATTTTTTTTTCTCTGCACTGTGTTTTGCCTTTTTTTTCCCCTAGACATTTGGGTGGTTCAGGACACAGGTGTAGCGATGGACATTAAAGGTCTGTCTTCATGTGTGGATCAGCTCACGGCAAGAGTACAAAATATTCAAGACTTTGTGGTTCAGAATTCTATGTTAGAACCGAGAATTCCTATTCCTGATTTGTTTTTTGGAGATAGAACTAAATTTCTGAGTTTCAAAAATAATTGCAAACTATTTCTGGCTTTGAAACCTCGCTCCTCTGGTGACCCAGTTCAACAAGTTAGGATCATTATTTCTTTTTTACGTGGCGACCCTCAGGACTGGGCATTTTCTCTTGCGTCAGGAGATCCTGCATTAAGTAATATCGATGCGTTTTTCCTGGCGCTCGGATTGCTGTACGATGAACCTAATTCAGTGGATCAGGCAGAGAAAAATTTGCTGGCTCTGTGTCAGGGTCAGGATGAGATAGAGGTATATTGTCAGAAATTTAGAAAGTGGTCCGTACTCACTCAATGGAATGAAGGTGCGCTCGCAGCTATTTTCAGAAAGGGTCTCTCTGAAGCCCTTAAGGATGTCATGGTGGGATTTCCTATGCCTGCTGGTCTGAATGAGTCTATGTCTTTGGCCATTCAGATCGGTCGACACTTGCGTGAGCGTAAATCTGTGCACCTTTTGGCGGTATTACCTGTGCTTAAACCTGAGCCTATGCAGTGCGATAGGACTTTGACCAGAGTTGAACGGCAGGAACACAGACGTCTGAATGGGCTGTGTTTCTACTGGGGTGATTCCACTCATGCTATCTCTGATTGTCCTAAGCGCACTAAGCGGTTCGCTAGGTCTGCCACCATTGGTACGGTACAGTCAAAATTTCTTCTGTCCGTTACCTTGATCTGCTCTTTGTCATCGTATTCTGTCATGGCATTTGTGGATTCAGGCGCTGCCCTGAATTTGATGGACTTGGAGTATGCTAGGCGTTGTGGGTTTTTCTTGGAGCCCTTGCAGTGTCCTATTCCATTGAGAGGAATTGATGCTACGCCTTTGGCCAAGAATAAGCCTCAGTACTGGACCCAGCTGACCATGTGCATGGCTCCTGCACATCAGGAGGTTATTCGCTTTCTGGTGTTGCATAATCTGCATGATGTGGTCGTGTTGGGGTTGCCATGGCTACAAGTCCATAATCCAGTATTAGATTGGAAATCCATGTCTGTGTCCAGCTGGGGTTGTCAGGGGGTACATGGTGATGTCCCATTTCTGACTATTTCGTCATCCACCCCTTCTGAGGTTCCAGAGTTCTTGTCTGATTACCGGGATGTATTTGATGAGCCCAAGTCCGATACCCTACCTCCGCATAGGGATTGTGATTGTGCTATCGATTTGATTCCTGGTAGTAAATTCCCAAAAGGTTGACTGTTTAATTTATCTGTGCCTGAGCACGCCGCTATGCGGAATTATGTGAAGGAGTCCTTGGAGAAGGGGCATATTCGCCCGTCATCGTCGCCATTAGGAGCAGGGTTCTTTTTTGTAGCCAAGAAGGATGGTTCGCTGAGACCTTGTATAGATTACCGCCTTCTAAATAAGATCACAGTTAAATTTCAGTACCCCTTGCCGTTGTTATCTGATTTGTTTGCTCGGATTAAGGGGGCTAGTTGGTTCACCAAGATAGATCTTCGTGGTGCGTATAATCTTGTGCGTATTAAGCGAGGCGATGAATGGAAAACTGCATTTAATACGCCCGAGGGCCATTTTGAGTATCTAGTAATGCCATTCGGACTTGCCAATGCTCCATCAGTGTTTCAGTCCTTTATGCATGACATCTTCCGAGAGTACCTGGATAAATTCCTGATTGTGTACTTGGATGACATTTTGATCTTCTCGGATGATTGGGAGTCTCATGTGAAGCAGGTCAGAACGGTGTTTCAGGTCCTGCGTGCTAATTCTTTGTTTGTGAAGGGATCAAAGTGTCTCTTTGGTGTTCAGAAGGTTTCATTTTTGGGGTTCATCTTTTCCCTTTCTACTATCGAGATGGACCCTATTAAGTTCCAAACCATCCATGATTGGACTCAGCCGACATCTCTGAAAAGTCTGCAAAAGTTCCTGGGCTTTGCTAATTTTTATCGTCGCTTCATCTGCAATTTTTCTAGTATTGCTAAACCATTGACCGATTTGACCAAGAAGGGTGCTGATGTGGTCAATTGGTCTTCTGCTGCTGTGGAAGCTTTTCAAGAGTTGAAGCGTCGTTTTTCTTCTGCCCCTGTGTTGTGTCAACCAGATGTTTCGCTTCCATTCCAGGTCGAGGTTGATGCTTCTGAGATTGGTGCAGGGGCTGTTTTGTCGCAGAGAAGTTCTGATTGCTCGGTGATGAAACCATGCGCCTTCTTTTCCAGGAAGTTTTCGCCTGCTAAGCGAAATTATGATGTGGGCAATCGAGAGTTGCTGGCCATGAAGTGGGCATTCAAGGAGTGGCGTCATTGGCTTGAAGGAGCTAAGCATCGCGTGGTGATCTTGACTGATCATAAGAACTTGACTTATCTCGAGTCTGCCAAGCGGTTGAATCCTAGACAGGCTCGTTGGTCACTGTTTTTTGCACGTTTTGACTTTGTGATTTCGTACCTTCCGGGCTCTAAAAATGTGAAGGCGGATGCTCTGTCTATGAGTTTTGTGCCCGATTCTCCGGGTTTATCTGAGCCGGCGGGTATCCTCAAAGAGGGAGTAATTGTGTCTGCCATCTCCCCTGATTTGCGGCGAGTGCTGCAAAAATTTCAGGCTAATAAACCTGATCGTTGCCCAGCGGAGAAACTGTTTGTCCCTGATAGGTGGACGAATAAAGTTATCTCTGAGGTTCATTGTTCAGAGTTGGCTGGTCATCCTGGAATCTTTGGTACCAGAGAGTTAGTGGCTAGATCCTTTTGGTGGCCATCTCTGTCGCGGGATGTGCGTTCTTTTGTGCAGTCCTGTGGGATTTGTGCTCGGGCTAAGCCCTGCTGTTCTCGTGCCAGTGGGTTGCTTTTGCCCTTGCCGGTCCCGAAGAGGCCTTGGACACATATCTCTATGGATTTTATTTCAGATCTTCCCGTCTCTCAAAAGATGTCAGTCATTTGGGTGGTCTGTGATCGCTTCTCTAAGATGGTCCATTTGATACCCTTGTCTAAATTACCTTCCTCCTCTGATTTGGTGCCATTGTTCTTCCAGCATGTGGTTCGTTTACATGGCATTCCAGAGAATATCGTTTCTGACAGAGGTTCCCAGTTTGTTTCGAGGTTTTGGCGAGCCTTTTGTGGTAGGATGGGCATTGACTTGTCTTTTTCCTCGGCTTTCCATCCTCAGACTAATGGCCAGACCGAACGAACCAATCAGACCTTGGAAACATATCTGAGATGCTTTGTTTCTGCTGATCAGGATGACTGGGTGTCCTTTTTGCCTTTGGCTGAGTTCACCCTTAATAATCGGGCCAGCTCGGCTACCTTGGTTTCGCCGTTTTTCTGCAACTCTGGGTTCCATCCTCGTTTCTCTTCAGGGCAGGTTGAGTCTTCGGACTGTCCTGGTGTGGATACTGTGGTGGACAGGTTGCCGCAGATTTGGACTCATGTAGTGGACAATTTGACCTTGTCCCAGGAGAAGGCTCAACGTTTCGCTAATCGCAGACGCTGTGTGGGTCCCCGACTTCGTGTTGGGGATTTGGTTTGGTTATCTTCTCGTCATATTCCTATGAAGGTTTCCTCTCCTAAGTTTAAACCTCGTTTCATTGGTCCGTGTAGGATTTCTGAGGTTCTTAATCCTGTGTCTTTTCGTCTGACCCTTCCAGATTCTTTTTCCATACATAACGTATTCCATAGGTCATTGTTGCGGAGATACGTGGCACCTATGGTTCCATCTGTTGATCCTCCTGCCCCGGTTTTGGTGGAGGGGGAGTTGGAGTATATTGTGGAGAAGATTTTGGATTCTCGTGTTTCAAGACGGAAACTCCAGTATCTGGTTAAGTGGAAGGGTTATGCTCAGGAAGATAATTCCTGGGTCTTTGCCTCTGATGTCCATGCTCCCGATCTTGTTCGTGCCTTTCATATGGCTCATCCTGGTCGTCCTGGGGGCTCTGGTGAGGGTTCGGTGACCCCTCCTCAAGGGGGGGTACTGTTGTGAATTCTGTGGCAGAGCTCCCTCCTGTGGTCACAAGTGGTACTTCGGCTGATTCTCTCTGTGAGCTTCCGTTGGTGGAGGAGAGTGGTACTGCGGCTTCTGAGTTTCCTTCCTCAGGTGATGTGGTGAAGGCGTTAGGTGCTGCTCTATTTAACTCCATCTAGTGCTTTGATCCTGGCCTCCAGTCAATGTTCTAGTATTGGACCTGTTTCCTCCTGGATCGTTCCTGTGGCCTGCTGCTCTGCATAGCTAAGTTCCGCTTTGCTATTTTGTTTGCTGTTTTTTCTGTCCAGCTTGTCTATTTTTTTTTTCTTGCTTGCTGGAAGCTCTGGGACGCAGAGGGTGTACCTCCGTGCCGTTAGTTCGGTACGGAGGGTCTTTTTGCCCCCTTTGCGTGGTTTTTTTGTAGGGTTTTGTGTTGACCGCAAAGTTACCTTTCCTATCCTCGCTCTGTTCAGAAAATCGGGCCTCACTTTGCTAAATCTATTTCATCTCTACGTTTGTCTTTTCATCTTAACTCACAGTCATTATATGTGGGGGCTGCCTTTTCCTTTGGGGTATTTCTCTGAGGCAAGGTAGGCTTATTTTCTATCTTCAGGCTAGCTAGTTTCTCAGGCTGTGCCGAGTTGCATAGGGAGCATTAGGCGCAATCCACGGCTGCCTCTAGTGTGGTTGGAGAGGATTAGGGATTGCGGTCAGCAGAGTTCCCACGTCTCAGAGCTCGTTCTATGTTTTTGGGTTATTGTCAGGTCACTGTATGTGCTCTGACCTCTATGTCCATTGTGGTACTGAATTACCTTATCATAACAGAATACATGGCTTGGATTGCAGATTTCGACCTCCAAAGTTATTTAGAAACTCACTTTAACACCTCTTTAAAGACTCGGTTTTCAATATGTTTTCACAATGAAAGCACACACCTCTAAACTGTGTCTGTACATAATTAACAAATGCAGAAGGAATTCGGCAGGAGTGAAATACAAGCACCGAACATAAACTATCAACACGTAGAAAGGTGTCCAGCAAGTCTATCTTCTAGTGGATATGACTGGCAGGGCAGCAAGTCAGCAAGTACACCTGGCACGAGGGTGTTTGTCGATGCTGTTGCTGAATTTCGTTGCACTCTTAATTACTTACATGACCCAAAGTATGTACAGTGCAAATTTCAGTACTGGTGAACAGTCTCATTTAGAGGTCACAGCAATTTTTCACGGAACGGTAGTGAGTGAAACATGCTGTGCATGGCCACTTGTACCTTCATTCTCTGCATATATACCATGTACAGTGTCTGCTGGTTTTTGATATTTCAAGTACAATACAGAGAAATTTTCATATATTATGAACTGGACTCTATGATCATTTAACTTACCAGTCTCCTCAATTCTTTTACTCAGATAATCATAAGGAAAATTTCTAAGGTGCTCTACTAAATTACAACTTAAGACAAAAAAAAAACAAGAACCCTAAATGTTAATGAACTTTACCGAACGGCACAAGATAAATAGCCCAAAAGGTATTCTTTTAGTCGACATCATTTCCATCTCATTAATTAAAGCAGAACCTGGTAGGCTTCCTGCTCGGCTTGGCCCTGTATGCACTCTGCACATCATAATACTAATACTGAGGAGTGTTAGCTTATTTGGTTGACTCAATACTTTTATCCAGCAGCAGTCTTCTTCTTTATGACTTTTGACATGAGGCATTAGCATGCAGCTCAGCTGTTTCCTTATTGCAATGCATTATCAAGGTGGGCAAAAAATGACAAGTTTAGCAAAATCAAAAGTTTAATAGACCAAAGCAATTGCTGGTAGCCGGTTGGAAAGAAAGTGCATTTGAGCAGTTTTTTTCTGAAATAGCCATTTCTTGGGATAATTAGGTTACAACTAAAAAAAATGACCCGGCAATGGAACTTGACCCTCTTGTACTTCCACTCAATACTCTTTCATGCATTTTATCAGACATCATTGACAGTTAAAACAAATAGAGATAGAGGTAGTTACATTTTTTCGATTCTAAAGGCCCTCAACGTGACTTCTCTACATTTTAACATATAGTATTAATTTGAGAAAACAACAAGGAATAATTATAATAATTATACCCCTGTTTACCTTACATCTCAGATGTTTCACTTTTTACTTATCCAAATATTTATCTGAATACAGTATGCAGCAAGTGGTGAGCACAAAATTGTGTCAGGTCCTATTTCCAAAGCTAAAGGCTAGCTATTAGATTTGAATGTATCTGCTTAAATCTTATTCAACATTTAACCCCTTAATCCCATATGACGTACTATCCCGTCCAGGTGACCTAGAACTTAATTCCCAGTGACGGGATAGTACGTCATATGCGATCGGCTGCGCTCACGGGGGGAGCGCGGCCGATCGCGGCCGGGTGTCAGCTGACTATCGCAGCTGACATCCGGCACTATGTGCCAGGAGCGGTCACGGACCGCTCCCGGCACATTAACCCCTGGCACACCGCGATTAAACATGATCGCGATGTGCCGGCGGTACAGGGAAGCATCGCGCAGGGAGGGGGCTCCCTGCGTGCTTCCCTGAGACGATCGGTACAAGGTGATGTGCTCACCTTGTACCGAACGTCTTCTCCCTGCAGGCCCCGGATCCAAAATGGCCACGGGGCTGCATCCGGGTCCTGCAGGGAGCACTTCCGGGTCGCCTGCAGGTGCTGGTAAGCCTGCAGCGATGTCAGTGAGATCGCCGATCTTACAGAGTGCTGTGCAAACTGTAAGATCGCCGATCTGTGATGTCCCCCCTGGGACAAAGTAAAAAAGTAAAAAAAAAAAAAATTCCACATGTGTAAAAAATAAAAATAAAATTTTTTTTTTAAATAAATAAATAAAAAAAAATATTATTCCCATAAATACATTTCTTTATCTAAAAAAAAACAAAAAAAACAATAAATGTACACATATTTAGTATCGCCGCGTCCGTAACGACCCGACCTATAAAACTGTCCCACTAGTTAACCCCTTCAGTGATCACCGTAATAAAAAAAAAAAACGAGCCAAAAAACAACGCTTTATTATCATACCGCCGAACAAAAAGTGGAATAACACGCGATCAAAAAGACGGATATAAATAACCATAATACGGCTGAAAACGTCATCTTGTCCCGCAAAAAACGAGCCACCACAAAGCATAATAAGCAAAAAAATAAAAAAGTTATAGTCCTGAGAATAAAGCGATGCCAAAATAATTATTTTTTCTATAAAATAGCTTTTATCGTATAAAAGCGCCAAAACATAAAAAAATGATATAAATGAGGTATCGCTGTAATCGTACTGACCCGACGAATAAAACTGCTTCATCCACTTTACCAAACGCGGAACGGTATAAGCGCCTCCCCCAAAAGAAATTCATGAATAGCTGGTTTTTGGTGATTCTGCCTCACAAAAATCGGAATAAAAAGTGATCAAAAACAGTCACGTGTCCACAAATGTTACCAATAAAAACGTCAACTCATCCCGCAAAAAACAAGACCTCACATGACTCTGTGGACCAAATTATGGAAAAATTATAGGTCTCAAAATATGGAGACGCAAAAACTTTTTTGCTATAAAAAAAGCGTATTTTAGTGTGTGACGGCTGCCAATCATAAAAATCCGATATAAAAAAACACTATAAAAGTAAATCAAACCCCCCTTCATCACCCCCTTAGTTAGGGAAAAATAATAAAATTAAAAAAATGTATTTATTTCCATTTTCCCATCAGGGCTAGGGTTAGGGTTAGGGCTAGGGTTAGGGCTAGGGTTAGGGCTAGGGTTAGGGCTAGGGTTGGGGTTAGGGTTGGGGCTAGGGTTAGGGCTAGGGTTAGGGCTAGGGTTAGGGTTGGGGCTAGGGTTGGGGTTAGGGTTGGAGCTAAAGTTAGGGTTGGGGCTAAAGTTAGGGTTAGGGTTGGGGCTAAAGTTAGGGTTAGGGTTTGGATTATATTTACGGTTGGGATTAGGGTTGGGATTAGAATTAGGGGTGTGTCAGGGTTAGGGGTGTGGTTAGGGTTACCATTGGGATTAGGGTTAGGGGTTTGCTAGGGTTAGGGTTTCGGGTAGAATTGGGGAGTTTACACTGTTCAGGCACATCAGGGGCTCTCCAAACGCGACATGGCGTCCGATCTCAATTCCAGCCAATTCTGCGGTGAAAAAGTAAAACAGTGCTCCTTCCCTTCCGAGCTCTCCGGTGCACCCAAACAGGGGTTTACCCCAACATATGGGGTATCAGCGTACTTTTGGGGTCCAATTTATCCTGTTACCCTTGTGAAAATGCATAACTGGGGGCTAAAAAATCATTTTTGTGAAAAAAAAAAGAATTTTTATTTTCACGGCTCTGCGTTATAAACTGTAGTGAAACACTTGGGGGTTCAAAGTTCTCACAACACATCTAGATACGTTCCCTGGGGGGTCTAGTTTCCAATATGGGGTCACTTGTGGGGGGTTTCTACTGTTTGGGTACATCAGGGGCTCTGCAAATGCAACGTGACGCCTGCAGACCAATCCATCTAAGTCTGTATTTCAAATGGCGCTCCTTCCCTTCCGAGCTCTGCCATGCGCCCAAACAGTGCTTCCCCTCACATATGGGGTATCAGCGTACACAGGACAAATTGTACAACAACTTTTGGGGTCCAATTTATCCTGTTACCCTTGTGAAAATGCATAACTAGGGGCTAAAAAATCATTTTTGTGAAAAAAAAAAGAATTTTTATTTTCACGGCTCTGCGTTATAAACTGTAGTGAAACACTTGTGTTGTGAGAACTTTGAACCCCCATCTAGATAAGTTCCTTGGGGGGTCTAGTTTCCAATATGGGGTCACTTGTGGGGGGTTTATACTGTTTGGGTACATCAGGGGCTCTACAAATGCAACGTGACGCCTGCAGACCAATCCATCTAAGGCTGTATTCCAAATGGCGCTCCTTCCCTTCCGAGCTCTGCCATGCACCCAAACAGTGCTTCCCCCCCACATATGAGGTATCAGCATACTCAGGACAAATTGGACAACAACTTTTGGGGTCCAATTTATCCTGTTACCCTTGTGAAAATACAAAACTGGGGACTAAAAAATCATTTTTGTGAGAAAAAAAAAGAATTTTTATTTTCACGGCTCTGCGTTATAAACTGTAGTGAAACACTTGGGGGCTCAAAGCTCTCAAAACACATCTAGATAAGTTCCTTAGGGGGTCTACTTTCCAAAATGGTGTCACTTTTGGGTGGTTTCAATGTTTAGGCACATCAGGGTCTCTCCAAACGCAACATGGCGTCCCATCTCAATTTCAGTCAATTTTGCATTGAAAAGTCAAATGGTGCTCCTTCCCTTCCGAGCTCTGCCATGCGCTCAAACAATGGTTTACACCCACATATGGGGTATCAACGTACTCAGGACAAATTGCACAACAACTTTTGTGGTCTAATTTCTTCTCTTACACTTGGGAAAATAAAAAATTGGGTGCAAAAAGATCATTTTTGTGAAAAAATATGATTTTTTATTTTTACGGCTCTGCATTATAAACTTCAATGAAGCACTTGGTGGGTCAAAGTGCTCACCACACATCTAGATAAGTTCCTTAAGGGGTCTACTTTCCAAAATGGTGTCACTTGTGGGGCGTTTCAATGTTTAGGCACATCAGGGGCTCTCCAAACGCAACATGTCATCCCATCTGAATTCCAGTCAATTTTGCATTGAAAAGTCAAATGGCGCTCCTTTCCTTCCGAGCTCTGCCATGCGCCCAAACAGTGGTTTATCCCCACATATGGGGTATCAACGTACTCAGGACAAATTGTACAACAACTTTTGGGGTCCATTTTCTCCTGTTACCCTTGGTAAAATAAAACAAATTGGAGCTGAATTAAATTTTGTGTGAAAAAAAGTTAAATGTTCATTTTTATTTAAACATTCCAAAAATTCCTGTAAAATACCTGAAGGGTTAATAAACTTATTGAATGTGGTTTTGAGCACCTTGAGGGGTGCAGTTTTTAGAATGGTGTCACACTTGGGTATTTTCTATCATATAGACCCCTCAAAATGACTTCAAATGAGATGTGGTCCCTAAAAAAAAATGGTGTTGCAAAAATGAGAAATTGCTGGTCAACTTTTAACCCTTACAACTCCCTAACAAAAAAAATTTTGGTTCCAAAATTGTGCTTATGTAAAGTAGACATGTGGGAAATGTTACTTATTAAGTATTTTGCATGACATATCTCTGTGATTTAAGGGTATAAAAATTCAAAGTTGGAAAATTGCGAAATTTTCAAAATTTTTGCCAAATTTCCGTTTTTTTCACAAATAAACGCAAGTAATATCGAATAAATTTTACCACTATCATGAAGTACAATACATCACGAGAAAACAACGTCAGAATCGCCAAGATCCGTTGAAGCGTTCCAGAGTTATAACCTCATAAAGGGACAGTGGTCAGAATTGTAAAAATTGGCCTGGTCATTAACATGCAAACCACCCTCGGGGCTTAAGGGGTTAAAAGGATTGATTTGCTTAGAAATTATTCAGTGTGAATTAAGTGGTATATATTATGCTCTGGGGTCCCAGGACCCCAGAGTATAATAGATATAGATGAGGAAAAAGGTTTGCTCCAGCTTCTTTGAATCCAAAAATATATTATAAAATGCTTCTTAAAAACCCATGGCTTTTCAAGTGCTCAAGGTATAGGACTTGTTCATGTATAGTTTGGTAAAGAACACCTTGAGCGTTGCTATATCTTACCATGTGAACCTGTTCATAACCATGTTTTTTTAAGAAGCATTTTATAATAAATTTTTAGATTCAAAGAAGCTGGATCAAACCTTCTTTTTCCTTATCAGTATTGCACGTGTGACCACACGAGTTCCGCGCTTCAGCAAGCCGTATGCCACTGTAGGTAAGCTGTTTTTGTTTGTTTTATAGTAGAAAAAGAATGTAAAAAAATATTTTTAAATTAATTCTCACCTTATTGTTCACCCATCTCACTTCTCCCCCAGCCCATTGTCCAGTCGTCTTAAGCTCTTTTTTTTCACCTTTTCCAATCACTCACATCTTTTTCAGCATATTTCACTTTGGGCTACCACTTTTGGCTGACTATGACTCAAACAAACATGCATGACATTACAGTACCTAACCCGTGTGGCCTGAGGCCTAGTCAGCATCTGAAATGACTCCCAACAATTTCCAGGATGACAGGTCATGCATGGAGATCAGAAGCTTAGCAGGCAGGAAGCCATAGCCCAGAGTGTAGCAGATCGAATAAGATGCATGTGACGGTAAAAAGCAAAAAGAAAAAGCATGGATTACCAGATGGCAGGCTCCGAGAATGGCAGGACAGGTGAGTGCTGAGGTGTGTATTAATTTTTTCCATCTGTTTACAGTTCAGCAAGATGGTGGCCAGCTGGCTGTTGTTTTGCTTAATTTGCGAGAATGGAAATGCCAAAAACCTGTAGTCAGGAGAATACGAATTATTGCAAAATTCAAAGAGAATTGAATTCCACTTAAATAAATTTGCTTATCTCTATTGGGTGTCCAAAAGGTTTAGTTGCTTACGTTGTAATATAGGAAAAGTATTGCTCACGTATACTTTCGTCCCACCATACTGTTCATGATTACTTTGATCTATCAAATGGTTTTCTTTAATCTATTAATGTAAAAGAAGTTAAGTTGTAATACACCAGTAAGTTAAAGCACTATTGTTAGTGTTAGTTAATACAGGCTTACAGATAATAGCAGATGTATTAGGTTTATTTTCTACAAATAATATTTATAGACACTTAGATATTTTTAATAATATTTTAGACACAAAAGTATAACAAGCATTTTTCATTTTCTAAACAATTTCCACTGCTGAATACTTTTTAATATTTATGGGGTAGCCTTATACATTTAATAAAGGTTATTGTTTAATTAACATTTCTCTCCTACCCTGACCATTCATCATGTATGTCCTTTCCCAGTTAACAGACAGAGACAGATATTAGATTTTTTTTTCTTATAGATTAATTCAAAATATGCCAAGTGTGGAATTTTTCAAGTTTGCTGTATTAAAAACCTTTAAAATAAAAATATGCACACCGTGCATTGCCTCACCACAGTCACGGAACTAAATATGTTAAATTAGTATTCCAAATAGAATTGGACAATCAGTATCTTTAATGAGAAACTGCTAGGTTCCGGAGGATTAATATGTTATTAAGTACAGTATATCATTTCAGTTGCAAAGTTTGCTTTTTATACCACTTCACACAGAAATGCTTGCTGCTAAGGCCAATGTAAAGAGCATGCCTTATGGAACAGAACAAAAGCACTGCCATCCTTATAACTCAACCCGTAGGCACCAATTTACTAAAATGGATTAAATATACTATTTATTCATAACCTCTTTGATCAAAGAATATCCAATTTCCCATCCCTTTTTTCTTTGAACTCTGAACAGTGATTTCAGAATTTACTGATATTTTATGAGGGAGGAATGTTATGCAGGAGAGGAAATTAAATTTGGTATAATTCATTAAAAAAGTGATTTTCAGACATAAATAAATTGATGACAAACAAAAAAGTATAACAATTAAAGAAAAGATAACAAGAAAATGTAATACTATTTGGTATGTAGAAAAATCAAATTGTAAAACAATGCTATTATGTAATACTATTTTATTTAACAAAGTCTACTTGATCTGGTGATAAATAGTGATGAGCCAGTATACTCATTGCTTTGGTTTTCCCAAGCACGCTCAGGTGATCTCCGAGTATTTGTTATTGCTCGGAGATATAGTTCTCATCGCCTCAGTTGCATGATTTATGGCTGCCAGATACCCGGAATACATGTGAGGAATGCCTGTTTGTTAAGGTATTTCCACATGTATTCTGCTTGTCCAGCAGTCGTAAATCATGCTGCTGAGGCAATGAAAACTATGTCTCCGAGCAATAACAAATACTTGGAGATCACCCGAGCGTGCTTGCGAAAACCCAAGCAACGAGTATACTCGCTCATCACTAGTGAGAAACCCATTCAGGAAATATAACAGTTCCATCATTTTACTGCAAGTGTTTAACCAAAAAATAACCTCGCCAAAATTA
Organism: Ranitomeya imitator; assembly: GCF_032444005.1. NCBI lineage: Eukaryota > Metazoa > Chordata > Amphibia > Anura > Dendrobatidae > Ranitomeya > Ranitomeya imitator. The sequence continues at coordinate 334,157,350 of NC_091287.1, read as the reverse complement.
CGTTTTTGCTTTAAAAGTGGGGATTGATTCAGAAAACCCATATTAAAATACTTGATTAGGGAATTTTGAGTTAATAGAATATTTACTTTGGAAAACCAATAACAACCACAGACAGCACATTTACTACAATTACAATTATATCAGTATAATACTTTGTCTTCAGTGTAGTGTTCTGTTTTAAGAGCTGGAGATCCATCCCCCAATTTAGTACAAAAAATATTTGAGAAATGGCACACAACAAAATGCCAAGGAAATCAGTGTGTCGAAACCCACTCCTAACCATGAACGCTGCGAATAAATCTTTTTCAAGTTCCTGTGAACCTGAAAGTCACAGCGAGGGTCAGAGATTGGAGGCCTCCCCTTGCTGAAGTTTGAGAAAAGTAGTTTTGCTGCTACCATCGACCCATATGCCACTCCAAAGGAGCTGAGTGCTCAGTCTAAATTAACTTTCTTCTTTAAGGGCCCGCTTACATGAGTGTTGATTGCAGCGCTGGGATCCTGGGTTCAAAAGCCACTAAGGACAACAACTGCAAGAAGTTTGTATGTTCTCCCTGTGTTTACGTTGTTTTTTTCTGGTTACTCTGGTTCCCTCCCCACACTCCAAGGACATACTGATAGGGAATTTAGATTGAGAGTCCCATTGGGAACAGTGATAATGTCTGTAAAGCGCTGTGGAATTAATGGCACTACATACAGTGCCTTGCAAAAGTATTCGGCCCCATGGAACTTTTCAACCTCGTTGCTTGCGTTTTCCCGAGCACGCTCGGGTGATCTCCGATCTCCTATTTGTAAGTGCTCGGAGATTTTGTTTTCCTCACCTCAGCTGAATGATTTACAGCTGCTACACAGCTTGAATACATGTGGGGATTCCCTAGCACCCAGGCATTCCTCCAAGTATTCAGCCTGTCTAACAGCCGTAAATCATACAGCTGCGTCAACAAAAACAAAATCTACGAGCACTTAAAAATACTCAGAGATCACCCGAGCATGCTCGGGAAAACCTGAGCAACGAGTACACTCGCTCATCACTAATAAAGATACCTAAAGATACCAAATGTAACAACAAGTGGAACGCAATTGTGAAGTTGAATGAAATGTATTGGTTATTTTAAATTTTTGTGGAAATTCAAAAACTGAAAAGTGGGGCGTACAATATTATTCAGCCCCTTTGACTTAATACTTTGTTGAGCCACCTTTTGCTGCGATTACAGCTACAAGTCACTTGGGGTATGTCTCTATCAGGTTTTGTACATCGAGAGACTGAAATTCTTGCCCATTCTTCCTTGCCAAACAGCTCGAGCTCAGTGAGGTTTGATGGAGATCGCTTGAGAACAGCAGCTTTCAGTTTTTTCCACAGATTCTCAATTGGATTGAGGTCTGGACTTTGACTTGGCCATTCTAACACCTGGATATGTTTATTTGTGAACCATTCCATTGTAGATTTTGATTTATGTTTGGGATCATTGTCTTGTTGGAAGACAAATATCCGTCCCAGTCTCAGGTCTTTTGCAGACTCCAACAGGTTTTCTTCAAGAATGGTCCTGTATTTGGCTCCATCCATCTTCCCATTAATTTTAACCATCTTCTCTGTCCCTGCTGAAGAACAACAGGCCCAAACCATGATGCTGCCACCACCATGTTTAACAGTGGGGATGGTGTGTTCAGGGTGATGAGCTGTGTTGCTTTTACGTCAAACATATCGTTTGGCATTGTTGCCAAAAAGTTCGATTTTGGTTTCATCTGACCAGAGCACTCTCTTCCACATATTTGGTGTGTCTCCCAGGTGGCTTGTTGAAAACATTTTATGGATATCATTGAGAAATGGCTTTCTTCTTGCCACTTTTCCATAAAGGCCAGATTTGTGCAGTGTACGACATTCACGCTTAGTCCCTTTTTTTTTCACACACCTATAGACTTGAATGGATGCATGTGATTTGCTTTGCCGAACCACTGACAGAATGCTGCAATTTTTTCCACAGACTGATTTGAAGTGCAAGCAAATGTGCTATTATTCAAATGGAGTCCCACAATCAGTGAGTTCAGACACCCTAGGGTCACCACTCCTGGGGCAGTCCTGAACCTCAGGAAGGACAATATAGATGGGACAGAAAGAAGATGTATAATGCAGGATGGACTATATGTAGAGGAGACAGAAAGGATAAATATACTGTAGGATTGGCTGTATGTAGGGGGCTCTATGTACAGGGACTAAGATTAGTTGAGCTGTGTTTGATACCTGCTGCTGAGAGTTCAGTGACGTGAAGCTACAAATGTTGCTTTCTTGCTTGCATATTGCAGATAATTATCTACTGCTATCTCCATCAACAGAGCTGCTTTTGCAATTTTACATTACTGATCTATCAGCGGCAGGCAACAAACACAGATCAAACTAATCTTAACCTATGTGTACTGCCTTTGCAGAAAAGAGTTCAGCACTTTTAGAAAAAAAATTTCAGCTATGCTGATGTAAATGGCAGATACAATTGGTCAGGTATGCTACGATATTTGAGCACAAAAGGATTAGGTGAATTGTACAGTTAGATTAGATTGATGATAACTTAAAGAGGCAGGTAGGAGTCTGTAGCACTGAGGAAAAGCAAGTGCTGCTGGGAAATGTAGTTTTAGCAGATAGGATCACCCATTCTGCTATGCGATGCTAGATGGACAGAGGGATAATAGAGATATAAAAGACTCAAAAGTACAAGAATGAAATTTTATGTTGGGCTTAGTCTGTATATTACCAGCGAGTATGCATTTACTGTGCTTTGTGAAAAATAATGTGATTATGAGAACAACTCGTTAATCTTCCAAAAGTTTATGGGAGTTGTCAGTTATTCCTTGGTTTTCTCCTAGCTCTGGACTGCTATTCCTTATGCTCAGATCCCGATAGCGATCCTGACCCTGGTAAAATAGGCTTGTGAATGGAAAACTTTTCAGAGTACTTCTTTGCATGCCCAGATCTCTGTATAGGGGTTAAAGACTAAAAGCCCCGGTTCCTCTAAGTCTTGATAAATGCTATGGCTAGCATCAAGTCTGCCCACAATAAACTTTTTGGGCTGATGGCTTCAGATAGACTTTATACCAATAAAGTCATTTTAGCACGACAGACTTTGCAGTGTTTCTAGCAAAAAAATCAAATAAGCACTTCTGATTATTGGAGAGATGAGAGTATTTCTGGATAGCATGGGAGTCTGCAAGATTATAAAATGATAGGATATAAAGAAACTGAACAAAGTAGATGTCATCATAAAAAAGTCACTATAAGATATCAGACTCCATTCACACAACAAAATGAGCCAAAAAAAATCTAATTCTTGTAGCTCCCATCAACAAGCCAAAGAATATCAACATCACCACTTTAATTGGTTGCTAACATTTATTACAGGGGGAGATAATCATAATTGAATCTTCATCCACCTTCTGATCCCTTTAAAATATTTTCCTGAGAACTATGTTAGGCTACTTTCACACTAGCGTTGTTTGGCCTCCATCGCAATGCGTCGTTTTGGAGAAAAAACGCAGCCTGCAAAGTTGCCTGCAGGATGCGTTTTTTCTCCATAGACTTTCATTAGCGACGCATTGCGACGTATCACCACACGTCGCATCCGTCATGCGACAGATGCCTCGTGTTTTGGCAGACCGTCGGCACAAAAAACTCTACATGTAATGTTTTTTTGTGCGTCGTGTCCGCCATTTCCGACCACGCATGTGCGGCCGAAACTCCGCCTCCTCCTCCCCAGACCTTACAATGGGGCAGCGGATGCATTGAAGAACTGCATCCACTGCCCCCGGTGTGCTTTTACTTCACAGCATGCGTCAGTACGTCGGCCCGACGCACTGCGATGGTCCCGTACCGACGCTAGTGTGAAAGTAGCCTTAGACAATGTACAAGAACATAGAAGGACCTAAAAGATTTAAGGAAATACTTCTAAAGAAAACATTCAAGTCATAAAATGACAATTATGTGGAGAATTAGAACAGTAATAAAAAGTGCCCAATAAAGATGAGCAGATCTTTTGAAATTTACCAACTACCCCAAATTTTTCCAAATAATTTGTTTTCCGATGAATGAATTTGTGTGAATATAAGTACTGGAAAGCTTGTAATTTCTCAGAAAATAAACATAGGGGAGAGAAGAGCGAGGGAACCCCACTGACCATTAGAACTCACACCTTACACGTGAGTGAAGACCAAAAGCGCTTACACTTTATAGGTGACAGAGAGAGAAGACCCTGCTGACAGTAAGAGCATTTTGAGGATTCTCATGCAGCAATGCAAAATTACTTTTAATATTTAGCAGTGTGGGAAAAGGAGATTGGCAAGTTGTGTTTTTAGTGAACCATAAACTGAATCTCAAAAAATGTTCAAATGTGCACAAAACTGCAAATTTTAGGATATTCGAGTCGAACACAATTCTCATTGGATCTGCTCACAGATAATACCATATGAAAAAGATTGTATCAGTAGAGATACCCCTTCCTCCACAGTAGCACATTCCCATTTGGGTGTTGTGTTTAGAACGTAACATTTATCCTAACGTATATATAGTCAGCTATTCCAGTAAAGATAGAAGGAAAACCTTGCGTCAGTGTAGAGACTTATAGAAGTCACAATGGAAAGAGTATACATGGCTGCACTTCTAATGATGATCCAATGATAATTGTAAAATACAGGAATATTTTATGATGTAACATATAAGCACATTTCTGAGTTAGGGTGGTTTCACACTTGCGTTTTTGTCTGCAGCGTTTTTTTTCCTATATTTAACATTGAAAACGCATGCGTTTTTTTGTGTACGCGTTTGGTCGCGTTTTGTGACGCATGCGTTTTTTACTGCATGCGTTCATTTTCTGAAATGCTACTTGTAGTATTTTTAGAAGCGTTTTTTGGACCAAAAAAAAACGCATGCGTTTTCATGCGTTTTTTGGGGGTCAAAAAATACATTGGAGTCAATGGGGACGCATGCGTTTTTTGGTGCATGCGTATTTTACGGTAAAAAACGCATGTGTTTTTTTATTAAAAAACCAGAAAACACACTGATATGCCACCCCCCAACATAAAGGTGATAAAGGGAACCTAAACCTACCCCTAACCCTAACCCTACCCCTAACCCTAACCCTAAGGGATCCTAACCCTAACCCTACCCCTAACCCTAACCCTACCCCTAACCCTAACTCTACCCCTAACCCTAACCCTAAGGGATCCTAACCCTAACCCTACCCCTAACCCTACTCCTAACCCTACCCCTAACCCTAAGGGATCCTAACCCTAACCCTAACCCTAATCCCTTTATGGTTAGGGTTAGGGTTAGGGGTAGGGTTAGGGTTAGGGGTAGGGTTAGGGTTAGGATCCCTTAGGGTTAGGGTTAGGGGTAGGGTTAGGGTTAGGGGTAGGGTTAGGGTTAGGGGTAGGGTTAGGGTTAGGATCCCTTAGGGTTAGGGTTAGGGGTAGGGTTAGGGGTAGGGTTAGGGGTAGGATCCCTTTAGGGTTAGGGTTATGATCCCTACCCCTAACCCTACCCCTACCCCTAACTATTTCTGTTTATAGTGGGTTTTTTACTTTATTTCGATGATTGGCAGCTGTCACACATTTCTCAGCATGCGTTTTAAAAAACGCAAACGCATGTAAAAACGCATGTAAATGCGTCAAAACGCCGCGTTTTTTTCACCACATGCAAAAACGCATGCGTCAAAAAAACGCAGCCTTTACACGCGTTTACATGCGTTTTTTCACCATGCGTTTTTTTGCGTTTTTTACCGCAAAAACGCATCTCAAAAAACGCCAATGTGAAACCAGCCTTAGACTGACCCTTTCATCAGGAACATAACATGTTCCTTTCCTGATGAAAAGTACAAATAAGCTTATCATAAAAATAATTGTCCTTTTAATTCCCTGACCACATTAAACTCTAGTGAAGGAAAGTAGCAAAATAATAAAACTTCCACTAGTGTTCAGTAGAGAAGAGTAGATCACTTTGTGCAATTCCAATCAACAGTTCAGGTCAGTGCTGTCTGGCAGTGGACAAGAGCTGTGTTAATTTCCTGAGCTTTTGGCTTTCCCGGCACAGCATTTAATTTGCCGGCCTGGTATGATGTCATCTCGGCATGCAGCACACAGGTGATGGTTTCCCAATCCAGCTAATCATAAGCCCAGCCTGGGATCCCAGAGGGTAAGAAAATTCATGCAGCTCCTGTCCATGGCTAGAGACAGCTGACCTGCACTGTGGACTGGAGCTGTGAAAGACATTCACTTATTTCTAGTACTCAGCAAACCTAGAACATCTTTGCCACAAGTGCCAAATACAGTACCAAAAAGTATTGATGTTTTTGGGTGCAGTGTGGCAATGTACATTTTAGGGTAGAAAAATAATAGACTTTGGCTTATTTGAAGCAAAAGAGGGAGGACATGTAGGAGAAAGCAGATCTTAAGATCTTTGTAGAAAATGTCAAAGTTGGCGGCAAGCATATTTATGCAAATGCACTTTAAGTGGTGCGATTTTGAAATTGAGTCATAGGGTACCGTCACACAGTGGCACTTTTGTCGCTATGACGGTACGATTCGTGACGTTCCAGCGATATCCATACGATATCACTGTGTCTGACACGCAGCAGCGATCAGGGATCCTGCTGAGAATCGTACGTCATAGCAGATCGTTTGGAACATTCTTTCGTCGCTGGATTTTCCCACTGTCATCGCTAGATCGGTGTGTGTGACACCGATCTAGCAATGCGTTCGCTTGTAACCAGGGTAAACATCGGGTTACTAAGCGCAAGACCGCACTTAGTAACCCGATGTTTACCCTGGTTACCAGCGTAAATGTAAAAAAAAAAAAAAAACAGTACATACTTACATTCCGGTGTCCGTCAGGTCCCTTGCCGTCTGCTTCCCGCACTGACTGACTGCCGGCCGTAAAGTGAAAGCAGAGCACAGCGGTGACGTCACCGCTGTGCTTTCACTTTACGGCCGGCAGTCAGTGAGTGCGGGAAGCAGACGACAAGGGACAGACACCGGAAGGTAAGTATGTAGTGTTTGGTTTTTTTTACGCTGGTAACCAGGGTAAACATCGGGTTACTAAGCGCGGTCCTGCGCTTAGTAACCCGATGTTTACCCTGGTTACCCGGGGACCTCGGCATCGTTGGTCGTTGGAGAGATGTCTGTGTGACAGCTCTCCAGCGACCACACTACGACTTACCAACGATCACGGCCAGGTCGTATCGCTGGTCGTGATCGTTGGTAAATCGTATAGTGTGACGGCACCCTTATGAGATAGGATAGTAAAGGAAAGACAGTCTAAATTGGTGAAATGAAAATGAATGAGAGAGAAAGAGAAGCGAAAGAGATCATATAAAATCTCTTTCTTTGTGTCTTTTTGAACTTTTCATATAGTTTATATTTCTTATTTGTGTCTTCATTCCCATATCATTTGATAATGAGACACATACTGGAGAATTAAGAGCAGCAAATTACAAAAACAAAAAGGCTAACAATTATGAAATATAATTAGATCAACAAAAGGCGGCAGAAAATAAAAATGAAAAATGAAACCAGATCAGCAGGTAGTTTAGTGGAAACATAGACCGCTGTGAGTAAAATCAGCAGGAGTTTCTCAGCTATACCTACCCAGCTAACGTTTGGTGACTGTAAAAAAAAAAAACCAAGAGAAACATTGAAAAAATAGTAATTGATGAATATGACCTTTGGGATGTAGGAAATGGACAATCCACAGTGCAGCTGTTGCGGAGATGAGGGAAATGATAAAAGATGTTGACTGGCATGAATAATTAGAATCTGTGAAAGAAGAAAAGTGCATATTTCTTAAGAAAACCAATCCTTTTCAACACAGTCTGACATGCTCTAAGCAAAAACAGCAGTTCTGTCAATATAACTCAGTGAATTAGGCGATCGAGTGATTTATTTTAACTTGTCTTGCAGCATATAATCAAAATGATGAGAGTTTACTATAATTAAATAGATAATGTACCGATGTGGCACAAATATGAAATGATTGGACCGTCCCCTAAAGAAACAAATGGCTCATATTTTATGAGATCAGCCATGTGAGACTTATTACTGATTTGATAAGAAGCAGCTTGATGGGGCATGCATGTGACCAGGTGTCAATTAGATATTTGGCGTATTATACACCTCACATTTCAGCTTTTCTCCTTTAAAAAAATGCTACTTTCAATTTTGTAAAAGATCTTCAAGAACAATTACATAAAATATAATTATGTTTTTGTGTGTTAAAGAAAACATGAGTTTCAGGGTGTTCAACCTGTAGATTCTGAAAATTGTGATTTAAAAAAAATCCTATGAAAGTGTATTCATTTTTGGCATTCTCTACTAGTTTGTTCTTGATTCTGGCCTAAATCACTTAGAAGACTTGTGCAAAAAAGTTGCAAGTTTGGCAGTTTTCACGCCAGTTTTGTAATGCTTCACCAAAATGGCAGAGATTGGTGTATTACTCCGTGACTCATCTAATTCATGAGCTGTGCCGTACCTTATCCCAGAAATCTTAGTCAATTCTGATTATTTCAGTATCAGAAATCTTAGAAGATTCTGATTTAATCAGAAGTATCTAACTCCTGCACGCCCCCTCAAGACCATCATGAACAACCCCAGTCTTGATGAAATGGGACAAAGTGTGCACCTGCTTGGGACCTTTCATGCAACGAGCACCATCACTGGGAAAATACAGAATTACTCTTTGCCCATTGCAAACAATGCATTATCTTCATGATGCAGGACAAGAAAGGTCCTCTAGAGTGCTAGATATTCTTTTCAAAAAAGGATGATGAGCTCAAGTAGCAGACCCCTTAATTAACTTAGAATTCCTTAATAAAATGCATGGCAATGGGTTTTCTAAACTGGACAACCCCATTAACATTGACATCAGTGGTCCTCCAAAGTGAGGAGAAACTGGTTAGCAGAGAGGGTTGCTATCAAGTAACATTGGTGAATATGTTTTAAAGGATTTCTAGAAAGGGTTTTCAAAGTGAGCATATGTGCATCTGGTTGGAAACTTCTGTTTTGTGTCTATGTGGGAAAAGTGATTAGCCTTGAGTATAAAAGTGTATATAAAAGTATCACAGTCCTTATCTCACTGAGAAAAGTACATTTAATATTTTAGCATAATGTGTTCTATTTTTGGATTGCATACAATATAAAATGCAAAAGAATGTTATAAAATGATTAACCCCTTGTAGGGATTTCACTCTTTGGCAGTCGATAGCTTACACAAAGGGATCCATTTCTAGTCTCAAACAGTGTGCGGTTTATCACCAAGTCCAAAAATGTTCAAAGCACACAAACAAACATAGCCTTCCTTCAGCATATAATGGTTTTTAACAAAAATAAACAAAAACAATTACCATAGCAGGTACGGGTTCACCCACTTCAAACTCACTTCACACTTAGTCAGACTCTGGCAGAAACTGACCAGCATATCAGCGGTTTTTCCATCTCTGGTCACAGACAATGAATAAAGCAGCCGAGCTGCCTTAATGTTGAGAGGGTTTTTAGTGGGCCTGGATTTTGGGTCTGGGATTTAGGGATGGTCACTAGAGCTGGGTGGGTCTGGACAGTTCCTTATCTCCACTTCCAGTCCCTCCATCTTTTTTTCTTGCACCTTTCTTAACTTTAACCATTTTTTACTGTGCTAAAACTTTAACATTAAAGCTTTTCACTCTACCTATAGGAAACATGCACCTAGGGTACATCAACAGCAGGAGAATTGGTTTTATTTATCTTTTACGGCGTTCCTCGTGCGGTATAAGTTATTACACAACATTATTCTAGGGGGTCAGTGCAATTACATTGATACCAGTTTTATATTGGGTTTTTATGTTTGGCTGCTGTCACACTAAAAGACCCTTTTTTTCTACAAAAACTAGTTTTTTGCATCACCATATTTTGAGAGCTGTAATATTTCCATATTTCTGCTGACAAGGTCATGTGAGGGCTTGTTTTTTGTGAGACAAGTTGATGTTTTTATTGGTACCATTTTTGGGCTCATGACATCTTTTGATGGCAGCTTTATTCTTCGGGTCTGTACAATTACAGCGATACCCCATTTATAGTGTTTTTTATGCTTTGGCACTTTTACACAATTAAAACTATTTTACAGATAAAAGAATAATTTTTGTATAACTTTTTTATTTTTTGGTTAATGAATCTGTATTGTGGTTTCTTTTTGCGAGATAAGATGAAGTTTTCAGCTATACCATTTTTATTTACATTGGTCTTTTTGAAAGTGTTTTAGTCAACTTTTTGTTGATAATAAAGCATGTTGCATTGCCCAGTTTTTTTTTCAATGGCGTTCTCTAAAGGGCTTAAGTCATGGGACAGTTTTATAGGTCGGGTCATTGCAGATGAGGCGATACCAAATATGTGCACTTGTTTATTTCATTTTTTTTATATTATTTATTTATGGATAAAACATATACCCTACTGTTCAAAAGTTTAGGGTCATCCAGACAATTTTATGTTTTTCAAGAAAACTCATACTTTTATTAATCAAATGAGTTGCCAAATGAATTGAAAATCTAGTCCAGACATTGACAAGGTTCGAAAAAAGATTTTTATTTGAAATAATAATTTTCTCCTTCAAACTTTGCTTTCGTCAAAGAATGCTCCCTTTGCAGCAATTATAGCATTGCAGATCTTTGGCATTCTAGCAGTTAATTTGCTGAGGTAATCTGGAGAAATTTCACCCCATGCTTCCAGAAGCCCCTCTCACAAGTTGGTTTGGCTTGATGGGCACTTTTTGTGTACCATACGGTCAAGCTGCTCCCACAACAGCTCAATGGGGTTGAGATCTGGTGACTACGCTGGCCACTCCATTATAGATGGAATACCAGCTACCTGCTTCTTCCCTAAATAGTTCTTGCATAATATGGAGGTGTCCTTTGGGTAACTGTCCTGTTGTAGGATGAAATTGGCTGCAATCAAGCGCTGTCCACAGGGTATGGCATGGCGTTGTGACATGGAGTGATAGCCTGTTTTCAGCAGTGCTAACATACTTGCACAAAGGTTTTCAAGGGTATTCTAACCATCCATTAGCCTTCTTACACAGTTAGCAAACACAAAGTACCATAAGAACACTGGAGTGATGGTTGTTGGAAATGGGCCTCTATATATCTATGAAGACGTTGCATTACAAACCAGACTTTTACAGCTAGACTAGTCATTTACCACATTAACAATGTATAGAGTGTATTTCTGAATCCCTTAATGTTAGCTTCATTGGAAAAAAACTGCTTTTCTTTCAAAAATAAGGACATTTCTAAGTGACCCTAAACTTTTGAACGGTAGTGTATATTTTTATTATTATTTTGTGATTTTTGCAAAATATTTTTAGAATTTGTTTTCATTTTTTTACTTATTCCCACTATGGGACTTTCACTTTCTGCAGTCTGATCGCAGTTATGAGGTATAGCAATGTAGCAGCAATGCTATAACTTTTAACCTGTCAGCCCTACAGACACAAGTTAGTTACATCATGCACTGCGCATGATCTAACTAACTTGCTAGTGCCTAGTGACCCAGATGTTGTCATTATGGCATCGGGTCACCATGGCAATGATCGAGACCCCACGATGATGTCACATGGTCTCCAATCCAAAGCCAGAGGGGCTTTCTTCCCTCTGCCTGCTCTCTAAATGCTGAGATCGCACCGATCACAGCATTTAGGGAGTTAAAGTGCCAGGAGCAGTGTGGGCATGGCTCCTGGAAATGAGAGCCGGGTGACAGCTGTCATAATCAGCTGACACCCGGCAGCTATCGCCATGACGTATCACCTTGCGGGCGATCACCCTGACGCATACATACTGCATTGGTGTGGAAGTCCTTCCAAAACCATGATGTACATATGTTGTAAATGTCGAGAAAGGGTTAAAGTTATGTAGTCAGTGAGTGTGGAGGCGTCACAGCTTTGCCTGAATAACACTATGCAATAGCTAATAAATGGTATAAAAAGCTCATATGGATAACAGGGGAAAACAAGTTTGTAGAACTTGTATGTAAAGCTTATTGAGTGCATATGTATTCACTGTGCAATACCCACGTTGCATGAAAAAGAAGCATAGGAGTGCACGTGGGAACATCTCATAAAGAAGAAAACAGCCATGTGGTTTTAGTTATTGGAATTTCAAATCAATGATATTTTACATCTTCTTGTCTTCATAAACAAGTGTATGTAGTAAACCTGTCTTTATACTCAGGGCTGTTCCAAAAGGGTTTTACTGAGTCCATCCTGAGACTTTACATGCAATAACTTTTAGGATCATCTGAAATAAATGCAAGTAAATTAATAGGAATTGTCAATAGAGGGAAATACAGCTTGCTGGGCCTGGGTCATGCTCTAGCCGAGAATATAGGATGGAAGCAATCTACAGCCCTCACATTCTTCATAGAAAAGGTTCTCTATAGTTTCATAATTTCTCATTTTTTTTCTATTTTTTCATTTATATAATATCAATAATTTTTCAAATTTGACACATTCTGGAAGCATCTGAGGAATTTTATTCCTTTTCTTAAATGTTGGTAAAGGCAAGCTAAGACGTTTTATAAAATATAACTTTGAACATTTGTTCATGATAAACTGAGTATGAAAAACCCTAAAGGGGAATTTATAATTGCAGACCATTGTGGCAAATACCTGAAACTTTGCCAGAGTTTTATGCGCCACAGCTGTAAAAAACTGTTGGATAAGATTTGTCATGTGTATCCTTAGATGATTTGGCTCATATTACAAGGCAAGTTAACAGGGGAGTTTTGTTTCAAATATTATGGGATAGCAGTACCAATTATAATGGCATTTTACAGTTTTACAATGTTGAATAGAGATAGTTTACATATATATCTCATATATAAAAGATAAACATTTATGAGAATTTTAAACACTTTACGCTTTGTTTCAAAGATTATTTTTTCTAACTTGCAAATTGTTTCTCTAAATCCCATACTATTGCCTACATTTATATATATATATCTATATATATAATTGCCTAAGGGTTTTTCCGTCTGTCTGTCTGTCTGTCTGTCTGTCTTTCTGTCTGTCTGTCTGTCTGTCTGTCTGTCCTGGAAATCCAGGCCTCGACCAATCAGCGACGAGCACAGCGACAATGATGTCATAAAGGACGTAGACTTCCCGCGTCTCTGATTGGTCGAGGCCGCCAGGCCTCGAACAATCAGCAACGGGCACAGCGACGATGATGTCATAATGGTTGCCATGGCGACTATGATGTCATAAAGGTTGCCTCGACCAATCAGCAACGGGCACAGCGACGATGATGTCATAATGGTTGCCATGGCGACTATGATGTCATAAAGGTTGCCTCGACCAATCAGCGACGGGCACAGTATCGACGTAGATGTCATAATGGTTGCCATGGCAACGATGATGTCATAAAGGTTGCCTCGACCAATCAGCGACGGGCACAGTCTGCCGCGAATTCTGGAATCATCATTGTCCATATACTACGGGGACATGCATATTCTAGAATACCCGATGCGTTAGAATCGGGCCACAAGCTAGTATATATATATATATATATAGGCTACATATAGATAGATAGATAGATAGATAGAGAGATACTGTAGATCGATCGATCGATCGATAGATAGATCTATAATATCAGATTGATACGCGGGACTCTGGTCCAACGTCTGGGTCACTGGAAAATGGCAGCTACACAGGAAATCCATGAATCTCTTACTTTGCCCCTGGAAGGGCAAGTACAAAGGCAACATAATGCACAGATGATATTTCACCAGACCTGGCTAATCAAAAGCAGCACTTAGGATGCCAGAAGGTAAGAAACTCCCATCTAGTGACTCGATCTGCTAATTCCTGCTGTATTGCCATGCTGTGATTGTCTTTGGTAAGGAAGGGCACCTTCAACTGTACAAGAAATTGGGACCCTAACGATCCCTGTCCAGGGGGTACTCTTGAACATAGAGAGGCCTGAGTCTCCGACCTTACTATGCTCCTGTTAAACCCTGATCTGTCTCCAACTCGTGAGGCATGGGATAGAAATGTAAGGTAAGCAAGACACAAAAACAAAACAGGGATAACAAAAAAAACTCTATGATACAAAAGCACTAACCAACAATAAGGAGGAAGATAGGGACAGAGAGGAATAAAGTAAATGGTACTAGGGAACAGAAGATAAACACACATGTTCTACAGCAAACCACAGATCACTGCTACAACCTCTCCACTCCAACCACTTAGCTTTAGCATACAGCAAGGGAAGACAAATCTTTTACCCACAGGGATAGGAAAATCTGGCCGATTTTTAAAGGAAGAGCTATTGATCAGATCAGAAGCAGCTAAAATGGAGCTGCAGGTTTCAGACCTGCACAGTAAGAGTCGTCGTAAACCTCTTCACCACCAGAGAAAAATGATTCAATTTAATATGGCACACAAATCCCACCATCTCTAAAGAAGACATGTGATTCATTACCAGACGTGACTGTCAAACTCCAGATTTTCCAGGGGACGAGACACACTCATGACATATATACAGTTAGAAATATTTGGCACTCGTATAGGTGTGTTCAAGAACGTATTTATTGAATGAAGAAATTCCAGCAATAAATGAGATGTTTCGGTCAATAACTGACCTTCATCAGTCATCTGGATAGAGGAGATCTGAGTGGCAGCGCGCTGTGTGAGAGTCTTAGCAGAGGACTATATGAGTGCCAAGTATTTCTACATCACAGTTGACGGATTTGGTTATCCTACTTGTGAACCACCAGAATTCCAGAAGTGCCGTGTTTTCCTAATTACTTATATATATACAGTTAAGTCCAGAAATGTTTAGACAGTTTTTTCTATACCATGTTAATTGCATGCTAAAACTGACCTGGCATTATGATTCTCCTGGTAATCACGAGTTTGCTGATACCACACATGTATAGGTTCTTTTTTTATTTACTTATGATCAAAAAACAAAGTTTGTAAAAAAAAAATAAATAAATAAAAAATGGCCCCACTTCCTGAGAGCCATATCGTTTTTATTTTTCAGGATTTGGAGATAAGTGAGGGCTAACTTTTTGGTACCAAGCTTTTTATTGCAAATGTTGTGGTGACAAAAAAATGTAATTCTGGACTTTTGGGGATATATAAACCTTCTACTATTAGTCTATTTTCTCTACACAAATGCCAGGGTGAAATTCATAGGAAGCCAAGTAACATTTTTAGTATCTTTTTGGACAAACTAGAGTACCTAGAGAAAGATATGCAAACATGGCGAGAGCATACAAACTCTATGTTCTGTGGTCATAATGGTCTGCAATGGCCAACTAGACTAGACATCTGAGTAGATGGCAGCTATATTATAGAAATTAAGAGAGGGTTAAAAATAGATTAAAAAATTAAATTAAATTAAAATATTGGTTATTTTAGCTATTTATTAGTTTACTAGATGGTGGCCCGATTCTAACGCATCGGGTGTTCTAGAACATGCATGTCCACGTAGTATATTGTACAGCCCATGTAGTATATTGCCCAGCCACGTAGTATATTGCCCAGCCACATAGTATAATGCCCAGCTACGTAGTATATTGCCCAGTCACGTACTATATTGCACAGCTACGTAGTATATTGCCCAGTGACGTAGTATATTGCCCAGCCACATAGTTTATTGCCCAGCCACGTAGTATATTGCCCAGTCATGTAATATATTGCCCTGTCACGTTGTATATTGCCCAGTCACGTAGTATATTGCCGAGTCACATGGTATATTGCCCAGTCACGTAGTATATTGCCCAGCGACATAGTATATTGCACAGCGATGTAGTATACAGCACAGAGCCACGTAGTATACAGCACAGACACATAGTATGTTGGCCAATCACATAGTATGTTGCCCAGCCACGTAGTATATTGCCCAGCCACGTAGTATATTGCCCAGTCACGTATGTAACAGGTTAAAAAAGACTTAAAATCTATATATATAATTGTCTAAGCGTTTTTCTGTCTGTCTGTCCTGGGAATCCCGTGACTCTGATTGGTCGAGGCCGCCAGGCCTCGACCAATCAGCGACGGGCACAGTATGGCGACGATGATGTCATAAAGGTTGCCTCGACCAATCAGCGACGGGCACAGTCTGCCGCGAATTCGCCTCGACCAATCAGCGACGGACACAGTATCAACGTAGATGTCATAATGGTTGCCATGGAGACGATGATGTCATAAAGGTTGCCTCGACCAATCAGCGACGGGCACAGTCTGCCCCGAATTCTGGAATCATCATTGTCTATATACTACGGGGACATGCATATTCTAGAACAGAGGTCCCCAACTCCAGTCCTCAAGGCCCACCAACATGTCATGTTTTCAGCATTTCCTTAGTCTTGCCCAGGTAATAATTGCATCACCTGTGCAATGCAAAGGAAATCCTGAAAACATGACCTGTTGGTGGGCCTTGAGGACTGGAGTTGGGGACCTCTGTTCTAGAATACCCGATGCATTAGAATCGGGCCACAATCTAGTAAAAAATAAACATATACTCACCTTCCGAGGGGCCTCTTGTAGTCCTGGCGCCTGTGTGCGGTGCACGCGGCAGCTTCCGGTCCCAGGGTTGGTATGAGCGCAGGATCTGTGATGACGTCATGGCCACATGACCGTGACGTCCTGGAAGGTCCTTCTCGCATAGCATCCTTGGCACCGAAGCCTGCTGCTTGCACTGCCGAGGACACCGCGCACGTCGGAGGGAGAGAATAATGTTTTTTTTTTATTATTATTATTTGTAACATTAGATCTTTTTACTATTGATGCTGCATACGCATCATCAATAGTAAAAAGTTGGTCACACAGGGTTAATAGCTGCGTTAATTGAGTGCGCTACACCGTGGTCCATTAACACTGGCATTAACACTGTGTGAGGGCTGATTGGAGGGGAGTACGGAGTGGGCACTGACTGCGGGGAGGAAGGAGCAGTCATGTTGCTGCCGGACTGTACCCATCGCTGATTGGTCATGGCAATGGTCGTGGGCGTTTTGCCACGACCAATCAGCGACTTGGATTTCCATGACAGACAGAGGCCGCGACTAATGAATATCCATGACAGAAAGACAGAAAGAGAGACAGACAGACGGAAGTGACCCTTAGACAATTATATACTAGACTTTTTTATTATTATTGTGAGCCCATGTTTTGCTATATAAAAACATGAACAAAATTGCTGGTACCCTTCTATTAAAGTAAAAAAAAAACACAATGGTCAGGTGGAAATGACAAAAGTAATTTTAAGTTTAAATTTACTGAATATAAACTAATGAAATCATACATTGATTTTGAATTGAGTCTCAACAGAAAATTTTTAACAAACAAACTGATTATAATGGCTTAGACAAAAATCTTGGTACGCCTCAAAAAGACTGATATATAATATACGTAACTATTTATATTATATTTTATTAATTATTTTTGGTTTCCATTTGTTTTAATTTGCTGTTATAAATAAGCCGTTGCTTTTTACATTGGAGGATAGAAACCACCTGTATAGGAAGGATATGACATAAGACTCAAATTTCTTATTCAATGACTAAGGACTTTGTGTGAAACGTGTGTGCCCATCATTTTGTTGGTTATGGAAGCTTCTATTCATGGCCAAAAATGTTGGCACCCTTGAAATTGTTCTAAAAAATGAAGTATTTCTGTCACACCAGGGCAGAGAGATACCCTTTATGTGATGCAAAGAGAGAGGTGGGGATACAGGTAAAAGGAAGCTCTGATGATAGGAAGAGAAAGAAGATGATTACTTCTAAACACTCACCTAATTCTACACCCTGCACTTCCTATTGCCCTAGATGGGTTCTTCCCACATATGTGCCAGTATTTGCCTCAGCCCTGACTAACCCTGGGCGTAGCCCGAGGTAGCATGAAGGACAGCAAGACTATTCTTGCTACTATGGTAAGACACCACATGGAATGAGAAAAGCAGGGGAAAAACACAAACAAATGCACCTTCACAAGTATCAAAAGGAACACACCAGATTCTCCATGAACACCATCTCCAGAGAACTAAGGCACAGGATAGAAACTCTATAGGTAGCATGGGAGGAAGCTAGGAGAGGGTTTGAATAATGAAAGGAGAGTAGTCCCAATAAGCCACAACTGACACAGGAGCCAATGTAAAACTCAGCACAGTTTAAACAAGGAATTCTTAACACTTTCCATACCACAAAAAAAATCTAAACCTGTTTGCTAGGTGGCAAGTTCCCACCACTGAACAGGGGGAATCTCAAACCATGTCCGCTGCGGTCTCCCATTCTCCTCCAGCCGCAGTGGAACCTGCTCAGCAGAGACGTCGATCCCAGTGTCTGGCTCAAGCTGATACTGTGTGCTTGGTTACTGCTGTCCTTCCAGGCTCAGCCCTTCTAGCCAACAATGATCAGTGGCGAGCAGACATTCCATGGACTGTGTCCTGCTTTTCCCTTACTGAGCATGCCCACGGGTTGACCTCTCATTGGAGGTCGCGTGTCACATGCTCAGGTCCTGTAGCGGCTCCTATTGGATCACAAGGAAGGTCCTGGAGAGCTACAGCTATAAAAGGTTTGCATGGCCGCACGGCCATGCGCTAGTATAAATCAGGTATTGTGTGTGTATGGATGTGCGCCTGTTCAGGTGAAAGCTCTGAATCATACCCATACCTAGTGTTGATGAATGCTCACGAATGTTGGAGCTGTCTAGTGCCAGTTAGTGCCATCCAACACCAGGCACAATCTATAGCGTCTATCAGCAGCATTAGCCAGTGCGGCACCGTGCACAACCAGTGCGCTTACCTGTCCCTAGTTAGTGCGGTTAGTGGTGTCCGCCAGAGCAGCGCTGCACACACTCAGTGCTCTAAATTTATTTTAAGTTTAGTTTACTCCTGACTAGTGTTGAGCATTCCGATACCGCAAGTATCGGGTATCGGCCGATACTTGCGGTATCGGAATTCCGATACCGAGTTCCGATACTTTTGTGGTATCGGGTATCGGTATCGGATCCATAGGGATGTGTAAAATAAAGAATTAAAATAAAAAATATTGATATATTCACCTCTCCGGCGGCCCCTGGACATCACGCTGGTAACCAGCAGGCTTCTTTGTTTAAAATGAGCGCGTTTAGGACCTGCGAATGACGTCGCGGCTTCTGATTGGTCGCGTGCCGCTCATGTGACCGCCACGCAACCAATCAGAAGCCGCGACATCATTCGCAGGTCCTAAATTCCTAGAATTAGGAGTTTAGTGAATGAGAATGACGTCGCGGCTTCTGATTGGTCGCGTGCCGCTTATGTGTCCGCCACGCGACCAATCAGAAGCCGCGACGTCATTCTCATTCACTAAACGCCTAATTCTAGGAATTTAGGACCTGCGAATGACGTCGCGGCTTCTGATTGGTCGCGTGGCGGTCACATGAGCGGCACGCGACCAATCAGTAGCCGCAACGTCATTAGCAGGTCCTAAACGCGCTCATTTTAAACAAAGAAGCCTGCCGGTTACCAGTGTGATGTCCAGGGGCCGCCGGAGAGGTGAATATATCAATATTTTTTATTTTAATTCTTTATTTTACACATTAATATGGATCCCAGGGCCTGAAGGAGAGTTTCCTCTCCTTCAGACCCTGGGAACCATCAGGATACCTTCCGATACTTGGTGTCCCATTGACTTGTATTGGTATCGGATATCGGTATCGGCGATATCCGATATTTTTCGGGTATCGGCCGATACTATCCGATACCGATACTTTCAAGTATCGGACGGTATCGCTCAACACTACTCATGACACCACTGTAGTGGTGTTGAGCGCAAGAGGTCTTGAGGGACTCTGACCCTGAGTCTTGGGGCAGAGTTCTGTGACTCCTTGCTTGCACTCTCTGTGCGGTATCACGGCCCTGTGATGCAACAGGGTTCCCTTCCTTCATATCGGGTGAAGCTAACCCATGTGTGTCTTCCCTTAATACCACCATATAGTCCACCATTACTAAGCAGCAGGTGTCTTCTCTGCACGGTGGACTTCAGACTGCAAACGCATCTTATATCGCCTCTTATTTATATTTGGTGCGTCCTGCCAGTCCTAACACTGTTTAACACTTGAATGGCTTTGCAGATACCAATAAGAACCTGTGATCAGCTAACTGCTGTGATCTTCTAATCCCAGATGCTCCACAGGTCCCAGCAAAGTGTGGCACATTCATGACAATTTCTCCCAGAAAATGAATGTATTTACACATGAATTGTTGTACTCATGTTTACTTTCTTTGTATGTTTTGGAACAACAAAAAACAGACAAAAAAAGAAAATTAGATACCATTTGACTCTCTCAAGTTTTGCAGCTCTTCAAAATATTACATTATATCGTATGATTTTTAGCTTCATGGAATTTATTTAGTCATGTGTTCCTGGACTCCAGATAAATAAATATTATTTTAAACAACATCTTGACTGTTCTGCCTAAATATTCAGTGGATCATATATCTTTATGTGTATACAAGCCATTACTTCTTACAGTAATTGATAACCTGCATCCAGAAAAAAAGAACACAATGCTCAGAAGGATGTTTTGAGCATTACATTTTGTGAGCACTACTTTATATTTTTCATCTTGTTACTGAAGTAGAACAGATTGTTCCACATTTAAATACGGGAGATCTGAATGTACTGTACAATATTTCTGCATTTGCTAGAGGAAGCTGAAAGGGTCAGCCTAGCTAAACAAAGACTAGAAATCTATAATTTAATGCCCGAACTTGTTCTATATCAAGACGTAGTTTGAACTAGATTTGCTGAGAAATTGGAAGCCAGTATTGGGATTGACCTGTTCGGGTGTGCTCATTTAGGCTGAGCACAGTATACACATATATATATATATATATATATATATATATATATATATCAATCCCTACACTGGCTTCCAATTTCTCAGCAAATCTAGTTCAAACTACTAAGGCTGGGTTCACATTGCGTTCCCCCAGTCCGTTAGACAGACTATGTTACACTGCGGCATAACGTTGACTCCAATGTCGGACGCATCGCTAGTGCACACCCACAATGAGCGTGCGCTAGCCATGTGCCGTCATTGAGTAACGGACCCTGAGACGACGCGGGCTGCAGCATTTCCGGGTCCATCACCGCTAGCGCAGATAGAGCTAGCAAATGCTCTATCTGCACTAGCGGGCTGCCATAACGGCACTTTCGTTAACAGCAGCCCGTTAACGTATGTGTTTAACGGGCTGCTATTAACGCAATGTGAACCCAGCCTTACAATGATCTCTAATGCTAACCATAATCTGTCTCCTCCATGAAACTCTAAACTAATCTCCCTATACTTCCCCACACATAATCTTGGGTCCTCACAAGATCTCCTTCTCTCCTCTGCTCTTAAATATTCCTCACCCAATCATGTCTAAGATTTTTCCCCAAGCATTCCCCATCTTCTGAAATTCAGGCGTTCAGATTTTCTCCCACATTTGGGACCTAGAAAAGTAACCTCAAAACTTATCTCATCAGGGAAGCCTGCAACCTTCAATAATCTTCACCAACTGCCTGTCCTTCTGTCTCATTTCCCATTACCCTGTAGATGGTAAACCTGTGAGGTAAACCAGTCTATCCTGGTTATTTTTTTTATTTTTGTTCTTACATATTAATATGTATGTAACCATTTTCACATAAACAACATCTGGAATTTATGGTGCTTTAAAAATAAATAACAATAATAGTAGATTCATATTGCTTCTATCTATGGTATATGATAAAGTTTTGGAAAATACCAAGTGAAAGTCTTGATAATATGCCATAAAATATTTTTTGTAGGAAAACTGTTTAAAAAGCAAACTCCAGTCTCAAAATAATAATACTATAAAGGCACAGATGATTGGCCTCGGGGAGACCAAAACATCCAACACTGCAGAGACACCATCACGTGTTTCTCAATGCAGTGATTCCAGAACACTGCCCCCATCCCTTATGGGAAATATGCAGATGCATGTAAAGAAGCTGCGGAGACACCATCACGTGTTTCTCGATGCAAGCAGTGAATAGCCAGGCCTTTCCCCGGGAAGGAACAACCACGGGAAGGGCAACATCCTATGAAGGAAAGCCACCTATGCCAAGCATGATATCCATCCACAGACAGCTGTTTCGGGGGTTTTGCCCCTCATCAGTGTGGAGTAGGAATCTGGCTATTAGGAGCAGTGCCTAGTAAAAAGGCTATAAAGGCACAGATGATTGGCCTCGGGGAGACCAAAACATCCAACACTGCGGAGACACCATCATGTGTTTCTCAACGCAGTGATTCCAGAACACTGCCCCCATCCCTTATGGGAAATATGCAGATGCATGTAAAGAAGCTGCGGAGTCACCATCACGTGTTTCTCGACGCAAGCAGTGAATAGCCAGGCCTTTCCCCGGGAATGAACAACCACGGGAAGGGCAGCATCCTATGAAGGAAAGCCACCTATGCCAAGCATGGTATCCATCCACAGACAGCTGTTTCGGGGTTTTTGCCCCTCATCAGTGTGGAGTAGGAACACTGATGGTGTCTCCGCAGTGTTGGATGTTTTGGTCTCCCCGAGGCCAATCATCTGTGCCTTTATAGCCTTTTTACTAGGCACTGCTCCTAATAGCCAGATTCCTACAACACACTGATGAGGGGCAAAAACCCCGAAACAGCTGTCTGTGGATGGATAACATGCTTGGCATAGGTGGCTTTCCTTCATAGGATGCTGCCCTTCCCGTGGTTGTTCCTTCCCGGGGAAAGGCCTGGCTATTCACTGCTTGCGTCGAGAAACACGTGATGGTGTCTCCGCAGCTTCTTTACATGCATCAAAATAATAATAGAGATGTTGCTAAAGAATGTCAATAATCACAGAATTATAACTTGTAGGCTTTTTTAATGAACATTGGATTTGTTAGTCATTAAAGCCACACACTTCAGCTGATAACAAAGAAGTAAATCTACAATTTTAAATGGTTCTCACCAAGACAAACTCTTATCTTGTACCATTTTAGAGCATTTGCACATCATGGAGGGTGGTGCATTGATCATGACTATCTTTAGAGGGAGAAGTAAGAGACACAAAAAAAGTGTTGTTTGCTCTGATGGACCTGGCTGATATATTACATGGTTGATTTTAGTTTTATTGTCACTCTGTACAAGGAGAAACATTATCACTTAGACCTTAGTCCAGAGCTTTTCGACTAGTCAAATCAGTTCTGATACTTTGCACTCGAGGGGCAATTTCCCAAAACACCATGTCTGCAAATTGAGATTCTGATTTGGCTTTTTTCCTTTATAAGGCTACTTTCACACTTGCATCGGTACGGGGCCGTCGCCATGTGTCGGCCCGGCATACCGATGCAAACTGCAAAAAAAAGAACAACGGGGGCAGCGGATGCAGTTTTACAATGCATCTGCTGCCCCATTGTAAGGTCCGGGGAGGAGGGGGCGGAGTTCCAGCTGCGCATGCGCGGTCAGAGATGGCGGACACGACGCACAAAAAAAGTTACATGCAACTTTTTTTGCGCCGATGGTCTGCCAAAACACGACGCATCCGTGTGAAAGTAGCCTAAGTCACATTTCAAAGCCCGTTAAAAGGTAGATAGTGACTTGTAGGATTGCTGCTTCCATCAAGTGGCGCTGTAGAGTTCAAATCCTTCTCCTCTCTGAAGAGGAAATTTGCATATTGCCAGCAAGTAATTCAGTACCATAGTAAAAGCAGAAAATATACCGACAGCCACAGCTTACTCTAACTATAATATGTGATCATTGGAGATTTTGAAGGCTTAATCCACAGACAAATTTAATTTCAAAAGCAGTCGTCTTACCCCCTTCACCCCGAAACCTGTTTTCACCTTCCAGACCAGGACAATTTTTACAATTCTGACCACTGTCATTTTATGAGGTCAAAATCTCTGGAACACATCAACGGATCCTGGTGATTCTGAGAATGTTTTCTCGTAATATATTGTACTTTATGATAGTGGTAAAATTTGTTTGATATGACTTGTGTTTACTTGTGAATAAAACAGAAATTTGGAGACATTTTTGAAAATTTTGCAATTTTCAAAATTTTTATTTTTATGCCCTTAAATCAGTCATATCACACAAAATAGTTAATAAATAAATAACATTTCCCACATCATTTCATTTACATCAGCACAATTTTGGAAACATAATTTTTTTGTTAGGAAGTTATAAGGGTAAAAGTTGACCAGCGATATCGCATTTTTACAGCAAAATTTGCAAAACCATTTTTTAGGGATCACCTCACATTTGAAGGGACTTTGAGGGGCCTATTTGACAAAAAATACCAAAAAAATGACACCATTCTAAAAACTGCACTCCTCAAGGTTCTCATCCACATTCTAGGAGAAGTTTGGAATATGGAAGAAGAAAATAAACATTTACTTTTCTTTCACAAAAATTTTCATTTAGACCTATTTTTTTTTACTTCTGCAAGGGTAACAGGAGAATGTGGACCATACATTTTGTTGTGAAATTTCTCCTGAGCATGGTGATACCGCATATGCGAGGAAAATCTTTGGGCACACGACAGGGCTCGGAAGGGAAGGAGCACCATTTCACTTTTTGAATGTAAAATATACTGGAATAGTTAGTGGTTGCCATGTTGCGTTTGAAGAGCCCCTGATGTGCCTAGACAGGGTAAACCCCCAAATATGACAACATTTTGGAAACTAGACCCCTTTGAGAACTTATTTAGACATATTTTGAGCACCTTGAACCCCCAGGTGCTTCATAAAAGTTTATAACGTTAAGCAGTGAAAATAAAAAAAAAAATCACATTTTCATCCAGAAATCTTTTTTAGCTACTAATTTTGTATATTCACAATGGCAAAATTAAAAAATGGTCCCCAAAGTTTGTTGTGCAATTTCTCCTGAGTTCACTGAAACCCCATATGTGGTTGATAAAACTTTTAAGGCACAGTGCAAAGCTCAGAAGCGAAGTAGAACCATGTTACAGTATTTGCTGCACTTGTTTGAAGTTGCCAGCTTACATTGGCAGAGGCCCTAAAGTGCAAGAACAGCAGAACCCCCCATAAGTGACCTCATTTTGGAAATTATAACCCTTTGGGAATTTATCTACAGATGTAACATAGTAACATAGTAACATAAATATTAAGGTTGAAGAAAGACTTTAAGTCCATCTAGTTCAACCTATAGCCTAACCTAACATGATGTAACATGTTGATCCAGAGAAAGGCAAAAAAAACCATGTGGCAAAAGGTAAGCTCCACATTGGGGAAAAAAATTCCTTCCCGACTCCACATACGGCAATCAGACTAGTTCCCTGGATCAACGCCCAATCAAGGAATCTAGTGTATATAGCCTGTTACATTATCCTTTTCAAGAAAGGTATCCAGTCCCCTCTTAAATTTTAGTAATGAATCACTCATTACAACATCATACGGCAGAGAGTTCCATAGTCTCACTGCTCTTACAGTAAAGAATCCGCGTCTGTGATTATGCTTAAGCCTTACGGTAGTGATTATTTTGACTCCATGGGTGCTTTCCAGAAGCAAGCAGCAGTGAATGTTGCTGAGAGAAAATTGCACACTTCCATTGTAGTGACCAGTATGCTGTAGTGACCAGTACCTTGCAGTACCTTATGCTCAGCCCATGCTTCTGGAGACACACACCTGTAAATTAGGTGGGCTCTCATCACTACAGAAATGCCCATCATGTGGGTGCTAAATGTTGTTTAGGCACGCTGTGGGGCTCAGAAGGGAGGTGTGCATTTGGATTTGGGAGCCAAGACTTTGCTGAATTTCTTTTGGGGAGCGAGGAGCCATTTTGCTTTTCCCTTAGCCCTTATACTACCAGTAACGTGGATGCCCCCTATAGTTCCGATAATAGATGATAGATCTAAGTGGGGACTTGATTTTTTCTGGATTGAGTTGAAACTTATTGGGAACAGTTTACATAATGTTTGGGATCACATTTATCTGGCGCACTACGCTGAGCACTTACTTTGGGGTTATCATCTAAATCTCTGCGTGATGAAACCCCGATGGATCCATTCACTATAATGAGGCAGCAGAGTTACTCTGGACTCCGTCTGGCCTCTGTTCTGCGGTGTCCTTTTCAGAAGTGCACAAAACTGTGGCTGACGGCACTTTTATGCAATCCTAAAAAGACAGACACAGCAGGATCACAGGTCATATGGCATCCGCAGTGCCTCCATCTGCCTCATTATAGGGAATTTTCTGCTGGGGTTTCATCTCAATCACGTAGTTCAGAGATCTACATGGAAACCCTGGTGTAAGCGCTCAGTGCAGTGCACAGGATAAACGTACACCAAGCCTTACTGAGACCTTAGGGGAGCAGAATAAAAAAAATCAACAGCATGTGAAGAATTGGTTTTATTTATTTTTTTATGCCGTTACTTGTGCGGCATAAGTGATTTTTGCAACTTTATTCTTCAGGTTGGTGCAAATACAGGGATACCAGTTTTATATTACGTTTTTACGTTTGACTGCTCACACACTAAAAGATGCTTTTTATTGTGAAAACTAGTTTTTGCATCACCATATTTTGAGAGCTATAATTTTTCCAGCTGAAAAAAAGCTGATGCTTTTATTGGTACCATTTTCAGGCACATGACATTTTTTGATCGCTTTCTATTCTGATTTTTGGGGGCGGAATGAACAAAAACCAGCAATTCAGGAATTGCTTTTTGTTTTTTATACCATTACGAGTGTGGTAAATTTGGTAAGACCGCTTTATTCTTCGTGTCAGTACAATTGCACCGATACCTCATTCATAGTGTATTTTTATGTTTTGGTGCTTTTACACAATAGAAACTACAGATGCATCTCACAAAATTACAATATCATCAAAAAGTTAATTTATTTCAGTTCTTACAAAAAGTGAAACAGAAGCACCTGTAATTTTTAGAAAAAGATTTTTTTGCATCGTTTTATTCTGAGAGCTATAACTTTTTTATTGTTCTGCAGATGGATGTGTATTACAGCTTGTTTTTTGCGGAACAAGATGTTGTTTTCAGAGGTACCATTTTTATTTACATATGTGTTTTTGATAGCGTTTTATTGCACTTTTTGTTCGGTGGTAAAATGATAAAGCATTGTTTTTTGCCTAGTTTTTTTTAAATTTTTTATGGTGTTCACTGAAGGAGTTAAAAAGTGGGACAGTTTTATAGAGCAGGTCATTATGGATGCAGCGATACCAAATATGTGTACTTTTATTGTATTTTTGTTCACATAAATAAATGTGTTTATTGGAAACATTTTTTTCCTTATTTAGGGATTTAAAAAAATATATTTTTACACATTGTAATTTTTTTTTTAATCTTTTTTACATTGTCCCAGGATGGGACATTACTATATTACCTCAGATTGCTAATCTGACACTCTGCACTGCAGAGCATCAGATCAGGATTTGACAGGCAGAGAAGGGGCCATGCCAGCGCTTGCTCAGAAGGCGCTCACAAGCCACCTTACCTGCAGGACCCGGAAGGACCCCGAGGTCAACCATGGAGACCATTAGGGCAATGCTATTGCATCATGCTGTCCTGATGAAAGCGTCCAGGGAGCCCCCTATCTGCACGATGCCCCTCTATGTCCCTGTCACTACTGACAGCGGTTACATACAACTGACACCTAAACATGATTGCCGCTGTGATCAGCTAATGGCCGCCCGATCGTGCTGCCACACTAGTACTGCAGTACTAGTACGGCGCATGTCGAGAAGGGGTTAAAGGGGTTGTCCACTATTAGGGCAAACTTTGCTCATTCCCCATGTTTGGCCCCATGAAATTAAAAACACATACTCACCTCCTGTGGCGGCACCATTCCAGTGATGTAAGCACTCTAGTTCCATTCTCGTTCCAGGTGTGGTTGTCATTGCCTCACCTACTGACGTATCAGTAGGATACGTCAATCAAGAGGATGTGAAAGCTATGGCTGTCTGCTCACTTCTTGATTACTAGTATGTCCAAAGGTGGGCACAACTACACCAGCACTGATTGAGAGGAGGGCTCATGTGTCATAACTGCAGCACGTTAGCCCCTGGAATGCACAGGAAGTGAGTATAAGTGTTTTAATTTTCATGGCACGAAACATGGAAAATGGGAATTGGTTGTCCTATAATTGGATAACCCCTTTAATTCAGCTTGTTTAACCCCTTTACCCCCAAGGGTGGTTTGCACGTTAATGACCAGGCCAATTTTTACAATTCTGACCACTGTCCCTTTATGAGGTTATAACTCCGAAACGCTTCAACGGATCCTGGTGATTCTGACATTGTTTTCTCGTGACATATTGTACTTCATGATAGTGGTAAAATTTCTTTGATAGTACCTGCGTTTATTTGTGAAAAAAACGGAAATTTGGCGAAAATTTTGAAAATTTCGCAATTTTCAAACTTTGAATTTTTATGCAATTAAATCACAGAGATATGTCACACAAAATACTTAATAAGTAACATTTCCCACATGTCTCCTTTACATCAGCATAATTTTGGAACCAATTTTTTTTTTTGTTAGGGAGTTATAAGGGTTAAAAGTTGACCAGCAATTTCTCATTTTTACAACACCATTTTTTTTTAGGGACCACGTCTCATTTGAAGTCATTTTGAGGGGTCTATATGATAGAAAATGCCCAAGTGTGACACCATTCTAAAAACTGCACCCCTCAAGGTGCTCAAAACCACATTCAAGAAGTTTATTAACCCTTCAGGTGTTTAATAGGAATTTTTGGAATGTTTAAATAAAAATGAACATTTAACTTTTTTACACAAAAAATTTACTTCAGCTCCAATTTGTTTTATTTTACCAAGGGTAACAGGAGAAATTGGACCCAAAAAGTTGTTGTCCAATTTGTCCTGAGTACGCTGATACCCCATATGTGGCAGTAAACCACTGTTTGGGCGCATGGGAGAGCTCGGAAGGGAAGGAGCGCTATTTGACTTTTCAATGCAAACTTGACAGGAATTGAGATGGGACGCCATGTTGCGTTTGGAGAGCCACTGATGTGCCTAAACATTGAAACCCCCCACAAGTGACACCATTTTGGAAAGTAGACCCCCTAAGGAACTTATCTGGATGTGTGGTGAGCACTTTGACCCACCAAGTGCTTCACAGAAGTTTATAATGCAGAACCGTAAAAATAAAAAATCATATTTTTTCACAAAAATTATATTTTTGCCCCCAATTTTTTATTTTTCCAAGGGTAAGAGAAGAAATTGGACCTCAAAAGTTGTTGTCCAATTTGTCCCGAGTACGCTGATACCCCATATGTGGCAGTAAACCACTGTTTGGGCGCATGGGAGAGCTCGGAAGGGAAGGAGCGCCGTTTGACTTTTCAATGCAAAATTGACAGGAATTGAGATGGGACGCCATGTTGCGTTTGGAGAGCCACTGATGTGCCTAAACATTGAAACCCCCCACAAGTGACACCATTTTGGAAAGTAGACCCCCTAAGGAACTTATCTGGATGTGTGGTGAGCACTTTGACCCACCAAGGGCTTCACAGAAGTTTATAATGCAGAGCCATAAAAATAAAACAAAATTTTTTTCCCACAAAAATTATTTTTTAGCCCCCAGTTTTGTATTTTCCCTAGGGTAAGAGGAGAAATTGGACCACAAAAGTTGTTGTCCAATTTGTCCTGAGTACGCTGATACCCCATATGTGGGGGGGAACCACCGTTTGGGCGCATGGGAGGGTTCGGAAGGGAAGGAGCGCCATTTGGAATGCAGACTTAGATGGAATGGTCTGCAGGCGTCACATTGCGTTTGCAGAGCCCCTAATGTACCTAAACAGTAGAAACCCCCCACAAGTGACACCATTTTGGAAAGTAGACCCCCTAAGGAACTCATCTTGATGTGTTGTGAGAGCTTTGAACCCCCAAGTATTTCACTACAGTTTATAACGCAGAGCCATGCAAATAAAAAATATTTTTTTTTCCACAAAAATTATATTTTAGCCCCCAGTTTTGTATTTTTCCAAGGTTAGCAGGAGAAATTGGACCCTAAATGTTGTTGTCCAATTTGTCCTGAGTACGCTGATACCCGATATGTGGGGGGGAACCACCGTTTGGGCGCATGGGAGGGCTCGGAAGGGAAGGAGCATCATTTGGAATGCAGACTTAGATGGATTGGTCTGCAGGCGTCACATTGCGTTTGCAGAGCCCCTAATGTACCTAAACAGTAGAAACCCCCCACAAGTGACCCCATATTGGAAACTAGACCCCTCAATGAACTTATCTAGATGTGTTGTGAGAACTTTGAACCCCCAAGTGTTTCACTACAGTTTATAACGCAGAGCCGTGAAAATAAAAAATCTTTTTGTTTTCCCACAAAAATTATTTTTTAGCCCCCAGTTTTGTATTTTCCCAAGGGTAACAGGAGAAATTGGTCCACAAAAGTTGTTGTCCAATTTGTCCTGAGTACGCTGATACCCGATATGTGGGGGGGAACCACCGTTTGGGCGCATGGGAGGGCTCGGAAGGGAAGGAGCATCATTTGGAATGCAGACTTAGATGGATTGGTCTGCAGGCGTCACATTGCGTTTGCAGAGCCCCTAATGTACCTAAACAGTAGAAACCCCCCACAAGTGACCCCATATTGGAAACTAGACCCCTCAATGAACTTATCTAGATGTGTTGTGAGAACTTTGAACCCCCAAGTGTTTCACTACAGTTTATAACGCAGAGCCGTGAAAATAAAAAATCTTTTTGTTTTCCCACAAAAATTATTTTTTAGCCCCCAGTTTTGTATTTTCCCAAGGGTAACAGGAGAAATTGGTCCACAAAAGTTGTTGTCCAATTTGTCCTGAGTACGCTGATACCCCATATGTTGGGGTAAACCCCTGTTTGGGCACACAGGAGAGCTCGGAAGGGAAGGAGCACTGTTTTACTTTTTCAACGCAGAATTGGCTGGAATTGAGATCGGACGCCATGTCGTGTTTGGAGAGCCCCTGATGTGCCGAAACAGTGGAAACCCCCCAATTATAACTGAAACCCTAATCTAAACACACCCCTAACCCTAATTCCAACGGTAACCCTAACCACACCTCTAACCCTGACACACCCCTAACCCTAATCCCAACCCTATTCCCAACTGTAAATGTAATCTAAACCCTAACCCTAACTTTAGCCCCAACCCTAACTGTAGCCCCAACCCTAACCCTAACCCTAATCCTAGCCCTAACCCTAGCCCTAACCCTAACCCTAGCCCTAACCCTAGCCCTAACCCTAGCCCTAACCCTAGCCCTAACCCTAGCCCTAGCCCTAACCCTAGCCCTAACCCTAGCCCTAACCCTAGCCCTAACCCTAGCCCTAACCCTAACCCTAACCCTAGCCCTAACCCTAGCCCTAACCCTAGCCCTAACCCTAGCCCTAGCCCTAACCCTAGCCCTAACCCTAGCCCTAATGGGAAAATGGAAATAAATACATTTTTTTTTATTTTTCCCTAACTAAGGGGGTGATGAAGGGGGGTTTGATTTACTTTTATAGCGAGTTTTTTAGCGGATTTTTATGATTGGCAGCCGTCACACACTGAAAGACCCTTTTTATTGCAAAAAATATTTTTTGCAATACCACATTTTGAGAGCTATAATTTTTCCATATTTTGGTCCACAGAGTCATGTGAGGTCTTGTTTTTTGCGGGACGAGTTGACGTTTTTATTGAAAACATTTTTGGGCACGTGACATTTTTTTATCGCTTTTTATTCCGATTTTTGTGAGGAAGAATGACCAAAAGCCAGCTATTCATGAATTTCTATTGGGGGAGGCGTTTATACCGTTCCGCGTTTGGTAAAATTGATAAATCAGTTTTATTCTTCGGGTCAGTACGATTACAGCGATACCTCATTTATATCATTTTTTTATGGTTTGGTGCTTTTATACGATAAAAACTATTTTACAGAAAAAATAATTATTTTTGCATCGCTTTATTCTCAGGACTATAACTTTTTTATTTTTTTGCTGATGATGCTGTATGGCGGCTCTTTTTTTGCGGGACAATATGACGCTTTCAGCGGTACCATGGTTATTTATATCTGTCCTTTTGATCGCGTGTTATTCCACTTTTTGTTCGGCGGTATGATAATAAAGCGTTGTTTTTTGCCTCGTTTTTTTTTTTTTTTCTTACGGTGTTTACTGAAGGGGTTAACTAGTGGGCCAGTTTTATAGGTCGGGCCGTTACGGACGCGGCGATACTAAATATGTGTACTTTTATTGGTTTTTTTTTTTTATTTAGATGAAGAAATGTATTTATGGGAATAATATTTTTTTTTTTTTCATTATTTTGGAATATTTTTTTTTATTTTTTTTACACATTTGGAAATTTTTTTTTTTACTTTTTTACTTTGTCCCAGGGGGGGACATCACAGATCAGTGATCTGACAGTGTGCACAGCACTCTGTCAGATCACTGATCTGATAGGAGTGCAGGCTGCTTCACAGTGCCTGCTCTGAGCAGGCTCTGTGAAGCCACCTCCCTCCCTGCAGGACCCGGATCCGCGGCCATCTTGGATCCGGGGCTCGAGCAGGGAGGGAGGTGAGGAGACCCTCGCAGCAACGCGATCACATCGCGTTGCTGCGGGGGGCTCAGGGAAGCCCGCAGGGAGCCCCCTCCCTGCGCGGTGCTTCCCTGTACCGCCGGCACATCGCGATCATCTTTGATCGCGGTGTGCCAGGGGTTAATGTGCCGGGGGCGGTCCGTGACCGCTCCTGGCACATAGTGCCGGATGTCAGCTGCGATAAGCAGCTGACACCCGGCCGCGATCGGCCGCGCTCCCCCCGTGAGCGCGGCCGATCGGCTATGACGTACTATCCCGTCCAGGGTCAGATAAGCCCAGGGCACCTCGACGGGATAGTACGTCTAAGGTCACAGAGGGGTTAAGGTACCTCGCTCATAAGAAAACTAGAAACAGTTATTCAAAGAGAAATCAGAAAGACTAAACACCAAAATCTACCTTATATCTTATGAGTTAGGGCTGCTGCCTGAATGCATTTTACTTATACATACTTATACTTATACTTAACTTATACAGTAAATAATTGAAAATTACATTTCAACGCATCATTTGAGGACATTAAGAAATAATAATGATTTAGCTGTAAACCATGCTAAACAGATGACTTTCTCCAGTCATTTAGATGTAATACAAGCAGTGTTTCTGTTAAGTAATGATATCACATTCTGTAGTCTCCAACTGTAGTTGCTGTCATCACTTTATAAATTTTGCTGTTACGTGGTTGTCCTCCTAAGGTGACTTTTTTATACATAAATGGATGTATTTTGGACTAAAACTAATTTACACTATTTGGTTTTATTAATAATGTTTGCCTTTTTGGCTCTTACATAGTTACATAGTTACATAGTTATTAAGGTTGAAGGAAGACTATAAATCCATCTAGTTCAACCCATAGCCTAACCTAACATGCCCTAACATGTTGATCCAGATTAAGGCAAAAAAAAACCCATGTGGCAAGAGTAAGCTCCACATTGGGGAAAAAAATTCCTTCCCGACTCCACATACGGCAATCAGACTAGTTCCCAGGATCAACGTCCTATCAAGGAATCTAGTATATATACCCTGTAACATTATACTTTTCCAGAAAGGTATCCAGTCCCCTCTTAAATTTAAGTAATGAATCACTCATTACAACATCATACGGCAAAGAGTTCCATAGTCTCACTGCTCTTACAGTAAAGAATCCGCGTCTGTTATTATGCTTAAACCTTTTTTCCTCCAAACGCAGAGGATGCCCCCTTCTCCCGGTTTCAGGTCTATGATTAAAAAGATCATCAGAAAGGTCTTTGTACTGTCCCCTCATATATCTATACATTAACATAAGATCACTCCTTAGCCTTCATTTTTCCAACCTAAATAGCCCCAAGTATAATAACCTATCTTGGTATTGCAGACCCCCCAGTCCTCTAATAACCTTGGTCGCTCTTCTCTGCACCCGCTCTAGTTCAGCTATGTCTTTCTTATACACCGGACACCAGAACTGTGCACAGTATTCTAGTGACTTGTATAGAGGTAAAATTATGTTCTCCTCATGAGCATCTATGCCTCTTTTAATGCATCCCATTATTTTATTTGCCTTTGTAGCAGCTGCCTGATACTGGCCACTGAATATGAGTTTGTCATCCACCCATACACCCAGGTCTTTTTCATTGACGGTTTTGCGCAGAGTTTTCGAATTAAGCACATAATTATACATCTTATTTCTTCTACCCAAGTGCATGACCTTATATTTATCCCCATTAAAGCTCATTTGCCATTATCAGCCCAAGCTTCTAGTTTACATAAATCATCCTGTAATATAAAATTGTCCTCCTTTATATTGATTACCCTGCAGAGTTTAGTGTCATCTGCAAATATTGAAATTCTACTCTGAATGCATTCTACAAGGTCATTAATAAATATATTAAAAAGAAGAGGGCCCAATACTGACCCCTGTGGTACCCCACTGCTAACCGCTACCCAGTCCGAGTGTGCTCCATTAATAAACACCCTTTGTTTCCTATCCCTGAGCCAGCTCTCAACCCACTTGCACATATTTTCCCCTATCCCCATTATTCTCATTTTATGTATCAACCTTTTGTGTGGCACCGTATCAAAAGCTTTTGAAAAGTCCATGTACACTACATCCACTGGGTTCCCTTGGTCCAATCCGGAACTTACCTCTTCATAGAAACTGATCAAATTAGTCTGACATGAACGGTCCCTAGTAAACCCGTGCTGATACTGGGTCATGAGGTTATTCCTCTTCAGATACTCCAGTATAGCATCCCTTAGAATGCCCTCCAGGATTTTACCCACAGTAGAGGCTAAGCTTACTGGCCTATAATTTCCGAGTTCAGTTTTTGTTCCCTTTTTGAATATTGGCACCACATTTGCTATACGCCAGTCCTGTGGTACAGACCCTGTTATTATGGAGTCTTTAAAGATTAAAAATAATGGTCTATCGATGACTGTACTTAATTCCTGCAGTACTCGAGGGTGTATCCCATCCGGGCCCGGAGATTTGTCAATTTTAGTGATTTTTAGACGGCACCGCACTTCCTGCTGGGTTAAGCAGGTGACATTGAATAGGGAATTTTTATCACTAGTCATTTTGTCTGCCATGGGATTTTCTTGTGTAAATACTGATGAAAAAAAGTCATTTAGCATATTGGCTTTTTCCTCATCCTCATCCATCATTTCACCCAGACTATTTTTAAGGGGGCCAACACTATCATTTTTTAGTTTCTTACTATTTATGTAGTTAAAGAATATTTTAGGATTATTTTTACTCTCTCTGGCAATGAGTCTCTCTTACAGACTCTTTGTTTTAGTGCATCTTTGATTTGTTCAGTATTCATAAATCAGCTGAGACTCAAAAAAGAAAGGTAACAGTTACAAATAAAGTTGAGCGACTTTTAGTTTTTTAGGGTCGAGTCGGGTTTCGCGAAACCCAACTATCTCAAAAGTTGAGTCGAGTGGAATCGGCCGATTATCGTGAAAAGTCGGGGATTGACCGAAACACGAAACCCAATGCAAGTCAATGGGGGAGCATAGTCGGCAGTGAGTGGAGGCCAGGAAAACACCTACAGTGCCCATTTTAATGGCAAAAACATCCATTCTTGTTACTGAAGCTTGTCAATCTTAATTTACTTTATAATAATAGTAAGGCATTGGAAATTGGGGGTCATTTGGCTAAAGTTGTGGGGGGTAGGGCTGGTTCAAGTATTTAATGGGCCCAGGAAAACTGGACCACGTCACGGCAGTGGAGCAGGGAGAGGTAAGTATTTAAACTTTGCAAGTGCTGTGATCCTGAGCAAGCAGGGGGGGCCCACTCGTTGGCATTGGCACTGGCACAGGGCCCCTCAAAGTACGGCGGTGTGTTTGCACGGCGGGGGCGCCTCCCACCGGCAGCGACACTTTTGCGTACTATGAGGGGCCCTGTGCCAGTGACGTTGCCAACGAGTATTCCCCCCCACCTGATGAAGGAACCTGCACTTTCATATGCACCTTCCTCTTTGTCCCCTTGTAAGGTGGTATGGTATGCGGGAAGGGGAACCTGACTTTCAGCAGGGTCTCATTCTGGCTGTGTAGCGTGCACAGGGAATGTAGCGTTCTGGGTCAATGTACCAGCAGACTCATCTATCACTGGCTGGGCAATGGGCAGGATGAGGAGGAAACACAGATATAGGCCCAAATAATAAAGTGGGCTAAATGCAGTTCAAAATTGGTAACAGGACTAACCAGGGGGCATTGCTTTGTTCAGTGGAGTACAACTGTAATGAGAGGCTGACACAGTGAGTAGACCCAAATCAGTAAGTAGGCTAAATGCAGTTCAAAATTGGTAACAGAAGTAAACAGGCGGCACTAGTTTGTTCAGTGTAGGAGAACATCAAGGAGCGGCAGACACCGTTAGTAGGGCCAACAAAACAAGTAGGCCAAATGCAGTGTTATATTAAAAACAATTTAACGAGAGCCTGAAGATAGAAGCTAGGGAAAGGCAACCTGGAGAACACCTTTGAGCGGAAGACACCGTTTGTAGAACCCAGACCCAACTTGTAGGCCTAATGCAGTGTTGTTTCAACAACTACTTAATGAGAGCTTCAAAGATAGAAGCTAGGGAGAGGCAACCTGGAGAACACCTTGGAGCGGCAGACACCGTCCCTACAACCCAGACCCAACTTGTAGGCCAAATGCAGTGTTGTTTCAACAACTACTTAACAAGAGCTTGAAGATAGAAGCTAGGGAGAGGCAACCTGGAGAACACCTTGGAGCGGCAGACACACCGTCGCAACAACCCAGACCCAACTTGTAGGCCAAATGCAGTGTTGTTTCAACAACTACTTAACGAGAGCTTCAAAGATAGAAGCTAGGGAGAGGCAACCTGGAGAACACCTTGGAGCGGCAGACACCGTCCCTACAACCCAGACCCAACTTGTAGGCCAAATGCAGTGTTGTTTCAACAACTACTTAACAAGAGCTTGAATATAAAAGCTAGGGAGAGGCAACCTGGAAAACACCTTTGAGTGGAAGACACCGTTTGTAGAACCCAGACCCAACTTGTAGGCCTAATGCAGTGTTGTTTCAACAACTACTTAACGAGAGCTTCAAAGATAGAAGCTAGGAAGAGGCAACCTGGAGAACACCTTGGAGCGGCAGACACCGTCCCTACAACCCAGAACCAACTTGTAGGCCAAATGCAGTGTTGTTTCAACAACTACTTAACAAGAGCTTGAAGATAGAAGCTAGGGAGAGGCACCCTGGAGAACACCTTGGAGCGGCAGACACCGTCTCTTGAACCCAGACCCAACTTGTAGGCCTAATGCAGTGTTGTTTCAACAACTACTTAACGAGAGCTTCAAGATCGAAGCTAGGGAGAGGCAACCTGGAGAACACCTTGGAGCGGCAGACACCGTCTCTACAACACAGACCCAACTTAACGAGAGCCTGAAATGGAATTTCAGGACAGGAAACCTGGAGAACAGCACAGAGCGGCATACACCGTTAGTAGGCCCCAACCAAACTAGTAGCCCCACTACAGTTGTTCGATTAAAAAGCTATTTAACAAGAGCCTGAAGATTGAAGCTCAGGAAAGGCAACCAGGAGAAATCCTTGGAGCAGCAGACACTGTTAGTAGGCCCCAACCAAACTAGTAGCCCCACTGCAGTTGTTCGATTAAAAAACTATTTAACAAGAGCCTGAAGATTGAAGCTCAGGAAAGGCAACCAGGAGAACACCTTGGAGTGGCAGACACTGTTAGTAGGCCCCAACCAAACTAGTAGCTCCACTGCAGTTGTTTGATTAAAAAACTATTTAACAAGAGCCTGAAGATTGCAGCTCAGGAAAGGCAACCAGGAGAACACCTTGGAGCGGCAGACACTGTAAGTAGGCCCCAACCAAACGAGTAGCCCCACTGCAGTTGTTTGATTAAAAAACTATTTAACAAGAGCCTGAAGATTGAAGCTCAGGAAAGGCAATCAGGAGAACATCTTGGAGCGGCAGACACCGTTTCTACAACCCAGACCCAACTTGTAGGCCTAATGCAGTGTTGTTTCAACAACTACTTAACAAGAGCTTCAAGATAGAAGCGAGGGAGAGGCAACAGAGAGAATACCTTGGAGTGGAAGACTCAGTTTGTAGACCACAACGAAACTTGTGGCCCCAATGCAGTTTTATAATTCTGACAAGCTAAAAATCAGCCTTTTTTTTTTTTTTTTAGAGGACAGCTGTATTAAGTGGATCAGACAGACACTTCTAGTAGGCCTTACACCACAAAGTAGGCTCACTGCAGGATGAAAAAAAGTTACATCGGTACATGGTCGGCATTGGTGTGCTCAGCGGAGGACAAATGGAAGGAGGGACCACAGACAGACTTAGTAGGCCTAAAATTTTAAAAAATAGACTCAAAGCAGTTTGAATTACCTTGCAGGGGTACACAGGCAGCATTGGTGTGGTCAGCGGAGGACGATTGGAAGGAGTGTCTGACACAGTTTGTACTCCCAAAAAATAAATAGATGTTAATGTCTCGCAAAACAACAAAACCAAAAAACAAAAGGGTGGCATACTTAGGTACAGGGGTGGGCTCCTCTGCTGAGTTTCAGACATAGTAATTTGGCGCTAAGTATTTACTGGTGTCAATATAGGACACTGACCCTGACTATTTTAACTAGCATCATACATGTCAACAAATTGGTATTGTCAGTGCCAGGCATTGAAGCATGTCAGCGCATAGACTAAACATTGTTGGAGCTGTGAGAGATAATTTTGCAAGTGGTAGAACAGTGTTTGAGCTGGGGGGAAACTCTCTTGTGGCCGGCGGTACAGGCCCAGGGCCCCTCATGTTACAACGGTGTGTCTGACGTTGGTTGCGCGCCACCACCGCCAGAGACACTTTATTGTACTATGAGGGACCCAGTGGCAGTGCACACCCACCTCTTCAGACAAACGGCACTCTCACGGGTGCTTGCGCCAAATGGCGAACCACGGCCCCGTGGGGGGAGTTAGTCCATTTAGGGAGGTGTAAACATGTCGTATGCTGGACAAACAGCTGCTGCAAATTAAGAGATTGGAACAGTCAGTAAGATCAGTCCACAAGCAAGACCTTTTTATAGGAAAGCTAGGTGTCAGCCGGGAAAGGTGGGGCAAAATAATTCGAAATCCATGAATGGTTCATTTTAATGAAGGTTAGAGCATCAACATTTTGGGTAGCCAGACGAGTCATTTTTTCGGTCAATATTGAACCAGCAGCACTGAATACTCTTTCTGATAGCACACTGGCTGCTGGGCAAGCAAGCTCCTGCAATGCATATTCTGCCAATTCAGGCCAGGTGTCTATTTTGGATGCCCAGTAATCAAATGGTTATGACGGTTGAGGGAGAACAACGATAAGGGATAAAAATAGTTAGTAACCATACTGGACAAATGTTGTCACCTGTCACTTTGAATTGATGCTGCAATTACTGTCCTGTCTGCGGTCATTGCGAAATCACTCCAAAACCTGGTTAGAAAACCCCTTTGTCCAACGCCACTTCTGATTTGTGCAACTCTAACACCTCTGCCCTGTTGCCCCCTGCAGCTCGTGTGAGAACCATAACCGGCGCGGTGTGCTGGGAATGCCTGAATCAAACGGTCTACAAGAGTTGCTTGTTTGGTTGCTAATATTTGTTCGAGGTTCTTATGTGGCATGATATTTTGCAATTTGCCTTTATAGCAAGGATCAAGGAGGCAGGCCAACCAGTAATCGTCATCTGTCATCATTTTAATAATGCGTGGGTCCCTTTTGAGGATACGTAAGGCATAATCCGCCATGTGGGCCAAAGTTCTAGTTGTCAAATCTGCGGTTGTGCTGGGTTGAGGGGCAGTTTCAGGCAAATCTACGTCACTTGTCTCCCTCAAAAAACCTGAACCCGGCCTTGCAATGCCACCAGTTTCTATTGGCCCCGGAGAAGCTTCCTCATTCAAAAAATACTCATCCCCATCATCCTCCTCGTCCTCCTCCTCTTCTCCCGCTACCTCGTCCTGTAGACTGTCCTGACCAGACAATGGCTGACTGTCATCAAGGCTTTCCTCTTCATCGGCTGCAGACGCCTGCTCCTTTATGTGCGTCAAACTTTGCATCAGCAGACGCATTAGGGGGATGCTCATACTTATTATGGCGTTGTCTGCACTAACCAGCCATGTGCATTCCTAAAAACACTGAAGGACTTTACACTGGTCTTGTACCTTCGACCACTGCACACCTGACAACTCCATGTCTGCCATCCAACTGCCTGCCCGTGTATGTGTATCCTCCCACAAATACATAACAGCACGCCTCTGTTCGCACAGTCTCTGAAGCATGTGCAGTG
This sequence comes from Ranitomeya imitator, assembly GCF_032444005.1. Classification (NCBI taxonomy): domain Eukaryota; kingdom Metazoa; phylum Chordata; class Amphibia; order Anura; family Dendrobatidae; genus Ranitomeya; species Ranitomeya imitator. Next base: position 334,117,014 of record NC_091287.1, on the reverse strand, counting down.
TGGAGTTCCACCTTGTTGCAACGTCGCTGATTAGGTGATGCTGGGGAAGGTTCAAAGACCGCTGATGCTTCTGCATACGGCTGGAGTGTACGGGCGAACGGCGGATATGCGTGCAAAGTCTGCGCACTTTGAGGAGCAGGTCGGGTAACCCCGGATAACTTTTCAGGAAGCACTGCACCACCAAGTTTAAGGTATGAGCCAGGCAAGGAATGTGTTTCAGTTGGGAAAGGGCTATGGCAGCCATAAAATTCCTTCCGTTATCACTCACTACCTTGCGTGCCTCAAGATGTACAGTGCCCAGCCATGACTGAGTTTCTTTCTGTAAGAACTCGGACAGAACTTCCGCGGTGTGTCTGTTGTCGCCCAAACACTTCATTGCCAATACAGCCTGCTGACGCTTGCCACTAGCTGTCCCATAATGGGACACCTCGTGTGCAACAGTGGCAGCTGCGGATGGAGTGCTCATGCGACTGCGTTCTGTGGAAGAGCTCTCGCTTCTGCAGGAGGACGAGGAGGAGGAGGAGTGGGGCGAACGCCTACAGCCCACTGTTTCCTAGACCGTGGGCTAGGCAGAACTGTCCCAATATTGCTGTCCCCTGTGGACCCTGCATCCACCACATTAACCCAGTGTGCCGTGATGGACACGTAACGTCCCTGGCCATGCCTACTGGTCCATGCATCTGTTGTCAGGTGCACCTTTGTACTCACAGATTGCCTGAGTGCATGGACGATGCAGTCTTTTACATGCTGGTGGAGGGCTGGGATGGCTTTTCTCGAAAAGAAGTGTCGACTGGGTAGCTCGTAGCGTGGTTCAGCATAGTCCATTAGGGCTTTGAAAGCTTCGCTTTCAACTAACCGGTAGGGCATCTGTTGTGAATTCTGTGGCAGAGCTCCCTCCTGTGGTCACAAGTGGTACTTCGGCTGATTCTCTCTGGGAGCTTCCGTTTGTGGAGGAAACTGGTACTGCTGCTTCTGAGTTTCCTCCCTCAGGTGATCTGGTGAGGTCGTTAGGTGCTTCTCTACTTAACCCCACCTAATGCTTTGATTCATGCTTCCTGTCAATGTTCCAGTGTTGGACTTGTGTTTCTCTGGATCATTCCTGTGGCCTGCTGCTCTGCATAGCTAAGTGCTTCTTTGCTATTTGTTGCTATTTTTTCTGTCCAGCTTGTCTATTTGTTTTGCTGGAAGCTCTGGGACGCAAAGGGTGTACCTCCGTGCCGTTAGTTCGGTACGGAGGGTCTTTTTGCCCCTTTGCGTGGTTTTCTTTAGGGTTTTGTGTAGACCGCAAAGTTATCTTTCCTATCCTCGTTCTGTCTAGAATATCGGGCCTCACTTTGCTGAATCTATTTCATCCCTACGTTTGTCTTTTCATCTTACTCACAGTCATTATATGTGGGGGGCTGCCTTTTCCTTTGGGGTATTTCTCTGAGGCAAGGTAGGCTTATTTTTTCTATCTTCAGGCTAGTTAGTTTCTCAGGCTGTGCCGAGTTGCATAGGTAGCATTAGGCGCAATCCACGGCTGCCTCTAGTGTTGTTTGGAGAGGATCAGGGATTGCGGTCTGCAGAGTTCCCACGTCTCAGAGCTCGTTCTATTATTTTGGGTTATTGTCAGATCACTGTATGTGCTCTGACCTCCATGTCCATTGTGATACTGAATTGCCTTTCATAACAGTACAGGAAGCCAAAAGTACTAATGATTCTCAATAGAGGGAAAAAAGAAGTTCTGAGACCATTTTTTTTTCTTGGCTTTGTGTTTTGTCTTTTTTTTCCCCTAGACATTTGGGTGGTTCAGTACACAGGTGTAGCGATGGACATTAGAAGTCTGTCTTCATTTGTGGATCAGCTCTCGGCAAGAGTACAAAAGATTCAAGACACTATTGATCAGAAATCTATGTTAGAACCAAGAATTCCTATTCCTGATTTGTTTTTTGGAGATAGAACTAAGTTTCTGAGTTTCAAAAATAATTGTAAGTTATTTCTGGCCTTGAAACCTCATTCCTCTGGTGATCCAGTTCAACAGGTTTTGATTATTATTTCTTTTTTGCGCGGCGACCCTCAGGACTGGGCATTTTCTCTTGCGCCAGGAGATCCTGCATTGAGTAATATCACTGCGTTTTTCCTGGCGCTCGGATTGCTGTACGATGAGCCTAATTCAGTGGATCAGGCAGAAAAGAATTTGTTGGCTCTTTGTCAGGGTCAGGATGGGATAGAGGTATATTGCCGGAAATTTAGAAAATGGTCAGTGCTCACTCAATGGAATGAATCTGCGCTGGCAGCTATGTTCAGAAAGGGTCTCTCTGAAGCCCTTAAGGATGTCATGGTGGGATTTCCTATGCCTGCTGGTTTGAATGAGTCTATGTCTTTGGCTATTCAGATCGGTCGACGCTTGCGTGAGCGTAAATCTGTGCACCATTTGGCGGTATTACCTGAGCTTAAACCTCAGCCTATGCAGTGCGATAGGACTTTGACCAGAGTTGAACGGCAAGAACACAGACGTCTGAATGGGCTGTGTTTCTACTGTGGTGATTCCACTCATGCTATCTCTGATTGTCCTAAGCGCACTAAGCGGTTCGCTAGGTCTGCCACCATTGGTACGGTACAGTCAAAATTTCTTCTGTCCGTTACCTTGATTTGCTCTTTGTCATCATATTCTGTCATGGCGTTTGTGGATTCAGGCGCTGCTCTGAATTTGATGGACTTGGAATATGCTAAGCGTTGTGGGTTTTTCTTGGAGCCCTTGCAGTGTCCTATTCCATTGAGAGGAATTGATGCTACGCCTTTGGCCAAGAATAAGCCTCAATACTGGACCCAGCTGACCATGTGCATGGCTCCTGCACATCAGGAGGATATTCGCTTTCTGGTGTTGCATAATCTGCATGATGTGGTCGTGTTGGGGTTGCCATGGCTACAAGCCCATAATCCAGTATTGGATTGGAAATCCATGTCGGTGTCCAGCTGGGGTTGTCAGGGGGTACATGGTGATGTTCCATTTTTGTCAATTTCGTCATCCACCCCTTCTGAGGTTCCAGAGTTCTTGTCTGATTACCGGGATGTATTTGATGACCCCAAGTCCGATGCCCTACCTCCGCATAGGGATTGTGATTGTGCTATCAATTTGATTCCTGGTGGTAAATTCCCAAAAGGTCGACTGTTTAATTTATCCGTGCCTGAGCACACCGCTATGCGCAGTTATGTGAAGGAATCCCTGGAGAAGGGGTATATTCGCCCGTCATCGTCGCCATTAGGAGCAGGGTTCTTTTTTGTAGCCAAAAAGGATGGTTCGCTGAGACCTTGTATAGATTATCGCCTTCTTAATAAGATCACTGTTAAATTTCAGTACCCCTTGCCTTTTTTATCTGATTTGTTTGCTCGGATTAAGGGGGCTAGTTGGTTCACCAAGATTGATCTTCGTGGTGCGTATAATCTGGTGCGAATCAGGCGAGGCGATGAATGGAAAACTGCATTTAATACGCCCGAGGGTCATTTTGAGTATCTAGTGATGCCATTCGGACTTGCCAATGCTCCATCAGTGTTTCAGTCCTTTATGCATGACATCTTACGAGAGTACCTGGATAAATTCCTGATTGTGTACTTGGATGACATTTTGATCTTCTCGGATGATTGGGAGTCTCATGTGAAACAGGTCAGAACGGTTTTTCAGGTCCTGCGTGCTAACTCTTTGTTTGTGAAGGGATCAAAGTGTCTCTTTGGTGTGCAGAAGGTTTCATTTTTGGGGTTCATCTTTTCCCCTTCTACTATTGAGATGGATCCTGTTAAGGTCCAAGCCATCCATGATTGGACTCAGCCGACATCTCTGAAAAGTCTGCAAATGTTCCTGGGCTTTGCTAATTTTTATCGTCGCTTCATCTGCAATTTTTCTAGTATTGCCAAACCATTGACCGATTTGACCAAGAAGGGTGCTGATTTGGTCAATTGGTCTTCTGCTGCTGTGGAAGCTTTTCAAGAGTTGAAGCGTCGTTTTTCTTCTGCCCCTGTGTTGTGTCAACCTGATGTTTCTCTTCCGTTCCACGTCGAGGTTGATGCTTCTGAGATTGGAGCAGGGGCTGTTTTGTCGCAGAGAGGTTCTGACTGTTCAGTGATGAAACCATGCGCTTTTTTTTCCAGGAAGTTTTCGCCTGCTGAGCGGAATTATGATGTGGGCAACCGAGAGTTGCTGGCCATGAAGTGGGCATTCGAGGAGTGGCGTCATTGGCTTGAAGGAGCTAAGCATCGCGTGGTGGTATTGACTGATCATAAGAACCTGACTTATCTCGAGTCTGCTAAGCTTTTGAATCCTAGACAGGCTCGTTGGTCGCTGTTTTTCGCCCGTTTTGACTTTGTGATTTCGTACCTTCCGGGCTCTAAAAATGTGAAGGCGGATGCTCTGTCTAGGAGTTTTGTGCCCGACTCTCCGGGTTTATCTGAGCCGGCGGGTATCCTCAAGGAAGGAGTAATTGTGTCTGCCATCTCCCCTGATTTGCAGCGGGAGCTGCAAAAATTTCAGGCTAATAAACCTGATCGTTGTCCAGCGGAGAAACTGTTTGTCCCGGATAGGTGGACAAATAAAGTGATCTCTGAGGTTCATTGTTCGGTGTTGGCTGGTCAACCTGGAATCTTTGGTACCAGAGAGTTAGTGGCTAGATCCTTTTGGTGGCCGTCTCTGTCGCGGGATGTGCGTTCCTTTGTGCAGTCCTGTGGGATTTGTGCTCGAGCTAAGCCCTGCTGTTCTCGTGCCAGTGGGTTGCTTTTGCCCTTGCCGGTCCCGAAGAGACCTTGGACACATATCTCTATGGATTTTATTTCAGATCTTCCCGTCTCTCAAAAGATGTCAGTCATTTGGGTGGTCTGTGATCGCTTTTCTAAGATGGTCCATCTGGTACCCTTGTCCAAGTTGCCTTCCTCCTCTGATTTGGTGCCATTGTTCTTCTAGCATGTGGTTCGTTTGCATGGCATTCCAGAGAATATCGTTTCTGACAGAGGTTCCCAGTTTGTTTCGAGGTTTTGGCGAGCCTTTTGTGGTAGGATGGGCATTGACTTGTCTTTTTCCTCGGCTTTTCATCCTCAGACTAATGGCCAGACCGAACGAACCAATCAGACCTTGGAAACCTATCTGAGATGCTTTGTTTCTGCCGATCAGGATGACTGGGTGTCCTTTTTGCCTTTGGCTGAGTTCGCCCTTAATAATCGGGCCAGCTCGGCTACCTTGGTTTCGCCATTTTTCTGCAATTCTGGGTTCCATCCTCGTTTCTCTTCAGGACAGGTTGAGTCTTCGGACTGTCCTGGTGTGGATACTGTGGTGGACAGGTTGCAGCAGATTTGGACTCATCTAGTGGACAATTTGACCTTGTCCCAGGAGAAGGCTCAACGTTTCGCTAATCGCAGACGCCGTGTGGGTCCCCGACTTCGTGTTGGGGATCTGGTTTGGTTATCTTCTCGTCATATTCCTATGAAGGTTTCCTCTCCGAAGTTTAAACCTCGTTTCATTGGTCCTTATAGGATTTCTGAGGTTATTAATCCTGTGTCTTTTCGTCTGACCCTCCCAGATTCTTTTTTCATACATAACGTCTTCCATAGGTCATTGTTGCTGAGATACGTGGCACCTATGGTTCCATCTGTTGACCCTCCTGCCCCGGTTTTGGTGGAGGGGGAATTGGAGTATATTGTGGAGAAGATTTTGGATTCTCGTGTTTCAAGACGGAAACTCCAGTATCTGGTTAAATGGAAGGGTTATGCTCAGGAGGATAATTCCTGGGTTTTTGCCTCTGATGTCCATGCTCCTGATCTTGTTCGTGCCTTTCATGTGGCTCATCCTGGTCGGCCTGGGGGCTCTGGTGAGGGTTCGGTGACCCCTCCTCAAGGGGGGGGTACTGTTGTGAATTCTGTGGCAGAGCTCCCTCCTGTGGTCACAAGTGGTACTTCGGCTGATTCTCTCTGGGAGCTTCTGTTTGTGGAGGAAACTGGTACTGCTGCTTCTGAGTTTCCTCCCTCAGGTGATCTGGTGAGGTTGTTAGGTGCTTCTCTACTTAACCCCACCTAATGCTTTGATTCATGCTTCCTGTCAATGTTCCAGTGTTGGACTTGTGTTTCTCTGGATCATTCCTGTGGCCTGCTGCTCTGCATAGCTAAGTGCTTCTTTGCTATTTGTTGCTATTTTTTCTGTCCAGCTTGTCTATTTGTTTTGCTGGAAGCTCTGGGACGCAAAGGGTGTACCTCCGTGCCGTTAGTTCGGTACGGAGGGTCTTTTTGCCCCTTTGCGTGGTTTTCTTTAGGGTTTTGTGTAGACCGCAAAGTTATCTTTCCTATCCTCGTTCTGTCTAGAATATCGGGCCTCACTTTGCTGAATCTATTTCATCCCTACGTTTGTCTTTTCATCTTACTTACAGTCATTATATGTGGGGGGCTGCTTTTTCCTTTGGGGTATTTCTTTGAGTCAAGGTAGGCTTATTTTTTCTATCTTCAGGCTAGTTAGTTTCTCAGGCTGTGCCGAGTTGCATAGGTAGCGTTAGGCGCAATCCACGGCTGCCTCTAGTTGTGTTTGGAGAGGATCAGGGATTGCGGTCTGCAGAGTTCCCACGTCTCAGAGCTCGTTCTATTATTTTGGGTGATTGTCAGATCACTGTATGTGCTCTGACCTCCATGTCCATTGTGATACTGAATTGCCTTTCATAACAGGCATCATCTCTAATGAGATTAGTCTAGCAATGTGGGCGTTCAAACCCTGTGTACGCGGATGCGAGGATGAGTACTTCCTTTTCCTAACGAGAGTCTCATGTAGGGTGAGCTGGGCTGGAGACCTGTAGATCATGGAACTAGCGGGGCTGCCGGTGGACATGGCAGACTGAGAGAGGGTTGGAGATGGTATTCTTGCTGGTGCCCTACATGCAGTGTTTCCTACTACGAAACTGGTGATTCCCTGACTGCTTTGGCCTGGCGACGAAACCTGCACATTTAATGCAGGTGGTGTGGGAAATGGTGGGCTTACAGTGAGGGAAGGGATGTAGCGTTGCTGACTAGCTTCATTGGCCGAGTGTGCTACAACCTTAAGGGACATTTGGTAGTTAGTCCAGGCTTGCAAATGCATGCTGGTTAAATGTCTACTCATGCAACTTGTATTTAGACTTTTAAGGTTCTGACCTCTGCTTAAGGTAGTTGAACATTTTTGACAGATGACTTTGCGCTGATCATTTGGATGTTGTTTAAAAAAATGCCAGACTGCACTCTTTCTACTATCGGATACCTTTTCAGGCATTGCAGACTGAGCTTCTTTAACCGGATGTCCACGCTGTCCTACAACTGGTTTTGGTTTTGCCACGCGTTTTTGGCCAGATACGGGCCTGGCAGATGAAACCTGTTGCGATGTTGATGCCTTCTGCAGCTCCTCCTCCGCTTCAGAGCTACTGCCGCCTGCACCCTGTTCCCCCAATGGCTGCCAATCGGGGTCAACAACTGGGTCATCTATGACCTCCTCTTCTATCTCGTGTGCAACTTCGTCTGTGTCATTGTGTAAGCCGGTGGTATAGCGTTCGTGACGGGGCACCATAGTCTCATCAGGGTCTGATTCTGGATCAGTACACTGCGAGGGCAATGTTCTGGTCTCAGTCAAAGGAACAGCATAGTAATCTGGCTGTGGCTGTGCATCTGTGCACTCCATGTCCGATTCAACTTGTAATGGGCATGGCCTGTTAACTGTTTCACTTTCTAACCCAGGAACGGTATGTGTAAAGAGCTCCATGGAGTAACCCGTTCTGTCACCTGACGCATCCTTCTCTGTTGTTCTTGGTGAAGAAGACAAGGAAGCGACTTGTCCCTGACCATGAACATCCACTAAGGACGCACTGCTTTTACATTTAGCAGTTTCAGAAGAGGACGCGAAAGAGCTAGAGGCTGAGTCAGCAAGGAAAGCCAAAACTTGTTCTTGCTGCTCCGGCTTTAAAAGCGGTTTTCCTACTCCCAGAAAAGGGAGCGTTTGAGGCCTTGTGTAGCCAGACGACGAACATGGCTCAACAACTCGAGACTTAGGTGCTATATTGCTTTTCCCACGACCACCTGATGCTCCACCCCCACTACCATCATTACCAGCTGGCAATGACCGCCCACGGCCACGACCTCTTCCACCAGACTTCCTCATTGTTTGAAAAACGTAACCAAATTAACGGTATTTGTTACTGTAAAACCAGTTGCAAGGTGAACTCAAACTTCTGTTGGATTTATATATCCCTTTATAGGTGGGTGAGACTGCAGGGAAAATCAGGCCCAATGTATAACAGTACACAGCTTCAGTGGCAGACAGATATGCCACTAACAGGACTGACGCTGATGCAGACACTACCAATAAAAATCTCCCCCTTTTTATTTTTTCTGGGAGAATATTGAAGAAATGTGGCCCACTCTTATACAGTATATGTTCTGTGGCACAAAATTAGAGACAGATGCCACACACAGCACTGGCAATGAGGCAGAATTGCCAATCTTAATCTCCCACTATTTTTTTTATGGGACAATTTAAAAAAATAACTGGCCCAGTATTACACACTAGGTTTAATGTGGGACAAAATTAGAGACAGGTGGCACACACAGGAGTGGCACTGAAGCAGAAATGCCAATCTTAATCTCCCACTATTTTTTTTTCCAGGGAGAATTGAAAAGAAATCTGGCCCAGTATTACACACTAGGTTTAATGTGGCACAAAATTTGAGACAGGTGGCACACACAGGAATGGCACTGAAGCAGAAATGCCAATCTTAATCTCCCACTATTTTTTTTTCAGTGAGAATTTAAAAGAAATCTGGCCCAGTATTACACACTAGGTTTAATGTGGCACAAAATTTGAGACAGGTGGCACACACAGGAGTGGCACTGAAGCAGAAATGCCAATCTTAATCTCCCACTATTTTTTTTTTCAGGGAGAATTGAAAAGAGATCTGGCCCAGTATTACACACTAGGTTTAATGTGGCACAAAATTTGAGACAGGTGGCACACACAGGAGTGGCACTGAAGCAGAAATGCCAATCTTAATCTCCCACTATTTTTTTTTCAGGGAGAATTTAAAAGAAATCTGGCCCAGTATTACACACTAGGTTTCATGTGGCACAAAATTAGAGACAGATGCCACACACAGCACTGACACTGAGGCAAAATTGCCAATCTTAATCTCCCACTATTTTTTTTTATTTATGAGAGAATTGGCAAGAAATCAGGCCCACTGTTAGACTGTATGTTTTCTGTGCCAGAAAATGAGACACAGATGCCACACACAGGACTGCCACTGATACAGATTTGCCAATTTTAATCTGCACCCTTTTTTTTTTATTTTTCTTCAGGGAGACTAGTGAATAAATCTGGACCACTGTATTAGAGTATAATTTCTGTAGCAGAAAGTGGCTTGAAGAGATATAACGAAACAAACAAAAAAAAGGGACTGTCCTACAATTACTTTCTCCCTGCAGTAATCTCAGCAATGTATGGCAGGCAGCAATAACAAGGAGTGGACTGCTGCACAAAAAAGTCAAAAGTGTGGACAAACAAACAAGATAGCTGTGCAGAAAGGAAGGAGCAACAGGATTTGTGCTTTGAAAAAAGCAGTTGGTTTGCACAGCGGTGTACAAACAGCAATGCAGCTATCAGGGAGCCTTCTAGGGCAGCCCAATGAGCTACAGCGCTGAGGAAAAAAAAATCTAGCCTTCACTGTCCCTGCTAAGAAAAGGTGGTGTTGGACAGTGGAAATCGCTACAGCACAAGCGGTTTGGGGGTTAATGTACCCTGCCTAACGCTATCCCTGCTTCTGACGAAGCAGCAGCAACCTCTCCCGATGCTCAGATCAGCAGCAGTAAGATGGCGGTCGGCGGGAACGCCCCTTTATAGCCCCTGTGACGCTGCAGAAAGCAAGCCAATCACTGCAATGCCCTTCTCTAAGATGGTGGGGACGGAGACCTATGTCATCACGCTGCCCACACTCTGCATCCACCTTCATTGGCTGAGAAATGGTGCTTTTCGCGTCATTGAAACGCGACTTTGGCGCGAAAGTCGCGTACCGCATGGCCGACCCCACACAGGGATCGGGTCGGGTTTCATGAAACCCGACTTTGCCAAAAGTCGGCGACTTATTAAAATGACCGACACGTTTCGCTCAACCCTAGTTACAAACTCTCTGTCAGACCATCATTGAGAGCTAACTGAAGGATTCTCAGCTAACATTCTGGACCCAGCAAAAAGCAGTGCAACACAAAGGCTATAAAAAGTAAATGGTGCAAAACTTTTAATGAAATTCAGATACAAAAATTATTTTCAGCCCCATTTTTATGCGTGTATAAAAAAAGTCCACAAAAGGTGGACAACCAGTTCAAGGCCCCCTTTACACATCTGTATAAAACTAGTACCAGAAAAAACAGTATAATTATCATCAGTGTTTTGGATCAGTGAGCCATGTGTGTGTCATCAGTGTGCCATCAGTGTGTCATTCGTTTGCCATCAGTGTGCAATTAATGTGACATCAGTGTGCCATTTGTGTGTCATCAGTGTGCCATCAGTGTGCCATCAATGTGTCATTCATGTGCCATCAGTGCGCTATCAATGTCCCATCAATGTGCCATCAGTATTTTTCCGGGAATGTAAAAGAAAAAGAAATTACAAAACTTCTCCTATACTTTGCAATGTTAAACACATGCATCACATGGATGGTACACACATGCCAACCGTGTGCTGTATGTGTTTTACACAGACCCATAGAGTTGTATTGGCCATTGTCATCTGTGCTCCAGGAAAAAACAGACATGTCTCCATGTAGTTCACATGGTCTGTGTGAAAACATGGACATGTGAAGAGGATCATAGTTTATAGTTGGTACGTGTAGTATCCCTGAAGAGAAAAGGGTGCCACAGGTACTGCAAATAAGAACATGTGAAGGGGGCTTAAGGTAAAGTTTCCAGTGCTGATCATTGAGCACTGAACATTAGAACTTAAAGGGAACCTGATAAGTCTCTCTCTGCATGCATGTATAGGGAAAGACCTGTCAATCACTGCCTATGGACCGGGAGAAGTCCCTGCAGACACCTACTGTTCGGGCATGAACCACAAGCACCCTGAACATCGAGTGTTTCCAATGCATACATGCACAGGGAGAGAAACAGCAGTGACTCTGATTGGCGGTTAGATTATTACGGCCGGTCAGATAGCTGCAGTATATCTGATAGCCAGAAGGTGTCACAGAGGCATTGACTGCACCTGCTTTCACCGAAAACAGTGAGAGCAGGCGCTGCTGATGGGGGTATTCATCAGCCCGTGCCTGCGATATAAATAAATAATAAAAAAAATTATGTGGGTCTCATCTACTTTTGATAACCAGCATGGCAAAACTGACAGCTGTTGGCTGCATCTCTCAGCTGTCAGCTTTGTAATGGCTGACTATTAAGAATAGAGGGGACCCAATGGTATTTTTTTTATTATTTAAATAAATAAGTAAATAAAACAGCGTGGGATCCCAACTATTTTTGACAACCAGCCAAGGTCAAGCAGGCAGCTGAAGGCTAGTATTCTCAGGCTGGTAAGGGGCCATGAATATTGTCCCCCAGCCTAAAAATAGCAGCCAACAGCCACCCCCAAAAAACGTGCACCTATTACACCTATTAGATGCGCCAGTTCTTGCGCTTTGTCTGACTCTTTCCATTTGCCCTGTGGCAGTGGCAAGTGGAATAATATTTGTGGGGTTGATGTCACTTTTGTATTTAGAGGTGATATTAAGCCCACAAGTAAGTCATAAGATGCCTCTCTATTATTAACCCCATAGTTTTTTAAATAAACACACAGCCAGAATAAAGTTTATTAATTGAAATAATTGACACAGACTACTTTATTTGAAATATAATTAAAAAACTAATTTACAAAAAATAATAAACAACCATATGCTTACCTTACGCCTAATCCACTGATGCCCATGTACCCTGTAAAAAAAAGGAAAAATAATGAACAACCGTATCCCTCACCTGTCTGAAGTGAAGATGTCGCACGCCGTAATCCATGTCTGCAATATGTGGTTTTCAACCTGGACGGTGCCAGTATGCGACTGTGCAGGCTGAGAACCATGGGAGAATGAGCTGCGGCGAGCTCAGCATTAACGAATATCAGTGACGTCATCGAGGTTACTGCAGGTCTCTGAGGCTGCATTCCCACTGGTACTTCACTGTGAGCCAGGACGATGAACTGCAGTGACCTCAATTACATCATGGCAAGCACTGTGAGAAACTCCTCATGGTCTCGCATTGATCTCATTGAGGTTACCGCAGTTCATCGTCCCAGCTCACAGCGAAGTGTGGATGAAAATTGCTCGAACAAGAACTGAAACACACTTCTCTGGCTACAAACGTGTTTACTATCTGTGATATGTCAAAACGGGGTGCTGCTAGCTACTAACCATGCAGGTGGCTAAACTTTTGCATCTCCTCTTTTCCTTTTTGTAATTTTTAAAATGTAAAATATATTTTTTTCCCTAAAATTCAAAGGAAATGTGTAATCTTTAACTTTAGGCCTTTTAGAGATCACTTAATTTTCAGCATGCTTAACTGTTCACAATAACAGTAATTTTGTCCAGGGGTGCCCAAACTTTTACATGCCACTCTATATATAAAACTGAAGCAAGGTTTTACACACTGTCAGACTGAAAACTTCACTGTAGAACACTGTAATTAGAATGTGTTATTAATATGGTAGGTTACACTACATGAAGCAATTAAGAGAAGGACATCTTACATTAAAACAGTCTGCCCTGGAAAACTGCTAGCATCTACACTTCTTAAATCTGGAAAAGTACTGCAGACTCATAAAAACAGTTTCATGCTTGTGGTTTGGCGTCTTGTGCATGGATATTCTGCAATTATGCTCAGAGCATAAGAAAACTTCTATATTTAGTTGGTAACTCGGAAGGTAAACTAGTTCTATGCCTTATGAGCACCCAATTATAAACTATATATACACAGTCCACAGACCATTTGGGTATTTATACAAATGTTGCTGGAAAGACAGGATTCAGCTCGTAACTGTCTTAAATGTGAAATGTGTTTCCTATAGAAAATCTGCATTGCTTGTTCTTAGAGTAGTTACACATGGAGGAGACATAAATGTATTTTTTGTAGATGAGATCACAAACACTGATCAGAGCTCTCAGGTTTAAGTTCCATCTTTTCTGCAAGAATTGGACATTGTATTATATAATGATGATGTAAACCAGGGATTCAAGCTTCAGGAGGCTAATTTGCATATTCCAGGTGCCTTCTGGGAGAAGCGAAGTCTCCCTAAGCTAGAAGATCATTGGGTACAGCCGGGACCAGCTGCTTCGAAAGCATCACCAAACCAGGGATTCAAGCTTCAGGAGGCTAATTTGCATATTCCAGGTGCCTTCTGGGAGAAGCGAAGTCTCCCTAAGCTAGAAGATCGTTGGGTACAGCCGGGACCAGCTGCTTCGAAAGCATCACCAAACCAGGGATTCAAGCTTCAGGAGGCTAATTTGCATATTCCAGGTGCCTTCTGGGAGAAGCGAAGTCTCCCTAAGCTAGAAGATCGTTGGGTACAGCCGGGACCAGCTGCTTCGAAAGCATCACCAAACCAGGGATTCAAGCTTCAGGAGGCTAATTTGCATATTCCAGGTGCCTTCTGGGAGAAGCGAAGTCTCCCTAAGCTAGAAGATCGTTGGGTACAGCCGGGACCAGCTGCTTCGAAAGCATCACCAAACCAGGGATTCAAGCTTCAGGAGGCTAATTTGCATATTCCAGGTGCCTTCTGGGAGAAGCGAAGTCTCCCTAAGCTAGAAGATCGTTGGGTACAGCCGGGACCAGCTGCTTCGAAAGCATCACCAAACCAGGGATTCAAGCTTCAGGAGGCTAATTTGCATATTCCAGGTGCCTTCTGGGAGAAGCGAAGTCTCCCTAAGCTAGAAGATCGTTGGGTACAGCCGGGACCAGCTGCTTCGAAAGCATCACCAAACCAGGGATTCAAGCTTCAGGAGGCTAATTTGCATATTCCAGGTGCCTTCTGGGAGAAGCGAAGTCTCCCTAAGCTAGAAGATCGTTGGGTACAGCCGGGAATTTTTGCCTGTAGGACATTATTGCAAGAGAGCTTGGCTGAGTAGATTACACAAGAAGGAAAACACACAGCAAGTCAGCAGGATCTAGGAGCAACATGGCAGATGTGACAACCTACATGGTGAGCTGCAGCATGTGCTACATGTTCACAGATCGACCAGAAGAAGAATCCAATTTCACCTGTCAGAAGTGTAGACTAGTGGCCCTTTTAGAAGAAAAGGTGCGGGGTCTGGAAGAAAGAATAGCAACTTTGAAACTCATCAAAGAGAATGAAGACTTTCTAGACAGAACAGAAGCATCTCTACTGGTCACAGAAGGTGCAAAAAGTGTCAGAGAACCTCCAAAAGCAGATGAGTGGAAGCATGTGACCAAAAGAAGCAAGAAGACCATGGAGAAATCACCAACCACACAACTGAAGAACCGATATCAAATCTTTGTAGAGGATGAAGATGGCACACCTAAGAATGAAGCAATACCAGCAAGCAAAAAAGAAAAGGGCACACAGCAACAAGTGACAGCAAAAAGTACAGCCAAGAAGCAACGAAGAGTGGTGGTGGTGGGAGACTCACTACTGAGAGGCACCGAAGCAGCCATCTGCAGACCGGACATAACTGCAAGAGAAGTATGCTGCCTTCCAGGTGCGATGATCAAGGATGTGACCGATAGGATACCAAAGCTCTTCAGCTCCAAGGACGTCCACCCATTTCTTCTGATACATGTTGGCACCAATGACACGGCAAGGAAGGACCTACCGACAATCTGCAAGGACTTTGAAGAGTTGGGGAAGAAAGTAAAGGAACTGGATGCACAGGTAGTTTTTTCTTCTATCCTTCCAGTAGACGGGCATGGCACCAGGAGATGGAACAGGATCCTTGATGCAAACAACTGGCTAAGACGATGGTGCAGACAACAAGGATTTGGATTCCTGGACCACGGTGTGAATTACTGGTATGATGGACTCCTCGCCAGAGACGGACTACACCTCAACAAACCTGGGAAACACACATTCGCCAGAAGACTCGCTACACTCATCAGGAGGGCGTTAAACTAGAAGAAGAGGGGACGGGAAGAAAAACATTAGACTCGAACAAAGACGACCCAGGAAAACATACTCAGAAGGGAGGTAAGAACATTTCTAAAACAATCCACAGTGAGGAGATTGGAACAAAACAAAATCCTCTAAACTGCATGCTCGCAAACGCCAGAAGCCTGACAAACAAGATGGAAGAACTAGAAGCAGAAATATCTACAGGTAACTTTGACATAGTGGGAATAACCGAGACATGGTTAGATGAAAGCTATGACTGGGCAGTTAACTTACAGGGTTACAGTCTGTTTAGAAAGGATCGTAAAAATCGGAGAGGAGGAGGGGTTTGTCTCTATGTAAAGTCTTGTCTAAAGTCCACTTTAAGGGAGGATATTAGCGAAGGGAATGAGGATGTTGAGTCCATATGGGTTGAAATTCATGGAGGGAAAAATGGTAACAAAATTCTCATTGGGGTCTGTTACAAACCCCCAAATATAACAGAAACCATGGAAAGTCTACTTCTAAAGCAGATAGATGAAGCTGCAACCCATAATGAGGTCCTGGTTATGGGGGACTTTAACTACCCGGATATTAACTGGGAAACAGAAACCTGTGAAACCCATAAAGGCAACAGGTTTCTGCTAATAACCAAGAAAAATTATCTTTCACAATTGGTGCAGAATCCAACCAGAGGAGCAGCACTTTTAGACCTAATACTATCTAATAGACCTGACAGAATAACAAATCTGCAGGTGGTTGGGCATTTAGGAAATAGCGACCACAATATTGTGCAGTTTCACCTGTCTTTCACTAGGGGGACTTGTCAGGGAGTCACAAAAACATTGAACTTTAGGAAGGCAAAGTTTGAACAGCTTAGAGATGCCCTTAATCTGGTAGACTGGGACAATATCCTCAGAAATGAGAATACAGATAATAAATGGGAAATGTTTAAGAACATCCTAAATAGGCAGTGTAAGCGGTTTATACCTTGTGGGAATAAAAGGACTAGAAATAGGAAAAACCCAATGTGGCTAAACAAAGAAGTAAGACAGGCAATTAACAGTAAAAAGAAAGCATTTGCACTACTAAAGCAGGATGGCACCATTGAAGCTCTAAAAAACTATAGGGAGAAAAATACTTTATCTAAGAAACTAATTAAAGCTGCCAAAAAGGAAACAGAGAAGCACATTGCTAAGGAGAGTAAAACTAATCCCAAACTGTTCTTCAACTATATCAATAGTAAAAGAATAAAAACTGAAAATGTAGGCCCCTTAAAAAATAGTGAGGAAAGAATGGTTGTGGATGACGAGGAAAAAGCTAACATATTAAACACCTTCTTCTCCACGGTATTCACGGTGGAAAATGAAATGCTAGGTGAAATCCCAAGAAACAATGAAAACCCTATATTAAGGGTCACCAATCTAACCCAAGAAGAGGTGCGAAACCGGCTAAATAAGATTAAAATAGATAAATCTCCGGGTCCGGATGGCATACACCCACGAGTACTAAGAGAACTAAGTAATGTAATAGATAAACCATTATTTCTTATTTTTAGTGACTCTATAGCGACAGGGTCTGTTCCGCAGGACTGGCGCATAGCAAATGTGGTGCCAATATTCAAAAAGGGCTCTAAAAGTGAACCTGGAAATTATAGGCCAGTAAGTCTAACCTCTATTGTTGGTAAAATATTTGAAGGGTTTCTGAGGGATGTTATTCTGGATTATCTCAATGAGAATAACTGTTTAACTCCATATCAGCATGGGTTTATGAGAAATCGCTCCTGTCAAACCAATCTAATTAGTTTTTATGAAGAGGTAAGCTATAGGCTGGACCACGGTGAGTCATTGGACGTGGTATATCTCGATTTTTCCAAAGCGTTTGATACCGTGCCGCACAAGAGGTTGGTACACAAAATGAGAATGCTTGGTCTGGGGGAAAATGTGTGTAAATGGGTTAGTAACTGGCTTAGTGATAGAAAGCAGAGGGTGGTTATAAATGGTATAGTCTCTAACTGGGTCGCTGTGACCAGTGGGGTACCGCAGGGGTCAGTATTGGGACCTGTTCTCTTCAACATATTCATTAATGATCTGGTAGAAGGTTTACACAGTAAAATATCGATATTTGCAGATGATACAAAACTATGTAAAGCAGTTAATACAAGAGAAGATAGTATTCTGCTACAGATGGATCTGGATAAGTTGGAAACTTGGGCTGAAAGGTGGCAGATGAGGTTTAACAATGATAAATGTAAGGTTATACACATGGGAAGAGGGAATCAATATCACCATTACACACTGAACGGGAAACCACTGGGTAAATCTGACAGGGAGAAGGACTTGGGGATCCTAGTTAATGATAAACTTACCTGGAGCAGCCAGTGCCAGGCAGCAGCTGCCAAGGCAAACAGGATCATGGGGTGCATTAAAAGAGGTCTGGATACACATGATGAGAGCATTATACTGCCTCTGTACAAATCCCTAGTTAGACCGCACATGGAGTACTGTGTCCAGTTTTGGGCACCGGTGCTCAGGAAGGATATAATGGAACTAGAGAGAGTACAAAGGAGGGCAACAAAATTAATAAAGGGGATGGGAGAACTACAATACCCAGATAGATTAGCAAAATTAGGATTATTTAGTCTAGAAAAAAGACGACTGAGGGGCGATCTAATAACCATGTATAAGTATATAAGGGGACAATACAAATATCTCGCTGAGGATCTGTTTATACCAAGGAAGGTGACGGGCACAAGGGGGCATTCTTTGCGTCTGGAGGAGAGAAGGTTTTTCCACCAACATAGAAGAGGATTCTTTACTGTTAGGGCAGTGAGAATCTGGAATTGCTTGCCTGAGGAGGTGGTGATGGCGAACTCAGTCGAGGGGTTCAAGAGAGGCCTGGATGTCTTCCTGGAGCAGAACAATATTGTATCATACAATTATTAGGTTCTGTAGAAGGACGTAGATCTGGGGATTTATTATGATGGAATATAGGCTGAACTGGATGGACAAATGTCTTTTTTCGGCCTTACTAACTATGTTACTATGTTACTATGTTACTATGATGTCATTTGATATGATGAACCAACATCAGATGTATAATGTTATGTGCCTATCTTGGCCCCAGGGCCGGCTTTGCTTCTTTCTCTTCTGTGCTTTTTCACATTTTACCCAGGAAACTCCCGTGACCTCAACACTTAATGCCTTTTAAGGTTGATTTGGACACATTTGTGTTGGAGTATTAATTAAGTCTTGTGATTGTGACCTTCTGCTCTTAAGCCTGTCCCACCGGTTTACTCAGTAGGTGCCATCTCATCTAACACCAGTTTTCTTCTACACTCTGCTTTGGATCCTGGGTCAGGGGTGCTACTAACCGTTTGTCCATGTAACAAACTGTTTTCTAGATTTCTAGAGACTATTTACATTCCTATCGCTACTGCCTCTTCTCCAGAAACAAATTTGCCTCCTCATGGCTGCTGTCAGTCGCTATTAATTGCTTATAAACCTGTCATCTTCTAAAAGAGTTAAGAAATTTCCGATGGACTGGTTTACATTACAAACTCTGCTGCTCTTCCTGGACTATTCTTCAGTTCCTATTCTTGTCTACACCCCTTGGCTTGTTCTCTTGTGACATGTCATACTACACTTATCTGCCCCTATTGTCCTGGTCCACACTGTTCAACGTGCCTTTCTGGCAAGTTCAGCCTGCTGTATCATTGTCCTCAGTCCACGTGCTCACCTTGACCAGCAGCTAATATGAATTTACATCACCAAGTTAGTCCTAACATATAACTTGAAGGTTCTGAGCCCCAGTATACGTCCAGTATACGCCCTACTTACCACTTGACATTTATAATAATTCTGTCCTTTCGTATGTCAGAAAGGAGCACTAAAATGCTATTAGCACTGTAGGAATAAATCTAAAAGTGGGAAACAAATCGCACAATAGGGTGATACCCTATGGAGGGAGAGTAGGAGACTGATGGTTATTATCATCCGGTGGTGTGAAAGGTACAACTCCTATGTAGGTGCAGCGCCCCAGGGTGCTGTCGTTGCAGTAATGTCATTCTCCTCTAGGGGAGAGTGATGTTACGTTTGGAGGCAAAGAAGGACAACTGCATCCAGGTATCACAAACATGCAACACATTTCACAGTCCAGGCCACCAGGGGGAGCTCTGCTCCTATTTATTAGGTCACTCCCCACACTTTGGTAAAACTGGTGACCTGTAGGGAAAGTTAGTTGCTGGCTGAGCTTTGCTCAGGTAGTTGGTCCTTGATAGGGGTGGGATTCTGTCAGAGATCGAGACAGAAGGACTCGGAGCTGTGCATGCCCTGAGAGCTGCAGCTTCCAGAAAGAGACACTGAAAGAGAACTGTATTGCAGAGAGGGTGACAGAAGTCGGAGCAAAGGAGTGGATACCAGGAGGGGATCAGCCCTACACAGGCTGCCTCCTTCTGAGGTGCAGGATCCCGGTAACCAGAACTCTGAGGGAGCAATGATCCTTTATGCCTTGCTCCAGAGAGTGGCAGGACTGCTAATTTCACATTACCTGTCCGCCCCTACACCCAGGAGGCAAGGTGGCACTCCTTAGAGGCTGGGTCACGATAGAGTCCCTGTAAAATGCCTCAAGCCACCGGTCATACGGGTTTGTCCAATCCATCTGGGAGACAGAGAGAAAGAGAGACATAACATCTACAACATCAGTGAGGACCTTATGAGAAGCTTAGCAGTGAGGGACTACAACACTGCAGCGCTAGAGGAAGGCTATTGATTTCTACCTGGACAAGGGGACTCTGGACTTGCCTCCAAACTGTCCGGACTCTGTTTGCCCTGTGATCTGGTGCTCTGGACTGTGGATGCTGAAGTCTTCAGTAAAGGTAAAGATATTGCAACCTTGTGTCCTCATTCTTCACTGCACCTCTCACCATCCACCATCTACACACTGGGAAGCCCTGGGGACATACTTCACCTGTGGGAAGTTTTACCATCTAGCTGCCATAACATCACCCCAGCAGACCCCTTAAAGCAGCGTCGGTCACCCTGACCGAATACCACAGGTGGCATCACGAACATTTCCCCTTTAAAGACCTTTCCCTTTTAATACGGACGTCCCAGGGCCACGGACGGGGTCAGCCACCGTGACATCCCCCGGTACCGCATACCCCACGGCCCCATGGGGCGCTCCATAGGCATGAAGAAAAACAGTTGCTGCTGCTCCATGGCTGGTGGATAAATCCTCCAGGAGATAGTTGGATGTACACGTAGGTGGGCTGTGCTGCTGGAGTAAATACATTTTTTAGAAATGACGAGAATAAGATTTTTTTATTCAGAACGCTATTCAATTCCGTACCAACGTCTTTATCACGTGAGAAAAAACAAATATTTTTGAAACGCGTTGTGAATAAAAAAAACCTTATTCTCTTGATCATTTCTGAAGAATTGATTTACTCCAGCAGAGTAGCCCAACTACGTGTTCATACCACTGGATCCAATAGCACTGTGTGGTTATAGCCACCTCTATGTACCAAAACAGTTTTTGTGGTATAGTGTACTTTTTCTACATCAGATATCTAAATCACACATACAAAAAAAAACAATTTAACTTGTCCAATTTTTATATATTTAACTATTAATTAAAAAAATAACACTGGTCTAAGGCAATGCAGATGAGAAAATGTATGTATGTTTTCCTCTGCACCTGTAGGCAATCATTATGAATACAGATGCTGTGCCTGTGAGTGTATTAGTCTCCCTGGGACATTAAAGCTAGTGAAACTATGGAAAATGTCTCTCACTATAAGGAAATGGAAAGCAACACCTAGTAATTGAAAACCGCCCACCAAGTGAGAATATCCCCCACCCCCCAACAATCATTTCCATTGCCATTGGAATTTACTTCATTGGCACTAGGCTTGGAAAATACTGTAAACTTAACAACTGTACAACCGGTGTCTAGTTTCAATCACATACTTCACAGCAACCTACAAAGCAAACTTTTATACCATGCAGTTAAACGAATGCTTAGAATAATAATAATATTAACAGTATGATGCAATGTAAATGCCATTTCATGCTTTTGGTTGCATCCTTTGGCCTATGGCATTTTTTCCAGTATTATTATTAAACTGTACATTGGCCAAAATACTCAAATGAAAGTCTGTGTCATATTTTCTGTTCATAAAATATGTTGTTACATAACACATATAATATATAACTGAGCCATCCAAGTTTCCCACACTTTATTCATTTCAGGCCCTTGAGTTTTCCAAATTCTAATAAGAATCTTAAGTATGTTGAAATACAGAGCTCTAACATTTCTGTTGTAAAAAGCAATCCACCTGATGGTATGGATTAAACGGGTTTTGGAACCTCAAAAATATAGTTTGGATATGAAATGGTTTCCAGATATTAAACATTTTTTATTCTATGAAATGTCCATCAGGTTTGCAAAAAAAAAAAACATTTTGCAAGATGGCAACAGCGAAATTGGCGACTCCATCCTCTGACATCCAATCCATATACATAACTGAAAACTAATTGTTACTTGTATATCAATTCTTTCTGTTATATTACAAAACCTTATGTCCTACAACATTTTTGAGTGAGTCATTCATCTTCTTCACCTTCTGTTTGCACTATTGATGCTGGAACTTACATTCCAACACGTTCCCACATGCATTACTCCTGTCACTCACTGTTCAATTACTTTCCCATTCTGAATTTAAAGATCACCTCTTTGTTATGCTTGTAAGTAGTGTGACAGAACATAGAACAGGAGCAGTAAGACAAAAACATGCACAGCAACAGCCTGTAATTTGTCTCTGCATCTCTGCTGCTACAGATAGATTAGCAAGAACCATCTTTGCTGCAACCAGATTGGAGGATTTGGCTAGGAGCAAAAAAGGAAGTACTTCCACTCAATTCATTCAACCATGTATAGCAGATATTCCTATGAACAAATTTCTCTATGTGCTCATTAATTGGAAAGATTCTTCTTAATCAAAGGTAAAACCTGTGTTGTGTGCTTTAGTCAATGTAATGTCCCTTTTCCTACTCACTGGAGATGAGTGGATCTTTTTGAAATTGTAATTCACCTACTTCCCCTCAAAATGTAATATGAAAAATAGAGAGACCATAAGAGCCTACACTATACAGAAGAGAAAGAGACAGAGGTGACTCCTCTGAATACAGTTGTGGCCCAAAGTATTGACACCCCTGCAATTCTGTCAGATAATACTCAGTTTCTTCTTGAAAATGATTGCAAACACAAATTCTTTGTTATTATTATCTTCATTTAATTTGTCTTAAATGAAAAAAACACAAAAAGAATTGTCCTAAAGCCAAGTTGGATATAATTCCACACCAAACATAAAAAAGGTGGACAAAAGTATTGGCACCGTTTGAAAAATCATGTGATGCTTCTCTATTTTGTATAATTAACAGCACCTGTAACTTACCTGTGGCACCTAACAGGTGTTGGCAATATCTAAATCACACTTGCAGCCAGTTGACATGGATTAAAGTTGACTCAACCTCTGTCCTGTGTCCTTGTGTGCACCACATTGAGCATGGAGAAAAGAAAGAAGACCAAAGAACTGTCTGAGGACTTGAGAAACCAAATTGTGAGGAAGCATGAGCAATCTCAAGGCTACAAGTCCATCTCCAAAGACCTGAATGTTTCTGTGTTTTCCGTGCGCAGTGTCAAGAAGTTTAAAGCCCATGGCACTGTGGCTAACCTCCCTAGATATAGACGGAAAAGAAAAATTGACAAGAGATTTCAACGCAAGATTGTGCGGATGTTGGATAAAGAACCTCGACTAACATCCAAACAAGTTCAAGCTGCCCTGCAGTCTGAGGGTACAACAATGTCAACCCGTACTATCCATCGGCGTCTGAATGAAAAGGGACTGTATGGTAGGAGACCCAGGAAGACCCCACTTCTTACCCCGGGACATAAAAAAGCCAGGCTGGAGTTTGACAAAACTTACCTGAAAAACCATAAAACGTTTTGGAAGAATGTTCTTTGGTTATATGAGACAAAAGTAGAGCTTTTTGGGCAAAGGCATCAACATAGAGTTTACAGGAGAAAAAAAGAGGCATTCAAAGACAAGAATACGGTCCCTACAGTCAAACATAGCAGAGGTTCCCTGATGTTTTGGGGTTGCTTTGCTGCCTCTGGCACTGGACTGCTTGACCGTGTGCATGGCATTATGAAGTCTGAAGACTACCAACAAATTTTGCAGCAAAATGTAGGGCCCAGTGTGAGAAAGCTGGGTCTCCCTCAGAGGTCATGGGTCTTCCATCAGGACAATGACCCAAAACACACTTCAAAAAGCACTAGAAAATGGTTTGAGACAAAGCACTGGATACTTCTAAGGTGGCCAGCAAAGAGTCCAGACCTGAATCCCATAGAACACCTGTGGAGAGATCTAAAAATGGCAGTTTGGAGAAGGCACCCTTCAAATATCAGGGACCTGAAGCAGTTTGCCAAAGAAGAATGGTCTAAAATTCCAGCAGTGCATTGTAAGAAACTCATTGATGGTTACCGGAAGTGGTTGGTCGCAGTTATTTTGGCTAAAGGTTGTGCAATCAAGTATTAGGCTGAGGGTGCCAATACTTTTGTCTGGCCCATTTTTGGAGTTTTGTGTGAAATGATCAATGTTTTGCTTTTTGATTCATTCTATTTTGCCTGTAGGACATTATTGCATGAGAGCTTCGCTGAGTAGATTACACAAGAAGGAAAACACACAGCAAGTCAGCAGGATCTAGGAGCAACATGGCAGATGTGACAACCTACATGGTGAGCTGCAGCATGTGCTACATGTTCACAGATCGACCAGAAGAAGAATTAAATTTCACCTGTCAGAAGTGTAGACTAGTGGCCCTTTTAGAAGAAAAGGTGCGGGGTCTGGAAGAAAGAATAGCAACTTTGAAACTCATCAAAGAGAATGAAGACTTTCTAGACAGAACAGAAGCATCTCTACTGGTCACAGAAGGTGAAAAAAGTGTCAGAGAACCTCCAAAAGCAGATGAGTGGAAGCATGTGACCAAAAGAAGCAAGAAGACCATGGAGAAATCACCAACCACACAACTGAAGAACCGATATCAAATCTTTGTAGAGGATGAAGATGGCACACCTAAGGATGAAGCAATACCAGCAAGCAAAAAAGAAAAGGGCACACAGCAACAAGTGACAGCAAAAAGTACAGCCAAGAAGCAACGAAGAGTGGTGGTGGTGGGAGACTCACTACTGAGAGGCACAGAAGCAGCCATCTGCAGACCGGACATAACTGCAAGAGAAGTATGCTGCCTTCCAGGTGCGATGATCAAGGATGTGACCGATAGGATACCAAAGCTCTTCAGCTCCAAGGACGTCCACCCATTTCTTCTGATACATGTTGGCACCAATGACACAGCAAGGAAGGACCTACCGACAATCTGCAAAGACTTTGAAGAGTTGGGGAAGAAAGTAAAGGAACTGGATGCACAGGTAGTTTTTTCTTCTATCCTTCCAGTAGACGGGCATGGCACCAGGAGATGGAACAGGATCCTTGATGCAAACAACTGGCTAAGACGATGGTGCAGACAACAAGGATTCGGATTCCTGGACCACGGTGTGAATTACTGGTACGATGGACTCCTCGCCAGAGACGGACTACACCTCAACAAACCTGGGAAACACACATTCGCCAGAAGACTCGCTACACTCATCAGGAGGGCGTTAAACTAGAAGAAGAGGGACGGGAAGAAAAACATTAGACTCGACCAAAGAAGACCCAGGAAAACATACTCAGAAGGGAGGTAAGAACATTTCTAAAAAAATCCACAGCAAGGAGATTGGAACAAAACAAAATCCTCTAAACTGCATGCTCGCAAACGCCAGAAGCCTGACAAACAAGATGGAAGAACTAGAAGCAGAAATATCTACAACTTTGACATAGTGGGAATAACCGAGACATGGTTAGATGAAAGCTATGACTGGGCAGTTAACTTACAGGGTTACAGTCTGTTTAGAAAGGATCGTAAAAATCGGAGAGGAGGAGGGGTTTGTCTCTATGTAAAGTCTTGTCTAAAGTCCACTTTAAGGGAGGATATTAGCGAAGGAAATGAGGATGTCGAGTCCATATGGGTTGAAATTCATGGAGGGAAAAATGGTAACAAAATTCTCATTGGGGTCTGTTACAAACCCCCAAATATAACAGAAATCATGGAAAGTCTACTTCTAAAGCAGATAGATGAAGCTGCAACCCATAATGAGGTCCTGGTTATGGGGGACTTTAACTAGCCGGATATTAACTGGGAAACAGAAACCTGTGAAACCCATAAAGGCAACAGGTTTCTGCTAATAACCAAGAAAAATTATCTTTCACAATTGGTGCAGAATCCAACCAGAGGAGCAGCACTTTTAGACCTAATACTATCTAATAGACCTGACAGAATAACAAATCTGCAGGTGGTTGGGCATCTAGGAAATAGCGACCACAATATTGTGCAGTTTCACCTGTCTTTCACTAGGGGGACTTGTCAGGGAGTCACAAAAACACTGAACTTTAGGAAGGCAAAGTTTGACCAGCTTAGAGATGCCCTTAATCTGGTAGACTGGGACAATATCCTCAGAAATAAGAATACAGATAATAAATGGGAAATGTTTAAGAACATCCTAAATAGGCAGTGTAAGCGGTTTATACCTTGTGGGAATAAAAGGACTAGAAATAGGAAAAACCCAATGTGGCTAAACAAAGAAGTAAGACAGGCAATTAACAGTAAAAAGAAAGCATTTGCACTACTAAAGCAGGATGGCACCATTGAAGCTCTAAAAAACTATAGGGAGAAAAATATTTTATCTAAAAAACTAATTAAAGCTGCCAAAAAGGAAACAGAGAAGCACATTGCTAAGGAGACTAAAACTAATCCCAAACTGTTCTTCAACTATATCAATAGTAAAAGAATAAAAACTGAAAATGTAGGCCCCTTAAAAAATAGTGAGGAAAGAATGGTTGTAGATAGTGTTGAGCATTCCGATACCGCAAGTATCGGGTATCGGCCGATATTTGCGGTATCGGAATTCCGATACTGAATTCCGATACTTCCCGCGTATCGGATACCGGAATCGGAAGTTCCCAGAATTCAAATTGAACGCAGCAGCCAATGAGGAATGAATGAAAGTGTGGGCACATCCTGTTTAGCATGGTGGGCATGTAAGTACTGGCAAGGCTTGGATTGGCTGCTGAAATGATGTCACTCTGCACTATAAAAAAGCGCTGCCGCCATTTTGCGCTCACTCTGCTGTGATTTCAGTTAGGGACAGGACGCTGTGTTCTAACTGAGGGCCAGTTGAGCTAGCTAATTGCTTTATTTTCCTTTCCAAAGGCTAATTTAGCAAAACGCTGTGTGTTCTTCACTGTTCACCTTGCTCTTGCCTTGCAGCGCTGTTTTAACAGCGTTCTGCAAGGTCTCTGTGTGTGTGTGTGTGTGTGTGCAGCTCACTCTGTAGTCTGTGTGCAGCCATATACCCGGTTGTATTCAGCTCAGGGGGGGTTCACACTGCCTCACACAGTTGTTCTTTTTTGCTCTTAGTGCAGCCTGCTGCACATTTTTTCTCAAATTTCCTATTAGTGTTTTTCCACCAGTCTCCAGCTCTATTGTGGAAAAACACTACATAGGATAACCTAGAGGGGGGTTTTTGGGCCTTGCAGCGCCGTTTACGGCTGTCTGCACGGTCTCCGTGTGAGCCCAGCTCGCCCTGTAGTCTGTGTGCAGCCATAGCCGGTTGGATTCAGCTCAGGGTTCGTTACTGGCTCATACCTTGAGAAAAATTTTCCTTTTTTTCAAATAGTGCAGCCTGTTTAAAATTTGAAAAAAAAAATTCCTATTAGTGTCTTTCCACTCGTATCCAGCTAAATAGTGGAAAAACACTATATAGGATAACCTAGAGGAGGGTTTTTTGGCCTTGCAGCGCCGTTTACGGCTGTCTGCACGGTCTCCGTGTGAGCCCAGCTCGCCCTGTAGCCTGTGTGCAGCCATAGCCGGTTGGATTCAGCTCAGGGTTCGTTACTGGCTCATACCTTGAGAAAAATTTTCCTTTTTTTCAAATAGTGCAGCCTGTTTAAAATTTGAAAAAAAAAAAAATTCCTATTAGTGTCTTTCCACCAGTCTCCAGCTCAATTGTGGAAAAACACTACATAGGATAACCTAGAGGTTTTTTTGGGGGCCTTGCAGCGCCGTTTACGGCTGTCTGCACGGTCTCTGTGTGAGCGCAGCTCGCCCTGTAGTCTGTGTGCAGCCATAGCCGGTTGGATTCAGCTCAGGGTGCGTTACTGCCTCATACCTTGAAAAACAATTTCCTTTTTTTCAAATAGTGCAGCCAGTTTAAAATTTGAAAAAAAAAATTCCTATTAGTGTCTTTCCACTCGTATCCAGCTAAATAGTGGAAAAACACTATATAGGATAACCTAGAGGAGGGTTTCTTGGCCTTGCAGCGCCGTTTACGGCTGTCTGCACGGTCTCCGTGTGATTTAAACTAGCTCTGTAGCCCGATCTGCACCAAAAAAAAGGTTAAGTTCACCAAACACAACTTACACTTGTGTAGGCCACATTTGAAAAATAATAAAGTTTAGTCCACAATTTACAACATTAGTGTTTCTTACACCTGTTAGGAGGAGCATTACAGGAATAAGCACACTAAGGCCTTAGTACTTTTCTGCTTATCTTTATCTGTCAACCAAGATGAAGAGGGCAGGGAGTAAGGCACGTGGGCGTGGGCGCGGAGCAGGGAGAGGAGCAGGGAGAGGACGTGGTGATTCTGTGCCTGCTGTGGGCGCCGGTGACTCGTCGTCACTCAGTTTCAGCAGGGAACAGTCCTTCATGCGCAGCTTTGTCGGAGAGCGCCGTGCACCGCTGCTGCGTGAAGACCAAATTGAAGCCGTTGTCGGGTGGATGGCAGCTAACGCCTCGGCATCGACTTCAGTTAGTGCCACATCCTCTCAGGCACAGAGCACTGGAGAGCAGCCATCTGTCTCTTCACCACCTGCCAAATTGGCCAGGCAGTCAGAGAGCCCAGGACAGGAGCCGTCTCTACTTCTGTTCTCTGAATCTCTTGGCTTGGAAACAGGGGGCCAGCCAAGCAGCATTGGAGAAATGGAAGAAGAGGCAGTGTGCAGTGATGCCCAACACCTTTTTCTCTCTGACTCTGAAGAGGCAGGTGGGCCAGTGCCTCCGGTGACCACAGCGCAGTACGCATCTGATGATGAAACTCAGGTGCCGCTTTCTCGTGCGTACTGTGCTGCTGAGACTACCCAGGAGGAGCAGTTGGTGGCAGAGGGTAGTGGAGATGATGAGGTCCTTGACCCATCGTGGCGTGAGGAACAGGAAGGTGGTGGGAGCAGCTCAGAGGAAGAGCTTCCTCTTACGGGCCAAAGAGGGAGAGGGAGGGGGAAGACTGCGGAGCCTGTAGCCTCCACTTTGGCACCCGTTAGGAGCCTGTCTCTTTCCAAAGCCAAAAAGGGCGCTCCCAAGACTTGCAGTGCCTGGTCCTTTTTTGACACAGTTGCAGATGACATTTGTTTTGTCAAATGCAAGCTGTGTCATCATAAAGTAAAAAGAGGGAAAAATGTCAGCAACCTCAATACCACAAATATGTGGAAACATGTGCGGACCAGGCACGCGGTGGAGTTACAGAAACACACTGAAGATGTAGGCCAACCAACAGCGGCAGCTACCACCTCTTCAGCTCGTGTTGCCTCTTCCTCCAGCTCACGCACAGCTGGTTTGGCTTCCTCCCAGAGACCTTGTGTAATTCCACCCACAGCACCACCTTCCCAGTCATCCTCACACTCCCAGTCTACTCTACAGCCATCGGTAGTACAGGCATGGGAGAAAAGGCGGGCATTCTCGGCCAACCACCCCCGAGCACAGGCTCTGAATGCAGGCATTGCCAAACTGTTGTCCCTGGAAATGCTCTCGTTCAGGCTGGTGGAGACTGACAGCTTCCGTGACTTGATGGCATTGGCAGTCCCACAGTACAAGGTGCCCAGCCGCTTTTACTTCAGCAGGCAGGCTGTCCCTGCCCTGCACAGGCATGTTGAGGCAAACATAAAACATGCGCTACTGAACGCCGTCAGTAGCAAGGTCCACCTCACCACCGATGCGTGGACCAGTCAGCATGGACAGGGGCGATATGTTTCCCTCACTGCCCATTGGGTTAATGTTGTTGAGCCAGGTACAGATCGTGCGAGTGGCGCAGGACGTGTCCTGCCCACTCCAAGGATTGCAGGAATCCAGTCTGTACGCATCGACTCCTCCTCTTACACCAGTTCCTCTGATTCCTCTCTGCAGGATCCGTCACAGTCCACCCCCACATGGACCCGTGAACGTTTACCTATGACCGACATGAGCACAGCCGTGGCCAAACGTCAGCAGGCCGTCTTGAAACTAGTTTCATTGGGGCATCGAAGCCACACAGCGCAGGAGCTCTGGAATGCCATAAAGCAGGAGAGCGATGTGTGGTTACTGCCAGCGAATCTCCAGCCAGGCATGGTAGTGTGTGACAATGGCCGAAATCTGGTGGCAGCTTTGGCCCTTGGCAACCTCACTCACATCCCATGTCTGGCACATGTGCTCAATTTGGTTGTGCAGAGTTTTCTGAGGGACTATCCGGATCTTGATGCCCTGCTGCACAAGGTCCGCCTAGAGTGTGCTCACTTGCGGCGTTCCAGCTTGGCCAGATCCCGCATTGCTGCTCTGCAGCGCCGATTCCGCCTTCCGGAACACCGCATCATATGTGACCTACCTACCCGGTGGAATTCCACGTTACATATGTTGGAGCGGTTGTGTGAGCAGCAGCAAGCAGTTATGGAGTACCAGCTGCATCAGGCGCAAAGAAGTCGCAGTCAGCGCCGATCAGACTTCACAACCACAGAGTGGGCCACTATGAAGGACGTCTGCCAGGTTTTGCGTCCTTTTGATTATTCCACGCGGATGGCAAGTGCAGATGATGCACTAGTCAGCATGACTGTCCCCCTTATCTGCCTGCTTCAGCAAACTTTGCAAGGGTTAAGGGATGATGTGGTGGAAGAGGTGGAGGATGAGGAGTCACCTTTTCCATCAGCTTCTGGAGAGTCAGCGCCACGTGGTTCCTCACAAAGGGGTACGCAGGGGCCAATTTGTGAGGAGGATGAGGAGGAGTCAATGGAGGAGGAAGAGCTCCGTCCAGAGGAGGGAGCGACACAATTGTCCAGTGGTCAGTGTGTACAGCGAGGGTGGGGTGATGACGAGCGGGCAGAGATCATGTCTCAAGCAGGGGACAGCGTTTCTGGGCCGGTTGGCACTCTGCAGCACATGGTGGATTTCATGCTGCAGTGCCTGAGAAACGACCGCCGCATCGACCACATTCTCAACATGCCTGATTATTGGGTGTTCACCCTCCTCGATCCTCGCTACCGGGACAACGTCCAAAACCTCATCCCTGCGTTGACCCGGGAGCGTAAATTGCGGGAGTACCACGACACACTGGTGAATTCCATCATCTTCTCCTGTCCAACTGAGAGGAGTGCTGCTAGTGCTTTACAAAGCAGCTCAGTGCGTCGAGGCAGTGGGGGAGGCTCTGCCCAAAGAGGGAGCAGAAGCAGTGCCTCTGCCCAAGGCAAGCCCAGTATGGCACAACTCTGGCACACTTTTGTGTGCCCGCCCCAAATGTCTACACCATCACCGGCGGCTCCAGTCAGCAGGAGGCAACGGTTCCGTCAGATGGTGACAGACTACATGGCTTGCCCTCTTACTGTACTCCCAGACGGCTCTTCCCCGTTCAAGTTTTGGGTCTCTAAGCTGGATACATGGCCAGAGCTAAGCCAGTATGCATTGGAGGTGCTGGCTTGCCCTGCGGCTAGTGTCTTATCGGAACGTGTCTTTAGTGCCGCAGGTGGTGTACTAACAGACCGTCGCATGCGACTATCCTCCGATAACGTTGACTGGCTTACTTTCCTGAAAATGAACCAGGCCTGGATCTCGCAGGAATTTGCCACTCCTCTGCCTGATTAAGTAATTGGGTGTCATCCAGGTCTCCTGCTGTGTTCATCTTTCTACCACCTGAACTGCTATTCCTGGGCTCCAACACCGCCAGTTGCGGCTCAGAAGTGCAGGCTGCACAGTAAAAACATACGACCCAGTGTTATTGGGTTTCAGTAACGTCAGCTGATCCCCAGCTGTGTAGCCGGCATTGTGTCCTGCGACCGCCACGCTGGCACAACAACCTAAATGTAAGGGAACCTGTCCCCCCCCCCCCCCCCCCGTCGTTTGTTACTGAAAGAGCCATCTTGTGCAGCAGTAATGCTGCACAAGGAAAAGGTAGCTCTTTTTTTTTAGCTCTTTGCACACGCAGAACTTAACACTTATAAAATGTGTTCACTGATACCGTTATACCGTCCCGGAGCTGGGACTTTCCTTCGTAATGTGACGCAGCACAGCCGTCATTCCTACCCCCTTGGTGCCATGCGCTGCCTCCTCAGCGTTGTTTTAAGCTGTCACGGAGCCTGCGCTGTTCTGTTATCCCTTGGGCATGCCCTATTTGCGCTGCCTGCCTTCTGACATAATTTGGTGTCAGGCTGGCTGCGCCTGTGCGGCCGCGGTGCCCGAGATCCCGCCTCGCAGTGTCTTCTGATTGAGTCACACTGCGGGCCTGGGATCCATGGGCATGCGCAGTGCATATCTTCCCCTCGGGCTCTCGCTCATTTCCCTCCGCCTTCTTTAGACTGTGCGCCGTCAGCTGATCCCTAGCATGCCACGGCCGTGACACCGCACAGTCTGAAGAAGAGGGAAGGAGGGGAGTGAGAGTCGAGGTTATGCACTGTGCATGCCCATGGTTCCAAGGCCCGCAGTGGGATTACGTTAGATGAGACTGCGAGGTGGGATCTGGAGCAGCGTGGACGCACAGGCACTGACAGCCTGACACCAAATTATGTCAGAAGACAGGCAGCGCTAATTGGGCATGGCCAAGGGCTAACAGAACAGCGCAGGCTCCGTGGCAGCTTAAAACAACGCTGAGGAGGCAGCGCACGGCATCAAGGGGATAGGAATGACAGCTGTGCTGTGTCCCATTACGAAGGAAATTCGCACCTCCGGAACGGTTTAACGGTATAAAGGGACACATTTTTAGTGTTTACTTCGGTGTTTGCAAGGAGCATAATTAAAAGAGCAACCTTTTCCTTTTGCATCCTTAGTGCTGCACAACATGGCTCTTTCAGCTACAAACGTCTTGGGGGGGGGGGTTAAAGGTTTCCTTTCAACTTGCTCCAATCAGGCTTCGGCCTACACTCTGTTCCTCTGCTCCTCCTGCTGTCCCTGGGCTCTAACACCGCCAGTTGGTGCCTGGAAGTGCTGTGTGCACAGTCAACAGTCGCTCCTCTGTTATTGGGGTTCAGTAACGTCAGCTGATCCCCAGCTGTGTGTGCGGCAATACCTCCAATCTGCTCCTCCTGCTGTCCCTGGGCTCTAACACCGCCAGTTGGTGCCTGGAAGTGCTGTGTGCACAGTCAACAGTCGCTCCTCTGTTATTGGGGTTCAGTAACGTCAGCTGATCCCCAGCTGTGTGTGCGGCAATACCTCCAATCTGCTCCTCCTGCTGTCCCTGGGCTCTAACACCGCCAGTTGGTGCCTGGAAGTGCTGTGTGCACAGTCAACAGTCGCTCCTCTGTTATTGGGGTTCAGTAACGTCAGCTGATCCCCAGCTGTGTATCCGGCAACGTGTCATGCGACCGCCACGCTGGCACAACTAAAATGTAAGGGGACCTGTCCCCCCCCCCCCCTAGGCGTTTGTTACTGAAAGAGCCACCATGTGCAGCACTAATACTGCACAAGGGAAAGGTCGCTCTTGAAATTATGCTCCTTGCAAACGCTGAACTACACACTCATGTAATGTGTCCCCTCACACCGTCCAACCGTCCCGGAGGTGGGACTTTCCTTTGTAATGTGACGCAGCACAGCCGTCATTGCTACCCCCTTGGCACCGTGCGCTGCCTCCTTAGCGTTGTTTGATTCCGTCATGGACCCTGCGCTGTTATGTTATCCCTTGGCCATGCACAGTTTGCGCTGCCCGTCCTCTGACATCATTTGTTGTCGTCCTGGCTGCGCCTGTGCGTCCACGCTGCCCGAAATCACACCTCGCAGTGTCGTCTAATGTGATCCCACAGTGGGCCTGGTATCCATGGCCATGCGCAGTGCATATACTAGCCTCTCACTCCCCTTCTTCACGCTTCTTCAGACTAGGCGGCGTCAGCTGATCCCTAATAGCATGCCACGGCCGTGACGCCGCACAGTCTGAAGAAGCAGGAAGGAGGTGAGTGAGAGGCGATGATATGCACTGCGCATGCCCATGGATCCCTGGCCCGCAGTGGGACTACATTAGATGACACTGCAAGGTTGGATCTCGGGCAGCTTGGACGCACAGGCACTGCCAGCCTGACACCTACATGATGTCAGAAGACGGGCACCGCTAACTGTGCATGGCCAAGGGATAACATTACAGTGCGGGCTCCGTGACAGAACCAAACAACGTTGAGGAGGTGGTGCCCGGCACCAAGGGGGTTGGAATGACGGCTGTGCTGTGTCACATTACAAAGGAAAGTCCCACTTCCGGGATGGTTTGACGGTGTGAGGGGACACATTATATGAGTGTGTACTTCAGCGTTTGCAAGGAGCATAATTTTCGGAGCCACCATTTTCCATGTGCAGTATTACTGCTGTACAAGATGGCTCTTTCAGCAACAAATGCCGGGGGGGGGGGTTAAAGGTTCCCTTTCAACTTGCTCCACTGCAGGCTTCGGCCTACACTCTGCTCCTCTTTGATTCCCTGGGTTTCAACACTGTCAGTTGCCACCTGGAAGTGTTGTCTACACAGAAAAAAACACTAGGTGATGTGTCAGTGGGGTTCAGCACCGCCAGCTGTTCCCCTGCTGTGTAGTCGGCAACGTGTCCAGCACAAGCCACGCTGGCACAACAGAACAAAAGCTGCCACCAGTGCAGGCTTCGGCCTACACTCTGCTCCTCTCCTCCTCCTGCTGACCCTGGGCTCAAACACCGCTAGTTTTTGCCCGGAAGTGCTAGCTGCACAGAGAAAAACACCAGCCAATGTGTTAGTGGGGTTCAGCAACGCCAGCTGTTCCCCTGCTGTGTAGCCGGCAACGTGACCTGCAAACGCCATGCAGGCACAGGAACTGAAATTAAAAGGGAACCTGGCCCCACCCCCCCAGGTGTTTCTATGTATAACAGCCACCTAGTACAGCAGTACTGCTGCATTTGTACAAGGTGGCTGACTTTTTCTCCTTGCCCACGTGGAACTCAACACGTACAAAATGTGTCTCATTGAGACCATTCCACTGTCCCTGAGGTGTGACTTTCCTTTGTAATGATACGCAGCACCCCCCTTGGTAGCGTTTCCCGTCTTTTGTCATCATGGTTAGCTGGCTGCGCCTGTGCATCCGCCCTGCTAGAAACAACGCCCCTCGTTGTCATATTTATTTTGTCAGCGAGGGTGTGGTTTATGGGCACGAGCAGTGCATATGTTCGCCTGTCTTAACTCATCTCCTTCCGCCTTCTTCAGACTGTGCGGCCTCCTGGCCGTGGTAGGCGATAAGGGATCAGCTGAGGCCGCCCAGTCTGGAGCAGGTGTAAGGACATGTGTAAGCGGCAAACCTATTTACTGCACAAGGCCACGAATCCCAGCCACGCAGTGTGATTTTTTGAAAACACACTGTGGGTCTGGGATTCATGTCCATCGCTAACCGCAACGGCCGACATGAAATGAGGTCAGAAGACAGGAAGCGCTCACAGCGCATGGCCAAGGGATCACAATAGCGCAGACTCCTGTACAGCAAATAACAACGCTCAGGAATCTGCGCCCAGTACCTAGGTGCAAATTTTGACACCTGTGCTGCGTCTCGTTAAAAAGACAAGTCACGCCTCCACAACTGTTTGACAGTATAATGGGGTAAATAGTGTACGTGTTTTAGTCAGCGTGTGCAAGGAGCAAAACAAATAGAGCAACCTTTTACTTGTGCAGCATTAATGCTGCACAAGGTGTGGCTCTTGTACCTTGCAACACCTGAGGGGGGGGTTAAAGGTAACCTTTGAAATTGGTTCAACTAGGCTTCGGCCTACACTCTGCTCCTCTACTCCTCCTGCTGACCCTGGGCTCATACACCGCTAGTTTTTGCCCGGAAATGCTAGCTGCACAGAGAAAAACACCAGCCAATGTGTTAGTGGGGTTCAGCACCGCCAGCTGTTCCCCTGCTGTGTAGTCGGCAACGTGTCCAGCACAAGCCACGCTGGCACAACAGAACAAAAGCTGCCACCAGTGCAGGCTTCGGCCTACACTTTGCTCCTCTCCTCCTCCTGCTGACCCTGGGCTCAAACAACGCCAGTTTCTGCCCGGACATGCTAGCTGCACAGAGAAAAACACCAGCCAATGTGTTAGTGGGGTTCAGCACCGCCTGCTGTTCCCCCGCTGTGTAGCCGGCATCGTGTCCAGCACAAGCCACGCTGGCACAACCGACCAAAAGCTGCCACCAGTGCAGGCTTCGGCCTACACTTTGCTCCTCTCCTCCTCCTCCTGCTGACCCTGGGCTCTAACACCGCTAGTTTTTGCCCGGACATGCAATCTGCACAGAGAAAAACACCAGTCAATGTGTCAGTGGGGTTCAGCAACGCCAGCTGTTCCCCTGCTGTGTAGCTTGCAACGTGACCTGCAAACGCCACGCAGGCACATGAACTGAAATTGAAGGGAGCCTGCCCCCCACCCCCCCAGGTGTTTCTATGTATAACAGCCACCTTGTACAGCAGTACTGCTGCATTTGTACAAGGTGGCTGACTTTTTCTCCTTGCACACGTGGAACTCAACAAGTACAAAATGTGTCTCATTACAGACCATTACAATGTCCCTGAGGTGTGACTTTCCTTTTTAATGACACGCAGCACCCCCATTGTTAGCGCTGCCCGTCTCCTGACATCATTGGTTGGCTGGCTGTGCCTGTGCGTCCCCCCTGCCCGACACAACGCCCCCCGTTGTCTCATATATTTTGACTGCGAGGGTGTGATTGATGGGCACGAGCAGTGCATATGTTCCCCTGTTTTCACTCCCCTCCTTCCGCCTTCTTCTGACTGTGCGGCCTCATGGCCGCGGCATGCGATAAGGGATCAGCTGAGGCCGCCCAGTCTGAAGCAGGTGTAAGGACATGTGTGAGCGGCGAACATATTTACTGCACAAGGCCACGAATCCCAGCACCGCAGTGTGACTTTAGGAAAAGCCACTGTGGGTCTGGGATTTATGGCCATCGTTAACCGCACCGGCCAACATGAAATGAGGTCATGAGACGGCCTGCACTAACAGGGTATTGCCAAGGGATAACACAAGAGCGCAGTTTCCTGTACTGCAAATAACAACGGTAAGGAATCTGCGCACAGCACCTAGGTGTAAATTTGTACACCTGTGCTGCGTCTCCTTAAAAAGACTAGTAGTCACGCCTCCACTACTGTTTGACAGTATAATGGGCTAAATAGTGTACGTGTTTAATTCAGCGTGTGCAAGGAGCAAAATTAAATAGAGCAACCTTTGACTTGTGCATCATTAATGCTGTTCAAGGTGTGGCTCTTGTACCTTGCAACACCTGAGGGGGGGGTTAAAGGTAACCTTTGAAATTGGTTCAACTAGGCTTCGGCCTACACTCTGCTCCTCTACTCCTCCTGCTGACCCTGGGCTCAAACACCGCTAGTTTTTGCCCGGAAATGCTAGCTGCACAGAGAAAAACACCAGCCAATGTGTTAGTGGGGTTCAGCACCGCCAGCTGTTCCCCTGCTGTGTAGTCGGCAACGTGTCCAGCACAAGCCACGCTGGCACAACAGAACAAAAGCTGCCACCAGTGCAGGCTTCGGCCTACACTTTGCTCCTCTCCTCCTCCTGCTGACCCTGGGCTCAAACAACGCCAGTTTCTGCCCGGACATGCTAGCTGCACAGAGAAAAACACCAGCCAATGTGTTAGTGGGGTTCAGCACCGCCTGCTGTTCCCCCGCTGTGTAGCCGGCATCGTGTCCAGCACAAGCCACGCTGGCACAACCGACCAAAAGCTGCCACCAGTGCAGGCTTCGGCCTACACTTTGCTCCTCTCCTCCTCCTCCTGCTGACCCTGGGCTCTAACACCGCTAGTTTTTGCCCGGACATGCAATCTGCACAGAGAAAAACACCAGTCAATGTGTCAGTGGGGTTCAGCAACGCCAGCTGTTCCCCTGCTGTGTAGCTTGCAACGTGACCTGCAAACGCCACGCAGGCACATGAACTGAAATTGAAGGGAGCCTGCCCCCCACCCCCCCAGGTGTTTCTATGTATAACAGCCACCTTGTACAGCAGTACTGCTGCATTTGTACAAGGTGGCTGACTTTTTCTCCTTGCACACGTGGAACTCAACAAGTACAAAATGTGTCTCATTACAGACCATTACAATGTCCCTGAGGTGTGACTTTCCTTTTTAATGACACGCAGCACCCCCATTGTTAGCGCTGCCCGTCTCCTGACATCATTGGTTGGCTGGCTGTGCCTGTGCGTCCCCCCTGCCCGACACAACGCCCCCCGTTGTCTCATATATTTTGACTGCGAGGGTGTGATTGATGGGCACGAGCAGTGCATATGTTCCCCTGTTTTCACTCCCCTCCTTCCGCCTTCTTCTGACTGTGCGGCCTCATGGCCGCGGCATGCGATAAGGGATCAGCTGAGGCCGCCCAGTCTGAAGCAGGTGTAAGGACATGTGTGAGCGGCGAACATATTTACTGCACAAGGCCACGAATCCCAGCACCGCAGTGTGACTTTAGGAAAAGCCACTGTGGGTCTGGGATTTATGGCCATCGTTAACCGCACCGGCCAACATGAAATGAGGTCATGAGACGGCCTGCACTAACAGGGTATTGCCAAGGGATAACACAAGAGCGCAGTTTCCTGTACTGCAAATAACAACGGTAAGGAATCTGCGCACAGCACCTAGGTGTAAATTTGTACACCTGTGCTGCGTCTCCTTAAAAAGACTAGTAGTCACGCCTCCACTACTGTTTGACAGTATAATGGGCTAAATAGTGTACGTGTTTAATTCAGCGTGTGCAAGGAGCAAAATTAAATAGAGCAACCTTTGACTTGTGCATCATTAATGCTGTTCAAGGTGTGGCTCTTGTACCTTGCAACACCTGAGGGGGGGGTTAAAGGTAACCTTTGAAATTGGTTCAACTAGGCTTCGGCCTACACTCTGCTCCTCTACTCCTCCTGCTGACCCTGGGCTCAAACACCGCTAGTTTTTGCCCGGAAATGCTAGCTGCACAGAGAAAAACACCAGCCAATGTGTTAGTGGGGTTCAGCACCGCCAGCTGTTCCCCTGCTGTGTAGTCGGCAACGTGTCCAGCACAAGCCACGCTGGCACAACAGAACAAAAGCTGCCACCAGTGCAGGCTTCGGCCTACACTTTGCTCCTCTCCTCCTCCTGCTGACCCTGGGCTCAAACAACGCCAGTTTCTGCCCGGACATGCTAGCTGCACAGAGAAAAACACCAGCCAATGTGTTAGTGGGGTTCAGCACCGCCTGCTGTTCCCCTGCTGTGCAGCTTGCAACGTGACCTGCAAACGCCACGCAGGCACATGAACTGAAATTGAAGGGAGCCTGGCCCCCACCCCCAGGTGTTTCTATGTATAACAGCCACCTTGTACAGCAGTACTGCTGCATTTGTACAAGGTGGCTGATGTTTTCTCCTTGCCCACGTGGAACTCAACACGTACAAAATGTGTCTCTTTGAGACCATTCCACTGTCCCTGAGGTGTGACTTTCCTTTCTAATGATACGCAGCACCCCCCTTGGTAGCGCTTCCCGTCTTCTGACATCATTGGTTGGCTACTTGCGCCTGTTCGTCCGCCCTGCCTGAATAAAATGCTCCTCGTTGTCTTAATTATTTTGACTGCGAGGGTGTGATTGATGGGCACGAGCAGTGCATATCTTCGCCTGTCTTAACTCATCTCCTTCCGCCTTCTTCAGACTGTGCAGCCTCATGGCCGCGGCATGCGAGAAGGGATCAGCAGAGGCCGCCCAGTCTGAAGCAGGTGTAAGGACGTGTGTGAGCGGCCAAAATATTTACTGCTCAAGGCCACGAATCCCAGCACCGCAGTGTGGCTTTATGAAAAGACACTGTGGGTCTGGGATTTATGGCCATCGTTAACCGCACCGGCCAACATGAAATGAGGTCATAAGATGGGCAGCGCTAACAGGGCATTGCCAAGGGATAACACAAGAGCGCAGACTCCTGTACAGCAAATAACAACGCTCAGGAAGCTGCGCCAAGCACCAAGGCGTTATTTTGGACACCTGTGCTGCGTCTCATCAAAAAACCAAGTCACGCATCCACTACAGTTTGACTGTAGAATGGGGTAAATTGTGTATGTCTTTCATTCAGCGTGTGCAAGTAGACAAATTAATAGAGCAACCTTTCACTTGTGCAGCATTAATACTGCACAAGGTGTGTCTCTTGTACTTTGTAACACCTGAGGGGGGGGTTAAAGGTTTCCTTTGAAATTGGTTCAACTAGGCTTCGGCCTACACTCTGCTCCTCTCCTCCTCCTCCTGCTTCAACACGGGCTCTAACATCGCTAGTTTTTGCCCGCAAGTGCTAGCTGCACAGATAAAAACACACGCCATTGTGTTAGTGGGGTTCAGCAACGCCAGCTGTTCCCCCAGTGTGTAGCCGGCAAAGTGTCCTGCAAACGCAACGCAGACACAAAGCTGCCTCCAGTGCAGGCTTCGGCCTACACTCATCTCCCCCTGCTTACCCTTTGCTCCAACACCGCTAGTTGGGGCTCTAGGAAGACAAACTTTAATAGGCAAGGCAACGCATCCGGGTTCCAGCACCGCCAGCTGGTTCTCGGCAGTGTTCTTGTCACAGGTACTCCCTCGTGCCAAGCCTGGTTTCAGCACCGTCAGCTGTTTCCGGGTTGTGTCAACTTCACTGAGACGCCTATGCTTGCCCCGTCGTGGGGCGGTCGAGTTAGCCAACTCCAGGGTGCCTCCAGTTTAGGAGCTTCCTATGTGGGCTGCGTGAACTGGTAGTCAAGGCTGGTTCTGTAGTGCCAGTAGGCCCAGCTCCCCCTGTAGGACTGTTGGGGTTCGGTAACTGCGGCTGCCTCGCGGCCTAGCTGTTCTCTCCTCTCCTGTGGGCCTTGGGGTCCACCACCTGGTTCCAGCACCGTCAGCTGGTTCCGGGCCGAGCCTTTGGCTTAGGTGCCTCCTCCTGGGTATCCGAGTTCCGCCAACGCCAGGCGGTCCTTGGTAGTGCTTTTAAGCGCGGGCACCTACAGCTTAGTAACCGGGTTCCAGCACCGTCAGCTGGTCCTCGGTCGTGCCATTGGCTCTTGCACACTGGGGCAACGCATCCGGGTTCCAGCACCGCCAGCTGGTTCTCGGCAGTGTTCTTGTCACAGGTACTCCCTCGTGCCAAGCCTGGTTTCAGCACCGTCAGCTGTTTCCGGGTTGTGTCAACTTCACTGAGACGCCTATGCTTGCCCCGTCGTGGGGCGGTCGAGTTAGCCAACTCCAGGGTGCCTCCAGTTTAGGAGCTTCCTATGTGGGCTGCGTGAACTGGTAGTCAAGGCTGGTTCTGTAGTGCCAGTAGGCC
This sequence comes from Ranitomeya imitator, assembly GCF_032444005.1. NCBI lineage: Eukaryota > Metazoa > Chordata > Amphibia > Anura > Dendrobatidae > Ranitomeya > Ranitomeya imitator. Next base: position 334,076,242 of record NC_091287.1, on the reverse strand, counting down.
CAGCTCCCCCTGTAGGACTGTTGGGGTTCGGTAACTGCGGCTGCCTCGCGGCCTAGCTGTTCTCTCCTCTCCTGTGGGCCTTGGGGTCCACCACCTGGTTCCAGCACCGTCAGCTGGTTCCGGGCCGAGCCTTTGGCTTAGGTGCCTCCTCCTGGGTATCCGTGTTCCGCCAACGCCAGGCGGTCCTTGGTAGTGCTTTTAAGCGCGGGCACCTACAGCTTAGCAACCGGGTTCCAGCACCGTCAGCTGGTCCTCGGTCGTGCCATTGGCTCTTGCACACTGGGGCAACGCATCCGGGTTCCAGCACCGCCAGCTGGTTCTCGGCAGTGTTCTTGTCACAGGTACTCCCTCGTGCCAAGCCTGGTTTCAGCACCGTCAGCTGTTTCCGGGTTGTGTCAACTTCACTGAGACGCCTATGCTTGCCCCGTCGTGGGGCGGTCGAGTTAGCCAACTCCAGGGTGCCTCCAGTTTAGGAGCTTCCTATGTGGGCTGCGTGAACTGGTAGTCAAGGCTGGTTCTGTAGTGCCAGTAGGCCCAGCTCCCCCTGTAGGACTGTTGGGGTTCGGTAACTGCGGCTGCCTCGCGGCCTAGCTGTTCTCTCCTCTCCTGTGGGCCTTGGGGTCCACCACCTGGTTCCAGCACCGTCAGCTGGTTCCGGGCCGAGCCTTTGGCTTAGGTGCCTCCTCCTGGGTATCCGAGTTCCGCCAACGCCAGGCGGTCCTTGGTAGTGCTTTTAAGCGCGGGCACCTACAGCTTAGTAACCGGGTTCCAGCACCGTCAGCTGGTCCTCGGTCGTGCCATTGGCTCTTGCACACTGGGGCAACGCATCCGGGTTCCAGCACCGCCAGCTGGTTCTCGGCAGTGTTCTTGTCACAGGTACTCCCTCGTGCCAAGCCTGGTTTCAGCACCGTCAGCTGTTTCCGGGTTGTGTCAACTTCACTGAGACGCCTATGCTTGCCCCGTCGTGGGGCGGTCGAGTTAGCCAACTCCAGGGTGCCTCCAGTTTAGGAGCTTCCTATGTGGGCTGCGTGAACTGGTAGTCAAGGCTGGTTCTGTAGTGCCAGTAGGCCCAGCTCCCCCTGTAGGACTGTTGGGGTTCGGTAACTGCGGCTGCCTCGCGGCCTAGCTGTTCTCTCCTCTCCTGTGGGCCTTGGGGTCCACCACCTGGTTCCTGCACCGTCAGCTGGTTCCGGGCCGAGCCTTTGGCTTAGGTGCCTCCTCCTGGGTATCCGTGTTCCGCCAACGCCAGGCGGTCCTTGGTAGTGCTTTTAAGCGCGGGCACCTACAGCTTAGCAACCGGGTTCCAGCACCGTCAGCTGGTCCTCGGTCGTGCCATTGGCTCTTGCACACTGGGGCAACGCATCCGGGTTCCAGCACCGCCAGCTGGCTCTCGGCAGTGTTCTTGTCACAGGTACTCCCTCGTGCCAAGCCTGGTTTCAGCACCGTCAGCTGTTTCCGGGTTGTGTCAACTTCACTGAGACGCCTATGCTTGCCCCGTCGTGGGGCGGTCGAGTTAGCCAACTCCAGGGTGCCTCCAGTTTAGGAGCTTCCTATGTGGGCTGCGTGAACTGGTAGTCAAGGCTGGTTCTGTAGTGCCAGTAGGCCCAGCTCCCCCTGTAGGACTGTTGGGGTTCGGTAACTGCGGCTGCCTCGCGGCCTAGCTGTTCTCTCCTCTCCTGTGGGCCTTGGGGTCCACCACCTGGTTCCAGCACCGTCAGCTGGTTCCGGGCCGAGCCTTTGGCTTAGGTGCCTCCTCCTGGGTATCCGAGTTCCGCCAACGCCAGGCGGTCCTTGGTAGTGCTTTTAAGCGCGGGCACCTACAGCTTAGTAACCGGGTTCCAGCACCGTCAGCTGGTCCTCGGTCGTGCCATTGGCTCTTGCACACTGGGGCAACGCATCCGGGTTCCAGCACTGCCAGCTGGTTCTCGGCAGTGTTCTTGTCACAGGTACTCCCTCGTGCCAAGCCTGGTTTCAGCACCGTCAGCTGTTTCCGGGTTGTGTCAACTTCACTGAGACGCCTATGCTTGCCCCGTCGTGGGGCGGTCGAGTTAGCCAACTCCAGGGTGCCTCCAGTTTAGGAGCTTCCTATGTGGGCTGCGTGAACTGGTAGTCAAGGCTGGTTCTGTAGTGCCAGTAGGCCCAGCTCCCCCTGTAGGACTGTTGGGGTTCGGTAACTGCCGCTGCCTCGCGGCCTAGCTGTTCTCTCCTCTCCTGTGGGCCTTGGGGTCCACCACCTGGTTCCAGCACCGTCAGCTGGTTCCGGGCCGAGCCTTTGGCTTAGGTGCCTCCTCCTGGGTATCCGTGTTCCGCCAACGCCAGGCGGTCCTTGGTAGTGCTTTTAAGCGCGGGCACCTACAGCTTAGCAACCGGGTTCCAGCACCGTCAGCTGGTCCTCGGTCGTGCCATTGGCTCTTGCACACTGGGGCAACGCATCCGGGTTCCAGCACCGCCAGCTGGTTCTCGGCAGTGTTCTTGTCACAGGTACTCCCTCGTGCCAAGCCTGGTTTCAGCACCGTCAGCTGTTTCCGGGTTGTGTCAACTTCACTGAGACGCCTATGCTTGCCCCGTCGTGGGGCGGTCGAGTTAGCCAACTCCAGGGTGCCTCCAGTTTAGGAGCTTCCTATGTGGGCTGCGTGAACTGGTAGTCAAGGCTGGTTCTGTAGTGCCAGTAGGCCCAGCTCCCCCTGTAGGACTGTTGGGGTTCGGTAACTGCGGCTGCCTCGCGGCCTAGCTGTTCTCTCCTCTCCTGTGGGCCTTGGGGTCCACCACCTGGTTCCAGCACCGTCAGCTGGTTCCGGGCCGAGCCTTTGGCTTAGGTGCCTCCTCCTGGGTATCCGAGTTCCGCCAACGCCAGGCGGTCCTTGGTAGTGCTTTTAAGCGCGGGCACCTACAGCTTAGTAACCGGGTTCCAGCACCGTCAGCTGGTCCTCGGTCGTGCCATTGGCTCTTGCACACTGGGGCAACGCATCCGGGTTCCAGCACTGCCAGCTGGTTCTCGGCAGTGTTCTTGTCACAGGTACTCCCTCGTGCCAAGCCTGGTTTCAGCACCGTCAGCTGTTTCCGGGTTGTGTCAACTTCACTGAGACGCCTATGCTTGCCCCGTCGTGGGGCGGTCGAGTTAGCCAACTCCAGGGTGCCTCCAGTTTAGGAGCTTCCTATGTGGGCTGCGTGAACTGGTAGTCAAGGCTGGTTCTGTAGTGCCAGTAGGCCCAGCTCCCCCTGTAGGACTGTTGGGGTTCGGTAACTGCGGCTGCCTCGCGGCCTAGCTGTTCTCTCCTCTCCTGTGGGCCTTGGGGTCCACCACCTGGTTCCAGCACCGTCAGCTGGTTCTCGGCAGTGTCTTTTGCTCTTGTACCTTCTGCTCCCCATCCTGGTTCCAGTACCGTCAGCTGGTTCCGGGCAGAGCCTTTGGCTTAGGTGCCTCCTTCTGGGTATCCAAGTTCCACCAATGTCAGGTGGTCCTTGGTAGTGCTTTCAGGCACGGGTACCTCCTGCTTAGTAACCGGGTTCCAGTAACGTCAGCTGGTCCTTGGTAGTTCCATTGGCTCTTGGACATTCGGCTACCCATCCGGGTTCCAGTACCGTCAGCTGGTTCTCGGCAGTGTCTTTTGCTCTTGTACCTTCTGCTCCCCATCCTGGTTCCAGTAACGTCATCTGGTTCCGGGCAGAGCCTTTGGCTTAGGTGCCTCCTTCTGGGTATCCGAGTTCTGCCAACGTCAGGCGGTCCTTGGTAGTGCTTTTTAGCACGGGTACCTCCTGCTTAGTAACCGGGTTCCAGTAACGTCAGCTGGTCCTCGGTAGTTCCATAGGCTCTTGAACCTTCGGGTAGCCATCCGAGTTCCAGTTCCATCAGCTGGTTCTTGGCATTTTCTCAGCCTTCTTGTACCTTCTGCTACATTTCCAAGTTGAAGACCCTAACGTCGACAACCCGGAAGACCACCCCGATGACGACGACCCGGAAGACCACCCCGATGACGACGACGACGACGACGGCGGAGACGACGACGGCTGAGACGACGACGGCGGAGATGACGACACTGGAGACGAAGACCCTGGAGACGACAACATGGAAGACCGAGAAGCAGAAGAACAAGAGGCTGCAGAACAAAGAGCAGAAGAACATTAAGCATAAGACTTAATATCAGAGCAAAAGATATTATCTAAATTATATGCAGAAGAAGACTAAGCAGTGTATGGGGGTGAGTCCGTTCCTCCTCGTGGTGCCCCTGGATAAAGCCTGATGCTGCAGGCCAAACTGAACGCGGACAAATGTAACTTTTGTGACTGGCAGAACGGAAGGTGTAATCTTCCAACTTTTATAGATAACAACTACGGGAATGCCTGTCACAAATGAGAATATGATGAAGAAGTAGAATAGGAAGAATAATAACAGTGGAATAAAAAGAATATGTAGAATAGGAAGAATAATAATAGTTGAAGAAAATGAATATGAAGAATGTAATAAAAAAAAAAATAGGTAGAAGATGAAGAAGAAGATGAATAAGGTGAAGAAGTTGATGTCAAGGATGCTGATGATGATGAAGATGAAAGTGTGGGAAAAGAAAAAAAAAAAAGAAAAAAAAGAAGGGGAAGGGCGTGGAATAGTGAAACATCAATATCTGACAAAATAAAAAAAATTTACATACTCAATATCTTTTTCAATCCGAACGTCTTTAAAAAAAAAAAAAAAACATGCTATTCTATTTGATTGGACTAATCCTCATTGCCTTTAATGTCTCCGCCACCTCCCCCATACATCCTACATTATTCTTAGTTGTTTTCCTTCAGGTAGAATGAACCTACAAGGAAAGAAAGGGTTTATTTTAATTCCGATATTTTGGTCCCATTGACTTGCATTGGGATCGGGTATCGGTATCGGCGATATCCGATATTTTTTGAATATCGGCCGATCCAAACCGATACCGATACTTTCCGATATCGGAAGGTATCGCTCAACACTAGTTGTAGATGACGAGGAAAAAGCTAATATATTAAACACCTTCTTCTCCACGGTATTCACGGTGGAAAATGAAATGCTAGGTGAAATCCCAAGAAACAATGAAATCCCTATATTAAGGGTCGCCAATCTAACCCAAAAAGAGGTGCGAAACTGGCTAAGTAACATCAAAATAGATAAATCTCCGGGTCCGGATGGCATACACCCATGAGTACTAAGAGAACTAAGTAATGTAATAGATAAACCATTATTTCTTATTTTTACGGACTCTATAGCGACAGGGTCTGTTCCGCAGGACTGGCGCATAGCAAATGTGGTGCCAATATTCAAAAAGGGCTCTAAAAGTGAACCTGGAAATTATAGGCCAGTAAGTCTAACCTCTATTGTTGGTAAAATATTTGAAGGGTTTCTGAGGGATGTTATTCTGGATTATCTCAATGAGAATAACTGTTTAACTCGATATCAGCATGGGTTTATGAGAAATCGCTCCTGTCAAACCAATTTAATCAGTTTTTATGAAGAGGTAAGCTATAGGCTGGACCACGGTGAGTCATTGGACGTGGTATATCTCGATTTTTCCAAAGCGTTTGATACCGTGCCGCACAAGAGGTTGGTACACAAAATGAGAATGCTTGGTCTGGGGGAAAATGCGTGTAAATGGGTTAGTAACTGGCTTAGTGATAGAAAGCAGAGGGTGGTTATAAATGGTATAGTCTCTAACTGGGTCGCTGTGACCAGTGGGGTACCGCAGGGGTCAGTATTGGGACCTGTTCTCTTCAACATATTCATTAATGATCTGGTAGAAGGTTTACACAGTAAAATATCGATATTTGCAGATGATACAAAACTATGTAAAGCAGTTAATACAAGAGAAGATAGTATTCTGCTACAGATGGATCTGGAATAGTTGGAAACTTGGGCTGAAAGGTGTTAGATGAGGTTTAACAATGATAAATGTAAGGTTATACACATGGGAAGAAGGAATCAATATCACCATTACACACTGAATGGGAAACCACTGGGTAAATCTGACAGGGAGAAGGACTTGGGGATCCTAGTTAATGATAAACTTACCTGGAGCAGCCAGTGCCAGGCAGCAGCTGCCAAGGCAAACAGGATCATGGGGTGCATTAAAAGAGGTCTGGATACACATGATGAGAGCATTATACTGCCTCTGTACAAATCCCTAGTTAGACCGCACATGGAGTACTGTGTCCAGTTTTGGGCACCGGTGCTCAGGAAGGATATAATGGAACTAGAGAGAGTACAAAGGAGGGCAACAAAATTAATAAAGGGGATGGGAGAACTACAATACCCAGATAGATTAGCGAAATTAGGATTATTTAGTCTAGAAAAAAGACGACTGAGGGGCGATCTAATAACCATGTATAAGTATATAAGGGGACAATACAAATATCTCGCTGAGGATCTGTTTATACCAAGGAAGGTGACGGGCACAAGGGGGCATTCTTTGCGTCTGGAGGAGAGAAGGTTTTTCCACCAACATAGAAGAGGATTCTTTACTGTTAGGGCAGTGAGAATCTGGAATTGCTTGCCTGAGGAGGTGGTGATGGCGAACTCAGTCGAGGGGTTCAAGAGAGGCCTGGATGTCTTCCTGGAGCAGAACAATATTGTATCATACAATTATTAGGTTCTGTAGAAGGACGTAGATCTGGGGATTTATTATGATGGAATATAGGCTGAACTGGATGGACAAATGTCTTTTTTCGGCCTTACTAACTATGTTACTATGTATGTTACTATTTTGTGTTTTTTCATTTAAGACAAATTAAATGATGATAATAATACCAACGAATTTGTGATTGCAATCATTTTCAGGAAGAAACTGAGTATTATCATACAGAATTGCAGGGGTGTCAATACTTTTGGCCACAACTGTATAAGAGCTTGCATTCTACAGGAAAGAAAGACAGAGGTGACCCCTCTGACCATAAAAGCTTACTTTCTATAGGGAACCTAAAGAGAATAACCAACTGATCATAAAATCTTACACTCTACAGTAGGGAGAGGATCCTGTTTATCATACGAGCTTACACTATACAGGAGAAAGAGACAGAGGACAGCACTGATCATAAGAGCTAACTCAATATAGGAAAAATAGAAGGAGGACCTCCCTGATCATAAGAGCTTGGTCTCTTTAGGCTATGGAAAATGACTCTGGGTCATGAAAAACTGTGGTCCACTGGCAAGCGCTGATATGTGATGGCCCACATATTGACTACAACTGTACAAGGTATGATAATCTGCTCAATTCCATAGTTGCCTGCCAACTTCAACTCAAAAACATCTCCCGGATCTGTATATTCCTCAGCCTAGAATCTGCAAAAACTCTAATCCATGCCCTCATCATCTCCCGTCTTGACTACTGCAACCACCTGCTGTGTGGCCTCCCCTCTAGCACTCTTGCACTCCTCCAATCTATCTTAAACTCTGTTGCCCGACTAATCCACCTATCCCCCTGCTATTCCCCGGCCTCTCCTCTCTGTTAATCCCTTCACTGGCTCCCCGTTACCCAGAGACTCCAGTTCAAAACCCTAACCATGGCATACAAAGCCATCCACAACCTGCCTCCTCCATACATCTGTGAGCTCGCCTCTGATCCTCACAAGATCTCCTTCTCGACTCCCCTTTTATCTCTTCTTCCCACAATCGCATACAAGATTTCTCCAGAACATCCCCCCTCCTCTGGAACTCTCTACCCCAGCATATCAGACTCTTGCCTACTGTGGAAACCTTCAAAAGGAGCCTGAAGACCTACCTCTTCTGAAAAGCCTGCAACCTGCAGTAACCACCGATCGACCAAACCGCTGCACAACCAGCTCTACCCTCGCCTACTATATTCTCGCCCATCCCTTGTAGATTTTGTAGATTGTGAGCCCTCACGGGCAGGGTCCTCTCTCCTCCTGTACCAGTCGTGACTTGTATTGATTAAGATTACTGCACTTGTTTTTTATTATATATACCCTCCTCACATGTAAAGCGCCACGGAATAAATGGTGCTATTATAATAAATAATAATAATAATAGTTACAAAGCACTATGTGGAAGTCCATGTGGCTACACAAACAGACAGTTGCACATTCTCTAATGCTTCAGAAATGTGCAAAATGGTGCTAGGCAAGTTATTTTTTTTTTGCAGATCACAAATTGAATCTCAAAGTGCTCAAATTTGCATCAAGCTGCGAATTTCAGGAAACTTTAACCGCAGATCAATCACGCTTATCTCTACTGCTCACCATCCTCTTTCTCCTGGTATTAGGCTGAAACCATGTTTGAGAAGTGACAACTGCCTTTCCCTCTTCTCTTTTTCCCTCTCATCAGTAATATTTAACTTAGAAAAAGGAAGGAAATAGTAGCCATTTGAGTATCTGTCTACATTGGCTCATAATCAGGGATCTTGAGAAGGGGATCCCTTTAAATGACAGAGCTATATCCTAATAATACATATAGATGGGGGTTGCCTTAATGAGATTGTTACAACTACATACCAGAAATGTGAATTCATTAAACTATGAACAGATGTGTGTAAGTTAGACTTGGGTGCAGAATCTAAAGGATAACCTGGTCTTCATCCTAATCCTTTAACATCATGATCGCAATCAACCCATAAAAAGAAAAGTCAGGAAGGAACAAAACTCAATTACCTGGCACCTAAGACATATGAGGCTGGCTCCCCTTGAAAAAAAACAATGCCACTTTCATCCCAATGCCACTGTGCAGTCAGAGCAGGCGAACCTCAGCCTAAAACCACTAAAACCAGGGCTACGGAGAAAGACAGAAGCTAGCGGAAATAAAAGGTCCAGTTACAAGGAACTGCAAATGGTTGTGCACCAGGATGCAGCATTGTAACTGGGGTGATAAGTACCAGAGACAACTGGTTCATTAAAGAGAGACTGTTGATTTAATATTTACTTCAAAAAACACCAAATAATATCCCTAACTGGACCATGAAGGAAAAAAATAGAAAATACCTAAAGAAACCAAACCTTCACAAAAAGGGCCAACAACAGTATATAAAAAATATAAACTTTATTAAATATACATAAAAAACATGAAACAGGGCAGTAGCCACCAGTGCAGCAGCAAGGTGGGACTCACTCGGGGGCAACCTCAATACTAACAGCATACATGAAAATACTGAATAATAAACAGAGGGGAAATTTTCCAAACGGTATAGAAAATAACCATAACTGCAATATAGATAGTCATGCAGCTAATCAGTGCATTAATATGTGCAATAGGAGATACAAGATAAGGTACTTAACATACATAAGAGAGTATAAAACTAAATCATTAGAGCATAATGCATGTAGCCATAGCATAAATAAACAGTATAGTTACCATGGAGGAGCACCCGGGGACCCACCACACCCGACGCGCGTTTCGCAATGAAATGCTTCATCCAGGGGAACTTATTATTCATTTTCAAAATTCTCAATCCACATTCAAAATCTGTATTCAGTGAAGACAGATTGTTACATTACTGAGATTGGAGATGGCGGTTGATATTGATACGAGTCTGCATAAGGGAGGGACAGGAAGAGGGAGGAGCTAGATCCAGAGCTCCTCCCTTCTCTCACCCTTTGTTTCTACATAGGAGAAGACAGCTGGTACGATCCTCTTATCCCAGTAATGGGAAAGTCTGTATTCACTAAATACAGGTTTTAGTAATGAATTCAGAGTTTTGAGCATGCAAGATCAGTCTTGGGAGAGAAAGAAGCAGATTTCTCCAATGAGATATATTTCAGATATTTTTATTGTGCTATTGATTTTTGACAACAAAAATTAAATTACAGTTACTCTATAAATTAATCTACAATAAATAAATCTGTTAATTATAATGTATTTTTTCATTTCATTTGCTGTACTTTTTAACAGTCCATGGCAGCCTGAACATTTTTATTTAGCTTACATAACATGTGTTATTCTAAACGCATATAGAATTGGAAAGGTAAAGAATGCTCAGTACGTGTGTTCATATTGTGTAGAAAAAAGGCGACTGTTTCTGTAATAATGATTTCATTGTCAGCTTAGTAGAAAGAGAAAACTCAAGAGTTCCATATGGTTATAAAACCCCAAGAGCCCGGTTTGATATTTTATGTTGAATTCTCAGGGCCTTAGGTGAATCTCTCTATATCTCTTTGCCTCTGGCGAAATGAAAAGGAAAGTTGTTAACTCTGAGTGTTAAGACCTTATAGTGCATGAAAATATTCTGTGTGCATTTTGGCATTTTAATACATAAAATACAATATTAAAAGTAAACTGGCATGGAAAGAATCTATTCAGTGCTTTTCAATCTAAGAAAGTTATCTTCTTCCTGAAATTTGCAGCAAAACCGCCATGTGGAGGAAGATCTTTAAGGCTATGTGCACACGTTCAGGAATTCATGCAGAAAATTCCTGAGAATTACGGACATTTTCTGCATGAAATCCGCAAGAAAACCGCATGCGTTTTTGCCGCGATTTTGCTGCGGTTTTGACGCGTTTTTGCCGCGTTTTTTTCCGGACACTTCCCAATGCATTTTGGAGTGGGAAATCCGCAAAAAAAAAACGCAAAAAGATAGAGCATGTCCGGATTTTGTGCGGTATGCGTTTTTTATGCGGAAAAATACGCATCATGTGCACAAAACATGCGGAATTCATTCTAAATGATGGGATGCTTATTGTATGCAGTTTTTTTGCGGTTTTATAGCGTTTTTATCGGGAAAAACCGCGAAAAAAACGCGAAAAAAACGCAACGTGTGAACACAGCCTAAAACTGATGTCTAGGAAACAGATAGGGTTAGACTTAAGGTGGCAGATTCTAGGGAGAGGCAACAGCTGCTTATAGAGGATAAAGGTTTTTGGGTACAGGAAATATATTTTTATTCTTAGGTTTTATTTGTTTAGGGTATGGTGGCCATTTTCTTTGAGCTGGACATTACATTCATATAGTTCCTCATGGTTGAGTGTCCATTAGTCATGTCTCAGTCCTTTCAGCCCTTATTCACATTACGTCAATTGACATATTGTAAGGTTTTAAAACTAGAGGTTAGGACCATCCCGAATAGTGTCACCTTGATGTGGTGGGATGGCTTTTATGTTTTTTTAACAAAATTATGCTAAGTACCCTATATTTTTTCATGCACTATTGCTACTTATTTAACCCCTTCATGACCTTGGGATTTTTCTTTTTTCCGTGTTCGTTTTTCACTCCCCTCCTTCCCAGAGCCATAACTTTTTTATTTTTCCGTCAATTTGGCCATGTGAGGGCTTATTTTTTGCGGGACAAGTTGTACTTTTGAACGACGTCATTGGTTTTAGCACGTCTTTAGCATGTCTTTTCTTGAAAATGGGAAAAAAATTCCAAGTGCGGTGAAATTGCAAAAAAAGTGCAATCCCACACTTGTTTTTTGTTTGGCTTTTTTGCTAGGTTCACTAAATGCTAAAACTGACCTACCATTATGATTCTCCAGGTCAGTGCGGGTTCATAGACACCTAACATGACTAGGTTATTTTTTACTTAAGTGGTGAAAAAAATTCTAAACTTTGCTAAAAAAAAAAATTGCGCCATTTTCCGATACTTGTAGCGTCTCCATTTTTCATGGTCTGGGTTCATTTGAGGGCTTATTTTTTGCGTGCCGAGATGACGTTTTTAATGATAGCATTTTGGTGCAGATACGTTCTTTTGATCGCCCGTTATTGCATTTTAATGCAATGTCGCGGCGACCAAAAAAACGTAATTCTGGCGTTTCGCATTTTTTTCTCGCTACGCCGTTTAGTGATCAGGTTAATGCTTGTTTTTAATTGATAGACCGGGCGATTCTGAGCGCGGCGATACCAAATATGTGTAGATTTGATTTTTTTTATTGATTTATTTTGATTTTTTTATTTTCTTCACTTTTTTTAACTTTTTTTTTTACTTTTGCCATGCTTCAATAGCCTCCATGGGAGGCTAGAAGCTGGCATAGCACGATCGGCTCTGCTACATAGCAGCGATCTGCTAATCGCTACTATGTAGCTGAAAATCAGGTGTGCTGTGAGCGCCAACCATAAGGTGGCGCTCACAGCTGCCAGGGATCAGTAACCATAGAGGTCTCAAAGACCTCTATGGTTACTATTCTGAAGCATCGCCGACCTCCGATCATGTGACGGGGGTCGGCGATGCGATCATTTCCGGCCGCCCGGCCGGAAGTGGTAGTTAAATGCCGCTGTCTGCGTTTGACAGCGGCATTTAACTAGTTAATAGGTGCAGGCATATCGCGATTCTGCCCGCACCTATTACGGGCACATGTCAGCTGTTCAAAACAGCTGACATGTCCTGGCTTTGATGCGGGCTCACCGCGGAGCCCTGCATCAAAGCAGGGAATCTGACCTCGGACTTACTATCCCGTCCGAGGTCAGAAAGGGGTTAATTACTACAGGGTATTTGCTTATTTTGTTTTTAGTTTAGGTTTTTACAGGAAATATAAGACAAGATGTTGGACTGCTGTGCCAGTGATGGTGAAGAAAATTATGAAACAAGACAAGGAAATATGTTGTAGGCATGAAAACAGTTTTTTCAGCTTGACACCAAAAAATGTCCAATGTGCTTTATTGGGTCTGGGATGTCCAATTCCTTTTTCTTTGTTATTGCAGTGCATTGGTGGGAGGATATGAAAGATGGAAGTAATAGATAAAGAGGTGTTCAATTTCCTCTCCTTGGTGAAGCTTTTCCTCAGAAACTGGCCAACACTTCTATCCAAACAATGGCTGCTGATGGAGGATCCTCAAAATACCTCACCTGGAAATGTTGGTTTTCTACTACGGGAGGCTGATGGACTGGTCAGCAAGCATTGTATGGACAAAAGTGCTGGTCAGATTATATTGGAAGTTTCACTATTTAGTGAAAGTGTCTCAAAAACCAAAAGCAATAGTATAGGGTTCTAGAAGTAGGAGACAACCAAGTGTCAAACAAAAACCCTTTAAAAATTAACTTTTAATAATTTCTTTAAAAGAAGGTCAAAAAAATACCACTAATATTCCTTAAAATAGGAATTGGTGTAGGGTCTTGAGGCAATAGTCCTGCAGCGCCTCATTGGCAGAAGCTGCCTGTGGTGTATCGCCACCATCTCCTATTTAGTGAAAGTTGCAAGAGCCTTTAAAAAATGCAGAGTAGCAGAGGAAATGCAGAAATGTGTTTCCACTCTCTCACCTCCAAATGTCTTATATGTTCATTTGGCCCTTTTTAGACAATACCATTACATGGTCATTGTTACTGAAAAACAGTGTTTAAATTGTTATGCAAATGAAACAGTAGATCTGAAGCCTTTGTCACTCCAGCTGTATTCCCACCCAGCATCACATCTTACTGGTTAACTGACATTCTCCATGCTATGTAACTTCAGGCAAAGGAGCCATCAGTCATTCAGGAGGAGGTGGCCCAGGGCAGGGAATATAGGTGGAGTGACAAAGGCTTCAGATCTACCATTGTCATAAAGTCTTATTTTCATATCAATTCAAATCCTGATTCTCAGTAATGGAGGAACGGACTGGCTAAGTAAAGGTATTGCTGGACTTGTCTTTGAAAGATCTACATTAATTGCATGTGCATGTATTACCATCAGTGTTTTTCACTGATGAATAAATAATATATAACGTGCCAACGGATTGCAGAGTGAAGCCATCTGTGCACTGTCCATAATTTTCAGGGACCTGTAGACGTGTATGGGTAAGTTTGATCCATTACGTGGGTTAAAAATGGACACATCGCTGTGATATTTTGAGGACCATTCAGTTCTCAGAAAATCATGGAAGTGTGAACAGTCTCATAGACTACAAAGGGTATGTTTTCAATCTAAATCTAAAAATACAAAAGGAGAACACGTATGTGAAAAACAGACATTGGAATGAGGCCTAAGGGTAAGTTCACACAGGGCATTTTTGCTGTTTTTTGCTGCGTTTTTTTATGCTAATTTTCAGCTGCTTTTTACAATACCAGCAAAGCCTATGAGATTTCAGAAATCTCAAGCACACACATTGGTTTTTTGTTTGATTAGTATTTTGCGCTTTGCAGACTTTTTTTGGACATAGAGCATGTCACTTCTTTCAGCGTTTTTGCTGCATTTTTTCACCTATTGACTTGAATGGGTGTTAAAAAAACACAGCAAAATCGCAGGTATCATTATTTACTGTGTTTTTGCTGCTGAAAATCCAAGGACATTAGCATGGACAAAGAAAAAAAATGCACCAAAAAACGCATTAAAAAAACGCACCAAATGCGCAACAAAAAATGCACCTAAACCTGAGTTTTTGATGCAGCTTCTTTCCTGCCAAGATGATCAGGTTTTGCTGCAGAAAAAAATAAGCAGCAAAAACGCTCTCTGTGAACTTACCCTAAGGCTGCCGTCACACTAGCAGTATTTGGTCAGTATTTTACATCAGTATTTGTAAGCCAAAACCAGGAGTGGGTGATAAATGCAGAAGTGGTGCATATGTTTCTATTATACTTTTCTTCTATTTGTTCCACTACTGGTTTTGGTTCACAAATACTGATGTATAATACTGACCAAATACTGATAGTGTGACGGCAGCCTTAGATTTGTTTTGCAGTAGAGAGCACAATCTACTATATAACAACCTATTTACTTATACCTCTGAAGCAAACCCATCAAATGCTTTATGCCATCCAAAATAACACAAGTGTGATATTCTGCCAATTTAATGCATTTATATCATGCCTCTGATGTCCCTGGTGGGATTTTTTTTAATGAAAATCAACTTTTTTTGTGTTTCAAATCCTTTTGCTGATTACCCTCTTCCATTTATCTTGGAGTCATGAAAAATCCAGAAAAGTGACCTAATAAAATAAGAGTGCTTTGAAAGTGAAACAGAATATTGTATGAAATAAAGTAAGAAAATGAGCTCTCTCTCGTGCCACCTATTAGTAGCTATGCAAGTCATTGTCAAAAGAATAAACTAACTCTAATCTACCAAATGATTTATCCATCTGCAGACAGCTGTTTCTGAGTTCTTGACAGTGCACAACAGGATGCTGGTTGACTGACAAAGATGTCTTAGACTGTTCTATGGGGATCGTCATAGTGTGAAGACTCTTATTAGCAATGCCCTAAGTCATATCACTTAGCCAACCAGTACCCTACTCATACAGAGCAGGGTACTGGTTGGCTAAGTGATATGACTTAGGGCGTTGAAGATAAGAGTCTGTACATCATTACGATCCCCATAGAAGAGGTACAAGACAAGGGACAAGAGGCCTTAAGGTACCTTCACACTAAACAACGCTGCAGCGATCCAGACAATGATCCGGATCGCTGCAGCGTCGCTGTTTGGTTGCTGGAGAGCTGTCACACAGACCGCTCTCCAGCGACCAACGATGCCGGTAACCAGGGTAAACATCAGGTTACTAAGCGCAGGGCCGCGCTTAGTAACCTGATGTTTACCCTGGATACCATCCTAAAAGTAAAAAAATCAAACGCTTCATACTTACCTTCGGCTGTCTGTCCCTCGGCGCTGTGCTTCTCTGTACTGGCTGTGAGCACAGCGGCCGGAAAGCAGAGCGGTGACGTCACCGCTCTGCATTCCGGCCGCTGTGCTCACAGTGAGTACAGAGAAGCACAGCGCCGAGGGACAGACAGCCGAAGGTAAGTATGAAGCGTTTGTTTTTTTTACTTTTAGGATGGTATCCAGGGTAAACATTGGGTTACTAAGCGCAGCCCTGCGCTTAGTAACCCGATGTTTACCCTGGTTACCAGCGAAGACATCGCTGAATCGGTGTCACACACGCCGATTCAGCGATGTCAGCGGGAGAGCCAGCGACCAAAGAAAGTGCTGGCCCTCTAGCCCCGACCAGCGACATCACAGCAGGATTCTGATGGCTGCTGCGTGTCACACTGAACGATATCGCTAGCGAGGACGCTGCAACGTCATGGATCGCTAGCGATATCGTTTAGTGTGAAGGTACCTTTAATCTACAGACTACTCATTTGTTTACAGGTTTGGCTGAAATCTCTAATCACGTTTCAAGGCTGTAAAGGGGATGTCACGGTGGCTGCGACCCGGTCCGTGGCACTGTGCGCCAAATTTAAGGGAAAGTCTGTTAGGGGTTTTATGAATAAAGTTTATTGTTTGTGACATCACCTGTGGTGTTCGGTCAGTGGGGACCGACGCTGCTTAAAGGGCTCCTCTGGGATGGTGGCATGCAGGAAGATGATGACACTTCCCACAGGTGAAGCGGGGTCCCCAGGGCTTCCCAGGTGTAGGGCAAAGATGGTGTGGTGGATGGTATGGCAAAGAACGAGAACACAGGTTTACAGTTTTTACCTGGTTTACTGATGATGGCAGTCCTCAGTCCAGGGCACCAAGTGCAGGGTAGCTGTGGTCCGGCCAGCTTGGAGGCAATAGGGGATCCCTCTCCCAGGTGAGGTCCATAAGCCTTTCCTACTTGTGCTACTTTAGTTGGCGAGGTCCCTGCCGCTTGAAGCTTGGTTGCAAAGTCCCCTCTCTCCTGTCCTAAGACAGATATCTGTACAATAGGCAGTGCGAGCCAGTATATAGGGTCTCTATCACGATCCGGGCTCTCAGGCTACTGCTTCACCTCAGACTTGATGCGGGCAATTGACATACAGTCCTATGACCTCTAGTTCTGTCACGCGTCCTGGAGAACAACACGACCTCGGGCTCCTGGTACCCGGTTTCTGCACTCTGGCTCTGAGGGTGTCCTTCCGCTGTTCCCCTGCTGAGCCTCTTGCTCCTTTACTCTAAGCTCCTCCACTATTCAACCCCTTCTAATGCTCACTCTTTCCAGGGGTTGCAGCTCCCACATGGCTGCTCGGCCCCTCTGTCAGTTCCAGACTTCCTTCACTTCTCACTCTCTCCTCTAGACTCCCCAACTCCTCCTCCAGACCAGGAAGTCTATAGCTAAGGGATGCTCCCCTGAATCTGGGTCCTGAGCTCCCCCTTCTGCCCTGGATTCAGATTGTGTTGAATGTGAGTGCCTTACCTGGTAAAGAGAATCCTCCTTGCCTCCAAGCGTGATATCACCCTCCCCGAAAGGAAGGCAACATCACTGTAACAACCGGTTACCTGGGGTGTTACACTTAAAGGAGATGTCACGGTGCTTGTGACCTGGTCCGTGGCCCTGGGTGCTCACTTAAAAGGGGAAAGTCTTTAAAGAGAATTTGGTAATAAAGTCTATTCGTGATGCGACCTGTGGTTTTCGGTCAGTAGGGACTGACACCACTTAAAGGGGTCCTCTGGGGTGATGGTATGGTGGCCAGATGGTGATGCCTCCCACAGGTGAAGCAGGGTCCCCAGGGCTCCCGAGGCATAGGCAGCAATGATGGTGTATGCCAATAAATAACAATGGACACCGTATGATAGTCTTTACCTGGTTTACTGATGGTAGCATTCCATCTCAGTCCAGAGTACCAGGTACAGGTGTTGCGGTGGCCCAGCTGGCCTGGAGGCAATAGATGAATCCCCTTTTTCTGTTGAGATTGGTGAGCCTTTCCTGCTAACGCTGGTGTGCGAGGTCCCTGATGCCTTAAGCTTGCTGGCATGGTACCCCTCCTTTCCCCTGCCCTGGGACAGGTACCTGTACCATTTTACAGGGTCTCTATCATGATCTAGGCTCTTCAGGTGCTGCTTCACCTCCAGGCATGGTGTGGGCAAATAACATACAGTCCTATGCAATCCGGTTCTGCTATGTGTCCAAGAGTACAACAAAAGCCTCGGGCTCCCAATGCCTGGTTTCTGCACTTTAGCTCTGAGAGTGCCCAGTCACAGTTCCCCTCTGAGCCCTTTTCCACTCCTTTGCTCCTTCCCTCAATGGCTCCCCTGGAGCTGCAGCTCAGTCCTGGCTGCACGGCTCCATAGTCTGCACTCCGCTCCAGACTTTCTTTCTCCTCAGTGTCTCTCTCCAACTGCACTAACTCCTCCTCCAGACCAGAACACTTAAAGCTGGGGAAGCTCTCCTGAATCTGGGTCCTGAGCTCCCCCTTCTGGCGTGGGTTTGGATGTGTTGTGTGTGGGTGCCTTACCTGGTGAAGGGAATTCCCCTTGCCTCCAAGCATGATATTACCCTCCCCGAAAGGAAGGCATTATCGCTGTAACAACTGGTCACCTGGGGTGTTACACTTCATACAGGAGGCAGCGCTAAAAGTGGTAGTTTTCTACATTTTCCCAGAGAGCATAGCCCTGGAGACTCCCGACACCTGCAGTATGGGATTGAGTATTAAAGATAGAATTAAACCATAATGTAGACCAAACAGGAATGTGATGTTTCTCATGTATCAGATCATAAAGGGATATTTAAAGTAGCCAATTACTAATCATGTACTATATAAAAAAATAATCCACATAATTAGTCTTAATGAAGCAATATATAAAGGATAGATAATCTCCACAGCAACATTAGCAGCAGGATATACTCAAACTGCACCTGTTTAAAATGTGCAAAACAACAGAGTCACTAATGGCCTTTCACACTATCAAACAATGCTAACAAAGGCAGGAAATGGGATATGGCAGGGGGAATGAATCCCTCTATACAACTAGGAGTGCAGACAGGATATACAGTAATATTAGTTTAGGTCTCTGACCTGTCTGGGTCACCATTAAAACAGCTCAGTCTGGATCTCTTAACTAAGTTGACCTTGATCCTGTTTATGCCAAACACATAATTAAGAACTGCTCCATGAGTGATGAAGACAACTACCTGTCTGTAACATACAAACAATAACTATTCTTTTTACGGTAATGATAAATGAAGATGAAGACAGAGGTCACCATTGTGTTGTTTTTCTACATTCTCTGTATTCCCTCTATGTAATAATACTGGTATTTATATACCCATGTAATACACATAATGGAAACTGAATCGCAGTCATAACTGGAACATTTCCAAAATGTCATAAGTGATTCTTCATGGAGAGTGGCTGAGGATAAAAAGCTGTACAACTTTCAAATGAGATAACAGCGATGTACCACGTGGGAGAAATACGCGTGGTCTCATTTTTTAGTCCTCAAAAAGGGATATGGTATTGGATTGGTTGATATAGGTAATTTTTTTCCCATATTTATGAGCCAAGTGTCTTCTCTACTGAGCTGTATACCATGACCAGCGCTTACATACAATGTCTGGCAGTTGAAGTTTACTTTTCATCTTGGGATGATTTTTCCTCATGATCGATTTTTCCAATTTATGAGTCGCTTCAGAGACAGTGTCTCATGCCTTCTCACCACATAGAGATCAATAGACAAGCTCAGGTGAGACCGCGCATGTTAATGTGGGGATTAGTGGTGTCGTTCAGCAGTTATCCTCTCCATGGCCTGCTTTGAATCTACAGAGAGCTAAAATGTCATCATTAGGGTGAATAAATTCATCTCCATCTTTTCTCATTAAAATCACTCTTCATAGCCTGGGGTTAGATAGTGTAAGAGTTTGTATAGCATTTATAGCAGAATAACATATAAAACTAAGTTTTATAGCATCTTCTATGATCCTTAGCTTGTATAATAAAGAATAATTATTCCATTATTATTTTGTGTAGATATATCTTTTTTGTCCTTAGGCAATACGCATTGACCTTAAACATTGGTGATTGATTGAGATACACCCAACATACCATATATTCATTGCATTATCATTGATTTCCTTCTATATGTATATGACACAAATTGCTACATTTAAAATTAGGAGGTAGGGTGCATTTATTGATTATAGGGGCGAGTGTTTATAGGAATGCTCATTTCCTGATAAGTAGTGTAGACAGATGGACGATCAACCAAGGAATGAGGAAAACATTTGTTCTTTGGGTTAAGGCACCCTTGAAAAATCATCATTCCCTCAGCACATCTTCTGTGTGAATAGATCAGCAAACATGTAGCCAATTGGTGGTTGTTAAATGACGCAAGTCTTCTACTGTAAATGAACCCTGGCTCAGGTATTAAAGGGGTTGTCCAGTCTAAAATGAAAAGTCTGCAGTCACTCTGTGTGACTATAGACTTCTGAGCCTTCCCAGCACACACACTGTGTGCTGCAAGGAGTCACCGATGTCTTCCTTGGAAATGATAGGCAATATGCATACTCCCGGGCAGAACCCATAAAGTGGGTGTGGCCTTGTTCCATATTGGCGAGTCCATGCCTACTAGATGGCCACGCCCACTAGAAAGGTTCTGCCCGGAAGATAATATCGCGAATCCTCACAGTACATAGTGAGTGCACTGGGAAGATTCACAAGTCTGCAGTCACACAGACTGTACACTTTAAGAGAAAGCACCCATGAAGCAAATCATTTACACATGACTGTTCTTTTGTTCCAATCAGCAGCATATTGGCACTGTGTGTAACATCTACAAATAGCACAGGACATATATTAGTGTCTTGTTGCAGATTTTAACTTTCAGCAGAATTATTAGCAATCAGACATGGGGAAAATTAACTTTTTTTAGCATGAGACGTCAAATACATACTGATAGGGAATCTAGATTGTAAGCTCTGATAGGGACAGCTATGTCTGCAGAATTAATGGCGTTGTATAACTAAATAAATAAATAGACAAAGTAAACTATATCTGCATCATTACAACATGGAGGATACAGGAGAAACCTAGCAGAAACACATCAAAGGGGTGATTTTGTACAGTATTAATAAACTCTAATAGTTATCATGGTGCCATCTAGTGTCTGCTCAACACTGTAACTGACAATATAAGCCTGCAGCTGTTGTATACTCCAAAAATGTAAATTGGCCACTTATTATGATAATAATTTTACTTCCCTTATTTATTGCACTCTCTCCCACCTTAATAACTTTTTGCAACTTTTTGGCCAATTACCAAACTACTTGTTTGGTAACAATAATGTTCATCTGGAGTAGGGATTTATAATACAAGCTTTTACTACTCATTAGTAAAGGGAATTTGACCAGATATGAATGAACACCTCCACTCCAATAGACCCATAGTGGTTGCATGTCTTCTATGTCACTTGTCACTTTCAAGTAGCTGATAGAACTTGTGAGAAATACATATGGGAGCATTTCAGGTTAATGTATGTTACATGAAACTGGAGGTCATTGCATAAACCTTCAAGGCAATCAACCTCTATATAGTAATGCTGATAATATCATAAACTCCGTCTAAAGGTTAAAGACAAAAAGACAAATCAGTACCGTCCACAGCTGCAACTGCAGTCATTCCTCCAAGGATAATAGCCTTAGAAAATCCTCCAAACATTAAAATAGCAAAAGTAGAGGCAGCACTCCAAAAGTTCAGATTAAAAAAAAAACGTGAAAAGACTTAACGAAAGGTTAAAACATTGCATCAGGGGGAATGCTATGACTAAGAGTGCGAGATGCACTTGAAACATGCTAGCAATATTTTAGTCATCACTTGTGATGCCTGTTGGATCTTTTTTAATGAAGAATTTAAAAAAACATATTTAAATTTCCTTATACTGGACACACTGGATGTTTTTTTTAATTAGTTAGCTCTATAAGCCAAAGGAACGTTCAGAGCACCCAAGGGAATAAGACAATGCATACTTCTTTCATCCTATTTTACCTATCAGGGTGAATAAACTGCTAGGAGATCCGACTACACCCATGTCCCAATAAGCACCTTGTAAATTTAACAAAAAAAACACAGCCACAAAAATATTTGAAATGGAATCCCCTCAGGCGTTTCAACTCTCCAACCACCAAACACCATCTTGAAGTGGACAGTCTTGCCTTGAAACATGAATAATAAACTTAATGTAAAAGATAACTTGATCAGGAAAAAAACAAAACAGTTTTTAAATGCCAACAGGGAAGGAGGGCGGTATATAAAGTCAATCTCTAGGGGAGCTCCAAGAGAGGAAGCTCAACTGCTCCTCTATATATTACAGCATGAACTACAGGGGACAGGGTAGACTGCATCACTAAGACACTATCTCGGGGAGAGAAGGGGGTTCCTCCAACACTCATTAAACCCTTCATTCACAACTAACCTTTATCTCAGGAGGTGCCCATTATCAAAAGTGGGTGTGGGGAAATAAATCAGGGGTGCATATTCCCTTTGTGATCGTGTACACTGCAAATCCACCATTTTAAAGATAAATATTAGAGTTGAGTGGATCGATCTGTGGAGAATCGAGTATGAGTTGAATTTCCTGAAATTTGTAGTTTCATTTGAATACAAACAATTTAAGGTTTGATTTGTGGATCTTCAAAAAAAATTGCCCAGCACCATTCCCCAACTGCTGAACCATCATAGAATGAGCTAATGTGATTTTGCATTACTGCTTTGAACTACACAAAATGCCCTGCAGTTATGACACCTTACGGATAGCAATGTTCGAGTCCAGAAGGTTCGGCCGAAAAGTTAAAAAAAGTTTGGTTCAGGTACCAGAAAAGTTCACGAAACGGAGCCTGGACAACATTCACTTGAATGACAAGCCTCAAAATCCAGTGTTTGCTGCGCTTTCATGCACTGCCTCTGATCAGCAATAACAATGAGAGCAAGCAGAGGTTGATGGGAATAGTCATCAGCCATGGCCTGCGCTTCAAATAAATAATTTTAAAAAACGGCTTGGGTTCCCCTGTTTTTTGATAACCAGCCAGGCAAAACCCTCAGCTGTCATCTTTAGCAAGGTTGGTTATCAAAAATAGAGGAGTCCCCACAGCTGAGGGATGGTATTATCAGGCTGGTAAGTGGCCATGGATATTGGCCCCCCAGCCTAAAAATAGAAGCGCATAGCTGCCCCAGAATAGGCACATCTAATAAATGCGTCATTTCTGGTGCTTTGCCCCACTCTTCCTACTTGCCTTGTGGCAGTGGCAAGTGGGGTTCATATTTGTGGGGTTGATGCCTTTGTATTGTCCAGTAACATGAAGTCAATGGCTTAGTAATGGAGAGGCGGCTATAAGACGCCTTTCCATTACTAATCCTATAGTTGTATTCTAAATACACAGCCAGAATAAGGTCCTTTATTTGAAATAAAAAAGTACACATTTATTTTTTTATTTTAAAAATAACAGATACAGATTTACTCACCAATATCTCATGTAATAAAATAAAAATAGAAAAAGCCATATCCCTCACCTGTCTATCGTTCTGTACCATGCCTTAATCCATGTCTGTGATAAATAGTTTTCAACCTGGACTGTGCCAAGATAAGACCATCCAGGCTGAAAACCACTGAAGAATGAGTTGTTGCAAGGTCAACCCTATTGACTAGTGGTTACTTCATTGAGGTTACCGCAGGTCACTGACGCTGCATCCCAGCCAGGCCCATGAACTGCAGTGACCTTGGTGAGATCAGTGCTTGCGCAATGAGAAAAATCTCACGGTACATCGGTGGGTTCTCACTGTGAACTGCGGTGAACTCAACCCTGCACCCTGAGACTTTTTCTCACTGTGTTAGCAGTGATATCACTGATCATCGCAGTTCAGGAACCCATCTGGAAATGCAGCCTTAAGACCTGCGGTAAACTTGATGATGTCACAGCTAGTAACTGAGGATGAGCTCGCAGCAGCTCATTCTTCAGTGATTTTCAGCCTGGACGGTCGCATCTTGGAACCGCCCAGATTGAAAACTATTCATCCCAGACATGGATTGCAGCAAGGGAAAAAACGACGGACAGGTGAGGGATATGATTGTTTTTTAGTATGTTTTTTTACAGGAAACCATGGCTAGAGTGGAATGGGCATTTGGTAAGTATAATTGTGTTTGTTATTTTTAAATAAAAAAGTTAAAAATGTTTTATTTCAAATAAAGGACTTTATTCTTGCTCTGTTTTTAATTACAATATTAGTATAGGTTTAGTAATGGATATGTTCCTTCTAGTTGCCTCTGCATTACTAAGCCATGGGGTTGATGTCACCAGACAATACAAAGGGGACATTAACCTCACAAATATGAGTTATTTGCCACCACGACAGGGAAAGTGGGAAGAGCTGGACAAAGTGTCAGAATTGAGGGATTTGATAGGTACGCCTTTTCTGAGGTGGATGCGGGCTGCTATTTTTAGGCTGTGTGGGCCAATATCCATGGCCATTTACCAGCCTGAGAATACCAGGCCCCAGCTGTCTGCTTTAGCTTGGCTGGTTGTCCAAAATGGAGAGGACACCAAACTGTTTTTTGTTATTTAAATAATTTAAAAAAAAATGGCATGTGGGTCCCTCTATTCTTGATAACTAGCCTTGCTAAAGCTGACAGCTGAGGTTTGCAGCCCACCAGTTTTGCCTGGCTGGTTATAAAAAGTACAGGGGAACCCATGCCGTCTAAAAATATATATATTTATTTATAGTGCAGGCGCCGGCTGATGAATACTCACTGTTATTAGCGGCAGCAGGCATAGGCTGATGGGAGTAGTAGTCCCATCAGCAGATGCCAAGGTCTGGAAGTAAACTTTCTACCTCCAGTCACAGCTGCTTGCTCACACTGTCATCTGACAGTATGAGAATTGCAGTGCTCTGACTGGTGGTATTAATCTTACTGCCGATCAGAGCTACCGGTGTTTCTTGCATTGACATGCAAATAACAGTGCAAGAAACACCTGGTGTTTGAGATACCGAACCTGGTCAGTAAAATGGAGTTCCTGGTGAAGTCGGTGTTGGGGATCCATGTCCGAACCGCAGGTGTTTGGTACGGACTCCGATGTTTATTAATTTTGAAGGAATCAAGATTTGTTAGGAGTAACACTTAATTAAACCAAATCACAGAAAAAACCCTACATTAAAAAATACACTTTATTAATGATTATTTTTTTAAAAACCTGGTGTACAAAAACCATCACCATCACCGCGGGTGACGCTTGGGCTTCTTTCGGTGCTGCGCATTGGATACCGGAAGTATCATATGCGGCATTTATTATTCCACTACAGTGCAGTGATGGTACAGCGACTGCGCGATGTGGAACGCTATGTAAGATCATTTCCACACACATGAAGGGTAATTATCTTCTGGTCTGTACCCATGTGACGCCACTTTTACAATAATTGCAGTCTATAAATTGGGTGATCTGGGCACTTTTTTTTAAGGCACACTATTGGGAGGGGACTGTGTTATGACCTGGTGGTCAGGACAATAATGGACCTGGTGGTTAAGAGCACACAGAATGACCTGATAGTTACTGATAATAAGGACGAGCTCTGGGACGTGGGAACTCTGCTGACCGCAATCCCTAAACCTATCAAACACAGTAACTATGTTACTATATCATACAATTATTAGGTTCTGTAGAAGGACGTAGATCTGGGTATTTATTATGATGGAATATAGGCTGAACTGGATGGACAAATGTCTTTTTTCGGCCTTACTAACTATGTTACTATGTTACTATGTTACTAGAAATAGCCGTGGATTGCGCCTAACGCTCCCTATGCAACTCGGCACAGCCTAAGAAATTAGCTAGCCCTGAAGATAGAAAAATAAAGCTTACCTTGCCTCAGAGAAATTCCCCAAAGGAAAAGGCAGCCCCCCACATATAATGACTGTGAGTAAAGATGAAAATACAAACACAGAGATGAAATAGATTTAGCAAAGCGAGGCCCGACTTACTGAACAGACCGAGGATAGGAAAGGTTACTTTGCGATCAGCACAAAAACCTACAAAAAGACCACGCAGAGGGCGCAAAAAGACGCTCCGCACCGACTCACGGTGCGGAGGCGCTCCCTCTGCATCCCAGAGCTTCCAGCAAGCAAGACAACAAATTAAATAGCAAGCTGGACAGAAAAATAGCAAACCAAAGAAATACAAGCTGGACTTAGCTTCTGATGGGAAGACAGGTCACAAGAACGATCCAGGAGTGAACAGACCAATACTGGAACATTGACAGGTGGCATGGAGCAAAGATCTAAGTGGAGTTAAATAGAGCAGCAGCTAACGAATTAACCTCGTCACCTGTGAAACTCAGAAACACCCACCAGAGGAAGTCCATGGACAGAACCAGCCGAAGTACCATACATGACCACAGGAGGGAGCCCGACAACAGAATTCACAACAGTACCCCCCCTTGAGGAGGGGTCACCGAACCCTCACCAGAGCCCCCAGGCTGACCAGGATGAGCCAAATGAAAGGCACGAACCAGATCGGCAGCATGAACATCAGAGGCAAAAACCCAGGAATTATCTTCCTGACCATAACCCTTCCACTTGACCAGGTACTGGAGTTTCCGTCTCGAAACACGAGAATCCAAAATCTTCTCCACCACATACTCCAACTCCCCCTCAACTAACACCGGGGCAGGAGGATCAACGGATGGAACCACAGGCGCCACGTATCTCCGCAATAACGACCTATGGAACACATTATGGATGGCAAAAGAAGCAGGAAGGGCCAAACGAAATGACACAGGATTGATAACCTCAGAAATCTTATACGGACCAATGAAACGAGGCTTAAACTTAGGAGAGGAAACCTTCATAGGAACATAACGAGACGACAACCAAACCAAATCCCCAACACGAAGTCGGGGACCCACACAGCGCCGGCGGTTAGCGAAACGTTGAGCCTTCTCCTGGGACAATGTGAAATTGTCCACCACATGAGTCCAAATCTGCTGCAACCTATCCACCATAGTATCTACACCAGGACAGTCTGAAGACTCAACCTGCCCTGAAGAGAAACGAGGATGGAAACCAGAATTGCAGAAAAATGGCGAAACCAAAGTAGCCGAGCTGGCCCGATTATTAAGGGCGAACTCAGACAACGGCAAAAAGGACACCCAATCATCCTGATCAGCAGAAACAAAGCATCTCAGATATGTTTCCAAAGTTTGATTAGTTTGTTCGGTTTGGCCATTTATCTGAGGATGGAAAGCCGAGGAAAAAGACAAATCAATGCCCATCCTAGCACAAAAGGATCGCCAAAACCTTGAAACAAACTGGGAACCTCTGCCAGAAACGATGTTCTCCGGGATACCATGTAAACGAACCACATGCTGGAAAAATAATGGCACCAAATCAGAGGAGGAAGGCAATTTAGACACAGGTACCAAATGGACCAGCTTAGAAAAGCGATCACAAACCACCCAAATGACCGACATCTTTTGAGAGACGGGGAGATCCGAAATAAAATCCATAGAAATATGCATCCAGGGCCTCTTCGGGACCGGCAAGGGCAAAAGCAACCCACTGGCACGAGAACAGCAGGGCTTAGCCCGAGCACAAGTCCCACAGGACTGCACAAAAGAACGCATATCCCGCGACAAAGACGGCCACCAGAAGGATCTAGCCACCAAATCTCTGGTACCAAAGATTCCAGGATGCCCAGCCAACACTGAACAATGAATCTCAGAGATAACTCTACTAGTCCATCTATCAGGGACAAACAGTTTCTCCGCAGGGCAACGGTCAGGTCTATCAGCCTGAAATTTTTGCAGCACCCGCCGCAAATCAGGGGAGATGGCAGACAAAATTACCCCCTCTTTGAGAATACCCGCCGGCTCAGGAACACCCGGAGAGTCAGGCACAAAACTCCTTGACAGGGCATCAGCCTTCACATTCTTAGAGCCCGGAAGGTACGAAACCACAAAATCAAAACGGGAGAAAAATAATGACCATCGAGCCTGTCTCGGATTCAACCGTTTGGCAGACTCAAGATAAGTCAAATTCTTGTGATCTGTCAAGACCACCACGCGATGCTTGGCTCCTTCCAGCCAATGATGCCACTCCTCGAATGCCCACTTCATGGCCAACAATTCACGATTACCAACATCATAGTTACGCTCAGCAGGCGAAAACTTTCTAGAAAAGAAAGCACATGGCTTCATCACCGAGCCCTCAGAACTTCTTTGCGACAAAACAGCCCCTGCTCCAATCTCAGAAGCATCAACCTCAACCTGAAACGGAAGCGAAACATCTGGCTGGCACAACACAGGGGCAAAAGAAAAACGACGCTTCAACTCCTGAAAGCCTCTACAGCCGCAGAAGACCAATTGACCACATCAGCACCCTTCTTGATCAAATCAGTCAACGGTTTAGCAACAGTAGAAAAATTAGCGATGAAGCACCGATAAAAATTAGCAAAGCCAAGGAACTTTTGCAGGCTCTTCACAGATGTCGGCTGAGTCCAATCGTAAATGGCCTGGACTTTAACAGGGTCCATCTCGATAGTAGAAGGGGAAAAAATGAACCCCAAAAATGAAACCTTCTGAACTCCAAAGAGACACTTTGACCCCTTCACAAACAAGGAATTTGCACGAAGGACCTGGAACACCATTCTGACCTGCTTCACATGAGACTCCCAATCATCCGAAAAGACCAAAATATCATCCAAATACACAATCAGGAATTTATCCAGGTACTCTCGGAAGATGTCATGCATAAAGGACTGAAATACTGATGGAGCATTGGAAAGCCCGAATGGCATAACCAGGTACTCAAAATGGCCCTCGGGCGTATTAAATGCTGTTTTCCATTCATCGCCTTGTTTATTACGCAAGATTATACGCCCCTGGAAGATCTATCTTGGTGAACCAACTAGCCCCTTTAATACGAGCAAACAAATCAGACAGCAACGGCAAAGAATACTGAAATTTGACTGTAATTTTATTAAGAAGGCGGTAATCAATACAAGGTCTCAAAGAACCATCCTTCCATCCTTCTTGGCCACAAAAAAGAACCCTGCTCCTAACGGTGATGACGACGGGCGAATATGGCCTTTCTCCAAGGATTCCTTTATATAACTCCGCATAGCGGCGTGTTCTGGCACAGATAAATTGAACAATTGGCCCTTAGGAAACTTACTACCAGGAATCAAATTAATTGCACAATCGCAATCCCTATGAGGAGGTAGGGCACTGGCTTTGGGCTCATCAAATACATCCCGATAATCCGACAAAAACTCTGGAACTTCAGAAGGAGTGAAAGACGAAATAGACAAAAATGGAACATCACCATGTACCCCCTGACAACCCCAGCTGGACACAGACATAGATTTCCAGTCCAATACTGGATTATGAACCTGTAGCCATGGCAACCCCAAAACGACCACATCATGCAGATTATGCAACACCAGAAAGCGGATATCCTCCTGATGTGCAGGAGCCATGCACATGGTCAATTGGGTCCAATACTGAGGCTTATTCTTGGCCAAAGGTATAGCATCAATTCCTCTCAATGGAATAGGATACTGCAAGGGCTCCAAGAAAAAAACCACAGCGCCTAACATACTCCAAGTCCATCAAATTCAGGGCAGCGCCTGAATCCACAAATGCCATAACAGAATAGGATGACAAAGAGCAAATCAGAGTAACAGACAATAGAAATTTAGACTGTACCGTACCAATGGTGGCAGACCTTGCGAACCGCTTAGTGCGCTTAGGACAATCGGAGATAGCATGAGTGGAATCACCACAGTAAAAACATAGCCCATTCCGACGTCTGTGTTCTTGCCGTTCAGCTCTGGTCAAAGTCCTATCACATTGCATAGACTCAGGCCCATGCTCAGATAGTACCGCCAAATGGTGCACAGCTTTACGCTCACGCAAGCGTCGATCGATCTGAATGGCCAAGGACATAGACTCATTCAGACCAGCAGGCATGGGAAATCCCACCATGACATCCTTCAGAGAGACCCTTTCTGAAGATTGCTGCCAGGGCACATTCATTCCACTGAGTGAGCACAGACCACTTTCTAAACTTCTGACAATATATCTCCGCTTCATCCTGACCCTGACACAGAGCCAGCAAGATTTTCTCTGCCTGATCCACTGAATTAGGTTCGTCATAAAGCAATCCAAGCGCCAGGAAAAACGCATCAACATCACGCAATGCCGGATCTCCTGGCGCAAGGGAAAATGCCCAGTCTTGAGGGTCACCATGTAACAAAGAAATAATGATCTTTACTTGTTGAACAAGGTCACCTGAGGAGCGAGGTTTCAAGGCAAGAAACAATTTACAATTATTTTTGAAATTCAAGAACTTAGATCTATCACCAAAAAACAAATCAGGAATTGGAATCCTAGGCTCTGACATCGGATTCTGAACCACAAAATCTTGAATGTTTTGTATCCTTGTTGTGAGATTATCCATCCAAGAGGACAGACCTTGAATGTCCATGTTTACACCAGTGTCCTGAACCACCCAGAGGTAAAGGGGAAAATAGAGACAAAAAACACTGCAAAGAAAAAAAATGGTCTCAGAACTTCTCTTATCCCTCTATTGAGATGCATTAGTACTTTGGGCCAGCTGTACTGTTATGACCTGGTGGTCAGGACAATAATGGACCTGGGTGGTTAAGAGCACACGGAATGACCTGATAGTTACTGATAATAAGGACGAGCTCTGGGATGTGGGAACTCTGCTGACCGCAATCCCTAAACCTATCAAACACACTAGAAATAGCCGTGGATTGCGCCTAATGCTCCCTATGCAACTCGGCACAGCCTAAGAAACTAGCTAGCCCTGAAGATAGAAAAATAAAGCCTACCTTGCCTCAGAGAAATTCCCCAAAGGAAAAGGCAGCCCCCCACATATAATGACTGTGAGTAAAGATGAAAATACAAACACAGAGATGAAATAGATTTAGCAAAGCGAGGCCCGACTTACTGAACAGACCGAGGATAGGAAAGGATACTTTGCGGTCAGCACAAAAACCTACAAAAAGACCACGCAGAGGGCGCAAAAAGACCCTCTGCACCGACTCACAGTGCGGAGGCGCTCCCTCTGCGTCCCAGAGCTTCCAGCAAGCATTACAACAAATTAAATAGCAAGCTGGACAGAAAAATAGCAAACCAAAGAAATACAAGCTGGACTTAGCTTCTGATGGGAAGACAAGAACGATCCAGGAGTGAACAGACCAATACTGGATCATTGACAGGTGGCATGGAGCAAAGATGTAAGTGGAGTTAAATAGAGCAGCAGCTAACGAATTAACCTCGTCACCTGTGAAACTCAGAAACACCCACCAGAGGAAGTCCATGGACAGAACCAGCCGAAGTACCATTCATGACCACAGGAGGGAGCCCGACAACAGAATTCACAACAGGACTGGCCCTATATGCTGGAGATCTTTACTATGAACATTGCCATTCATGAAACTAAGTAACAAATACCAAGATGATGTGTATATACTCCTGATGAACCTCAGTGTGAGAGGGGAAATGCGTTGAGTTACATATGCTGTGATTTAATATACACATATAAAGCTACATTTATGAATTTTGGTTCAAATGCAATGGGGCAGGATATTTAATGGTGGATTGGTTTTGCTCAGTAAGGGGCTGTTAACCTCTGTGAAACATTGTCTTTAGAAAATCTTCTCTCTCATCCCAATTTGGGGGTAGGTGAGTCCTTATACAGCACATTAATATCTACTGTTATCTGTATAATAGACCTCTAAAACTATTGCAAATTTTGTGCAGTTTTGTAGAACAAAGATAATAATGGTTTTCTAGAGCCCAATCCACTTTGCCTTTGCAGGCCTTACTTCCCCTGCACTATAGCACTTTATGTCCCTCTATAGGGGTAGACTCTAGGGCTAGCCGCCGAGGAGTGGGGGCGCCATATATTGCAATCATTTTAGGGTGCCAACCCCCGCTGTGAGGCAGGGTCCGAATATAGGGTCAGTGTTTACCCTCCCGGGCCCACAGTAATCCCTATTAAAGGAATTTTGATTGAATTAGAAATCTATCTATTTTTCTGTTTCTATCCACCATCCCATAGGGATTGTGAGACTAGAAGGGACAGACGATGGGAGCGGGGGCGCCACAGCGCAGGTTGTAGGGTGCCAACATCCGCTGGTAGGTAGGGTGCCAGTGAGAATTAGACTATAGGGCCAGGCACCTCGTAGGGCCTATATCTATCAAAACTTCTATTTAAGGCTGTGTTCACATTGCGTTAATAGCAGCCCATTAAACACATACATTATTGGGCTGCTGTTAATGCAAGTGCCGGTATGGCAGCCCGCTAGTGCAAATAGAGCATCTGCTAGCTCTATCTGTGCTAGCAGTGATGGACTTGGAAACACTGCAGCCCGCGTCTCGGGGTCCTTCACTCAATGACGGCACATGGCTAGCGCACGTTCATTGTGGGCGTGCACTAGCGATGCGTCCGACATTGCATTCAAAGGCGGTGTTAACGGACTACGTTACACCGCGTTATGCCGCGGTGTAATGTAGTCCATCTAACGGACTCCAGGAACGCAATGTGAACCTAGCCTAAGTATTTTTCTTTGGTGATGGTTTTTGTGCACCAGGTTTAAAAAAAAAATAATCATTAATAAAGTGTATTTTTTAATGTAGGGGGTTTTCTGTGATTTGGTTTAATTTTGAGGAAAAATTTGTTGAAATCTGTGAATTTGAATTTAAAAAAATATCCGCTCACACTGTAGTATATTAACATATTATTACTTTTGCAGTAGTGCTTGTATGTAAGTATAGATCATTATATTAAAGATATGGCATTTTCTGCAGTTGAACACTGCTTTGCGTATTTATGTTTTCCATTGGGTGAATATGATTATATATTGGAGAGTCCTGTTTTTGAGACATTGCTTTACACAGTTCAGTTATCTTTAAAACATAAAATTTAGGAAGACTGCAACTATCAGTTTTCACTAATCCTGCCCCTTTCAAGTAAATGTGAGCCCTTTCACCAAGCCACAGTCTGACATTACTCATGGATGTAAGAAATTATAAGCTCTGAACGGAAGATTTGACCAAGCAGTGCTTTCCTTTCCCACTGATTTCTAAATAAAGATCCTGTTTCTGCACTGACAAAGACATAGCTTCTCTCTTCTTCCTCTCAGCATGTTTTCTGACAAATCCTAAAACAATAAGTGGAAGGCGGGGGAGAATAGTTGGAACGAAAGTGACCTGTTTCCGACAAACATGTACATAACTCAGTGATCATCTCATCCACTGTGAAGGTAAAAGCAGCAGACAAACCTTGACGAAACACAAAGTGATTTAGGACATCTAAGACCAGAGCATTTAAGGACAAGCTAAAAATGTAAAACAAAGGCAACATGTTCTTTTATCCAACTAAAACACACTATGTTTTTCTTAACTTTATCATCGTTGTTTTTACTGCTAAAAGCAACGTTAAGTTAGTAAGGAAGAGAAAGGAAGGGTGGTTATAAAGGTATATCATTCACAACCTTATGCTTAATCCCAGCCAGGTGTTCCTCAGCAGCTTTCTCAAAGCCACAAAATTGTGGCTACCCATTTAAAAAGAATCCGGAGTAATTCTGTCGTGCAGCTGGGTTTACATAGTAAGAGTAAAGGTTAAAAGCTTTTCCATTCCACTCTTGACATTTTTTACAGAAAGTGTTTTAGACTTAGAAGGCACTTACTGACAAGCAATTGTTAACTGATCACAATAAATAATAAGAAAAAAAAATGAAAAAAACCTAGTAGTTGATCAGGGAGAAGAAAATGCAACAAGTTTCAATTTAATAGGACTACAAAATTTTAACAACCCAATCGTTCTCCCCCTCCTTTCCCAGCACTACCCTCAGGGAACTCTGTCAAAAAAACACATTTCCATTTCTCAGCTATGTAGCCATGCTAGTAATAACAGACTGTATCGCAGAACTAAATTATCAACATACAGTAGAAAAGCTAGCCAGCAGCAAGACAGAGTTTGACACCTTGGCTAAAAGCCAGCCTTGCAGATCTCAAATGAATGTTCCATTCCCACAGAGCAGTCATAAACGTTGCAAGTCATATAAAAATCTGGCTACAGAAAATGATCAAACCTTAAAAAAAAATGCAAAAAAAAAAGCCCCTCTATATTTGTGGACTACATGATAGGCGAGCCTTGTACGGATTCCTGGTTCCACTTTGCCCATTGTGTAATTAGGCTGGTATAAATGAGCTGCCCGAAACTGTTCCTGATTTTTAGCAGAGAGGTAATTATTACAAAGTCAAGATATATAGAGTAAAACATAATGCGGTGTAAGCAGAGACAGCTCGTTACATCCCAAGTTCACTAGCAGTGTGCTCCGTCTGGCTCTTTTTTTTGCTGACTGGCTTTCATTCAGATGTATGATTTCTTACGTGGAGACATTGTGCCACAAGTTAACACAAATTCATGGGGACTTATACATAAGGAAAGATTTATGAAGTATTGAAGTAAAAAATAAGCAAGCGCTGGTGACAGTAACGCTGGTGACTATACAATGGGGATCGTGTGCACATGGACTATAAATCATTGAAGAGGACAACTGGGCATAGAAAAGCCGCACGATAATTTACAATAGTAATTAACTGTACTCACTTCTTTCTCAGAAGTCCACTCTACAGCCAGTCATGCATTAATGCCACTTATACACAATGAAAAAAAAAATAAATAAAGTAGCAGAAAATATAAATAATTGCAAAACTAATATCTAATTTAAGTGTAGAAAAAGATTAATTAATAGTACATATTTTCAAACATGTAAAAAATTAGAAAGTTGAAGGTGCTACAAATTTTTTTGATAAAGGAAAAAGATACATATATTATCAGGTATAATCAAAGATATCCAAACAAAGAGCAAACTAAAAAAGTAAGCAATTTATAGAATTTCTAGAAATAGCCAAATTGGCAAAAAGAAAAGGACACTCCACTATACATGAGACCTATAAGCGAATGGAAGTCAAAAAAGTCCAGAGAACATTCATGTAAAAATATACCAAAATTTAATACACAGAAGAAAATCACAAAAGCATAATAATACAAGTATAAAGAATGAAAGTAAAACAGCAGAAGGTGATGGCATGGGATGGCACAAAAATGCAATCTCACACAAAACAGTAAAAGGCATAGGTAAGTCAAAAAACCTATATCCACATAGACATGGTATGCCAGGAACCTTGTGTCCACAATGTAAGCATATCACCCTAAGAATAGCAGGTGGCATCACACAATAGTGAACTGTTTAGATGTCTCATTTCTATATTAGGTACACTACACACATATCAAGTAGCTTCCACATTTAAAGTAATTCCAAATATATGTATGTGGTGTGATGTGTATTGGTCCCTTGCCAAACTATGCAAAAGGAAAAAGAGCAACATACATAAATATAGTGAAAAAGAGATTAGGTAATCTTTCCCATAATTACCCTTGTGAATATGCACAGCAGAATGGCAGCCCCAACGCGCGTTTCGCGTGGGCTTCCTTGGGAAGACTGTTATTACCTGTGTATAATATCTACCTTATATGGAGGCTAGATTGCTTTGTTGATCAGAAAAAGTTGTATTCAGAGCTGGGTGAGTAACGGCGCATGCGTGGTGACATCCCAGGCCCTAAGTGATGCCACTTCTGGCAATCACAAAGACGTGGCGAGTGTGGGGGAAAAAATCCCTGGTGATGTCACTGACCCACGAGCATCATCACTGAGTGCCGTTGTCAACATCCACTGGTATGGGACTCACCACGCATGCGTCTACACTGTACTCCATGTTTGTTAAGGGCACATGCAGCGAACGTAAGTATTAAATGTATACTTATATTTTAATCACCACCAATCCATGGTTCCAGGACCTCAGCTTAGATCCTCACCTCTCAATGTCACTCCATCAATTACCTGACTAAACATCTGGCTTCTTTTCCTCCTTCTCCCTTAAACATTTGCTTCTAGCTTAAAGAATGAAGATTGAATATTCCACATGCTCCTCATCTGAGACTGCATGTGAGACCCCCTGTAGTGATTACTCCATTGGGTCTACAATCCCCACCCACACAATGGGACTATTGGCTGGAAGAACAATGGAATGATGGAGTTCCTTGATGACTAATCTTGGGTCTGCTCTTATGTATGTACAGTATAAGATCTAGCTTGCATGTCTTCCTCTGCTTACTGTCACAGAATGTAAACGTTGATTCCTGAGGCTGAACTGACGAGCAGTCAAATCACTAATAAAACACAGAAAGCAAATCCCTAATAAAACACAACAATGATATTGACGCAAATGGTGCTCCATGCTGGAAAAAGTCTGCATCCCGTAAAGCCATTGACTCCGCTGTACGTCCATTCATCCAATAGTCTTTATTAAGTGGCCAGCTTCTCACACAGAGAAAGAAACTGATTGGCTGAGGAAGTTGGGGAGAAGAGAGGAGCTAGATAGGGACAAGGATATGTATGAGCTCCTCCATTGCAGACTGGGGAGTGTCTGACACTGGAGAGCAGAGAATAGACAACCCACCTGCTCAGTGTGTGAAGAGAGACGATACTGAACAAAATCTGCAGATGAGCCAGCTTACTAGGAGATGTCACCGATGTCTGGGTTACCTCAGAGCAGGATTCTGCAATCCATTCCGTGTCCCAGGCATTTGGATACTCCAGCCCCAAGCTTGATCCTTTTGTGACCCCAGACCTGCTACATTAAGGAATGGGTAGCTACTTTTGGGATTTGTGATTCCGCTGTTGAGGAGTTTATAAAATAACTGATTGCTAAGGGAGTATTGTTGGGATTTGTGTTTCCACATACATGGGGCTTGCTAATAAGGAGATCATTGACGAAGGGGATTTTGCCCTTATTGAATTATTAAGTGCAACAACAGTTCCTGTAAGCGCACCAACATCTGCGGCAACTAGACCCCAGCATTGGACTGTATTACTTGCACTGCTGCAGACAATAGTGGGTTAAGTGTTATTTGTTAGGCCCCTTTCACACATCCATTTTTTGTGTCCATATGTGTTCCGTTTTTTAAGGACTGCAAATACATACACGTGCACACCCATTGTATTGAATAGTGGTGCGCATGCATCAGATTTTTCACAAAGACTGTTTTTGTGCACAACGAGGACAAAACGCATGCCGCACACATGCATACTGATGACACTGTGTGTCTTTAGCATGACATGTACGGTGCCTGAGAAAAGCCATACACTTTTACCAGACACCGGGTGCTGAAGGCAGCTCTCATCATTGTCGACTCGTCTCCCTGAGATCAGAGGCACAAGGCGAGAATGATGGGAGTTGTATTCAGCATTCACTGTGTACATAGTGTGTAAAATATAGAATTCAATTAAAAATTGGCATAGGCCCCTGCGTAATGTTGATGATCACAGAGGAAAAGCACCCTACTGGGGGCTGATGTTAATAATCTGGCAAAGGGGACAATATCCATAAAGGTTCCAAAGTTATTGATAACAGCTCAGAGCTGTTTGCTTAGCCTTTACTGCTTAGCTTACGGGGGACCCCAGAGTAAACATGACGTAGGGTTCCCCTATAAATTCTAACCAGCAAAGGCTAAACAGATAGCTGTGGGCTGATATTAATAGCCTGGAAAGGGGGTCAGGTCATAAGATGAGCAAATCTGGAGCTAAGCCTCCCTCTTCCCACTTGCGCTGATGAGGTGGCAAATGGGGTAATAGGTTTGGGGTTGATGTTAGCTTTGTATTGTCAGCTGACGTAAAACCCTATAGGACGCCTCTATTACTAAAATCATAGTCATATTGTAAAAAATACACAGCCAGAATAAAAGTCATTTAATTGAAATAAACACAACCTACCCTAATTTTCCCATTTATTACTATAAAAATGAAAATAATAAAAAACATACTGTATTTTTCACCTGTCCAACGACAATTCATTTGTTCCATGAAAAACTCTGCTACATCTGTATTACATAGCTGAGCAGTAGCATGATGCAACCGCTCAGCCATGGATCCAGAAGACACTGAGCTGAGCTTGGGATGCATATTCAGTGATAAGCAGTCATGTCACAGAGGTTACCACCGGTCACTGCCAGCTGATCCCACACTCAGTTCAGTGTGAGCTGGCCGATTAACTGTGGTAACCTTTATGACGTCACCGCTAGCACCATGAGAAAATTCTCACAGTGCTAGTGGTGATCTAATTGAGGTTACCGCAGTTCTTTGGGCTACTCGCAATGAGCTGCCGTGGGAACCGTAGCTTCATTGACCTTCAGTATCCTCAATGAAGTTACCGCAGGTCACTGAAACTACACCCTGACACTCAGCTCACGCCTGGATGTCAGGCTGAACTTTTGCATCATGTCACTGCTCAGCAAGGTATCCAGATGAAGCAGAGATGGATTATTGCATGGGACAAATGGATTATTGGCTGACAGGTGAGGAATATGGTGTTTTTTTATTTTTATTTTACACTAATAAATAGGTAAAAAAGGATGGGGAGTGTTTATTACAAATAAAGGAGTATGTCTTTCTTTCATTTAAAGGACTTAATTCTGACTGTATTTTTTACAATATGACTATGGGGTTAGTAATGGGGTCGTCTTATAGGCTTCTCTCCACTACTAACCCATGGGCTTGATGTCAGTCTCCATAAAACAGCTGACATCAACCTCAACCCTATTACCCACTTTCCAACGCACAAGAGCAAGTGTCTAAGCTCTTGATTTGGCACATCTTATTGATGTGTCATTTTTGTGGTCAATGAGGGTTGATGTTTTTAGCTTGGGAGGGGGGTTTAATATTCTTGGCTCCTTCGCTGGCTATTAATATCAGCCGACAGCTGTCTGTTTAGACTTTGCTGGTTAGAATTGATAGGGGGACCCTACATCATTTTTTTTTCTGGGATCCCCCTGTAAACTAATTTGTAAAGGCTAGGCAAACAACTGTCAGCTGTTATTATTAGCCTGGAAAAATTTAGGGCTAATGGGCCCTCTACCTGAATACTAATATCAGCCTATAGGGGTCGGCTTTTCCTCTGCTGGTTATGAAAATTACGCTGGAGCCCGCAACATTTTTTATTTAAATTAATTTAAAAATAAAAAAGCACAGAAAAAAAAACACACAAAGCACTGAATATATAGCACACTGACAGATAGATAGAAATCTAAATATCTACCTATCAGGTTCCTCATCACTATCTCTACCTTTGAACATCTTTAATACACAACACTATTTAATTTCTATGCTGCATTTCATTCCATACTTGTCACACTGCCAGCACACTGGCACACGGACACGGACAGCAAACAGAGACAAAGATGTTACACAAATGCCACATGCCTTTTACACTTTTTAACCCTTGTGCAGTAAAAATGTTGGGTTGCTTTAATCTCATCTCTTGTGAGTGTACATGGACAGGGGTTTCCTGAGTTGACTCCTGGCGGATTAGGAAGACCCTCCTGCATTCGCCTATGACTTCCAGCAAGTTTCAGGTGGAGACACTGCTCCATACTGAGGTGAGAACTACCGGACATTTTGCAAACCGTGGAGGCTTAAAGGGGTATTCCCCTCATATCTGCAGGGAAATAGCTTTTATAGACATGATTAGTTTCCAAGAAGGTCTACCAAGAAGTTGTTTATTCCGCTAAGGCCACATTCAAACGTTCAGCATTTGGTCAGTATTTTACATCAGTATTTGTAAGCCAAAACCAGGAGTGAGTGAAAAATATAAAAGTGGTGCACGTGTTTCCATTATACTTTTCCTTCCCTTAGGCTATGTTCACATTAGCGTTGCGTCGGGCGCCCCTATATTTAACATGGGGGCGCATGGACATGCGTTGTCTTGCGTTTTGTGATGCATGCGTCATTTATGGCGCAAGCGTCAGGGCGCAGAGGACGCAGCAAGTTGCATTTTTTTGCGTCCAAAAGCAAGCCAAAAATGGACGCATGCGTCACAAAACCATGCGTTTTTGCATGCGTTTTGCATGCGTTGTGTGTTGCGTCGCCGACGCAACACACAACAACGCAAATGTGAACATAGCCTTATTTCACCCCTGATTTTGGCTAACCAAATATAGAAGTAAAATACTAACTACATACTAAATGAATGAACGTGGTCTAAATCTGTGCAAATTTGCATTTAGTGTGCGTTAATATAATCACCTACCGCTGCCTTCTCCAGTATCCAGCGGCATTTAGCTCCACCTCTGAATAACGTCCTGATAGTATTCCTACTATCTGTTCACTCTGTGCTTTATGCATGTGCCGGAAGTCTCTGTTACAATGTAATCCTATGGAGCTCCATGAACTTACATTGTAAAAAACATTTCTGGGGAAAGCAGTGTGATGAGCCGTGATGTCACTCAAAAGAGGAGCAGAATGGCATTGGATGCCAGGGAAGACGGTGGTGGGAGAGTATATTACCAACATACACAGATAGGCCATGTTCACACATTCAGTGTTTGGTCAGTATTTTGCATCAATATTTGAAAGGCAGTACCAGGAGTGAAACAATCAGAGGAAAAGTATAATAGAAACACGTCACCACTTCTGTATATTTTACCCACTCCTGGTTTTGGCTTACAAATACTGATGTAAAATACTGACCAAATACTGATCGCGTGATTGTGGCCTTAGTGAAAAGAAAACGTCATAGTAGAACTTCTTTACGTAATTGATAATTTATACACTTTATGCCTTACATTTGATCACCATGCTCTGCAGGCAATTGCCATTCCCCTGCAAGTACTTACAAGGAGAACCTGTATAGCATTATGCCAATCTGATATGTCTCTCTTCATCCACTTCTATGGGCGCAAGTAAGCTCCCATAGAAAGAAATGAAGAGACCTGTGCATGGGCATGCATTTCTCCATTCTTAGCGGTACAAAATTCATTCTTTAGAATTATGCGTGACCCACAGGTTCCACAGATATGGATGGAATACCCTGGGGATATGAAGATATGAATACCTCTTTAAGTTTCGCCTTTCATGTCTTCAGAATTTTACAGAATAGTATTGCCTGAGGAGGTGGTGATGGCGAACTCAGTCGAGGGGTTCAAGAGAGGCCTGGATGTCTTCCTGGAGCAGAACAATATTGTATCATACAATTATTAGGTTCTGTAGAAGGACGTAGATCTGGGGATTTATTATGATGGAATATAGGCTGAACTGGATGGACAAATGTCTTTTTTCGGCCTTACTAACTATGTTACTATGTTACTATGTATTCCATACATAATCAGCACTGTTGGCATTGTGTGATACAATTCTGCGCTTTATGCCTCTGTTTAACAAGTAGAGAATGCAGACTTATCTAAAAGTTCTGGCATAG
This sequence comes from Ranitomeya imitator, assembly GCF_032444005.1. Lineage (NCBI taxonomy): Eukaryota > Metazoa > Chordata > Amphibia > Anura > Dendrobatidae > Ranitomeya > Ranitomeya imitator. The sequence continues at coordinate 334,035,371 of NC_091287.1, read as the reverse complement.
ATTACTTATGAGACATAAACCTGCCATCACTCACATTATATTACACTTTCCCGATGCTGTTGCTCTTTCTATTACACCAATATGTTATTCTCCTCTATTTGGGCTCTCATTTTATGATCTGTTCAATATTCACATTGCCACTGAGACCAGTTTTAATCACACTCTCACCTCCAGCATTTCATTTTCACGCCTACCTAAAAAGACAATAAATGAAACACAGCAGTGTTCTGGAATTCTTTCGTTTTATGCTACCTATAAAATGTACCTTCTTCACAACTTATTCATAATTTATCTTAAAAAACAATTAAAAGGATTTGTACAAAATTGAACAGAAAGAACACTACAGAGGTTCATGGTTCGTGTTTGGTATTGTAGCTAAGCTCCATTAACTGCAATGAGAGTAAGCTACAATACCTGACAAATCCCATAGATAAGAGTGGTGCTGTTTCATGACGAAAGTAGCATTTTTCCTACATCATTTGAGTCCTAGTGGGATTCATTAACAACCACTGATCGTGATAAGATAGCTTATGTGACTAGTGATGTACTATAAAAAAATATCAAATGCATCTAGAATTAATTCAAGATATTAACAAATAATAATTGAAAATATCAGTATTCACACAATCATGTAGTAGAGAGTCTAGAGACCTCTTTGACATCAGTTTGTGTGGAATACATCTCAATCACAATAATGCCCACATTATTATTTGCAAATTTTTTGATGGTTTGAAATATCGCAGGATATTTGAGGGTTGTAGCAGGTTTCATTTTTTTCTTTCTTTCCTTCACCAGACTCATAGCTATTGGGCGTTCAGAGGTAGATCTTAGACCCAGACACTGGTGGCTAAGGGGGCTTTAAAGAAGTTGTACTCTTTTAGGAAATATTGTCCCAAGGTGCAGTTTGGTTTAAAAAAACTAAACTGAGCATTTCTCACTGTGACAAGGTCCACCAGTGAGTCTCTGCTATCAGGTGAACATCACGGCAGTCAATCAATGAGCTCAGTGGCTCTGAGCATGGTGTTCCATTTATTGTTTAATACCAAACTACACTCTAGGACCAATATTTCTTGAAAAGGGGCATCATCTCTGGACTTGTTTCCCATCAAGTATATCTGGAACATCATGGGCCGGCAGTTGCAAAAGGAGTTGCCAGCAGAGGATCTTGATGATTTATGGGCCAAAGTGCATTCAGCTTGGCAGAATATTTCTCAACCAATAATAACCTCATTGGTAGCATGCCAAGGTTTTTTAACATGTGTATTTGAATGCATAGCTTAGGAGGATTTGTGGAAAATCTGCACTGCTTTTGTAATGCCTGTTGCAGCGCAGTAGCACACAACCTCTACCAGTGGGTGTGGGTGAAGGTAAACAGGTACACTCACAGAGAAATCACAGAGCAGCAGGCAGAAGCCACTAGGTGGCGAAAGAGTAGTCAGAAAAAGTCGGGTCAGCAACAGAAATGAAGTACCAGAGGTCACAGCAATACACATGGGCAGAAACAAGCCAAAGAAGTCAGAGCCGATCGGGAGCAGGAAAGCCAGACACGCAAGACAGTCAAACAGGTCAGAGGACAAGCAGAGTCAAATACCAGGGGTACAGAACACGGAGAGCAAGTACTACAATGAGCAAAGTAACAGGGAAACACAAGAATGGGGCCTAGGTAAAAGGGCAGAGGACAAATCAGGGTATAACGGGTCAGCTGCTGAAGCCAGAGTAAGGAACAATAACTGACACTGCTTGCAGGTAACAGCAGCCTGAAATAGCCAGACCGATCCCAAAACGAAGCAAGGAACATTAACCCCCGCATGACCATCCTGGGGAGAGAATAATCAGAAACAAACCGCGGACTGGATCATGACAGCTGGTATCCCATATAATAAATCCAAATCCAGTTAGAGAGTACATGCCATTGTTCTTTATTTAGTCAACGCATGTCAAAGTACTACAGACTTCTTCATCAGGACAAGAAAAGCATAGCTCACATCACATTGCAGTTACATTTATAGTGATAATAGGTCAAATCTTGGAGCCTAATAGACACACGATGGACACCTGATGTGTCAAAGGTCAAAAAAGGAAAAAGGATTGGTAGTATAAACTACCGGGCGCTAGATTGCAGCCATACACCTTACGCGAACAGTCATACACAAGGGATGGGTTTTTTAAGGAACGACTTCCACTCATCAACACACACACAATAACAATTGTATACTAGTGCATGGCCGTGCGGTCATGCGAAGCTTATATAGACAGATATACACAGAATTCATCATCTTTCCCCCATCTCACGCGACCCCCCCCCAACGAACCTATCCATTACAGTAAATGGCTGCCCACTCTCCCCAGTCCCACAAGCTCACTGCCTCGGGGTAATCCTTGACACTGATCTCTCCTTCAAACCACATATCCAAGCCCTTTCCACTTCCTGCCGACTTCAACTCAAAAATATTTCACGAATCCGTTCATTCCTCAACCATGAATCTGCAAAAACCGTAGTCCATGCCCTCATCATCTCTCGTCTTGACTACTGCAACCTCCTGCTCTGTGGCCTCCCCTCTAACACTCTCGCACCCCTCCAATCTATTCTAAACTCTGCTGCCCGACTAATCCACCTGTCCCCCCGCTATTCCCCAGCCTCTCCCCTCTGTCAATCCCTTCACTGGCTCCCCATTGCCCAGAGACTCCACTAAAAAAACCCTAACCATGACGTACAAAGCCATCCACAACCTGTCTCCTCCATACATCTGTGACCTCGTCTCCCGGTACTTACCTACGCGCAACCTCCGATCCTCACAAGATCTCCTTCTCTACTCCCCTCTTATCTCCTCTTCCCACAATCGTATACAAGATTTCTCTCGCGTATCACCCCTACTCTGGAACCCTCTACCACAACACAGACTCTCGCCTACCATCGAAACCTTCAAAAAGAACCTGAAGACCCACCTCTTCCGACAAGCCTACAACCTGCAGTAACCACCGATCGACCAAACCGCTGCATGACCAGCTCTATCCTCGCCTACTGTATCCTCACCCATCCCTTGTAGATTGTGAGCCTTCGCGGGCAGGGTCGTCACTCCTCCTGTACCAGTTATGACTTGTATTGTTTAAGATTATTGTACTTGTTTTTATTATGTATACCCCTCCTCACATGTAAAGCGCCATGGAATAAATGGCGCTATAACAATAAATAATAATAATAATATAGCTGCAGCACGTTCAGGACCCTTCAAAGAAGGACCAATGGATTTGTAGAAGTACCTGAGCATGTGACCATAGATCTCCATTGAGAGATCTTGCCCTGGGCATGCTCAGTGTGTGCAAAGCAGGACTTAGTCCTAGCACCTACAGGACATTCCTGAGCATGTGACCCCAGATCTCCACTGAGAGATCTTGCCCTGGGCATGCTCAGTGTGTGCAAAGCAGGACTTAGTCCCAGAAAAGCCTGCTCGCTGCAGATCAGTGCAGGGTACAATAGCAGAGCCTAGAGAGGCAGTAATAACCCTTTGCACAGTACCAATCTCAGCGAGACGCTGGGAGTGACGTCTCCGCTGAGCAGGCTCTACTGTGGCCGATGCAGAATGGGAGACCGCAGGAAACACGGATCGAGATTCCCCCTGTGCAGCAGAGGAAGCTCGACTCCTCACATTACCCCCCCCCTCCTAGGGCCCCCCTCCTTGAGCCTCGCTACGCTCAAAAGCTGCAATGAACAGCAGAGCCCGAATGTGCTCCACAGCCTCCCAGGTTCTATCCTCTGGGCCGTGACCCTTCCAGTCCACCAGATAAAATTTCTTGCCACGTACCACCTTGCACCCCACGATAGCACCCCAAACTCATCCATGGATGAACCCGATGTCCCGGCAGATGACTCAGAAAACCGGGACAAATGATTGGGCTTTAAGAGGGAAACGTGAAAAGTATCGGTGATACCAAGGCGTGGAGGAATTGCCAAACGGTAGACCACAGGGTTGACCTGTTCCAGAACCTTGAACGGGCCAATGTAGCGAGGCGCAAACTTAGTGGACTCAACTCGCAGCCTGATGTTATGGGCGGAGAGCCACACTAAGTCACCAGGAGCAAAGGTCAGAGCGGGGCGCCGGTGTGTATCAGCCGAAACCCTCATTCTCTCCTTGGAGGCTTGGATGGCATCCTGAGTGCGGTCCCAGATGTCACGTGCCTCCACTGCTCAGTCTGCCACCCTAGAATCGGTGGATGACACGGGCATTGGCACAGGGACACGCGGATGCTGGCCATAATTAAGGAGAAAAGGAGTTCCGACCAAGGTAGCAAAGATGCCCAGTCATCCTGCCTAGCAGAGACAAAATGTCTCAAGTATGTCACCAGAGTCTGGTTGGTTCTCTCTACCAACCCATTCATCTCGGGATGATATGCAGAGGAGAGATTCAGCTCTATGCTGAGTAAACGGCAGAGCTCTCTCCAAAACCAAGATGCAAACTGGGGACCCTGGTCGCTGACAATTTTATCAGGCATTCCATGTAAGCGGAAAATATGTTTTATGAACAACACCGCCAAGGCCCGTGCAGAAGGTAACCGTGGAAGCGGCACCAAATGCACCATCTTAGAAAAATGATCGGTGACTACCCAGATAATGGTGCAGCTACGAGACTTGGGCAAGCCCACCACGAAGTCCATCCCGACCATCTCCCAGGGCCTGTCTGCCACTGGCATGGGGTAAAATAACCCAGCAGGCCGTTGCCGAGGAGACCGATTCTGGGCGCAGGAGACACACGCCCGAATATAGTCACCGACGTCACGGGCCATATGCGGCCACCAGTACGTCCTCGCCAAAAGCTCAGATGTCCTCTTGGTCCCAAAATGTCCACCAACTCTGGACGAGTGAGCCCAAGAGAGAACCTCTGGTCGCAAATTCGCTGGTATGAAAGTCTTGCCCGGGGGCACGGACTCTAGCGAAACCGGAGCCACAGTTCTCAGGCTCTCTGAAGGGACAGTAAGCCAAGGCTCCTCCTCCTCCTCAGATGACACTACGGAGCGGGAGAGAGCGTCGGAACAAATTTTCTTCTCCCCGGAGAGAAAATGAAGAGTAAAATGGAACCGGGAGAACAACCGGGACCATCTAGCCTGGCGAGAATTCAGCCGCTGGGCCGTCTGTATATATACCAAGTTCTTGTGGTCAGTGAACACTTGGAAGGGAAAGCGAGCTCCCTCCAAGAGATGTCTCCACTCAGAAAAGGCCAACTTCATGGCTAGCAACTCCCTGTCCCCGATGGAATAATTCCTCTCCGCTGGTGTGAAGGTCTTGGAGAAGAAGCAAGGATGCTTCCGACCTTGAGCATCCTTTTGGAAAAGGACTGCTCCAGCACCAACGGATGAGGCATCCACCTCCATGATAAATGGTTTATCTACATCGGGGTGATGTAGGATGGGAGTGCTAGCGAAGTGTGACTTAATCGAGAGAAAGGCTTTGGAGACCTCCTCTGACCACAACTTGGGATTTGCACCCTTCTTGGTAAGGGCAACCAAAGGAGCCACCAAAGTTGAGAAGTGTGGAATGAACTGGTGATAGTAATTAATGAACCCCATAAAGCGCTGCACCGCTTTAAGAGAATGGAGTTCCTGCCAGTCCATCACAGCCTGTAGCTTGGCAGGATCCATAGCCAAACCCTGGGCAGATATGATATAACCAAGGAAAGGCAAGGACTCCTGCTCAAACACACACTTCTCCAACTTGGCGTAGAGGGAGTTTGCCCGTAAGAGGTCGAAGACTTTGTGAACATCTCTCCAATGGGAATCAATATCTGGAGAGTAGATGAGAATATCATCCAGATAGACTACGACCGAGGTAGTGAGCATATCCCGGTAGATGTCATTCACAAAGTCTTGGAAAACGGCTGGGGCATTACAGAGCCCGAAGGGCATCACCAGATATTCATAGTGCCCATCCCTGGTGTTAAAAGCCATCTTCCATTCATCCCCCTCACGGATACGAATCAGTTTGTAGGCACCCCGCAGGTCTAATTTTGTAAATACCCTTGCTTCCCGTAGCCTATCAAAAAGTTCAGATATCAGGGGTAATGGGTACTTGTTCTTAACGGTGATGGCGTTAAGACCCCTGTAGTCTATGCATGGATGTAAGTCTCCAGTCTTCTTCTGCACGAAGAAGAACCCTGCCCCTGCAGGTGACACTGACTTCCTAATGAATCCTCTAGCCAGATTCTCTTGAATGTACTGAGACATTGCCTCCGTCTCCAGGAGAGATAACGGATAGACTCGACCCCGGGGAGGCTCAGCACCAGGCAAGAGGTCAATAGGACAGTCATAGGGGCGGTGAGGCGGAAGAGTCTCGGCAGCCCTTTTGGAGAACACGTCTGCATAGGGCCAATAGTGCTTGGGGAGAGAGGAAAGATCTGCGGGTACCTGTGTTGTAGCAACCTGAACGCACTCCCTCTGACATCAACCCTCGCAGGATTTACTCCATCCCAAAATTCTCAGAGGACCACTCTATATGAGGAGAATGATAGCCATGGTATCCCCAACAGGACCTCATCAATTCCCTCAGGAATGACTAATAGGGAGATAATCTCCTGATGTGATGGAGACACAGAAAGCGTGATAGGAATGATTTGGTGGGTAATCTGTGAAGGTAGTGTCGACCCATTTACCACTCGAACGGTTACTGGCTTGGTGAACATCACCAGGGGTATTGCGTGATGCTGGGCGAAAGCGGATAACATAAAATTACCCTCTGCCCCTGAATCCACGCATAGCTCTACCATAAGAGTGGATGGGCCTATGGTAATTGTCCACTTGAAGGACAAACGTCGCCGTGTCTAGTGTACCTCCTCCTACTGCCACTAGATGCTGACGTTTCCCCGACCGCTGAGGACACTTGGAGGCAAGATGTCCTGACTGCCGGCAAGCATGACAAACCTTAAGTGACTCGGACGCCTGGACTGGAGATTCCAAAGGTTTGGCGAAGGTGGGAGCCAGCCGAAACCTCTGCCTACACTAGGCTCGCTCCAACCTTCGCTCGTGAAAATGAAGGTCTATGCGAGTTGATACAGCTATGAGCTCCTCCAGTGTGGCGGGAATCTCCCTAGTGGCCAAAGCGTCCTTCACATGGTCAGCCAGCCCCCTCCAAAATACGGGAATGAGGGTTTTGTCTGGCCATTCCAACTCAGACGCTAATGTCCGGAAGTGAACAGCAAAATGGCTGACCATGGTTGAACCCTGAGTCAAAGCCAGCCGTTTGGAGCGCTGTATCATGGGTGACTTGAGGGCCTACAAAGACCTGTTTCAGAGTGTCCAGAAACCGAGTAACACTCCGCACCACATGATCGTTGCGCTCCCACAGCGGCGTTGCCCACTCCATCGCCCTGTCCGACAAGAGAGATATTATGAATCCCACCTTTGCCCGCTCTGTGAGAAAACGTGCAGCCAGTAGCTCAAGGTGTATACCACACTGGCTCACGAAACCCCTACAGGACTTACTGTCCCCAGAGTATTTCTCAGGCAAAGGGAGGTGAGAAAGAGTCGGAACAGGGGTGGCAGTGGATAAAGCTGCTGCAGCCACGCTAGCTGCCTGAACAGCAATTGTGGTAACATCCACCGCCGAGGTTGCACGCTCAAGAGACGCCAACTGGCCCTCCAGCAGCTGGATGTACCCCTGCAATCGCTGTTCATCCGCCATTACTTAGCCAGATCCTGGCACTAGTATAATGTTAGGGTTGGCGGAATGCACCGAATATATTTATTAAGTAAGATTGATGTGTTCGCCACCCGGGATCCACTGTGCAGGAAAGAACCTGCTGCTAAGTGAATGGCGGCGGTACTATGTGATTACACACACGGATTAACTTCACCCTGTGTGAAGGAAGCGATCCCTGTTAAGTCACAGGGTCGCGGTACCGCACAGAGAGCGCAAGCAAGGAACCACAGAACTCTATCCCAGGACACAGGATTGGAGTTAGTGTAGACTATTATGCACAGAAGTACATGCTGTGCCACACTAGCGGACGCCACTAACCACCCAGACTTGGGTAAGGTAAACGCTCTAATAGCGCACGGCACTGCACTGACAGTCACAGCAGTTAGATGCTGCTTCATGTGTTAAAGCTCTGAGTTCAGCCGGGCGCTAGATTGCAGCCATACACCTTACGCGAACAGTCATACACAAGGGATGGGTTTTTTAAGGAACGACTTGCACTCATCAACACACACACACGATAACAATTGTATACTAGTGCATGGCCGTGCGGTCATGCGAAGCTTATATAGCTGCAGCACGTTCAGGACCCTTCAAAGAAGGACCAATGGATTTGCAGCAGTACCTGAGCATGTGACCCTAGATCTCCATTGAGAGATCTTGCCCTGGGCATGCTCAGTGTGTGCAAAGCAGGACTTAGTCCTAGCACCTACAGGACCTTCCTGAGCATGTGACCCTAGATCACCACTGAAAGATCTTGCCCTGGGCATGCTCAGTGTGTGCAAAGCAGGACTTAGTCCCAGAAAAGCCTGCTCGCTGCAGATCAGTGCAGGGTAGAATAGCAGAGCCTGGAGAGGCAGTAGTAACCCTTTGCACAGTACTAGTCTCAGCAAGACGCTGGGAGCGATGTCTCTGCTGAGCAGGCTCCACTGTGGCCGATGCAGAATGGGAGACCGCAGCAGACATGGATCGAGATTCCCCCTGTGCAGCAGAGGAAACTTGACTCCTAACACTCTATCTCTCTTGTGGCAAGTAAGTTCCTATGGTCAGAAGGGACCTCTCTATCTCTTGTACAGTGTAATTTTTTAGGGTTATCAGGCACTTCTCTCCCATAGAGTGTATGCTTTTATGGTCAGTGAGGTCCCCTCTCTCCTCTCCCACACACTATTATATAAGCTTGTCAGCATTGAGATTCGTGTGATTTTATTTCCCGAAAATCAAATTTTGGGGTAAAATAGATGCTACTGCGCAAGCTCCGGTATTATTTTGCTAGAGGAAAAAAACTATTTGGCTCCATCAAAATGGCGGCAGCGGCGGCACCTGCACAGTAGCATCTATCACATTCTGATACATGTTACTGCGCCAACGCCTCCATCTTGATGGGGCCACATTTTTTTCCTATAGCAAAATAGCACAAGCGGAGGCACCTGCGCAGTATCATTTATCTGTGAACAGCCGGCTTCTTTAGCAATGACCTTTTACCCTCCTTGTGAAGTGTGTCAATGACTGCCTTCTGGACATCTGACAAGTCAGCAGTTTCCCCATAATTGTGTAGCCTACCGAAACAGACTAAGGGACCTTTTTGAAGTTTTAGGAAGCCTTTGCAGGAGTTTTTTGTTTATTTTTCTAATTTACTGAGATAATTATTTTGGGATTTCATTGACTGTAAGCTATAATCATCAACATTAATAGAAATAAACACTTGAATTAGAATACTCTGTTTGTAATAATAATAATCTTTATTTTTATATAGCGCTAACATATTCCGCAGCGCTTTACAGGTTGCACACATTATCGTCGCTGTCCCCGTTGGGGCTCACAATCTAAATTCCCTATCAGTATGTCTTGGAAAGTGGGAGGAAACAGGAGTACCCTGAGGAAACCCATACAAACTCTTTGCAGATGTTGTAATGACCCTACATAATATATGAGTTTCACTTTTTGCGTTTAAGAACTGAAATAAATTAACTTTTTGATGATATTCTAATTTTGTGAGAAGCACTTGTGTATATATAGTTAAATCTTTGAATGTGCGAACAATCTCCATTTGCATGCATGATGATTTGAACAAGCATTTTTGAACACAGTGTTCAGTCACTTAACCCATTTACAGTACACAATTATCATGAACAATGGGTCAAAAACAATAGAATCTGGTAGATTATTGGCCTGGGTAAATGGACTTTTAGCCTGATGGCTTCTGGATTCTTAAGGTACCGTTACACTAAACGATTTACCAACGATCACGACCAGCGATACGACCTGGCCGTGATCATTGGTAAGTCGTTGTGTGGTCGCTAGAGAGCTGTCACACAGACATCTCTCCAGCGACCAATGATGCCGAAGTCGCCGGGTAACCAGGGTAAACATCGGGTTACTAAGTGCAGGGCCGCGCTTAGTAACCCGATGTTTACCCTGGTTACCATTGTAAATGTAAAAAAAAAAAACACATACTCACATTCCGATGTCTGTCACGTCCCCCGGCGTCAGCTTCCCTGCACTCCTCCTGCATCCCGTGTAAGCGCCAGCCATAAAGCAGAGTGGTGACGTCACCGCTGTGCTCTGCTTTACATTAAAGAAATCGTTATGTGTGACGGTACCTTTACTCTTTACATATATGTGAGTTTTTATGGCATCCCATTCTAAATCCGTAAGCATTAGAGGGAACCTAATACCTGATACATGCTGTCCGATCCTTTTTTTATCTATTTGCTCAGTTTTTGCAACTATAAGATCTTCCACTCTTTCTGTTAGGGTACCGTCACACTATACGATTTACCTACGATCACGACCAGCGATATGACCTGGCCGTGATCGTAGGTAAATCGTAGTGTGGTCGCTGGGGAGCTGTCACACAGACAGCTCTCCAGCGACCAACGATGCCGAGGTCCCTGGGTAACCAGGGTAAACATCGGGTAACTAAGCGCAGGACCGCACTTAGTTACCCGATGTTTACCCTGGTTACAAGCGTTAAACTAAAAAAAAAAAAACAGCACATACTTACATTCTGGTGTCCGTCAGGTCCCTTGCCGTCTCTGCTTCCCGCACTCAGTGACTGCCGGCCGTAAAGTGAAAGTGAAAGCACAGCCGCTGTGCTCTGCTTTCACTTTACGGCTGGCAGTCACAGTGCGGGAAGCAGAGACGGCAAGGGACCTGACGGACACCAGAATGTAAGTATGTGCTGTTTGTTTTTTTTTAGTTTAACGCTTGTAACCAGGGTAAACATCGGGTAACTAAGCGCGGTCCTGCGCTTAGTTACCCGATGTTTACCCTGGTTACAAGCGAACGCATCGCTGGATCGCATCGCTAGATCGCTAGATCGGTGTCACACACACCGATCTAGCGATGACAGCGGGAGATCCAGCGATGAAAGAAAGTTCCATACGATCTGCTACGACGTACGATTCTCAGCAGGATCCCTGATCGCTGCTGCGTGTCAGACACAGCGATATCGTAACGATATCGCTGGAACGTCACGAATCGTACCGTCGTAGCGATCGAAATGTTATAGTGTGACGGTACCCTTAGGCTTGGTTGGACTATAGCTCTTATCTCACAATCTCAATTGTAGGTCATCCAAAAGGTGTTTGATGACATTACAGTAAGTGCTCTGTTGGTCCAGTCAAAGTGTTCTAAGTCTTCTATACCAAACTCACCAAACCATACCTTGTGGACCTTGCTTTATTTGCTAGGTTATAGCCATGCTGCAGCAAAAAAGGGTTTCCCGTAAGCTGTTCCCTCAAAGTGGGAATCCTACAATTGTTCAAAATATCTTGGCATGCTGAAGTATTAAGATTTTCCTTCATCTAGGCCAACTCTTAAGACCCCATAGTATTATCCCTACTTAACCACACTTTAAATCTGGCAGAATGCATTCAGGACGGTAATGTTGTCCTTGCATTTCCAAAACTGAGACTCATCCATCAGCCTGCCAAATAGAGAAATACGATTCATAACTTCACAGAATACCTTTCCACTGCTCCAGAGTCAAATGGGGATGTGCTATACCCCACTCCATCAAACTCTTGGCATTATGCTCGGGTTATGTAAGGCTTGCATGCAGCTGCTCAGCCATGGAACCCCATGCCATGAAAGGACTTTTATGCACTATGCTCCTCAACACTCAGCGATCTTGTTTTGTGGCTGAATATCTGTATATTTTGTGACTGAATATCTTCTCAATAACACCAGCCACAGCTATTCATGGAATATTGAGGAGGTAAGAAATTTCACAAACTTGTTGCAGCAATAGCATCTTATTACTGTGCGATGCCCAAATTCAGTGAGCCCTTTAGAACATCCCATTCTTTCACAAATATTTGGGTCACGGTGGTATCTCGGATGCATTCCTACCGCTGTGCTATTCACTGCATCCACCGCTCTGCTTATCTTCATGTCTCCTATTCAAGACTTCTCATTGATAAAATCGCAGAATTCATTTTTTTAGGCTGAACATTCCTGTAAATGCCTCTGTCACCTTTGACTTAACCCCTTAGTGACAGAGCCAATTTGGTACTTAATGACCGAGCCAATTTTTGCAATTCTGACCACTGTCACTTTATGAGGTTATAACTCTGGAACGCTTCAGCGGATCCCGCTGATTCTGAGATTGTTTTTTCGTGACATATTGCACTTCATGTTAGTGGTAACATTTCTTCGATACTACTTGCGATTATTTATGAAAAAAACGGAAATATGGCGAAAATTTTTAAAATTTAGCAATTTTCAAACTTTGTATTTTTATGCCCTTAAATCAGAGAGATATGTCACGAAAAATAGTTAATAAATAACATTTCCCACATGTCTACTTTACATCAGCACAATTTTGGAAACAAAATTTTTTTTTGTTAGGGAGTTATAAGGGTTAAAAGTTGACCAGCAATTTCTCATTTTTACAACACCATTTTTTTTTAGGGACCACATCACATTTGAAGTCATTTTGAGGGGTCTATATGATAGAAAATAATGAAGTGTGACACCATTCTAAAAACTACACCCCTCAAGGTTCTCAAAACCACATTCAAGAAGTTTATTAACCCTTTACGTGCTTCACAGGAACTGAAACAATGTGGAAGGAAAAAATGAACATTTAACTTTTTTTTGCAAACATCTTAATTCAGAACCATTTTTTTTATTTTCACAAGTGTAAAAACAGAAATGTAACCATAAATTTTGTTATGCGATTTCTCCTGAATACTCCAATACCCCATATGTGGGGGTAAACCACTGTTAGGGCGCACCGCAGAACTTAGAAGTGAAGGAGCGCCGTTTTACTTTTTCAATGTTGAATTGGCTGGAATTGAGATTGGATGCCATGTCGCGTTTGGAGAGCCCCTGATGTGCCTAAACAGTGGAAACCCCCCACAAGTGACACCATTTTGGAAACTAGACCCCTTAAGGAACTTATCTAGATGTGTGGTGAGCACTTTGAACCCCCAAGTGCTTCACAGAAGCTTATAACGTAGAGCCGTGAAAATAAAAAAATCGCTTTTGTTTACACAAAAATGATATTTTTGCCCACAAATTCTTATTTTCACAAGGGTAACAGGAGAAATTAGACCACAAAAGTTGTTGTGCGATTTCTCCTGAATACGTCGATACCCCATATGTGAGGGTAAACCACTGTTTGGGCGCACCGCAGAGCTTGGAAGTGAAGGAGCGCCGTTTTACTTTTTCAATGTAGAATTGGCTGGAATTGAGATTGGACGCCATGTCGCGTTTGGAGAGCCCCTGATGTGCCTAAACAGTGGAAACCCCCCACAAGTGACACCATTTTGGAAACTAGACCCCTTAAGGAACTTATCTAGATGTGTGGCGAGCACTTTGAACCCCCATGTGCTTCACAGAAGTTTATAACGTAGAGCCGTGAAAAAAAAAAATCGCATTTTTTCTACAAAAATGATCTTTTTGCCCACAAATTTTTATTTTCACAAGGGTAACAGGAGAAATTAGACCACAAAAGTTGTTGTGCAATTTCTCCTGAGTACGCTGATACCCAATATGTGGGGGTAAACCACTGTTAGGGCGCACCGCAGAGCTTGGAAGAGAAGGAGTGCCGTTTTACTTTTTCAATGTAGAATTGGCTGGAATTGAGATCGGACGCCATGTCGCGTTTGGAGAGCCCCTGATGTGCCTAAACAGTAGAAATCCCCCACAAGTGACCCCATTTTGGAAACTAGACCCCCCATGGAACTTATCTAGATGTGTGGTGAGAACCTTGAATGCCCAAGTGCTTCACAGAAGTTTATAATGCAGAGCCGTGAAAATAAAAAATATTTTTTTTTCCACAAAAAAGATATTGTAGCCCCCAAGTTTTTATTTTTACAAGGGTAACAAGAGAAATTGGACCCCAAAAGTTGTTGTCCAATTTGTCTTGAGTATGCTGGTACCCCATATGTGGGGGTAAACCACTGTTTGGGCGCACGGCAGAGCTCGGAAGGAAGGAGCGCCGTTTTGGAATGCAGACTTTGATAGAATGGTCTGCGGGTATTATGTTGCATTTCCAGAGCCCCTGATGTACCTAACCAGTAGAAACCCTCCACAAGTGACCCCATTTTGGAAACTAGACCCCCAAGGAACTTATCTAGATGTGTGGTGAGAACTTTGAATGCCCAAGTGCTTCACAGAAGTTTAGAATGCAGAGTCGTGAAAATAAAAAATATTTTTTTTTTCACAAAAAAGATTTTGTAGCCCCCAAGTTTTTATTTTCACAAGGGTAACAGGAGAAATTGGACTGCAATAGTTGTTGTCCAATTTATCCCGAGTACGCTGATGTGCCATATGTGGGGGTAAACCACTGTTTGGGCGCATGGCAGAGCTCGGAAGGGAAGGAGCGCCTTTTTGGAATGCAGACTTTGATAGAATGGTCTGTGGGCATTATGTTGCGATTGCAGAGCCCCTGATATACCTAAACTGTAGTAACCCCCCACAAGTGACCCCATTTTGGAAACTAGACCCCCCAAGGAACTTATCTAGATGTGTGGTGAGAACTTTGAATGCCCAAGTGCTTCACAGAAGTTTAGAATGCAGAGTCGTGAAAATAAAAAATATATTTTTTTTCACAAAAAAGATTTTGTAGCCCCCAAGTTTTTATTTTCACAAGGGTAACAAGAGAAATTGGACCCCAGAAGTTGTTGTCCAATTTATCCCGAGTACGCTGATGCCCCATATGTGGGGGTAACCCACTGTTTGGGCGCACGGCAGAGCTCAGAAGGGAGGGAGCACCATTTGACTTTTTGAGCGCAAAATTGGCTGTCGTGTTTGGAGACCCCCTGATGTACCTAAACAGTGGAAACCCCCCAATTCTAGCTCCAACCCCTAACCCTAATCCCAACCTGATCCATAATCCTAATCACTAACCCTAACCATAATCACAACCCTTACCCCAAAACAACCCTAATGTCAACCCTAACCATAACCCTAATCAAAACCCTAAATCCAACACACCCCTAATCCTAATCTCAACCCTAACCTCAAACCTAACCCTAATCCCAATACACCCCTAATCACAACCCTAACCTTAACCCTAATCCCAAACCTAACCCTAATCCCAAGCGTAACCCTAATGCCAACCCTAACCCTAATACCAACCCTAATCCAAACCCTAAACCTAATCCCAGCTCTAACCCTAACTTTAGCCCCAACCCTAGCCCTAATTTTAGCCCCAACCCTAACCCTAGCCCTAAGGCTACTTTCACACTTGTGTTGTTTGGCATTCCGTCGCAATCCGTCGTTTTGGACAAGAAACGGATCCTGCAAATGTGCCCGCAAGATGCGTTTTTTGCCCATAGTATTGCCGACGGATCGTGACGGATGGCCACACGTCGCGTCCGTCGTGCACTGGATCAGTTGTGTTTTGGCGGAGCGTCGGCACAAAAAAACGTTCAATGAAACGTTTTTTTGTACGTCGCATCCGCCATTTCTGACCGCGCATGCGTGGCCGTAACTCCGCCCCCTCCTCCCCAGGACATAGATTGGGCAGCGGATGCGTTGAAAAACTACAGCTGCTGCCCACGTTGTGCACAATTTTCACAACGTGCGTCGGTATGTCGGGCCGACGCATTGCGACGGCCCCGTACCGACGTAAGTGTGAAAGAAGCCTAACCCTAAATTTAGCCCCAACCCTAACCCTAAATTTAGCCCCAACCCTAACCCTAAATTTAGCCCCAACCCTAGCCCTAACCCTACCCCTAACCCTAGCCCTACCCCTACCCCTAACCTAACCCTACCCCTAACCTAACCCTACCCCTAACCCTACCCCTAACCCTAACCTAACCCTACCCCTAACCTAACCCTACCCCTAACCCTAACCTAACCCTACCCCTAACCTAACCCTAGCCGTAACCCTACCCCTAACCTAACCCTAGCCCTAACCCTACCCCTACCCTAACCCTAACCCTACCCCTAACCCTACCCCTACCCCTAACCCTACCCCTAACCCTACCCCTAACCTAACCCTAACCCTTACCCTACCCCTACCCCTACCCCTAACCCTACCCCTAACCCTAACCCTACCCCTAACCCTACCCCTAACCCTAACCCTAATTTTAGCCCTAACCGCTGTTCTCCTGCCGGCCGGCAGATGGAGACAGATGGCGGGCGCACTGGGCATGCGTCCGCCATGTTCTGCTGCCGGCGGCCAGGAGGAGCAGCAAGAGGATCCAGGGACCTAGGTGAGTATGCTAGGGTCCCCGAATCCCCCTATTTCTCTGTCCTCTGATGTGCGATCACATCAGAGGACAGAGAATTACACTTTACTTTTTTTTTTTTTTTTTTTTTTTGCGGTCGCCGGTAAACAGTTAATTACCGGCGATCGCAAAACAGGGGTCGCTAAAACCGACCCCCGATCATGCTCTTTGGGGTCTCGGCTACCCCAGGCAGCCGAGACCCCAAAGATTCTCCCGGTGCCGGCCGGCGGGCGCACTGCGCATGCGCCCGCCATTTTGAAGATGGCGGCGCCCACCGGGAGACACGAGGAGCATCGGGGGAGCTAGGTGAGTATTGGGGGGCCACCTGGGACCCCTTTTCTCTGTCCTCCGATGTGCGATCACATCGGAGGACAGAGAAATTAAAAAGAGATCGCTTTTTTTTTTTTTTTTTTGCGATCGCCGGTAAACGGTTAATTACCGGCGATCGCAAATGCGGGGAGGGTTAAAAAACCCCCGAATCATGTTCTCTGGGGTCTCGGCTACCCTCGGCAGCCGAGACCCCGGAGAAAATCGGCCTGTGGGGGGCGCTATACACTTTTTCCACAGCGCCGTTAATTAACGGCGCTGTGGTTTAAGTACCCTTAGCGGCCGCCGTTAAAAGGCGTATCGGCGGTCGCTAAGGGGTTAATTTGTCATCTCTGTGCCAACTAGTTAGACCCATTTATTGCTCAAACCACGGTGCAGAAGAGCATCCTCAAATGCAACAAATTGCAATCCTAAATGCATGCAACCCTATGTGAAACCACAGATACACTAATAAAATATTTTATCTGCTGATATTCTGTTAAATGACAGACTGCTATAACGACAAAATCAGTTTAGCTACATCTGTATGCAAATAAGTGATTTCATATGTTATATTAACACAATCATATGTTTTTAGAAGAAGATTTCAAGCGCAGTTTACACTAAGTGTAGTAAGCTGTCTAAACAGCCAGGCATGAGAATATACAAATGATGATATCACTGGGACATGAGATCTGCCAGCTATGTGGTGGTTTCATCAATGCAACCAACCCTAGGAGGGAGATCAAGAAGCCTGAGAAATGTGCTGTGTCTTTGAAGTAGTTCAGCTGATCAGATGGTGTGTGGGCTTCATTCAAAGTTGTGTTAATTTTTAAACAAGAGGAATGTCTTCCAGATGAGAATTATGTGAATTATCAAATATAGTAGATGTGTTACAGCAGTAAACTTAAAAAATCCTGCAATATAAATAGAAACCACATTTCAAATGTATTAATAACTGTAAGTGCCATATCCCAAACTAATTCTCACAATGATAAGCTGATCACAGAAGGTACCGTTGCTAGAACTGCTAATGATTTGTTTTAATCTGAAGGGAGCCAATCAGCAAGTGTGTAATTCTTCAGCCACACCATCACAGAGACAAGGAAGCATTAGATTGGCTCTGATGTACTGACATCTGCAGTTGTGTTTACCAGATCTTAGAGATGATCGAATGGATACATGGAGACTCAACAGAGTCACATTTTCTGAAATTTACAGGTTCCCGCAAATTTCAATAGTTTGCAATTCAAGACGCGCGGATCTGTAAAAAAAAAGTGCAAATTTCTTACTATGTTTGTATATTAAACAACAATGTGGCATTCTAATTTAGTTTTTTTCATCAAAGGGGATTATACTGTTTAAAAGACCCCACAAAAGTAGAAACTTGAAAACATTATACACACAATTTATTTTCTGCATACCTGTTTGAAAATTCCAATTTGGCAACGGTACAATCGACTACTACCCAGATATGTTTTACTGAGGTTGTTAGCTTCAGTGATATGAACCTAGGAAAACACTCCAGCACACTAAGTGCTGAGAGGAGTTAATCGGCCATGTTTAGGGCTAGGTTGAGTTAACAGTGGTAGAGTGAATGGGAGGCTGTTCATCATATCTCCACCCCAAAGTGGAGTCCAGAGGATAAATACACAGCCATCTGGCTCATTCAGTGTTGGGTGTGTGTGGAGATGCATGCTTCACAGCTGTGTTTTTATGATAAGGAAAGCCGAACCTTATGTTGTTTGCTCCTGAGCGGGCGGATCTCCACAGCAACACTGACTCTGCCATATGTTATATTTTGTTTTCCCGTTAGGCGGAAAGGCAGTGTTTGTTTTGCTAACACTTCACTGGTTTATGCAGTAACTTTAATAAATCAGTGGAAGATTTAAGGAGACAGCATTCTTGTGTCTACTTCTAGATGCCGACGAGTGAGCCGATCTACCATAGGTCATGCTAGAAGTGGTTGCAAGTTCCCCAGGGAGCACATGTAATGGCTCTTGATAATTTGCATGTCTTGGGTGAAGGCGACAGTGAGCCAGGAAGCAGAGTCAGGCAGCATGAATGACCTAATTAAACACCTGGTGCAATCCCAACAGGAGATAAGTAAGCTGCTTATGCAACAGCTCCACTATTAGCAGCAACAGCACCAGCAATAGCAGCAGCAGATTGATTTACTCACAGAGACGGTTCATGGCAAGGCGACTACTCCAACTCCAAATCTAGGTGATGATTCATAAGTCCGGAAGGCGATAAGACAAGCCATGAAAAAGATGACCCCAGGTGATGATGTTGAGGCTTTCTTTACTGTGTTTGAAAGGGTAGCAGAGAAGGAGAAGCTGCCACTGGGGCAGTGGGTGGAAGTGCTGGCCCCCTACCTTACTGTTGAGCCCCAAAAAGCTCATTATGACCTGGCCTTACAGGATGCTTGCGAGTCTGCCAAATTAAAAGCTGAGATATCGGTACGCTCAAGAGTGACTATGTCTGTAGAGCTCAAAGGATCCACCACTGGGCGTATTTTGGTGCAAACCCCCTCTCTCTCAAATGTTCGACCTTCTACATCTGATACAGAAGTGGTTGCAGCCAGAGTATTCAACCCCAGCCCAGATGGTTGAGTGAGTTGTTATGGACAGATTCACTTCCTTCCTACCTGGGCTGGCCAGTGAAACCTCCAAAATGTGGATTGCCTGGTTGGAATAGTGGAAAGCTACCAGGTGGTTGAGAAGTCCTTAAAGAAACCAGAAGGTATTGTAACCCCATACTGGGATACAAAGAAGGATCTTGACTCTCAATAGATGGATAGTAGAGCCAAAATTGAGGAAGTCCAAGGTCTCATAGGGTCACAGAGGGGTTGCCAAAGGCCACTGCTAGTGACTTAATTTGTTGCAGATGTTACAGTCCACGGCACATAGCCATCCATTGTCCTATGTCCGCCAAACCAATGGACTGCAGCATTAAGAGATGCAGTTTGTCTTATGTCTATCCAGTCTGCAGTGTGAACTATCAGCACAGTGAGGGGCCAAAAGCATTTGACAATTAATGGAGTATTGGTGTCAGGATGCTTGGATTGGTGGAGTTTGGTGACCCTGGTAAGGGCCACACTACCCAACAAGTTGATCCCCAGAAAAATTGTGAGCATCTTCTGTATTTACGGGGACACCAATGACTACCCCATTGCTAAAGTTTCTATAAAAACTAACAGTGGCACTAAGTCCCATGAGGTCAGAATAGTTAATCTCTTCCCGACATTGGATGTATCCATACGTCATGGTCATCTGACACTTACTGATCTATGATGTATGGATACATCATGGCGATTTTGAGCACAGAGAGTTTGTGCACGCTTGATCGCCACTGGGTATCAGCTGATTCTGACAATTGACGTCAGGCACACAGTGCAGGAGTGGTGCCCGTACTACTCCCGACACTTTAAACCCCTAATATGTCAATGGCAGTATTTATCAGGCAAGCTGAGGGAGGGAGTCCCCTCTACTCTCTGATCGGCACCCCAGCGACATCATTTTGAGGGTTCGATCATTGCCATGGTGACCCTATGTCATCATGACGACATCCGGGTCACAAGAGCTAGCTAACTTGCTAGATCATGCTCAGAGCATGATCTATCAAGTTTGTCTGTTAGTGTAGCACCGACAGTTTGTAAAGCACAGCAAAGCTCCATTCAAAAACTGAAAGTTCCATAGTGCAACAAAGTAAAAAAGTTAGAAAAATAAAGAAAAAATTGTAACAATATTAGAAAAAAAATCACAAAATTATTAAAAAAAGAAAAAAATGTTGTACCCACAAATAAATATTTTTATGAAAAAAGAGGACACATATTTTGTATCACTGCATCCAGAACGGCCCAACCTATAAAACTTTCCACTAGTTAACCCATTTAGTGAACACAACAAAAAAAATTAATAAAAAAAACTGACAAAAACTATGCTTTTTCATCATACAGCAAAACAAAAAAGTGGAATATAATGCGATCAAAAAGAGGAATTTAAATAAAAATGGTGTAGCTGAAAACATAACCTACTCCTGCAAAAAAACAAGCCGCCATACATCTATATTAGCGGAAAAATTTAACATGTGTAGCTCTCGGAAAAAAGCAATGCAAAAATAATTATTTTTTCTATAAAATAGTTTTTATTGTGTGAAAGCGCCAAAACATTTAAAAATATAAATGTGGTATTGCTGAAATCATATTGACCCTAAAAATAAAGTTGCCTTATTAATTTTGCCACAAGCGCAACAACATAAAAAAAAATTGCTGAATTACTGATTTATATTTATTCTACTTCTCATCATGTCATGTGCCCAAAAATGGTACCATTAAAAATGTCAACTTGTCCCAAAAAAAAACAAGCCATCACATTACTGTGTTTGTAGAAATATCAGGGGTTCTTCAAATGCAGCATGACACCTGCAGACCTTTTCTTCAAAATCTGTGCTCCAAAATGTCCCTCCTTCCTTTCTGAGCCCTGCCGTACACCCAGACAGTAGTTTTTCACCAAATATGGGGTATCAGTGTACTCAGGAGAAATTGGACAACAAATTGTTGGGTCCACTTTCTCCTGTTATCTTCTGAAAATGAAAAATTTGGGACTAAAAGAAAATTTTTGTGGGAAAAATTTGATTTTATTTCCATGACTCTACGTTATAAATTTCTGTGAAGCACCTGGGGGTTCAATGTGCTCAGCACACATCTAGATACATACTTTGAGGGGTCTAGTTTACAAAATAGTGTCATTTTATAAGGGTTTTACTTTTTAGGCACATCAGGGGCTCTTCAAAAGGGACATGGGTCCGTTAATTATTCCAGCGAATTTTGCTTTCAAATGGCATTCCTTCCCTTCCAAGATGTGCTGTGCGCTAAAACAGTAGTTTTCCTGCACTTATTGGGTATCAGCATACTCAGAAGAAATTGAGTTGTGCAATTTCTCCTGTTACCCTTATGAAAATGCAAAATTTGGTGTTAAAATACATTTTTGTGTGAAAAATTAGATTTTTATTATTTTCACTGCTCAGTCTTCTAAACTTCTGAGGAGCACCTGGGGGTTAAAGTGCTTACCAAAACATTTAGATATGTTTCCTGAGGAATCTAGTTTCCAATATGGCATCACTTGTGAGGTGTTTGCACTGTTTAGGCATATCAGGGACGCTCAAAACGTAATATGGCATCTGCTAGTTATTACATAAAATTCTGCATTGAGATCAAGCCCTGCTATGCGCCCAAACATTAGTTTTTCTCCATATATTAGGAATAATGTTATAAATAGTGATGGCGGGCACTAAAATACTCAGATGCTCGTTGCTCGTGTTGAGCAAATTGTAATAATCAGGTATTCGGCCAGAACAATGAGCCGAATGTAAGTCTATGGGAGACCCGAGTATTTTTACCGCGATCCCCCCGGGGGTCCTTTTAAGGTCTAAAAACGTCTGAAAATTATGGAAACACTGCTCAAATGACTTCATGCATTTCTGACTCATAGTTCACAGCTTTAATTAATTTTTCCTGAGATTCATGCCACAAAATACACATTAAAACAAAACCAAAATGGGTTTTGCTTGGAAATATGTCAAGGTACATCCTGTTAGGGGTCGTGTTCCCGCCTCTGCACAGGGGGAATCTTGAGCCATCTCCTCTGCGGTCTCCCATTCCTCTCCAGCCACAGTAGAGCCTGCTCAGCGGAGACATCGGTCCCAGCGTCTGGCTCAGCCTGATACTGTGCGGATGGTTTCTGCTGCTTTCCCAAGCTCAGCTATTGTAGCCAGTACTGGTCAGTGGCGAGCAGATGTCTCTGGGACTAAGTCCTGCTTTTTCCCTTCTGAGCATGCCCAAGGTAAGACCTTTCATTGGAGATCAGGAGTCACATGCTCAGGTAATACTGCAGCTTCCATTGGTCCTCTAGGAAGGTCCTGAAGTTGCTCTGGTGTTGTAGCAGCTTCCATTGGTCCTCTAGGATTGTCCTGAAGCTGCTGCAGCTATAAAAAATTTGCATGGCCGCACGGCCATGCACTAGTATCACTTCATGTTATGAGCTTGCTAATTGTGGTCGCGCCTGTATGATTGTATTCAGGGACCCGGCTGAAATAAGCCCCTAGAATACCGGCACCTCTGGTGAGGAGTTTGTATGATTGTATTCAGGGACCCGGCTGAAATAAGCCCCTAGAATTCCGGCACCTCCGGTTAGGAGTTTTTGTGTGCTTCTCTGTGTGCGTGACCACTGACTGCCATCAGCTCAACAGTTAGCTGTGTTCCCCTGTAACACTAACAAGGCACAGCTTGTTCTTTTCGGTGTGACTCAGTGAAGTAACTGAGTTCACTTATACCGCCATATAGTGCCATCATTTTCTAGCAGCTGGTTGCTTCCTGCACGGTGGACCCCAGGCTACGAACGCATCAATTATAACATCCATAATAACTCGGTGCATTCCGCCAGTCCTCACACATCCTTTACAGGTTAATGACTTGCCTGTAAGGCTAAAAATTTACCACCAGACCGAAAAAACATCCCTGGCTGGCCATGTGCTGTGTGACACATAAGCAGACCCATCTTGTTTCATTTACGAAGAAGGGACTCTTAAAGTCACAGAGCCTATTTTTACAGGCGACATTATTCTTCTTAAAGGGCCATTATGAAATAGTGGTTCATCTCCTAAGCTGTTGCAGCCTATGCTGTGAGTGGATGGGCTGCTAAGAATTACGACGCACCACATTACCCCTGTCATAAGATGTCCAGGGGGGACTCCTGAAAAAGTGTTGCATTGAATTCAAGGCCTGCCCTGCTACCAATTCATATGCACCCCATTAAGCCTTTGAACCCACATACTGGATGGGCCCATGAAAATCCACTCATTTTTTAATGGTATGATAGTTCCCTCTTTGCAGAATTATTTACAAGAGAATTTGGCAATTGTGTTTGCCATGCTTTTAACACTAAGGTTCAGATACGGCTCTAAAAAAGGCTAATCCTTGCGATACAAAGCAATTTCATTGCAAACTACAAAATTCTAGGAATATTAAGATTAAATAGTGTGAGTGCGTGCACTTTTATATATGTTAACAATAAAATAAAAAGGTTAATAAGTACATATAAGGATTACATAAATATACTGATTACGTTTATATGAAGATTAACTACATACAGTCTACTTAGATCATCACCAAGAGGCTTTTAAACATCATCCGTCTGGAATATCAGAGAAGCAACACCAAGACAGAGAACCCCTTGGAGATTACTTACACTGCATGGGCATCCCCAATTATGCAGGTATCAGAACACTGTACATGTACAGGTACCCCAGTTTTGGCATTTGCCTTAGTCATGTTTCTCTGGTCTTATATAGTGATTTGCACTATGTAGTAACTCTAGTTTCATCCAGACCTTCAAGTGGCCACTTTTCAAGGTGGGATGAAACTGAGATATCATGGACTAATCAGACAAGGGGCCATAAACCCCTAGAAAATAAAAGCTACAAGGATTTAGATCAAACCACCACAGGCATAGTTTCAGAAAACCTTAATGTTTTACAATGACAAACAGCAAATATGTAGAGGCTTAGAACTGTTTGTGAAGTGAGTAAACAAACATTTATCAAGATTCTATCACTACAAGAAATGCAGCAATGTGATTGTCTGAATTCATTCGGTGTACAGTATTTCAATTTTGTATACAAGTCGCAATTTTTATATTCGCCATTTGTACATTTGAGGCAGCCAAAGTTATGGCTCTCAAGGAGAGAAACTAATATAGTGGACAAAGCTATATTTTTAATGAACTACTGAGCAAAGCTAACAGCATTGCTTTATCAAATTTATATGAAGTGTATTGTGTTCAATTTGAGCAACCAGGCAACACAAAAAGGAGCTTTTCAAGTGAGCTCTTTTAGGTACACAAATGTGAAGTGTTTGCCATCAAGGATGTAGTTTCACCAATGTAGGGTACCTTTTTAAACAATATACTATTGCCATCACAGCCCTCCTTGCCCAAACTTCACCAGCCTATAAGAGTACTGAGCACGTTCACCCTGCTGATCTAGTGGCAGTTAAACAAGAGACATTGCAGGAGTTAAGAATTAGGGCCAATTTAGTGGTGTGTGTCTCTGAGACTTGTAATGCAGTGCACTGACCGCACAGTATTCCATCCTGTCCTATCTATCAAGCTAGACTGGCCTCCTGTGCTCATCCTTGTTTCATTCTGTGTATGTCTTTTCCCTCTCCACTCACAGTCCTTATTTGTGGGGGGCTAATCTATCCTTTGGGGATTTTCTCTGAGGCAAGATAGTTTTCCTGCTTCTGTCTTTATGGGTAGTTAGCTCTTAGGCTGTGACGAGATGCATAGGGAGAGTTAGGAGCATTCCACGGCTGCTTCTAGTGTTGTGTTGAGCTTAGGGACTGCGGTCAGTACAGTTACCACTTCCTTCAGAGCTCGTTCCATGTTGCTCCTAAACCACCGCGTCATAACAGTACAAGTGGCCAAAAATGAATTAAATGCAGCTCAAAAGAAGGAAAAGAAAGTTCTGAACCATTTTTTTTTCTGTGCTCTAGTTTGTCTCTTTTTTTTTCCTCTTGATATCTGGGTGGTTCAGGATATATGCTCTGGCATGGATGTCAGGGTCTGTTTTCTCGTGTGGATCAACTTGCTGCAAGAGTACAGAATATCCAAGATTATGTTGTTCAGACTCCGGCTTTAGAGCCTAGAATTCCTACTCCTGATTTGTTTTTTGGGGACAGATCCAAGTTTTTGAACTTTAAAAATAACTGCAAATTGTTCTTTGCTTTGAAACCCCGTTCTTCTGGTGATCCCATTCAGCAAGTAAAAATCATCATATCCTTGCTGCGTGGTGACCCTCAAGACTGGGCTTTTTCTCTTGAAACAGGGGATCCGGCATTATTGAATGTAGACGCATTTTTTCAAGCGCTTGGATTATTGTATGACTAATTCTGTGGATCATGCAGAAAAAACCCTGTTGGCCTTGTGTTAAGGTCAGGAAGCGGCAGAATTATACTGCCAGAAATTTAGAAAATGGTCTGTGCTCACTAAATGGAATGAGGAGGCTCTGGCTGCTATTTTCAGAAAAGGTCTTTCTGAAGCCCTTAAAGATGTTATAGTGGGCTTTCCTACGCCTGCCGGTTTGAGCGAATCTATGTCTCTAGCCATTCAGATTGATCAGCGTCTGCGCGAGCGCAAAGTTGTGCACCATATGGCAGTGTCCTCTGAGCAAAGTCCTGAACCTATGAATGTGATAGGATTTTGACTAGAACAGAACGGCAGGAATTCAGACGTCAGAATAGGCTGTGTTTTTACTGTGGTGATTCGGCTCATGTTATCTCTGATTGCCCTAAGCGTACTAAGAGAGTCGCTAGGTGTGTTACCATTAGTACTATACAGCCTAAATTTCTCTTATCTGTGACCCTGATTTGCTCATTGTTGTCCTTTTCTGTCATGGCATTTGTGGATTCAGGCGCTGCCCTGAACTTAATGGACTTAGAATTTGCCAGGCGCTGTGGTTTTTCCTTGCAGCCTTTGCAGAGCCCTATTCCTTTGAGGGGTATTGATGCTACACCCTTGGCCAAGGATAAACCTCAGTACTGGACGCAGATGACTATGTACATGGCTGCAGCACATCAGGAAGATTGCCGTTTTCTGGTGTTGCATAACCTGCATGATGTTGTTGTACTGGGTTTTCCATGGTTACAGGAACATAATCCGGTGCTGGATTGGAAAACTATGTCTGTGACTAGTTAGGGTTGTCAAGGGGTACATAGTGACGTTCCTTTGATGTCAATTTCCTCTTCCCCCTCTTCTGAGGTCCCTGAGTTTTTGTCGGATTTCCAGGATGTATTTGATGAGCCCAAGTCGAGTTCCCTTCCACCGCATCGGGACTGTGATTGTGCTATTAACTTGATTCCTGGTTGCAAGTTCCCTAAGGGCCGACTTTTCAATCTGTCTGTACCAGAGCATGCCGCCATGCGGAGTTATGTTAACCCCTTCATGACCCAGCCTATTTTGACCTTAAAGACCTTGCTGTTTTTTGCAATTCTGACCAGTGTCCCTTTATGAGGTAATAACTCAGGAACGCTTCAACGGATCCTAGCGGTTCTGAGATTGTTTTTTCGTGACATATTGGGCTTCATGTTAGTGGTAAATTTAGGTCAATAAATTCTGCGTTTATTTGTGATAAAAACGGAAATTTGGCGAAAATTTTGAAAATTTTGCAATTTTCACATTTTGAATTTTTATTCTGTTAAACCAGAGAGATATGTGACACAAAATAGTTAATAAATAACATTTCCCACATGTTTACTTTACATCAGCACAATTTTGGAAACAAAATTTTTTTTGTTAGGAAGTTATAAGGGTTAAAATTTGACCAGCGATTTGTCATTTTTACAACGAAATTTACAAAACCATTTTTTTTAGGGACCACCTCACATTTGAAGTCAGTTTGAGGGGTCTATATGGCTGAAAATACCCAAAAGTGACACCATTCTAAAAACTGCACCCCTCAAGGTACTCAAAACCACATTCAAGAAGTTTATTAACCCTTCAGGTGCTTCACAGCAGCAGAAGCAACATGGAAGGAAAAAATGAACATTTAACTTTTTAGTCACAAAAATTATATTTTAGCAACAATTTTTTTATTTTCCCAATGGTAAAAGGAGAAACTGAACCACGAAAGTTGTTGACCAATTTGTCCTGAGTAAGCTGATACCTCATATGTGGGGGTAAAACACTGTTTGGGCGCACGGCAGGGCTTGGAAGGGAAGGAGCGCCATTTGACTTTTTGAATCAAAAATTGGCTGCACTCTTTAGCGGGCACCATGTCACGTTTGGAGAGCCCCCGTGTGCCTAAAAATTGGAGCTCCCCCACAAGTGACCCCATTTTGGAAACTAGACGCCCCAAGGAACTTATCTAGATGCATAGTGAGCACTTTGAACCCCCAGGTGCTTCACAAATTGATCCGTAAAAATGAAAAAGTACTTTTTTTTCACAAAAAAATTCTTTTAGCCTCAATTTTTTCATTTTCACATGGGCAACAGGATAAAATGGATCCTAAAATGTGTTGGGCAATTTCTCCTGAGTACGCCGATACCTCATATGTGGGGGTAAACCACTGTTTGGGCACATGGTAAGGCTCGGAAGGGAAGGAGCGCCATTTGACTTTTTGAATGGAAAATTATTTCCATCGTTAGCGGACACCATGTCGCGTTTGGAGAGCTCCTGTGTGCCTAAACATTGGCGCTCCCCCACAAGTGACCCCATTTTGGAAACTAGACCCCCCAAGGAACTTATTTAGATGCCTAGTGAGCACTTTAAACCCTCAGGTGCTTCACAAATTGATCTGTAAAAATGAAAAAGTACTTTTTTTTCACAAAAAAATTCTTTTCGCCTCAATTTTTCATTTTCACATGGGCAGTAGGATAAAATGGATCATAAAATTTGTTGGGCAACTTCTCCCGAGTATGCCGATACCTCATATGTGGGGGTAAACCACTGTTTGGGCACACGGCAGGGCTCGGAAGGGAAGGCGCGCCATTTGACTTTTTGAATGGAAAATTAGCTCCAATTGTTAGCGGACACCATGTCGCGTTTGGAGAGCCCCTGTGTGCCTATGCATTAGAGCTCCCCCACAAGTGACCCCATTTTGGAAACTAGACCCCCCAAGGAACTTATCTAGATGCATATTGAGCACTTTAAACCCCCAGGTGCTTCACAGAAGTTTATAACGCAGAGCCATGAAAATAAAAAATAATTTTTCTTTCCTCAAAAATGATTTTTTAGCCTGGAATTTCCTATTTTGCCAAGGATAATAGGAGAAATTGGACCCCAAATATTGTTGTCCAGTTTGTCCTGAGTACGCTGATACCCCATATGTGGGGGTACACCACTGTTTGGGCGCACGGCAGGGCTCGGAAGGGATGGCATGCCATTTGGCTTTTTAAATGGAAAATTAGCTCCAATCATTAGCGGACACCATGTCACGTTTGGAGAGCCCCTGTGTGCTTAAACATTGGAGATCCCCCAGAAATGACCCCATTTTGGAAACTAGACCCCCAAAGGAACTAATCTAGATGTGTGGTGAGGACTTTGAACCCCCAAGTGCTTCACAGAAGTTTATAACGCAGAGCCATGAAAATAAAAAAAAAAATTATTTTCTCAAAAATGATCTTTTAGCCTGCAATTTTTTATTTTACAAAGGGTAACAGGAGAAATTGGACCCCAAAAGTTGTTGTCCAGTTTCTCCTGAGTACGCTGATACCCCATGTGTGGGGGTAAACTACTGTTTGGGCACACGTCGGGGCTCAGAAGGGAAGTAGTGACGTTTTGAAATGCAGACTTTGATGGAATGGTCTGCGGGCATCACATTGCGTTTGCAGAGCCCCTGGTGTGCCTAAACAGTAGAAACCCCCCACAAGTGACCCCATTTTAGAAACTAGACCCCCAAGGAACTTATCTAGATATGTGGTGAGCACTTTGAACCTCCAAGTGCTTCACAGACGTTTACAACGCAGAGCCGTGAAAATAAAAAATCATTTTTCTTTCCTCAAAAATGATGTTTTAGCAAGCATTTCTTTATTTTCACAAGGGTAACAGGAGAAATTGGACCCCAGTAATTGTTGCGCAGTTTGTCCTGAGTATGCTGGTACCCGATATGTGGGGGTAAACCACTGTTTGGGTGCACGTCGGGGCTCGGAAGTGAGGGAGCACCATTTGACTTTTTGAATACGAGATTGGCTGGAATCAATGGTGGCGCCATGTTGCGTTTGGAGACCTTCTGATGTGCCTAAACAGTGGAAACCCCTCAATTCTAACTCCAACACACCCCTAACCCTTATCCCAACTGTAGCCGTAACCCTAATCACAACCCTAACCCCAACACACCCGTAACCCCAACACACCCCTAACCCTAACCACAACCCTAATTCCAACCCAACCCTAGCCCTAAGGCTATGTGCCAACGTTGCGGATTCGTATGAGATTTTTCAGCACCATTTTTGAAAAATCCGCGGGTAAAAGGCACTGCGTTTTACCTGCGGATTTACTGCGGATTTCCAGTGTTTTTTGTCCGGATTTCACCTGCGGATTCCTATTGAGGAACAGGTGTCAAACGCTGCGGAATCCGCACAAAGAATTGACATGCTGCGGAAAATACAACGCAGCGTTCCCGCGCGGTATTTTCCGCACCATAGGCACAGCGGATTTGGCTTTCCATATGTTTACATGGTACTGTAAACCTGATGGAACACTGCTGCGGATCCGCAGCCAAATCCGCACCGTGTGCACATAGCCTAATTCTAAAGGTATGTGCACACGCTGCGGAAAACGCTGCGGATCCGCAGCAGTTTCCCATGAGTTTACAGTTCAATGCAAACCTATGGAAAACAAAAATCGCTGTACACATGCTGCAGAAAAACTGCACGGAAACGCAGCGGTTTACATTCCGCAGCATGTCACTTCTTTCTGCGGATTCCGCAGCGGTTTTACAACTGCTCAAATAGAAAATCACTGTTGTAAAACCGCATTGAAATGCGCAGAAAAAACATGGTAAATCCGCCATAAATCCGCAGTGGTTTAGCACTGCGGATTTATCAAATCCGCAGCGGAAAAATCCGCAGAGGACCAGAATATGTGTGCACATTCCTAACCCTACCCCTAACCCTAACCCTACCCCTACCCCTAACCCTAACCCTACCCCTAACCCTACCCCTACCCCTAACCCTACCCCTAACCCTAACCCTACCCCTAACCCTACCCCTAACCCTACCCCTAACCCTAACCCTACCCCTAACCCTACCCCTAACCCTAACCCTAACCCTAGTTCTTACCCCAACCTTAGTGGAAAAAAAAATTATTTTTTTTATTGTCCCTACCTATGGGGGTGACAAAGGGGGGGGGGTCATTTACTTTTTTTTTAATTTTGATCACTGAGATATAACCTATCTCAGTGATCAAAATTCACTCTGGAACGAATCTGCCAGCCGGCAGATTCTGCGGGCGCACTGCACATGCGCCCGCCATTTTGGAAGATGGCGGCGCCCAGGAAAGAAGACGGACGGTCCCCGGGAGGCCAGGTAAGTATAAGGGGGGGAGATCAGGGCACAGGGGGGGCGTCGGAGCACGGGGGGGTGGATCGGAACACGTGGGGGTGGATTGGAGCACGGAGTGGGGGATCGCTGTGTGGGCGGGTGGATCGGAGCACGGGGGGGATCGCTGTGCGGGGGGTGGGATCGGAGTGTGGGGGGGTTTGTTTGGAGCACGGGGGGTGTGATTGGAGCATGGGGGGAGCGGGCAGGAGGACGGGGGAGCGGAGCACAGGACCGAGGGGAGCGGACCACAGATCGGGGGGCTGGGGGGGCGATCGGAGGGGTGGGGTGGGTGCACATTAGTGTGTCCAGCCATGGCCGATGATATTGCAGCATCGGCCATGGCTGGATTGTAATATTTCACCATTTTTTTAGGTGAAATATTACAAATCGCTCTGATTGGCAGTTTCACTTTCAACAGCCAATCAGAGCGATCGTAGCCACGAGGGGGTGAAGCCACCCCCCCTGGGCTAAACTACCACTCCCCCTGTCCCTGCAGATCGGGTGAAATGGGAGTTAACCCTTTCACCCGGCCTGCAGGGACGCGATCTTTCCATGACGCATATGCTGCGTCATGGGTCGGAATGGCACCGACTTTCATGACGCAGCGTATGCGTCAAAGGTCGGGAAGGGGTTAAGGAGTCTTTGGAGAAGGGGCATATTCGGCCCTCTTCGTCACCATTGGGAGCGGGTTTCTTTTTTGTTGCTAAGAAGGATGGCTCCTTGAGACCCTGTATTGATTATCGTCTTCTTAATAAGATCACGGTCAAATTCCAATACCCCTTGCCTTTGCTTACTGATTTGTTTGCTCAGATTAAGGGGGCTAGTTGGTTTACTAAGATTGACCTCCGAGGGGCATATAATCTTGTTTGTATTAAACAGGGTGACGAATGGAAAACTGCATTTAATACGCCCGAAGGCTATTTTGAATACCTTGTGATGCCATTTGGGCTCTCTAATGCTCCATCTGTGTTCCAGTCTTTCATGCATGATATTTTCCGCAATTATCTTGATAAATTCATGGTCGTATATTTGGATGATATTTTGATTTTTTCCGATGATTGGGAGTCTCATGTGAAGCAGGTCAGGATGGTGTTCTAGATCCTTCGTGATAATGCTTTGTTTGTAAAGGGGTCTAAGTGCCTATTCGGAGTTCAGAAGGTCTCTTTTTTGGGTTTTATTTTTTCTCCCTCGTCTATAGAAATGGATCCTGTTAAGGTCCAAGCTATTCATGACTGGATTCAACCCACATCTGTGAAGGCCCTCAAAAATTTTTGGGCTTTGCTAATTTTTATCACCATTTCATTGCCAACTTTTCCAGTGTGGTTAAGCCCCTACTGATTTGACGAAGAAAGGCGCGGATGTGACGAATTGGTCCTCTGAGGCTGTTGAGGCCTTTCAGGAGCTTAAACGCCGATTTACTTCTGCCCCTGTGTTGCTTCAGCCGGATGTTTCTCTTCCTTTTCAGGTTGAGGTCGACGCTTCTGAGATTGGGGCAGGGGCCGTTTTGTGTTGTGAATTCTGTGGCTGAGTTCACTTCTGTGGTCACAAGTGGTATTGCAGTCTCTGGGCTTCCTCCCTCAGGTGTTTTGGTGAGCTCGTTGGCTGCCTTGCTATTTAGCTCCACCTGAGTCTGTCTTCCTTGCTCCTTGTCAATGTTCCAGTGTTGGATCTGAGCTACTGCATCTTTCCTTGGGCCTGCTGCTCTGCTAGATAAGTGCTTCTAGTTTGTTTTCTGTTTTTTCTGTCCAGCTTGCTATTAACTTTTGCTGGAAGCTCAGAGAAGCAAAGGGGTGCACCGCCGTTCTGTTAGTTCGGCACGGTGGGTCTTTTTGCCCCTTTGCGTGGTTTTCGTTTTAGGGTTTTTTGTAGACTGCATAGTTCTCTTTGCTATCCTCGCTCTGTCTAGAATATCGGGCCTCACTTTGCTGAATCTATTTCATTCCTACGTTTGTCTTTTCATCTTGCTAACAGTCATTATATGTGGGGGGCTGCCTATTCCTTTGGGGTATTTCTCTGAGGTAAGTCAGGCTTGTATTTCTATCTTCAGGCTAGTCAGCTCCTCAGGCAGTGCCGAGTTGCATAGGTAGTTGTTAGGCGCAATCCACTGCTGCTTATAGTTGTGTGAGGATAGATCAGGTACTGCAGTCTACAGAGATTCCACGTCTCAGAGCTCGTCCTATTGTTTTTGGTTAATGCCAGATCTCTGTATGTGCGCTGACTACTGCACGCTGTGTTGCCTGATTGCCAGCCATAACAGTACAAGGAGCCCCACCAATGATTCCCAATAGAGGGAAAAAAGAAATCCTGACATCATTTTTTTTTCTTAGCTCTGTCTTCAGTCTTTTTTTTCCCCTAGACATTAGAGTGTTTCAGGACACAGCTGTGGACATGGATATTCAGGCTCTGTGCTCCTCAATGGATAATCTCGTTGTAAATGTACAAAAGATTCAAGATACTATTGATCAGAAATCGATGCTAGAACCAAGAATTCCGATTCCTGATTTGTTTTTTGGTGACAGAACTAAGTTCCTGAGCTTCAGAAATAATTGTAAGCTTTTTTTGGCCTTGAAACCTCATTCTTCTGGTAATCCTATTCAACAGGTTTTGATTATTATTTCTTTTTTGCGCGGCGACCCACAGGACTGGGCGTTTTCTCTTGCACCAGGAGATTCTGCATTGAGTAATGTTGATGCATTTTTCCTGGCGCTCGGATTGCTTTACGATGAGCCTAATTCAGTGGATCAGGCTGAGAAAAATCTGCTGGCTTTATGCCAGGGTCAGGATGATGTAGAAGTATATTGTCAGAAATTTAGGAAATGGTCAGTACTCACTCTGTGGAATGAATCTGCACTAGCGGCTTTGTTCAGAAAGGGTCTCTCTGAAGCTCTTAAGGATGTAATGGTGGGATTTCCTATGCCTGCTGGTTTGAATGAGTCTATGTCCTTGGCCATTCAGATCGGTCGTCGCTTGCGCGAGCGTAAATCTGTGCACCATCTGGCGGTACTGCCTGAGAGTAAACCTGAGCCTATGCAGTGCGACAGGACTATGACTAAAGTAGAACGGCAAGAACACAGACGTCTGAACAGACTGTGTTTCTATTGTGGTGATTCTACTCATGCTATTTCTAATTGTCCTAAACGCACTAGGCGGTTCGATAGCTCTGCCGTTATTGGTACTGTACAGTCCAAATTCCTTTTGTCCATTACCTTAATGTGCTCTTTGTCATCGTATTCTGTCATGGCGTTTGTGGATTCAGGCGCTGCCCTGAATCTGATGGATTTGGATTATGCTAAACGTTGTGGATTTTTCTTGGAGCCTTTGCGGTGTCCTATTCCGTTGAGAGGAATTGATGCTACACCTTTGGCCAAGAATAAGCCTCAGTACTGGGCCCAGCTGACCATGTGCATGGCTCCTGCACATCAGGAAGTTATTCGTTTTCTGGTACTGCATAATTTGCATGATGTGGTCGTGTTGGGGTTGCCATGGCTACAAACCCATAATCCAGTATTGGATTGGAACTCTATGTCGGTAACCAGCTGGGGTTGTCAGGGAGTACATGGTGATGTTCCATTTTTGTCTATTTCGTCATCCATTCCTTCTGACATCCCAGAGTTCTTGTCGGACTTTCAGGATGTATTTGAAGAGTCCAAGTCTGATGCCCTACCTCCGCATAGGAATTGTGATTGTGCTATCGATTTGATTCCTGGTAGTAAATTCCCTAAGGGTCGTTTATTTAATTTGTCCGTACCTGAACACACCGCTATGCGCAGTTATGTGAAGGAGTCCCTGGAGAAGGGACATATTCGCCCATCGTCGTCACCATTGGGAGCAGGGTTCTTTTTTGTAGCCAAGAAGGATGGTTCGCTAAGACCGTGTATTGATTACCGCCTTCTTAATAAGATCACTGTTAAGTTTCAGTATCCCTTGCCATTGATTTCTGACTTGTTTGCTCGGATTAAGGGGGCTAGTTGGTTTACTAAGATTGATCTTCGTGGTGCGTATAATCTGGTGAGAATCAGGCAGGGAGATGAATGGAAAACGGCATTTAATACGCCCGAGGGTCATTTTGAGTATCTGGTGATGCCGTTCGGACTTGCCAATGCTCCATCTGTTTTTCAGTCTTTTATGCATGACATTTTCCGTGAGTATCTGGATAAATTCTTGATTGTTTACTTGGATGACATTTTGATCTTCTCAGATGATTGGGAGTCTCATGTGAAGCAAGTCAGAATGGTTTTCCAGGTACTGCGTGCTAATTCTTTGTTCGTGAAGGGATCAAAGTGTCTCTTCGGTGTGCAGAAAGTTTCATTTTTGGGGTTCATCTTTTCCCCTTCTACTATCGAGATGGATCCGGTTAAGGTTCAGGCCATCCAGGATTGGACTCAGCCGACATCTCTAAAAAGTCTGCAGAAATTCCTGGGCTTTGCTAATTTTTATCGTCGCTTCATCTGTAATTTTTCTAGCATTGCCAGACCATTGACCGATTTGACCAAGAAGGGTGCTGATTTGGTTAATTGGTCTTCTGCTGCCGTGGAAGCTTTTCAGGAGTTGAAGCGTCGTTTTTGCTGTGCCCCTGTGTTGTGTCAACCTGATGTTTCTCTTCCGTTCCAGGTCGAGGTTGATGCTTCTGAGATTGGTGCAGGGGCGGTTTTGTCACAGAGAGGTTCTGGTTGCTCAGTGTTCAAACCATGTGCTTTCTTTTCCAGGAAATTTTCTGCTGCTGAGCGTAATTATGATGTGGGCAACCGAGAGTTGCTGGCCATGAAGTGGGCATTCGAGGAGTGGCGTCATTGGCTTGAGGGTGCTAAGCATCGCGTGGTGGTATTGACTGATCATAAGAACTTGACTTATCTCGAGTCTGCCAAGCGCTTGAATCCTAGACAGGCCCGTTGGTCGTTATTTTTTGCTCGTTTTGATTTTGTGATTTCATACCTTCCGGGCTCTAAAAATGTGAAGGCGGATGCTCTGTCTAGGAGTTTTGTGCCCGACTCTCCGGGGTTATCTGAGCCGGCGAGTATCCTCAAGGAAGGAGTCATTGTGTCTGCCATCTCCCCTGATTTGCGGAGAGTGTTGCAGAAATTTCAGGCTAATAAACCTGATCGTTGTCCGGCCGAGAAACTGTTCGTCCCTGATAGGTGGACTAGTAAAGTTATC
This sequence comes from Ranitomeya imitator, assembly GCF_032444005.1. NCBI lineage: Eukaryota > Metazoa > Chordata > Amphibia > Anura > Dendrobatidae > Ranitomeya > Ranitomeya imitator. Next base: position 333,999,441 of record NC_091287.1, on the reverse strand, counting down.
TCTGAACTTCATTGTTCGGTGCTGGCCGGTCATCCAGGAATCTTTGGTACCAGGGAGTTGGTTGCTAGATCCTTCTGGTGGCCATCTCTGTCACGGGATGTGCGTGCTTTTGTGCAGTCCTGTGGAATTTGTGCTAGGGCTAAGCCCTGCTGTTCACGTGCCAGTGGGTTGCTTTTGCCCTTGCCGGTCCCGAAGAGGCCTTGGACACATATTTCGATGGATTTCATTTCTGACCTTCCCGTTTCTCAAAAAATGTCGGTCATTTGGGTGGTCTGTGATCGCTTTTCTAAAATGGTCCATCTGGTGCCCTTGGTTAAATTGCCTTCCTCCTCTGATTTGGTGCCTTTGTTCTTCCAGCATGTGGTTCGTTTACATGGCATTCCTGAGAATATTGTTTCTGACAGAGGTTCCCAGTTTGTCTCGAGGTTCTGGCGAGCCTTTTGTGGTAGGATGGGCATTGACCTATCTTTCTCCTCGGCCTTCCATCCTCAGACTAATGGCCAGACCGAACGAACCAATCAGACCTTGGAAACATATCTGAGATGTTTTGTTTCCGCTGACCAGGATGATTGGGTGTCATTTTTGCCGTTGGCTGAGTTCGCCCTTAATAATCGGGCCAGCTCGGCTACCTTGGTCTCTCCATTTTTCTGCAATTCTGGGTTTCATCCTCGTTTCTCTTCAGGACAGGTTGAGTCTTCGGACTGTCCTGGTGTGGATTCTGTGGTGGACAGGTTGCAGCAGATCTGGACTCAGGTAGTGGACAATTTGACCTTGTCCCAGGAGAAGGCTCAGCTTTTCGCTAATCGCAGACGCCGTGTGGGACCCCGACTTCGTGTTGGGGATTTGGTTTGGTTATCTTCTCGTCATATTCCTATGAAGGTTTCCTCTCCTAAATTTAAACCTCGTTTTATTGGTCCGTATAGGATTTCTGAGATTCTCAATCCGGTGTCTTTTCGTCTGACCCTCCCAGACTCCTTTTCCATACATAATGTATTCCATAGGTCGTTGTTGAGGAGATACGTGGCACCTATGGTTCCATCTGTGGAGCCTCCTGCCCCTGTTTTGGTGGAGGGGGAATTGGAGTATATTGTGGAGAAGATTTTGGATTCTCGTGTCTCTAGACGGAAACTCCAGTATCTGGTCAAATGGAAGGGTTATGCTCAGGAAGATAATTCCTGGGTTTTTGCCTCTGACGTCCATGCCCCAGATCTTGTTCGTGCCTTTCATGTGGCTCATCCTGGTCAGCCTGGGGGTTCTGGTGAGGGTTCGGTGACCCCTCCTCAAGGGGGGGGTACTGTTGTGAATTCTGTGGCTGAGTTCACTTCTGTGGTCACAAGTGGTATTGCAGTCTCTGGGCTTCCTCCCTCAGGTGTTTTGGTGAGCTCGTTGGCTGCCTTGCTATTTAGCTCCACCTGAGTCTGTCTTCCTTGCTCCTTGTCAATGTTCCAGTGTTGGATCTGAGCTACTGCATCTTTCCTTGGGCCTGCTGCTCTGCTAGATAAGTGCTTCTAGTTTGTTTTCTGTTTTTTCTGTCCAGCTTGCTATTAACTTTTGCTGGAAGCTCTGAGAAGCAAAGGGGTGCACCGCCGTGCTGTTAGTTCGGCACGGTGGGTCTTTTTGCCCCTTTGCGTGGTTTTCGTTTTAGGGTTTTTTGTAGACTGCATAGTTCTCTTTGCTATCCTCGCTCTGTCTAGAATATCGGGCCTCACTTTGCTGAATCTATTTCATTCCTACGTTTGTCTTTTCATCTTGCTAACAGTCATTATATGTGGGGGGCTGCCTATTCCTTTGGGGTATTTCTCTGAGGTAAGTCAGGCTTGTATTTCTATCTTCAGGCTAGTCAGCTCCTCAGGCAGTGCCGAGTTGCATAGGTAGTTGTTAGGCGCAATCCACTGCTGCTTATAGTTGTGTGAGGATAGATCAGGTACTGCAGTCTACAGAGATTCCACGTCTCAGAGCTCGTCCTATTGTTTTTGGTTAATGCCAGATCTCTGTATGTGCGCTGACTACTGCACGCTGTGTTGCCTGATTGCCAGCCATAACAGTTTTGTCTCAGTGGGAGTCTGATGGTTCTTTGATGAAACCGTGTGCTTTTTTTCCAGATAGTTTTCGCCTGCGGAACGCAATTATGATGTCGGCAATCGGGAGTTGTTGGCTATGAAGTGGGCGTTTGAGGAGTGGCGACATTGGCTTGAGGGAGCTAAGCACCGCGTTGTGGTCCTGACCGATCATAAGAATCTGATTTACCTCGAGTCGGCCAAGCGGCTTAATCCTAGACAGGCTCGATGGTCCCTGTTTTTCTCCCATTTTGATTTTGTGGTCTCGTATCTTCCGGAATCTAAGAATGTTAAGGCTGATGCCCTCTTTAGGAGTTTTTCGCCTGATTCTCCTGGAGTCCTTGAGCCGGTTGGCATTCTTAAGGAAGGGGTGATTCTTTCTGCCATCTCTCCTGATTTGCGGCGGGTGCTTCAGGAGTTTCAGGCTGATAGGCCTGACCGCTGTCCTGTGGGGAAGCTGTTTGTTCCTGATAGATGGACAAGTAAGGTTATTTCTGAGGTTCATTGTTCAGTGTTGGCTGGTCATCCTGGGATTTTTGTTACCAGAGATTTGGTTGCTAGGTCATTTTGGTGGCCATCCTTGTCGCGCGATGTCCGTGCTTTTGTGCAGTCCTGTGGGACTTGCGCCCGAGCCAAGCCTTGCTGTTCCCGCCCTAGTGGGTTGCTTTTGCCTTTGCCGGTCCCTGAGAGGCCCTGGACGCATATTTCCATGGATTTTATTTTGGATCTTCCTGTTTCCCAGAAGATGTCGGTTATCTGGGTTGTTTGTGACCGGTTCTCTAAAATGGTCCATCTGGTACCTTTGCCTAAGTTGCCTTCCTCCTCAGATCTGGTTCCATTGTTTTTTCAGCATGTGGTTCGTTTGCATGGCATTCCGGAGAATATTGTGTCTGACAGAGGTTCCCAGTTTGTCTCTAGATTTTGGCGGTCCTTTTGTGCTAGGATGGGCATTGATTTGTCTTTTTCTTCGGTGTTTCATCCTCAGACCAATGGCCAAACTGAGCGAACTAATCAGACCTTGGAGACCTATTTGAGATACTTTGTGTCTGCTGATCAGGATGATTGGGTGTCTTTCTTGCCTTTGACCGAGTTTGCCCTTAATAATCGGGCTAGTTCGGCTACTTTGGTTTCTCCTTTCTTTTGTAATTTTGGTTTTCATCTTCGCTTTTTTTCTGGGCAGGTTGAGCCTTCTGATTGTCCTGGTGTTGATTCTGTGGTGGACAGGCTGCAGCAGATTTGGACTCATGTGGTGGACAATTAGACGTTGTCTCAGGAAAGGGCTCAACGTTTTGCTAACCGCCGTCGGCGTGTTGGTCCCCGGCTTTGTGTGGGGGATTTGGTTTGGTTGTCTTCTCGTCATGTTCCTATGAAGGTTTCGTCCCCTAAGTTTAAGCCTCGGTTTATTGGTCCTCATAAAATTTCTGAAATTATTAATCCGGTGTCGTTTTGTTTGGCTCTTCCAGCCTCTTTTGCCATTCATAATGTTTTCCATAGATCTTTGTTGCGGAGATATGTGGTGCCCGTTGTTCCCTCGGTTGACCCTCCTGCCCCGGTGTTGGTTGGGGGAGAGTTGGAATATGCGGTTGAGAAGATTTTGGATTCTCGTTTTTCGAGGCGGAGGCTTCAGTATCTTGTCAAGTGGACGGGTTATGGCCAGGAGGATAATTCTTGGGTTGTTGCCTCCGATGTCCATGCCGCCGATTTGGTTCGTGCTTTTCATTTGGCTCATCCTGATCGGCCTGGGGGCTCTGGGGAGGGTTCGGTGACCCCTCCTCAAGGGGGGGGTACTGTTGTGAATTCCGATCTTGGGCTCCCTCCGGTGGTTGTAAGTGGCACTTTTGTGAGTTCTGCTCTTGGGCTCCTCTTGTGGTTTCAAGTGGTATGGCTGCTCCTTGGAGTTATCTCTCATCAGCTGCCTCCACTTATCTTCCCTTCTGCTCGGCTATTTAGGTCTGGCTGTTCCTTCAGACAGTGCCACTTGTAAATGGTTACTGGTTGGATTCACATCTCTATGGATTTCCCTGTTTTCCTGACCAGTTCAGCAAAGCTAAGTTCTTACTTGCTCTGTTCTGTTCACAGATTGTGGACTTATCCGTTCAGTGATTTCTATGTTTGTCCAGTTTATCAGTATGAATTAATTCTGTCTTGCTGGAAGCTCTGGGAAGCATATTTACCCTCCACACCTTTAGTCAGGTGTGGAGATTTTTTGTAAACTCTGCGTGGATTTTTGTAGTGTTTTATACTGACCGCACAGTATTCCATCCTGTCCTATCTATCAAGCTAGACTGGCCTCCTGTGCTCATCCTGGTTTCATTCTGTGTATGTCTTTTCCCTCTCCACTCACAGTCATTATTTGTGGGGGACTAATCTATCCTTTGGGGATTTTCTCTGAGGCAAGATAGTTTTCCTGCTTCTGTCTTTAGGGGTAGTTAGCTCTTAGGCTGTGACGAGATGCATAGGGAGAGTTAGGAGTATTCCACGGCTGCTTCTAGTGTTGTGTTGAGCTTAGGGACTGCGGTCAGTACAGTTACCACTTCCTTCAGAGCTCGTTCCATGTTGCTCCTAAACCACCGCATCATAACAGTTAACCCTGGTGATCTAGTGGTTCTGGATGATGATGATGAGGAAAAGGAGGAGGATAACAACAAACAGACCAAATATTGTAGCGTATACCCATGTGGGGTTGTGAAGAGGTGCATGAGAATACACCTCCCCAAAAGAAAGAATGTATTTGAGGTTATGATTTGCTACTTTCACTTGGTGGTGTACAGAAGTCTTTCCCAGTCCAGGCCTTGTTCATTTTTATAAGAGTCAGCTTGTCAGCATTTTCAGTTGACAGGTGGATGTGCTTATCTGTTATAATTCCACCAGCAGCACTAAAAACCCTCTCTGACAGAACGCTAGCAGCAGGGCAGGCCAGTACCTCCGAAGCATAGAGAGCCAGTTCAAGCCACGTGTCCAGCTTGGATACCCAATAATTAAAAGGCACAGAGGAATCAAGGAGGATGTTTGTACGATCTGCAAGGTACTCCCTCACCATCTTCCTAAACATTCCACTTCTTGTAACAGCACCCCTTGCCTCTGTGCCGCCATGATGGGAGGGTCTGAGAAAACTGTCCCAGAACTTGGCCATTGTTCCCCTGCCTGAGCTGGATTGTACTTCTGTCTCTCTTGCTTGGACTCCTTGGTTGCACAACAAACTCTAATATCTGCTACCAGCGTTCTCACATGGGAATTTTCTAAGTAATTCCGCTACAAGGGCGCTCTGGTGCTGCAACATTTTAGTACACCTCCCTGCCTCAGGCAGAAGAGATTGAAAGTTCTCCTTGTAGTGTGGTTCTAGAAGTGTCACCAACCAGTAATGAGTGTCACCCAAAATTTTGATAATGCAAGGGTCATGTGAAATGCAGCGCAACATAAAGTCTGCCATGTGTGCCAGACTGCTAACAGGCAATAATTCTGTGTCCCCACTAACAGGAAGACTGACCATGCTGTCCTCCTCCTCCTCATCCTCATCCTGCTCCTCCCTGTCCTCACGTCATCCCCGCTGAACAGATGCGTTTGTAGTACCGTCTATAGCTCATGAAGGTAGCTCCTGTTCTTCCTCCTCCTCCTTGCCTACCAATCCACGTTGAGAAGACATGAGGCTGGGCTGAGTGTAATCCCCTGTATGCTTCCTTGCTCCATGTCCTTGTGCTCCTACTGCAATGAATCCTCTTTGATTGTGAGCAGAGAGGTTTTCAGAATGCTGAAAAGCGAGATGGTGACGCTAATTATGGCATCATTGCTGCTCACCATCTTGGTGCAGTCCTCAAAGTTTTGGAGGATGCTACATATGTCTGACATCCATGTCCACTCCTGAGGTCTTATGTGTGGAGTATGACCTGAAATTCGAAGGCCTTGTTGATGTTGGTAGTCATTAACGGTCCTCTTCTGCTCAAAAATTCTTTCCAACATATGCAGCGTAGAGTTCCTGCGCGTGGGGACATCACACAACATTCAGTGTGCTGGAAGCTGAAAACGCTGCTGAAGCACAGCAAGGGCTGCTGAAGCTGTAGCTGACTTTCTAAAATGGGCAGACAGACGGCGTACTTTCACTAGCAGATCCGGCAGCTCCGCGTAGTTTTTCAGAAAATGTTGAACCACGAGGTTAAGCACATGGGCCAAGCAAGGTACGTATGTGAGCTCACCTTGCCTCAGAGCCGCCACCAGGTTACTGCCATTGTCACACGTGACCATGCCTGGCTGTAGGTTCAGCAGTGTCATCCAAACATCTGACTGCTCTTTCAGCGCTGTCCACAACTCTTCTGCATTGTGCGGTTTTTCAGCTATGCAGATTAGCTTCAGCACAGCCTGCTACCGCTTGGCTGAGGCGGTGCTGAAGTGCTTCCAGCTTCTGACTGATGTGTTGATTTCAGAGATGGAGGATGAAGAGGAGGAGGAGGTGCAGGAGCTGTAGACTGTGGGGGCAACCCTGATTGGCGTAGGGCCATCAATCCTCAGCGTTGGTAGGATGTGTTCCATCCCAAGGACCGACTGGGTCCTGGCTTCCACTATGTTAATCCAGTGTGCCGTCATTGAGATCTACCGCCCCTGCCCACAAGCACTTATCCACGTGTCCAAGGTTAGGTGGACTTTCCCTGTAACAGCATTGTTGAGGGGACGGGTAATGTTGTGGGACACATGCTGGTGTAATGCCGTTATGGCACACCAGGAGAAATAGTGGCGACTGGGGACCGAGTACCTGGGGATGGCCACCGCCATCAGGTTGCAGAAAGCTTCCGTCTCAATGAGCCTAAAAGGCAGCAATTCTTGTGCAAGCAGAAGAGAAATAATAGAATTTAGGACTGTGGCCTGTGGGGCATTGGCTGGGTATTATTATTATTATTATTATTTATTATTATAGCGCCATTTATTCCATGGCACTTTACATCTGAGGAGGGGTATACATAATAAGTAATCTTAAACAATACAAGTCACAACTGGTACAGGAGGACAGAGGACCCTGCCCTCGAGGGCTCACAATCTACAAGATTTCTGCTTGCGTTCAAAAGACTGGGTTATAGACAACTGAAGGCTGTGCTGGAACAAGGACTTGGACAGGCTCGATGTTGGTGCTGCTTGACTGTGGGCCACAACAGGTGCAGGGCTAGAGGCATCTTCACATGAACGGTGTACTGGGGATTAGCTTCTACGCAAAACAGTGGAAGAAGCAGTGGTGTGACCTGCAGACCCTTGTTCCTGGAGCCTGGGGTTCGGCCCACAAAGTCTGGTGCTTTGCTTGCATGTGCCTGATCATGTTGTTGGTGGTCAGGCTGGTTGTTTTGCTACCCCTGCTGATGTGGGCATGGCAGGTGCTGCAAATGGCCTGTTTGGGGTTATCGGCAGAGTCTTTAAAAAATAAACACCATCACGTGTTTCTCAACACAAGCAATAAATAGCCAGGTCTTTCACCGGGAAGGAACAACCACGGGAAGGGCAGCATCCAAAAGGAAAACCACCTATGCCAAAACATGGTATCCATCCACGGACAGCTGTTTCGGGGACCCGAGGTCATTCATCCTTATGTTTATAGGCCTTTTACTAGGCCCTGCTCCTAATAGCCAGTTTCCTACTCCACACTGATGAGGGGCAAATAAACGGTGAAAGACCTGGCTATTTATTGCTTGCGTTGAGAAACACATGATGGTGTCTCCGCAGCTTTTCTACATGCATTTGCATATTTCCCTTAAGGGATGGGGGCAGTGTTCTTGATCACTGCTTTGAGAAACACGTGATGGTGTCTCCGTGTTGTTGGATGTTTTGATCTCCCCAAGGTGATTCATCCTTATGTTTATAGTCCTTTTACTAGGCACTGCTCCTAATAGCCAGTTTCCTACTCCACACTGATGAGGGGCAAGTACCCCGAAACAGCTGTCTGTGGATGGATACCATGTTTTGGCATAGGTGGTTTTCATTTTGGATGCTGCCCTTCCCGTGGTTGTTCCTTCCCGGTGAAAGACCTGGCTATTTATTGCTTGCGTTGAGAAACACGTGATGGTGTCTCTGCAGCTTTTCTACATGCATTTAAAAAATAACCAGACTCGGGAAGATCTAACAGTTGGAATGGCAACTTTCCTCATGTTGGTGCTACTGGGAACGGATGCACGCCATCTGTCTGTGGCCACCACACTGCTTCTTCCTGCCTGTTGGTGGGATATTTGTGCTGCTGTTTTCGCTATCCATGTCCTCCTGCCAGGTTGGGTCAGTCACTATGTCATCCACTGCCTCGCCTTCCACATCCGCACCCTGCTCCTCCTCCTGACTTTCTGGCAATTGTGCCTCATTATCGTCCACCTCTTGTGGCACTTTCTCAACATCGCCTTAGTGTGACCGGGGCTGATCAAAACTTTGGGTAGCTCTACATGCGATCTCATCTTTCCCCACTTCAAGTTGACCAGCAGAGATTTCTGAATCTTGAAATGGGCAACTGAACAGGTCTTCAGAGTGTCCACGTGTGGGATCAGTTGTCTCAGGGCACTCGGCATGGTGGGAGGAAATAGGATGAGGGTGAGGAATATCCGGGCCACACTCACAGCTAATCAGACTTGACTGTGTGGAAGACATGGTGGTGGCTAAGTGACTGGAAGCATTATCCGCTGTCCAACCAACAACCGTTTCACACTGCCCTGGCTTCAATAGTGGTGTGCTGCGGTCCCCTAGAAACTGGGACAGGAAGGTCGAGAGAGAAGATGTGGGTCTTTGTTGTTGCTCACTTTCACCTTGGCCACGGCCTCGGCCTCTGGATGCACCATCAGCATCACGTCCATTTCCCTGTCCCTTGCCCCTTGCCTTAACCATTTTAAATGGACTACTGCACTATTTCAAATGCTCAACACAAATGTCTTTATTAGTAGCGAAATAATATCTGATCAGTATGCCTGCAAATCTACGATTTTTCAAACCCAAATACCAGGCAGGCCTCAGCCTGACACAACAGACTGTATTCAATGTTTGGGGCTTTTTTGTGAAGTGAATTTATGCAAAATAGTGCTGTACAGAATTGGAGTATCAGACAGCAAAAAAATAAGTACACCGGCCTACAATAACCAAACTTGGAGCACGCAGATATATGACGGCTGTAACGGAAATACCACACTGGCAAATATGTGGTCTTTTTTTGGTTTGATATGCAAAATAGTTCTCTATAGAATTTGAGTATCAGACAGCCAAAAAATAAGTACACTGGCCTACAATGACCAAACTTGGAGCACGCAGATATATGACGGCTGTCACAGAAATACCACACTGGCAAATATGTGGCTTTTTTTCATTAGATATGCAAAATAGTTCTCTATAGAATTTGAGTATCAGACAGCCAAAAAATAAGTACACCGGCCTACAATGACCAAATTTGGAGCACGCAGATATATGAGATATATAAAACACACACAAAAAAAGTGGCACAAGGCTAGCACACACAGCTATGCTATGTATGCCTGACAAACTATGATTTTCAACAGGCCTCAGTCTGACAGAACAGACTGTACTTTTTTGTGGGGGGGTGAATTTTTGGAAAAGAAATCCAACTAGGTATATAGTAAATAAGCTGCAGCAGCAGCAGACAGTTATGCAGCTTTGGGAGGCATGTAGTGGGAGCAATGGACGCACATACAGTGCCTGCAGGCCTTGCACTGATGTGGATATGCTGTGCCCTGCCTACCTAGCACTGCAATATCGGGACCCTCAAATTAGCCCTAAAAAGGACTGTTGGTTTCTCAGGAGTTGTGGATGTAAGAGTTGCAGACCTACACTACAGTACCTATTTTATTTAATTACATGAATCCATAAAAACAACCACAGACATAATAACACAAATAACCGTGCTCTCTGTCTAACCCTAGAAAGAGGGCCCTCAATGACCACTACCTGTCAGCGGAGGTTGGCACCCTACACACAATCGAGATTGGCGCCCCCACTTAACGTCGGCTCACCCTATTTCTCCTATTGGTGCCCTAAACAAATGTGTCACAATTGGGCCTCCATTTACTCAACAGGAAATGATAGGGTATTTGATGAATTAGTGGCCGATATAGCCCATGATGGTTTTGGGCTAACCAAAAAAATATATTATTGACAGGGTGAGAGACACAGACTCACAAAGTGCAAAATAGTGCAAAAAATAAAGTGCAAATATTTTAGAGAATACCCATTAGCGTGCCTCCATATACTTATATGCTAAAATATTGCACACAGTTGGAGATCACATATCAAAGAAAAAAATATCAGATAAACAGATAGAATACCTTAAATATCATTAGATATCCCATATATATATATGCAAACATAGCTTAATTAATCACTCTCATCTGATAAATGTGTACAAATGATATTCTCTATGGAGCAGTTAGCAAGGAAATGATACTCATCGTTCTGGAGATGTCATAATGCGCCTCTACGCGTTTCACCTAACGGATCATCAGGAGGCATAGATGAATGGATGTATCATGCATGATACATCCATTCATCTATGCCTCTCTAAAATATTTGTATATATATTGCTCTATTGCTTCATCTCTGTATATAGACGTAGTCTGTATTTTAGTTGATGTGTTGTTTCAGTATACTTGCCGTATATGAGATAAGAGATATATGTATTTTTCCCTGTCTATCGATATAGTCACTCATAGGGACTTTCAGGGATAGCCGACGTGGAGTGGGGGCGCCATTTCCGCTGAACAGTAGGGTGCCAACCCCCGCGGCTAGACAGGTATTAAGACTATAGGGAGCAGTATAGCAAGGATTTTTTCTTTCACTAATTGCACTTTATTTTTTGCACTGTTTTGCACTTTGTGAGTCTGTGTCTCTCACCCTGTCAATAATATATTTTTTTGGTTAGCCCAAAACCATCATGGGCTATATCGGCCACTAATTCATCAAATACCCTATCATTTCCTGTTGAGTAAATGGAGGCCCAATTGTGACACATTTGTTTAGGGCACCAATAGGAGAAATAGGGTGAGCCGACGTTGAGTGGGGGCGCCAATCTCGATTGTGTGTAGGGTGCCAACCTCCGCTGACAGGTAGTGGTCATTGAGGGCCCTCTTTCTAGGGTTAGACAGAGAGCACGGTTATTTGTGTTATTATGTCTGTGGTTGTTTTTATGGATTCATGTAATTAAATAAAATAGGTACTGTATATATATTTTTAGAGTATAGGTTAATTGCATTACACTAAATTTCCCTGACCTATAACCAGTATTAGTTCTAGACCTACACTACCTCTAAAAACCACGATTCTGACCCTATTTCGGCACTAGCTCTCTCCACTCTCACTGAAGCAGGAACAAAATGCAGTGAGCAGGGTGGCGCCAGGTCTCTTATACTCGTGATGATGCTGTACAGGGAAGCCAATCACTGCACGACCACAACAAAGATGGCTGCGGAGTTTCATGGCCTGGCAGACAATCCCTGCAGTGTGATTGGCTCTCTAAAGTCTGCCAAAACTAATGGGTGAAGACTGCAGTTACCTCCGAATAATCCCGGAAATGCTCGCTGCTCACCGAGCATAGCGATACTCATGTGAATACCGACTAGTGGCGAGCACGTTCGCTCATCAGTAGCTGTAAACTTCTGTGAAGCACCTGGGCATTCATGGTGCTCATCACAAATCTAGACAAGTTCCCTGAGAGGTCTAGTTTCCAAAATGATGTCTATTGTGGGGAATTCCCATTGTTTAGGTACATAAGGGGCTCTCTAAATGTGTTGGCTTAATATTCTAACACATTTTGTATTAGAAAAGTTAGAAAATGCTGTGAAGCACCGAGCAGTTCCAGGTGTAGATAAGTTCCTTGAGAGGTATAATTGTGCTCCTTCCCTTCTCTTCCCTTCCCTTGCTCTGCTGTGCCCCAAAACAGAAGTATTCCTCCACATATGGAGTATTGGCGCAGTCAGTTGAAATTGCTAAGCAAATTTTGGGGTCCATTCTTTCCTTTTTTTCTTGTGAAAATAAAAACAATTAGAGTCTAAAGTAACATTTTTGTTACAAAAGTTAAATGTTAATTTTTTCCTTCCATGTTCCATTAACTCCTTAAAATTCCTGAAGGGTTAATAAACTTTTGGGTATTTTCTGTCATATTGGGCACCCAATGTTTCTTCTTGTGATGTGGTCCCTAAAAAAATGGTTTTGTAAATTTTGTTGGAAAAATGAGAAATCGCTGATCAAGTTTTCACCGTTATAACTTGCTAACAAAAAAATGATGTTTCAACAATTGTGGTAATGTAAAGTAGACATGTGGAAATGTTATTTATTAACTATTTTGCGTGACATAACTCTTGGATTTAAGGGCATAAAATTAAAAGTTTGAAATTTACAACATTTTCTAAATGTCCCTTGAGGAAAGAAATCTAAACGCGCGTCGGGGTAGGAGAGAAGCAGCGTGGAATCTCTAAGTGTAGTACTGATATGTTCATTTACTATTTCTGTATACGCTTTTAATGGATCCTTTCTTTACTATTGATCCTCATATGTTTGTACTTCTTTGACTCCTTTACAGGATTTTCCTGCTGCTGTTACCGCCTAGAATTATGCGGTATAGCCCGTAACTTTTTAGCCTGTTCACTTGTTACTAACCTTTTTGATATAAATAAATGTAACTTTGCAATATATCTACTGATTTGGACTGTTTTACTGTAGTTTTCCTGTGGTGGTTTTCATACTCTGCCAGAGGAAAATATGCCATGTATATCCCAGCTCACATAAAGGAGGAACTACTGCTCACCATTTGCAAATGGAAGGACATCACCTGCTCGTTTAGGAAAAGAAAGGCAACCAGCAATCAATGCAAGCCTCAAGTTTTTCTCCTCCCTCTTCACATCATGCTGGTCCTTCAGTCAGGCCGCACCCTTGTGTAGTATTTGTTCAGTATCACCATCATCATTGTCATCAATCACTACTGCTTCTTCTCCATCGCATCTACTATATAATTGTCTAAGGGTCACTTCCGTCTTTCTGTCCTTCTGTCTGTCTGTCTTTCTGTCTGTCACGGATATTCATTGGTCGCGGCCTCTGTCTGTCATGGAATCCAAGTCGCTGATTGGTCACGGCAAAACAGCCACGACCAATCAGCGACGGGCACAGTCTGGAAGAAAATGGCGGCTCCTTCCTCCTCGCAGTCACTGCCCGGCGCACGTATACTCCCCTCCAGTCACCGCTCACATAGGGTTAATGCCGACGGTAACGGACTGCGTTATGCCGCGAGTAACGCACTCCGTTACCGCCACTATTAACCCTGTGTGTCCCCAACTTTTTACTATCGATGCTGCCTGATTTTTATGATTTAAGTTGTGCTGCTGTGATACCATAATTTCCCACGGGATCAATAAAGTGTATCGTATCGTATCGTATCGTATTAATAGTAAAAAAATGTAATGTTAAAAATAATAAAAAACCTGCTATACTCACCCTCCGTACTCCGGCGAGCCGCTCGCGCCTGCCGCCATCTTCCGTTCCCAGCGATGCATTGCAAAATTACCCAGAAGACTTAGCGGTCTCACGAGACCGCTAAGTCTTCTGGGTAATTTCGCAATGCATCCTGGGAATGGAAGATGGCGGCAGCCACGCGCCTATTGCCACAGCGCCGTTGGATCCCAGGGGTGAGTATGTAATTATTTTTTATTTTCATTCTTTTTTTTTTAACAAGGATATGTGCCCACACTGCTAAATACTGCATGGGTTACATGGCTGCTATATACTACGTGGGCACTGGCAGTACTATATACTACATGGCTGTTATATACTACATGGCTGCTATATACTATGTGGACAGTACTATATACTACATGGCTGCTATATACTACGTGGGCAATGCTATATACTACATGGCTGCTATATACCTACGTGGGTAGTACTATATACTACATGGCTGCTATATACTACGTGGGCAGTACTATATACTACATGGCTGCTATATACTACGTGGACAGTACTATATACTACATGGCTGCTATATACTACATGGGCAGTGTTATATACTACATGGCTGCTATATACTACGTGGACAGTACTATATACTACATGGCTGATATATACTACGTGGGCAGTACTGTATACTACATGGCTGCTATATACTGCGTGGGCTGTACTATATACTACATGGCTGCTATATACTACATGGACAGTACTATATACTACATGGCTGCTATATACTACGTGGACAGTACTGTATACTACATGGCTGTTATATACTACGTGGGCAGTACTATATATTACATGGCTGCTATATACTACGTGGACAGTACTATATACTACATGGCTGCTATATACTACGTGGGCAGTACTATATACTACATGGCTGCTGTATACTACGTGGCCTGTGTTAGATACTGCGTGGGCTGCATTATATACAATGCATCAGGTATTCTACAATATGTATGTACGTATATAGCAGCCACATACTATATAGCACAGGCCACATTCTATTTGTATGCTATATACTACATGGCTCCTATATACCAGGGGTCCCCAACTCCAGTCCTCAAGGCCCACCAACAGGTCATGTTTTCAGGATTTCCTTTGCATTGCACAGGTGATGCAATTATTACCTGGGCAAGACTAAGGAAATCCTGAAAACATGACATGTTGGTGGGCCTTGAGGACTGGAGTTGGGGACCCCTGCTATATACTACGTGGCCTGTGCTATGTAGTATGTGGCTGCTATATACATACATATTCTAGAATACCCGATGCATTAGAATTGGGCCACCATCTAGTTGGTATATATTCATCCCTGATTTTGTGTCAAGGAAACAGGTGTATGCTTCCAGGCATCTGCTGGTTTGACAGATAAACACTCACCTGGTCACGTTGCTGATGGTGCATCATACCACCTTGTGGAATTGGCTGCCTTTCTAGAAATGATGGCATGTTTTCGGCCTTAGTAGAAAATTCTCATCCGCCATTAATTGTCATAAAAACGTGTGCATTCTCTGCTGTCACATGCAAGAGAATCTAGGTGACTCTCTTGACCTGAATTTGAGCTCCAAAGTGCACTGCACCATAGACACGTGAAGCAGCAACTATGGGCAGGGACAAGACATGGGTTCCACAGCAAAATGGGTTAGTGTTTGTAGTGGCATAAACTGGAAGCTATATTGTTGTACCATCAGGTAGCAGCTATCTGTCTCCCTCTAGACCTAAACTGCTCAGTGAACAACTAAGAAATTGTAAAAAAAATATGAATCTTTAATTGGGGGCCTGTATGACCTGCTTTAAATACAAAAACTTCCAATATAATTTCAAAAATAGTCTTCCATTTTTTACTGTTCTGATTTCATAATATTGTTCTAATTATTCTGCTCCATATAGACTAGGACCATTGTTCCAATATAAACACAGGAAATGGGTGTTTCATTTTCCACACCTCGCAGGGTTTGGATAAAAGCTGTGATAACTCAAATGATATCTGGAAAACTATAAAGAGCCAAATGCTAAAAATTGTATCTACAATTTACATAATTTCTTTCATTGTTCTTTGCCTCTCATTATCATCATCATACTGCTGATCAAATAGATTTTTAGGGAAAGCTGCTCCAGTTCTCACAGCTGGTCCGGCTCCTGAAAATTTTTGCTATGAAAAGTTATATGGGAAGCTACTGTCTGACACATAATTGCCCATTTTTATAATAACCCAAAGTCTTTTCACATGAATATGAATCCTATAATACATAATTAGATGAACCATAAGTGTGCTTTCTGAGTGGTTCTCTACTATTCTCAAAATACAGGGTTTTCATTCTATGACACGAATACAGCATGATAACATATGATTCAATGCATCTCTACAGTACAATGAGCCGGTGTCAGCTTCTGTAACATTATTGACTACAGGAAGGAGAGTCTCAGGATAGCAAGTACTAGAACCAGTAGGAGAAATTGTAGGTGGGAGAAACTCTGTGGACAGTAATTTATCCATCTTGAGAATGTATATGAGTCTCAGAATGGTGATTTGTAGCTTGTCCAGAGTCTCTTGTGGAGCTGGTCACTGCACACAAGGTGCACTGACACTGCGCTCTGACAGTGCACTCTCCTCTATGTTATTGGCTCATTAGTACTGATCTGAGCTGGAAACACAGAGCAGTCATTGTGATTGTGCACATTCCACCATAACAGTGCAAAGGGACTAGATCCGCCTCTGAAGCAAGTGTCATTGATGATGATTCTTTTCAGGGAGAGGGCAAAGTCTGTGACAGTGACCATAGCCTATGCCTTCTGCTCTGATGACTAGATGAGTGAATTTGTTCAGAAAACGTTCGTCAATCTCAAAGTCGGCACGAATCTTGCATATTTGGATTCATGTTCGGATTCCCAAGCATTTTCCTCAAAATCGGCAAAATTTGGCCAAGGTTCAATAAATGATCAAATTTCCACTAAGGCTGTGTGCTGGTAAGTTCGTTAAAGTGCTAGGATGTCATGCTGTCACATGTCAGCGCGAACCCACAGCTGTGACTGTGAGACATGGTAAAAAGCTTACCGCAGGTCACAGGCACCGGTTGATGAGAGACTACTACTTTCATCAGCCTACGCCTGCTGATAATAGCAGGAGCAGGCAGCATCTGATGGGCATAGTCATCAGCTGGTACCTCTGCTGAAAGTAAATTAAAAAGGTTAAAATAAAGAAATGACTATTGAAATAAAAATAAAAACACTCACCTTAATGCAAATTTCATGATGCCCATGTCACCTGGAAAAGAGAAAAAATAATAACCCACCTTATCCTTCCAGAGTTCATCAGCTAATGAGCCCCGATAATCTCATTTACTGCACCGCTGCGTGAGAAAGTTCTCACTTAGCAGAGGTGCCATAAATAAGATCAACAAGGCTCATCCCAGCTCAGCTCTACACACTGCAAGAGTGATTACACGCTCCAGTCAGTGTGATGTCAGCTGCCGGGTAGAGCAGTCCCATTAGTGATTGCTCTCAAAGTCATCAGGATCATCATGTGACAATATGGATTATCTCTTCACTTCGAATAGGTTAGGAATATGGTTGTTTATTATTTTAATTCATTTGCAGAGGACTTTGGCTTCAGTGGACTGGGCTATGATGTAAGTATGGTTTAATTTAGAGTCAATAAATGAGTCAGTGTCATTATTTCAAATAAAGGACTTTATTCTGGATGGGTGTTTCTTAATACAATATCACTATGGGGTTAGTAATGGAGGTGTCTTATAGATGCCTCTGCATTATTAACCCCTGGGCTTGATATCACCGGCCAATACAAAAGGTTACATCAACCCCACAAAAATTATCCCCATTTGCCCCCACCACAGGACAAGTTGGAAGAAGAGGGCAAAGCGCCAGAATTGGTGCATCTAATAGATGCCCTTTTTCTGGGGTGGCTACGGGCTGCTAATTTTAGACTTGTGGAGGCCATATCCATAGCCCTTACCAGCCTGAAAATACCAGCCCAAAGCTGTCAGATTTAGCTTGACTGGTTGTCAAAAATGAGGGGGGACCCAATGCCATTTTTAAAAATTATTTATTTAAATATTTAAAAAAACAACATTGAGTCACCTCTATTCTTGATAACCAGCTTTGAAAAAGCTGACAGCTGAGGTTTGCAACCCACAACTGTCACTTTTTCCTGATTGATTATCAAAAATACAGGGAAGCCCACGTTATTTTTTTTTAAATTATTTATTTATAGCGCAATTGATTGGTCAATTGATGCCACTTTTCCTGGTGTCTGCCCCTAATTTGAGCTGTTTTGGCAGCTTTTGGGCCCGCCTGAAGGTGTTGTCTATGCATTTGGTCCTGCCTCTCATTGAATTCAATGGTGTTTGGTTATGTTAGGTGAACTGGTCGGCGAATATTGGGAAGTTCATAAAATATAGCTAAACCGAACCTTGAAAGGTATGCTCATCAAATGAAGCGTCATCACACAGGAATTAAGGAAAAAGTACAATAGCTGTTGGATAGTGTAGTTAGGGAATGAGCTTAGATTTTCAGAATCAAATAGATAGGAATTTAGCTAAAGAATTATTTGACCTCCAGACCACCCCTTTAGGTTTTGTCTGAAGCATGTGAAATGCATTGTAGATGTGGTACAGATCTGATGATTGACTTGGCCATTGCAGAATATTCCACTTCTTTGCATTAAAAACTCCTGAGTTGCATTTGCAGTATGTTTGAGTCATTTTCCATCTGTACTGTAAAGCGCTGTTCAACCAACCTTGCTGCATTTATTATTATTATTATTATTATTATTATTATTATTTATTATTATAGCGCCATTTATTCCATGGCGCTTTACATGTGAGGAAGGGTAAACATAATAAAAACAGGTACAATAATCTTGAACAATACAAGTCACAACTGGTACAGGAGGAGAAAGGACCCTGCCCGCGAGGGCTCACAATCTACAAGGAATGGGTGAAAATACAGTATTTGAGGACAGAGCTGCTTGTGCAGTGGTTTGGTCGATCGGTGGTTACTGCAGGTTGTAGGCTTGCCGAAAGAGGTAGGTCTTCAGGTTCTTTTTGAAGGTTTCGATGGTAGGTGAGAGTCTGATATGTTGTGGTAGAGAGTTCCAGAGTAGGGGTGATGCGCAAGAGAAATCTTGTATGCAATTGTGGGAAGAGAAGATAAGAGGGGAGCAGAGAAGGAGATCTTGTGAGGATCGGAGGTTGCGTGCAGGAAAGTACCGAGAGACGAGGTCACAGATGTATGGAGGAGACAGGTTGTGGATGGCTTTGCATGTCATGGTTAGGCTTTTGTACTGGAGTCTCTGGGTAATGGGGAGCCAGTGAAGGGATTGGCAGAGGGGAGAGGCCGAGGAATAGCGGGGGGACAGGTGGATTAATCGGGCAGCAGAGTTTAGAATAGATTGGAGGGGTGCGAGTGTGTTAGAGGAAGGCCACAGAGCAGGAGGTTACAGTAGTCGAGGCGGGAGATGATGAGGGCATGGACTACAGTTTTTGCAGATTCTTTTTTTAGGAATGTACGGATCCGTGAAATATTTTTGAGCTGAAGGCGGCAGGAAGTGGAAAGGGCTTGGATATGCGGTGTGAAGGAGAGATCGGTGTCAAGGATTACCCCGAGACAGTGAGCTTGTGGGACTGGGGAGAATGGGCAACCGTTTACTGTAATAGATAAGTTCGCTGGGGGGGTCGCGTGAGATGACGGAAAGACAATGAATTCTGTTTTGTCCATGTTAAGTTTTAGAAATCTAGCAGAGAGGAAGGATGAAATAGCGGATAGACATTGAGGGATTCTGGTTAGTAGGGTGGTGATATCTGGTCCAGAGATGTAGATCTGTGTGTCATCAGCATAGAGATGATACTGAAAACTGTGAGATTCTATGAGCTGTCCCAGGCCAAAAGTGTAAATGGAGAAGAGCAGGGGCCCTAGAACTGAACCTTGCGGGACTCCGACAGATAGGGGGCGAGGTGAGGAGGTGGTGTGTGAATGGGAGACGCTGAATGTTCGGTCAGTTAGGTATGATGAGATCCAGGATAAGGCCAAGTCTGTGATACCAAGGGATGAGAGGGTCTGTAGTAATATGGAATGGTCCACTGTGTCAAAGGCAGAGGACAGGTCCAGGAGGAGGAGGATAGAGTAGTGCCGCTTGCTCTTGGTGGTTAATAGGTCATTGGTGACCTTAGTTAGGGCAGTTTCAGTGGAGTGGTGTGACCGGAAGCCTGATTGTAAGCTGTCGAAAAGGGAGCAGGAAGATAGAAGGGAGGACAGTTCAAGATGGACGTGTTGTTCCAGTAGTCTTGAGGCAAAGGGGAGAAGTGATATAGGGCGATAGCTAGATACAGAGCATGGGTCAAGAGAGGGTTTTTTGAGGATAGATGTGATTGAGGCATGTTTAATGCTTGAGGGGAAAACACCAGTTGTTAGTGATAGGTTGAAGAGATGGCTTAGAGTTGGGATGAAGACTGTGCCGAGGTTTAGGATGAAGTGGGAAGGGATCGGGTCAAGTGCACAGGTGGTGAGATGCGATCTTGAGAGTAGAGTGGGGAGTCGATCTTCTGTAATGGTGGAGAAGTTGGTTTTGGAGGTGGAGGGCTGGGTAGTTGGGAAGAAGGTCTCTGGGGGTTGTCGACTAAAACTGTCTCTGATGTTCACAATCTTCTGCTTAAAAAATGAGACAAAGTCTTCAGCTGAGATGAGTGGGGAGGGAGGAGGTGCTGGGGGACGGAGGAGAGAATTGAAGGTGTTGAATAACTGTTTAGGGTTGTGAGACAGGGAGGATATGAGAGATGAGAAGTAGGTTTGTTTAACTGTGGTGAGTGTGGTCTTAAAAGTAGTGAGGGACTGTTTAAATGCGATAAAGTGCTCGTTGGAGTGGGATCTTTTCCATCTCCGCTCTGCAGCCCTGGAAACTCACCTCAGTTCTTTGGTCAGGGTGGTGTGCCAAGGCTGTCTATTGATTTTGCGAGCTTTGGAATGTGTGAGAGGAGCAAGAGATTGCAAACCTGCAGCTATTGTGGTTTTATATAGAGCGGCAGCGTCATCCGCATTGTGTAGGGAACTTATGTCTGTGAGAGAGAGGAGGGATTCAGAGAGTGAATGTAGATCAAGGTGTTTAACCCCTTTACCCCCAAGGGTGGTTTGCACGTTAATGACCGGGCCAATTTTTACAATTCTGACCACTGTCCCTTTGTGAGGTTATAACTCTGGAACGCTTCAACGGATCCCAGTGATTCTAACATTGTTTTCTCGTGACATATTGTACTTCATGACAATGGTAAAATTTCTTTGATATTACCTGCGTTTATTTGTGAAAAAAACGGAAATATGGCGAAAATTTTGAAAATTTCGCAATTTTCCAACTTTGAATTTTCATGCAATTAAATCACAGAGATATGTCACACAAAATACTTAATAAATAACATTTCCCACATGTCTACTTTACATCAGCACAATTTTGGAACCAAATTTTTTTTTTCTTAGGGAGTTATAAGGGTTAAAAGTTGACCAGCAATTTCTCATTTCTACAACACCATTTTATTTTAGGGACCACATCTCATTTGAAGTCATTTTGAGGGGTCTATATGATAGAAAATACCCAAGTGTGACACCATTCTAAAAACTACACCCCTCAAGGTGCTCAAAACCATATTCAAGAAGTTTATTAACCCTTCTGGTGCTTCACAGGAATTTTTTGAATGTTTAAATAAAAATGAACATTTAACTTTTTTTCACAAAAAATTTAATTCAGCTCCAATTTGTTTAATTTTACCAAGGGTAACAGGAGAAAATAGACCCCAAACATTGTTGTACAATTTGTCCTGAGCACGACAATACCCCACATGTGGGGGTAAACCACTGTTTGGGCGCATGGCAGAGCTTGTAAGCGAAGGAGCGCCATTTGACTTTTCAATGCAAACTTGACTGGAATTGAGATGGGACGCCATGTTTCGTTTGGAGAGCCCCTGATGTGCCTAAACATTGAAACCCCCCACAAGTGACACCATTTTGGAAAGTAGACCCCTTAAGGAACTTATCTAGATGTGTGGTAAGCACTTTGACCCACCAAGTGCTTCACAGAAGTTTATAATGCAGAACCGTAAAAATAAAAAATAATATTTTTTCACAAAAATTAACTTTCCGCCCCCAATTTTTTATTTTCCCAAGGGTAAGAGAAGAAATTGGACCCCAATAGTTGTTGTACAATTTGTCCTGAGTACGCTGATACCCCATATGTGGGGGTAAACCACTGTTTGGGCGGATGGGAGAGCTCGGAAGGGAAGGAGCGCCGTTTGACTTTTCAATGCAAAATTGACAGGAATTGAGATGGGACGCCATGTTGCGTTTGGAGAGCCACTGATGTGCCTAAACATTGAAACCCCCCACAAGTGACACCATTTTGGAAAGTAGACCCCCTAAGGAACTTATCTAGATGTGTGGTGAGCACTTTGACCCACCAAGTGCTTCACAGAAGTTTATAATGCAGAGCTGTAAAAATAAAACAAAAAATTTTTCCCACAAAAATTATTTTTTTTAGCCCCCAGTGTTAGGACTGGCGGAACGCACCAAGAAAGATGTTATAGATGCGTTCGCAGTCCGGGGTCCACCGTGCAGGAGAAACCCTGCTGCTAGTAAATAGCAGACTATATGGCGGTACACTAAAGTATATACACGTGGGTTCAACCTCACCCAGCGTGAAGGGAGCAATCCTGCTGTCACAGGATCGCGGCACCGCACCTAAAGCGCGAGCGAGCAGTCAGCGTACTTAACCCCAACTGGGATTGAAGTCCGATTAGACCCTCGCTGGCACTACACCACAACTGGGTGTGTAAGGAAACTAAGAATAAATATATAAATGCACAGGAGTGCGAGCAATGCCGCACTGACGGACGCCACCAACCACACTGGCTTGGGTATGGAAAGCGCAAGGCAAGCGCACGGCGCCGTACAGGCGGACACAGCAAGAGGACGCTGCAATGTGTGTTTCGTGCTGTTGGACAAGTCAGGCGCTAGATAGCAAACATACACCTTCCGCGAACAGACATTCAATAGGGAGGGTTATTTAAAGAGCGACTTTCACTCACAACACACACACATATTTACAAGACAATACTAGCGCATGGCCGTGCGGTCATGCGCAGTTTATATAGTTGCAGCACAGGAAGTGGCCACAGGACTTTTGCCCTTCCAAGACCTGTCAAGAGGACCAATGGAATGTGCCGCAGAGCCTGAGCACATGACCCTCGATCTCCAATGGGAGATCTTACCCTGGGCATGCTCAGTATGCGCAGACAAGGACTTAGTCCCAGAGAAGTCCGCTCGCTGCTGACCAGTACTGGCTTTAATGGCAGAGACTGGAGAAACAGCAGTAACTCTCAGAACAGAGTGAGAATGAGCAAGACGCTGGGACCGACGTCTTTGCTGAGCAGACTCCACTGCGGCTGGATAAGAATGAGATACCGCAGCGGAGGTTGCTCGAGATTCCCCCTGTGCAGAAGCGGGAACTCGACCCCTAACACCCAGTTTTGTATTTTCCCGAGGGTAACAGGAGAAAGTGGACCCCAAAATTTGTTGCCCAATTTGTCCTGAGTGCGATGATACACCATATGTGGGGGGAACCACTGTTTGGGCGCATGGGAGGGTTCGGAAGGGAAGGAGTGCCATTTGAATGCAGACTTAGATGGAATGGTCTGCAGGTGTCACATTGCGTTTGCAGAGCCCCTAATGTACCTAAACAGTAGAAACCCCCCACAAGTGACACCATTTTGGAAAGTAGACCCCCTAAGGAACTTATCTACATGTGTGGTGAGCACTTTGACCCACCAAGGGCTTCACAGAAGTTTATAATGGAGAGCCGTAAAAATAAAACAAAAATTTTTTCCCACAAAAATTATTTTTTAGCCCCCAGTTTTGTATTTTCCCGAGGGT
This sequence comes from Ranitomeya imitator, assembly GCF_032444005.1. Classification (NCBI taxonomy): domain Eukaryota; kingdom Metazoa; phylum Chordata; class Amphibia; order Anura; family Dendrobatidae; genus Ranitomeya; species Ranitomeya imitator. The sequence continues at coordinate 333,976,000 of NC_091287.1, read as the reverse complement.
AAGAGGAGAAATTTGACCCCAAAAGTTGTTGTTCAATTTGTCCTGAGTACGCTGATACCCCATATGTTGGGGGGAACCACCGTTTGGGCGCATGGGAGGGCTCAGAAGGGAAGGAGTGCCATTTGGAATGCAGACTTAGATGGAATGGTCTGCAGGCATCACATTGCGTTTGCAGAACCCCTAATGTACCTAAACAGTAGAAATCCCCCACAAGTGACCCCATATTGGAAACTAGACCCCCATGGAACTTATCTAGATGTGTTGTGAGAACTTTGAACCCCCAAGTGTTTCACTACAGTTTATAACGCAGAGCCGTGAAAATAAAAAATCTTTTTTTTTCCCACAAAAATTATTTTTTAGCCCCCAGTTTTGTATTTTCCCAAGGGTAACAGGAGAAATTGGACCCCAAAAGTTGTTGTCCTATTTGTCCTGAGTACGCTGATACCCTATATGTTGGGGTAAACCCCTGTTTGGGCACACGGGAGAGCTCGGAAGGGAAGGAGCACTGTTTTACTTTTTCAACGCAGAATTGGCTGGAATTGAGATCGGACGCCATGTCGCGTTTGGAGAGCCCCTGATGTGCCTAAACAGTGGAAACCCCCAAATTATAACTGAAACCCTAATCCAAACACACCCCTAACCCTAATCCCAACAGTAACCCTAACCACACCTCTAACCCTGACACACATCTAACCCTAATCCCAACCCTATTCCCAACTGTAAATGTAATCTAAACCCTAACCGTAACTTTAGCCCCAACCCTAACTGTAGCCTTAACCCTAGCCCCAACCCTAACCTTAGCCCCAACCCAAACTGTAGCCCTAACCCTAGCCCTAACCATAGCCCTAACCCTAACTTTAGCCCCAACCCTAACTGTAGCCTTAAACCTAGCCCTAACCCTAGCCCTAACCCTAGCCCTAACCCTAACCCTAGCCCTAACCCTAGCCCTAACCCTAGCCCTAACCCTAGCCCTAACCCTAGCCCTAACCCTAACCCTAGCCCTAACCCTAGCCCTAACCCTAGCCCTAACCCTAGCCCTAACCCAAACCCTAACCCTAGCCCTAACCCTAGCGGAAAAATGGAAATAAATACATTTTTTTAATTTTTCCCTAACTAAGGGGGTGATGAAGGGGGGTTTGATTTACTTTTATAGTTTTTTAGCGGATTTTTATGATTGGCAGCCGTCACACACTGAAAGACGCTTTTTATTGCAAAAAATATTTTTTGCGTTACCACATATTGAGAGCTATAATTTTTCCATATTTTGGTTCACAGAGTCATGTGAGGTCTTGTTTTTTGCGGGACGAGTTGACATTTTTATTGGTAACATTTTCGGGCACGTTACATTTTTTGATCGCTTTTTATTCCGATTTTTGCGAGGCAGAATGACCAAAAACCAGCTATTCATGAATTTCTTTTGGGGGAGGCGTTTATACCGTTCCGCGTTTGGTAAAATTGATAAAGCAGTTTTATTCTTCGGGTCAGTACGATTACAGCGACAACTCATTTATATCATTTTTTTATGTTTTGGCGCTTTTATACGATAAAAACTATTTTATAGAAAAAATAATTATTTTTGCATCGCATTATTCTCAGGACTATAACTTTTTTTTTTTTTGCTGATGATGCTGTATGGCGGCTCGTTTTTTGCGGGACAAGATGACACTTTCAGCGGTATCATAGTTATTTATATCTGTCTTTTTGATCGCGTGTTATTCCACTTTTTGTTCGGCGGTATGATAATAAAGCGTTGTTTTTTTACTCGTTTTTTTTTTTTTTTCTTACGGTGTTTACTGAAGGGGTTAACTAGTGGGCCAGTTTTATAGGTCGGGTCGTTACGGATGCGGCGATACTAAATATGTGTACTTTTATTGTTTTTTTTTATTTAGATAAAGAAATGTATTTAGGGGAATAATAATTTTTTTTTTTTTTCATTATTTAGGAATATTTTTTTTTATTTTTTTTTTACACATTTTGAAAATTTTTTTTTTACTTTTTTACATTGTCCCAGGGGGGGACATCACAGATCAGTGATCTGACAGTGTGCACAGCACTCTGTCAGATCACTGATCTGACATGCAGCGCTGCAGCCTTCACAGTGCCTGCTCTGAGCAGGCTCTGTGAAGCCACCTCCCTCCCTGCAGGACCCGGATCCGCGGCCATCTTGGATCTGGGGCTGGAGGAAGCAGGGAGGGAGGTGAGACCCTCGCAGCAACGCGATCACATCGCGTTGCTGCGGGGGGATCAGGGAAGCCCGCAGGGAGCCCCCTCCCTGCGGGAAGCTTCCCTATACCGCAGGCACATCGCGATCATCTTTGATCGCGGTGTGCCAGGGGTTAATGTGCTGGGGGCGGTCCGTGACCGCTCCTGGCACATACTGCCGGATGTCAGCTGCGATAAACAGCTGACACCCGGCCGCGATCGGCGGCGCTCCCCCCGTGAGCGCCGCCGATCGCTCTGGACGTACTATCCCGTCCGTGGTCATGGGGGCCCACCCCACCTCGACAGGATAGTACGTCCCATGTCAGAAAGGGGTTAAGATTTCTGCGAGGGTGTGCAAGTTTGTGGGGTGGGGATTGTAGATAAGGAGTGGAGAGGGAAGAGAATGAGTAGATTGTGGTCAGAAAGAGGAAGAGGTGAGTTAGAGAAGTTAAATAGGGAGCAGAGGTGGGTGAAGATGAGGTCCAATGTGTAACCATCTTTGTGAGTGGCTGCAGAAGACCATTGAGTGAGGCCGAAGGAGGAAGTGAGAGATAGAAGTTTAGTGGCAGCTGAGAGGGAAGTGTCAATGGGTATGTTGAAGTCGCCCATGATGACAGTGGGGATGTCCGCGAAAGGAAATGAAGTAGCCAGGTGGTGAAGTGGTCAAAGAAGGTGGTGGCTGGCCCTGGGAGGCGGTAAATGACAGCCAGTTGGACGTTGGTGGGGGCATAGATGCGCACAGAGTGCATCTCAAAGGAAGGGAGGGTAGCAGAGGGTGGCAGTGGGATTGGGGTGATGGAGCAGGTACCTGACAAGAGAAAACCAACTCCTCCGCCATGTTTGCTGCTGGGGCGGGGTGTGTTAGAAAGGTGGAAGCCATCATAGGAATGTGCAGCAGGAGAGGCTGTGTCAAAAGGGGTGAGCCACGTTTCAGTGATGGCGAGGAGGGAAAGTTTGGTAGTAACAAAAAGATTGTGGATGTAGGAAAGCTTGTTGCAGACAGAGCGAGCATTCCACAGAGCTCCTGTTAGTGGGACTGGGGAAGTGGGGGCTGGGCGAATGGGTATAAGGTTAGAGAGGTTACCGAAATTTGTGATGGAGCGTGGATGGGAGGTAGAACTGACTGTGGGGATGTGGTGAGGAGGACCAGGATTTGGAGAGATATCACCAGCAGTGAGAAGGAGCAGAGAAAGTGTTAGCAGGTGGGAGCAGGAGAGGGCATGAGGTGGCTGTCTGTGCTTGGAGACAGAGGATTGTATGTTAAGGAACAGTTCTGAGGAGGAGGAGGTGAGATGGATGGGGAGGATTGAAGAGGAGATGAACAGTTCTTTACTAATAGTGGGGATTAGGGGAGTTTGCAGAAAGTGAAGAATTATAGGGGTGAAAGTGAAAACAAACAGAAACATTGTTTACAGTGACTGGCCCGTTACCTTAACCCCTTCACCCCAAAGCCTGTTTTCACCTAAGTGACAGGGCCAATTATTACAATTCTGACCACTGTCACATTATGAGGTAATAACTCTGAAACGCTTCAACGGATCCTGGTGATTCTGACATTGTTTTCTCGTGACATATTGTACTTCATGAAAGTGGTAAACTTTTTCGATATGACTTGCATTTATTTGTGAAAAAAAAAAATAATTTGTCGGAAATTATGAAATATTAGCAATTTTCAAACTTTTAGCTTTTATGCCCTTAAATTAGAGAGTTATATCACACAATATAGTTAATAAACAACATTTTCCACATGTCTTCTGTACATCAGCACAATTTTGGAAACATAATTTTTTTTTGTTAGGGAGTTATAAGGGTTAAAAGTTGACCAGCGATTTCTCATTTTTGCAACAAAATTTGCAAAACCATTTTTTTTTACGGACCACCTCACACTTGAAGTGACTTTGAGGGGTCTATATGACAGAAAATGCCCAAAAGTGACACCATTCTAAAAACTGCACCCCTCAAGGTACTCAAAACCACATTCAAAAAGTTTATTAACCCTTCAGGTGCTTCACAGGAATTTTTTGAATGTTTAAACAAAATTTAACATTTAACTTTTTTTTCACAAAATTTTTACTTCAGGTCCAATTTGTTTCATTTTACCACAGGTAACAGGAGAAATTGGACCACAAAAGTCGTTGTAAAATTTGTCCTGAGTACGCCGATACCCCATATGTGGGGGTAAACCACTGTTTGGGCACATGGCAGAGCTCGGAAGGGAAGGAGCGCCATTTGACTTTCCAATGCAAGATTTGCTGGAATTGAGATCGGAGCCCATGTCACGATTGGAGAGCCTCTGACGTGGAAACCCCCACAAGTGACACCATTTTGGAAAGTAGACCCTCTAAGGAACTAATCTAGATGTGGGGTGAGCACTTTGAACCTCCACGTGCTTCACAGAAGTTTATAATGTAGAGCCGTAAAAAAAATTTCTTTTTAATTTTCACAAAAAATGATCTTTTTGCCCCAAATTTTTTTTTCCCAAGGGTAACAGGATAAATTGGACCTCAAAAGTTGTTGTGCAATTTGTCCTGAGTACGCCAATACTTCATATATGGGAATAAACCACTGTTTGAGTGCATGACAGAGCTCGGAAGGGAAGAAGCGCCATTTGATTTTTCAATGCAAAATTGGCTGGAATTGAGATCGGAACCCATGTCGCATTTGGAGAGCCCCTGACGTGCCTTAACAGTGGAAACCCCCCACAAGTGACCCCATTTTGGAAAGAAGACCCCCTATCTAGATGTGTGGTGAGCACTTTTAACCCCCAATTGTTTCACTAAAGTTTAGAATGTAGCGGTGTGAAAATTAAAAAATCATTTTTTCTTTCCACAAAATTATGTTTTAGCCCGCAATTTTTTTTTTCTCCAAGGGTAACAGGAGAAATTGGACTGCAAAAGTTATTGTCCAATTTGTCCTGAGTACGCTAATACCCCATATGTTGGGGGGAACCACCGTTTGAGTGCATGGCAGAGCTCGGAAGGGAAGGAGCGCCGTTTGAAATGCAGACTTAGATGGATTGGTCTGCAGGCATCATTTTGCATTTGCAGAGCCCCTGATGTACCTAAACAGTAGAAACCCCCCACAATTGACCCCATATTGGAAACTAGACCCCCCAAGGAACTTATCTAGATGTGTTGTGAGAGTTTTGAACCAACAAGTGTTTCACTACAGTTTATAACGCAGAGCCGTGAAAATAAAAAATATTTTTTTTCCACGAAAATGATATTTTAGCCCCCAGGTTTTTTTTCCCAAGGGTAACAGGACAAATTGGACCCCAAATGTTGTTGTACAACTTGTCCTGAGAACGCTCATACCCCATATGTTGGGGGGAACCACTGTTTGGGCGCACAGGAGAACTTGGAAGGGAAGGAGCAGTGTTTTAGTTTTTCAAAGCAGAATTGGCTGGAATTGAGATCGGACGCCATGTCGCGTTTGGAGAGCCCCTGATGTGCCGAAACAGTGGAAACTCCCCAATTCTAACTGAAACCCTAATCCAAACACACCCCTAACCCTAATCCCAATGGTAACCCTAACCCCAACCCTAACCCTAGCCCCAACCCCAACCCCAACCCTAACCCTAGCCCTAACCCTAGTCCTAACCCTAGCCCTAACCCTAATGGGAAAATGGAAATAAATACATTTTTTTTACATTTTATTATTTTTCCCTAACTAAGGGGGTGATGAAGGGGGGTTTGATTTACTTTTATAGCGTTTTTTTGGCGGATTTTTAAGGGTTGGCAGCTGTCACACACTAAAAGACGCTTTTAATTGCAAAAAAATAGTTTTTGCATCACCACATTTTGAGAGCTATAATTTATCCATATTTTGGCCCACAGAGTCATTTGAGATCTTGTTTTTTGCGGGACGAGTTGATATTTTTATTGGCATCATTTTCGGGCAGATGACATTTTTTGATCGCTTTTTATTCCGATATTTATGAGGGGGAATGAACAAAAACCAGCAATTCCTGAAATTCTTTTAGGGGGGGCGTTTATACCGTTCCACGTGTAGTAAAATTGATAAAGCAGCTTTATTCTTCAGGTCAGTATAATTATAGCGATACCTCATTTATATCTTTTTTTTATGTTTTGGCGCTTTTACACAATAATAACTATTTTATATAAAAAAATAATTGTTTTGGCATCGCTTTATTCTGAGAGCTATAACTTTTATATTTTTCTGCTGATAATGCTGTATGGCGGCTTTTTTTTTGCGGGACAAGATGACGTTTTCAGCGGTACCATGGTTATTTATATCCGTTGTTTTGATCGCGTGTTATTCCACTTTGTGTTCGCCTGTATGATAATAAAGCAATGTTTTTTGCCTTGATTTTTATTTTTATTTTTTGCGGTGTTCACTGAAGGGGTTAACTAGTGGGATAGTTTTATAGAGCAGGTCGTTACGGATGCGGCGATACCAAATATGTGTACTTTTATTGTTTTTTTAATTTACATAAATAAATGGATTTACTGGGAAATTTTTTTTTTCTTTATTTGGGGATTTTTAAAAAAAATTTTTTATACGTTCTATTTTTTTTTTTTTACTTTCTATCATTGTCCCAGGGTGTGACATCACTGTATTAGATCAGATCGTTGATCTGACAGTGTGCATAACACACTAGGCAAATTCAGGAGGCTTTCCGGCGCCTGCTCTCAGCAACTCTCAGCAGGCGCCGGCTAGCCAGGTCATTTCATGACCCGGAAGGAGTCCCGCGGCCATCTTGGATCCGGGGACTCCTTCCGGGTCACCGGAGCAACGCGATCTCATCGCGTTTCTCCGGTGGGAGAGCGCAGGGAGCCCCCGTCCCTGCGCGATCCCCCTCTATGCCGCTGTCACTACTGACAGCGGCATCAGAGGGGTTAAATGCCCACAATTGGCGCTACCGCCGATCGTGGGCATTGCTGCGGGGTGTCAGCTGTCATATACAGCTGACACCCGCACCCGATCACCGCGGCGCTCAGCGCGAGACAGCGGTGATCGATGCGCCGTACTAGTACTGCTGCTGGCACAAATGCAGTGCCGGCAGCGCAGTACTAGTACGGCGCATGAACCAAACCACCTGCCCACCACAGGATAAGAAATCACCAGAGGTTACCACAGCACTGATATCATTAATATACCTTTATTACATATACTTTGGCAATTCATACAACAATTAATATATATATATTTTTAAAAAATATGAATACATATATGAATAAAAACAAACCGCAGGAATAATATTTGTATGGGGCCCAGAAGTCTCAAAAAAATAAATTAAAAACCCACCAGGGATAACAAAGCCAAATACTCGCCGTGCTGCACAATTAAATGGTTCTGTAGTAAATCCAAGATAAAATCAAATTGTATGTGGCCCATGCAGGTCCTGGCGCTCTGCGTCCTTGATTGGTTAGTCACGCCGGGTACTCCGTTCCCGTGGTGACGGATCATGTGACGTGGAGACCGGAACTTGCCGACCTCCAAGCTGCGCATGCGCCGCGTACATCCGGACCGCAGCGTCTAGTGAGTGTGCTATATAAACCCCTCTGGGATCATTATTAACTACCCCCTGACGAAGGAAAGACATCCAAAACGCGCGTCGGGCGCATGCAGGTTCGGGACCCAGTCTTACCCCACAGGTAGTTATGGAAAATTTATGTGCGGCTATGGTTTGCTCGCCTAGTAATTAATCTGCTATTATACAGGGAGCTCACTTGCGGCTTTGCTTGGCCGATTTAGTCATTTGTCTGCACGTGGGTATACATTTATAGTGTGTTAATAGATTGTATGCCTATGTACCCACGGCTTAATTTGGCTACTTAGCATAGATATATGCAGTGAGCTTATACAATCCCCATCTACCTCGCTGTGCTATCACTGCCATCACTACTCTTTGCACTCTGACACTTTACAATCAATGAACTAACATATCTCCCATCTACCTCATTGTGTTATTAACACTTTTTGCACTTGCACACTTTATAGGAGGTACGCTGCTATAATCCCACTTATATATTTTTTATCTGATTTTTTTCGGCACTCTTGTTGTTTTTGAACATTATATGTTTTTTATTGGAGTTTCACTTTTTTATAATATATTTAAAAAAAAACAACAGATTTTGTGTAGTAGTTTTTTGGTTTCACCTTTTTCTATATATAGCAGATCTTACATGGGCCACATACAATTTGATTTTATCTTGGATTTACTACAGAACCATTTAATTGTGCAGCACGGCGAGTATTTGGCTTTGTTATCCCTGGTGGGTTTTTAATTTATTTTTTCGAGACTTCTGGGCCCCATACAAATATTATTCCTGTGGTTTGTTTTTATTCATATATGTATTCATATTTTTTAAAAATATATATATATTAATTGTTGTATGAATTGCCAAAGTATATGTAATAAAGGCATATTAATGATATCAGTGCTGTGGTAACCTCTGGTGATTTCTTATCCTGTGGTGGGCAGGTGGTTTGGTTCCCCTTTCTCAGTGGTTCTCCACTGAAACTTTCACAGTGCACCTTTACCCCATGAGATATATTATTATTTATATTCATGTTTAGGCGAGATTTGTGGGTATATTAGGTGCGTACTGTGTCTTTTAACTGTATACTGCTGTGTTCTGCACAGGTTTCTTTACCTTACCATCCGGATATGGATTTCAAAGCCAGAGAGGCGTCATGGCAAGGACAGATTAATGCCATATTCTCACATGGCAATACGAATATTGTGGTTACAGACGGTTTGCAATTTGATGATTTTTTTAAAAATATTAAGAATCTGACATACAAAAGAACTAGGGCCTGGTGGAGTAAGGCTTTTCTAGAAAATTATATACAACACCAATTAATCCCTAGGGGATTAAGAATACATGTCACACCTGCTTTTCCTGTCACCGACGAGGATTTTATAAAAAGCTGGGAAGGTGTGTGTAACATCGCTTCAAAGCAACTGATGGAGTTATTGGTGAAGTATAACTCTCAAAACATAATCATCATCGATAAATCATTAGATGAACTATATGTAAAAGCTAAGAATTGCCTAACAGCCGAACAATTATCATCCATGGATAGCCTACTTGAAAAGCAAATGGATCAATGGATTAAAGATATTCAGACCACCCAAAAAAGCAAACTAATGAGAGATCAAAGAGATTTTTCCAGTGGAAAAATTTATAGGTGGCGTAAACAACATCAAGAGGGCAACACACGTGATCGTATAGACTCTACCACATCTGACTTGGCTACGGTTGACGTCTCTGGTGCCTCCTCGTCCGTCTCTGTATCTACCTTGGCTTCAATGGCTTCTACGCCCAAACGCAAGCGCGAACCCCGTTATACACCTGCTAAACGGAACTACCGACCCAATCCTGACAACAACTTAAAGGTGATTATTCTGAGTGATCATGTTTTAACTGAATTTGAAATAGATGTCCTTAAGAAGGGTCTCACGTTTTGCCCTACAGCACAATTTGATAAGTTTGTAGCCATTAAAGACCTACATTTATTCGCCAGGAAGCTAATTTTTAAAATACATTTCCATAATGAAGAATTGCTTAAATTGTTCCCAACAGAGGCGGAGCAGGAGACACTAGAGATTTTGGACGAACTAGCCCGCGAACATAATGATCCATTAGGAGGTAAGATTCCACCCTCCATCAGACCAAAGTCTCGTAGATTTCCCCCCTTGTCAGCCTGTCCTGTCATTGATACTTTTGTGAAAACAGTCAGTAGGGAGTTTGACAAGATTCCCCGTTTTCCAGGTATCGAGAATTTGAATAAAAGAGAAAAAATAGCGTTGAAAAATTTGGGTCAATTAAGTGATGTGGTAATTAAGCCGGCTGACAAGGGGGGAAATATAGTAATTTGGCCTAGACAGATGTATGAAACTGAGGTGTTCCGCCAGTTGAGGGGCAGGGCACCATGGATTCACTCCATATTTTTATGGAACATTTGAATAAAAATGAGCTAAACATCCGTCTAACATACAAATGTGATATGGAATTCATGGAATTTCTGGATGTGGGAATACATAGAGATGAGAGTGGTTGCCTGTATACAAATATTTTTCGTAAGTCTACAGCAGTAAACGCACTATTACACGCCTCTTCGTCACATCCTCCCAACATGATCAATTCAATTCCAATAGGCCAATTTCTACGTCTACGGAGGATCTGTTCAAATGAAGTAGACTTTGAAAACCAATCAAACGACTTAAAAGAAAGATTCTTGGAAAGAGGGTATAGTAAGCGGTCAGTGAAAAAGGGGTATAACCGCGCCAAACACATAACTCGACATCAGGCTTTATATGGAACAAAACCTTACAAATCTAACAAGGTGGTGAGATACATCACACAATATCATGGCCAAACGGAACTAATGAGGACGTATATAAATAAATCATGGGCCATATTAAAAGCCGATCCCATTTTGTCGCAATATATTGGTGAGAGATGTAGTATCACCTATCGGAGATCAAAAAATCTGAAAGATCAATTGGTCAGAAGCCACTACTCATACAATACAGCTATCCCATCATTCCTTACCAACACAAAAACAGCACGGGGGTGCAAACCTTGCGGCCAATGTGTGGCCTGTAATAATATTAAAAGAACCAATACTTTTTGTAACTATAATGGTAATACTACATACAAAATCAAACAAACAATTAATTGCACCTCAAAAGCCGTTATCTATCATGCCACCTGTCCATGCTCCCTGGTATATATAGGGATGACAACTAGACAACTTAAAGTAAGGACCAGAGAACACGTGTTGGGTATCATAGCTGCAAAAGACGTGGAGGATATTTCATCCTTGAAAACGATCCCTAAACATTTCAAGTTATATCATGGGTGTGACGCCTCCATGTTAAAAGTAACTGGCATAGATATGATCCAAACTAACGAAAGAGGTGGCGAAATAAGTATGGCCCTAGCTAGAAAAGAAACAAAATGGATATGGACTCTGGATACGGTTGCACCAAAAGGATTGAACGAAAACCTCAGTTTTGCACCTTTTTTATAACACCTTTTTTATAACTCATTTTCTTATCTGTAATCTGTAACCTTTTAGGATTCTTTTTATATTTTTATATACTATTTTGTTTTTATCATCTTATTTTTTTAAATAATCCATTATGTACTTATGATTCTATGATCCCTTATTAACCATTTTTAATTTTAATTATAATTATAGTTCTATATACTTACCATCTGTGGACTGGAGCTATTAGTGGAGTGTATCTGTTGTGATGCCGGTGGGTGGGATGCTGCACATCGCAGAAGCATTCATCGCCTGATGGCTGAAGAGAAAGAAAGAAGAAAAGATTATTATTATTTATTCATTTTTTATTTTGTATTTATTATTTACTACCTATTATTTATATTTTATTTATTTATTTATTATTTTTCATTTTTTATTATTTTTTATTATTTTTTATTTTTATTTTCCATTTTCTACTACAATTTATCATACAATTGTCTATTATTATATTCTGTGTGGGATATTTCAGTCATGTGTTACTATATGTGCATGTGTCATAGTGCACGACATACCTATATACGTATATTTACACATGTCTTTACCAAGGCCAAAGTTCCCCCTTTGTTTAAGATTTTTGTATTATTATTATTCCCTTTTTTCTCTTTTTTCTTTTCTTTTATTTTTTCTAATTAGCCCTTGTTGATGTCTCCAATTGTCTTATTTCATCTTGGAGAGTTATAGTGTATTCACTTAAACTACCCCCCCTTATACTCATTCGGCCTCGCTGTCATCCAGCTATTTCATGTCAGTATCTTTTGCGCTCCACTAGACATAAAGCTGAGTACTACTTCACTCACGCTGTGATCCCGGTGGTGCGCATGCGCGGTTCGTGCCTGCAGGTCCTGGCGCTCTGCGTCCTTGATTGGTTAGTCACGCCGGGTACTCCGTTCCCGTGGTGACGGATCATGTGACGTGGAGACCAGAACTTGCCGGCCTCCAAGCTGCGCATGCGCCGCGTACATCCGGACCGCAGCGTCTAGTGAGTGTGCTATATAAACCCCTCTGGGATCATTATTAACTACCCCCTGACGAAGGAAAGACATCCGAAACGCGCGTCGGGCGCATGCAGGTTCGGGACCCAGTCTTACCCCACAGGTAGTTATGGAAAATTTATGTGCGGCTATGGTTTGCTCGCCTAGTAATTAATCTGCTATTATACAGGGAGCTCACTTGCGGCTTTGCTTGGCCGATTTAGTCATTTGTCTGCACGTGGGTATACATTTATAGTGTGTTAATAGATTGTATGCCTATGTACCCACGGCTTAATTTGGCTACTTAGCATAGATATATGCAGTGAGCTTATACAATCCCCATCTACCTCGCTGTGCTATCACTGCCATCACTACTCTTTGCACTCTGACACTTTACAATCAATGAACTAACATATCTCCCATCTACCTCATTGTGTTATTAACACTTTTTGCACTTGCACACTTTATAGGAGGTACGCTGCTATAATCCCACTTATATATTTTTTATCTGATTTTTTTCGGCACTCTTGTTGTTTTTGAACATTATATGTTTTTTATAGGAGTTTCACTTTTTTATAATATATTTAAAAAAAAACCAACAGATTTTGTGTAGTAGTTTTTTGGTTTCACCTTTTTCTATATATAGCAGATCTTACATGGGCCACATACAATTTGATTTTATCTTGGATTTACTACAGAACCATTTAATTGTGCAGCACGGCGAGTATTTGGCTTTGTTATCCCTGGTGGGTTTTTAATTTATTTTTTTGAGACTTCTGGGCCCCATACAAATATTATTCCTGTGGTTTGTTTTTATTCATATATGTATTCATATTTTTTAAAAATATATATATATTAATTGTTGTATGAATTGCCAAAGTATATGTAATAAAGGCATATTAATGATATCAGTGCTGTGGTAACCTCTGGTGATTTCTTATCCTGTGGTGGGCAGGTGGTTTGGTTCCCCTTTCTCAGTGGTTATCCACTGAAACTTTCACAGTGCACCTTTACCCCATGAGATATATTATTATTTATATTCATGTTTAGGCGAGATTTGTGGGTAAATTAGGTGCGTACTGTGTCTTTTAATAGTACGGCGCATGGCACGAAGGTGTTAATCATCACACTTCTAGGACACAATTATAGGAATCACACAGATGACTAAAGTCATTGCAGACTTGTGCTATGCAATATACAGTATGTACAACTAAGTGCATTCAGGTGTGACGCAGAGAGGAGTGGTCTCTTCTCATCTTGGTCAGAGAATTAAGGGTGGACCAGATGCATACAATCAAGCATTGAGTAAACAAGGTCATAAATAACACTGGGGGTAAGCTGGGGTTAGCTGAAAGGCATACCATGTGAATGCTAGGAGCAGAGGAAAGTCAGTGTGGAAATTTGGGTGATGTACTATGTGCACTTCATAGACAGACAAGGCAGGTGAGCAGGCTGGAGAGTTGGGTGCATGAACATACCATGTGAATGCTAGGAGCAGAGGAAAGTCAGTGTGGAAATTTGGGTGATGTACTATGTGCACTTCATAGACAGACAAGGCAGGAGAGCAGACTGGAGAGCTGGGTGCATGAACATACCATATGAATGCTAGGAGCAGAGGAAAGTCAGTGTGGAAATTTGGGTGATGTACTATGTGCACTTCATAGACAGACAAGGCAGGAGAGCAGACTGGAGAGCTGGGTGCATGAACATACCATGTGAATGCTAGGAGCAGAGGAAAGTCAGTGTGGAAATTTGGGTGATGTACTATGTGCACTTCATAGACAGACAAGGCAGGAGAGCAGACTGGAGAGCTGGGTGCATGAACATACCATATGAATGCTAGGAGCAGAGGAAAGTCAGTGTGGAAATTTGGGTGATGTACTATGTGCACTTCATAGACAGACAAGGCAGGAGAGCAGACTGGAGAGCTGGGTGCATGAACACACCATGTGAATGCTAGGAGCAGAGGAAAGTCAGTGTGGAAATTTGGGTGATGTACTATGTGCACTTCATAGACAGACAAGGCAGGTGAGCAGGCTGGAGAGCTGGGTGCATGAACATACCATGTGAATGCTAGGAGCAGAGGAAAGTCAGTGTGGAAATTTGGGTGATGTACTATGTGCACTTCATAGACAGACAAGGCAGGAGAGCAGGCTGGAGAGTTGGGTGCATGAATATACCTGTAGGAAGAATAGACATGCTGGTTAGAGTGTGATGGTGGCAGATAGCAGGGCACAGTCTGTATACATCCTTCTGGTTTTAATTCTAAATTAATCTTCACACTTCTTGGACACACTTCTAGGAATCACACAGCAGACTCTTAAATCTGGGCAGAATGTAATTCCCTGTACACTTCAGAAGTAATCTGGCTGCTTCTATTTTCAGCTACATCATCATTAAACACTAATTACTCAGTGCCATTGGAAGCCATGCATTCCCATGCCATAACACCACCTTCACTATGTTTTAAAGAGAATATGGAGTTATTTGGATCATGCCTTCTCCATACTTTCTCCATACTTTCTTCTTCCCATATTTCTGGCACAGGTTGATCATAGTTTCATCTGTCCAAAGAATGCTTTTCCAGAACTAGGCTAGCTTCTTTAGATATTTTTTGGCAAAGTCTAATGTGGCCGTCGTATTTTTAAGCCTGAATAATTTTTCGAAAGTTGGGGTGAACTCTGTATTTGCTCTCATGAAGTCTTCTCTTTATGGTAAACTTAGATATGGAAACACCAACTTCCTGGAGAGTATTATTCACTTGGGTGGATGTTGTGAAGGGATTTTTTTTTCACCATGCAAAGGTTTCTGCAGTCATCACACACTGTTGTCTTCCCTGGATGTCCAGGCGTTTTTGAGTTCTTAAGCTCACCAGTGCATCTTTTTCATCAATTTGTTGATTAGCCACTTCCAACATTTCTACTATCTCTCTGATGGATTTCTTCTTTTTTCAGTCTAATGAGAGACTGTGTATCTTCCATGGAGAGCTCCTTTGACCACATGTTGTGGGTTCACAGCCACAACTTCCAAATAAAAATGCTTCACCTGGAATCAGCTCCAGAAATTTTACTGAATTCAATGATTATGGATTAATGAAATTATAGCCCATGCAGCACATCTTTTGTGATAATTGCCTAGTTATTTTTGGTCCCTTTAAAAAGAGGCAACTACATATTAAAAAGTTATAATTCCTAAACCATTACTTCAATTAGGATATGAATATCATCAAATTAAAGCCACGAGCCTTTAAGCTCATATTATTTATACAACTGTATCTTCAATATGTTTTGATAAGCAGCTAAAATGACAAATCTTGTGTCACTGTCCAAATATTTCTGGACCTAACTGTATAAGTATATTTTTGATGTGGTGTTTTGCCACAATTTTAGTCACTAAATCCATCAATCATATGACATGACTGGTATCCTGTATATTAAGACAAGTTAATCAAACAGAACATGTAATTAGGGTTGAGCGAAACGGGTCGGCCATTTTCAGAAGTCGCCGACTTTTGGCAAAGTCGGGTTTCATGAAACCCGACCCGACTCCTGTGTGGGGTCGGCCATGAGGTCGGCGATCTTCTGAATCTGGTATCGGAATTCCGATACCGAGTTCCGATATGTTTGAAATATTTAAGTGTAAAATAAAGAATTAAAATAAAAAATATTGCTATACTCACCCTCTGACGCGCCCTGGTACTAATCGGCAGCCTTCCTTCCTTAGAATCAGCGCGTGAAGGGCCTTAGATGACGTCGCGGCTTGTGATTGGTCGCGCGACCGCCCATGTGACCGCTCGCGCGACCAATCACAAGCCGCGACGTCACCAGAGGTCCTTCAGGCGCTCATTCTTAGGAAGGAAGGCTGCCGGTTAGTACCAGGGCGCGTCAGAGGGTGAGTATAGCAATATTTTTTATTTTAATTCTTTATTTTACACTTAAATATGGATCCCAGGGCCTGAAGGAGAGTTTCCTCTCCTTCAGACCCTGGGAACCATTGGAAACCCAATGCACTGCGTTGGGTTTCGTGTTTCGGCCGACCCTGACCCCGACTTTTTTATAGGATCGGCCGATTTCACTCGACCTGACTTTTGAAAAAGTCGGGTTTCGTGAAACCCGACTCGATCCTATAAAAGTAAAAGTCGCTCAACCCTACATGTAATACATACCGTATATAAATAAACCATGCACATTTTTCTCTAAGTACAGTGTGAATACAATTACATGTCACATGTCATATGTACACAACAAGACCTCACATCCTTCTGTAATAACACTAATAAAAAAAAGAAAAACATGTTTTTTTACCTTCCTGTTCAAGTGTCAAAGAGCATACAAGAATATTGGAACCCAGAAAGTCCATAATGTTAAGTAGGAGGCAATAATTTGCCAATTATTTGTCTGGATAATTGACTGAGATTCATTCCTATGAATTGCTCTAGGTCTGGATTTTCTGATGTTGATTATAATAAGGCCTAAAGCAACTATCAAAGTTGTAGATTGCATATTGTATGGTTAGAGATATTCTCTTTAGAAGCAAAGTCTGTTTCTTCCCTAGAAGCAATGATTATAGAAGAGAATACCTTTGTAAAATTGCATGTGCTAACTATTGCTAGGATTTTCATTCCCATGAAATTCTTCTAATTAATTCAGAGACATGTGGTGGTACAGGATAAGACCATGCCGTAGTTTCATTGCCCATTATATTGTAGATGTACCCAACATTGCTGTGTGTTATGGCTGTGTAATTGAAGTCTAAATTAATGTAAATAAAAGCAAAAGCACAGCAGAGACACATATATAAACGAGCGCAGAAATGCAACGTAAAGGGCACAAAGAAATCTGAAAAAAATTCATCATTCATGATATATAAAACAATGTATGCCACTTCTTATGCAGCGTCAAATGAAATCTAAACTAACCTGGAAGGGGCTAAGAGGAATTTGGGGAAGAGAGAAGACAGTCATAGAAAAGAGGAATTATATAAAGCAATCAAATGCTTGGCTCATGCATGGAGGATTGGGGAAAGAGACATAATGACAATGCGACCAACAACTATCTAATTTATGTGGGAACTTTAAGTATTGTCAAAAGTCAAGCAAAAAGTCATATGCTAGTTAACAAAGGCAACTTACCTGCTTGTTTTATCAGGCACCGACTCATAGCTGTCGCTGACCGCTCCTGCCAGCGATTCAGCTGCTCCTCGTTAAGTGAGAAGCTCTTTTTCTATCTGGCTGCTCTCTCAATGGAGCATGACTGCGAATGTCATGCTGATTTACAGCTTTCTCCCCGCAGTTAAGTAACAGGGAGACGGCTGTCAATCAGCATGACACCAGCAGTCATGCCCTGTGTGTAACAGAAGCTGCTGCTCTGTTGACGTGATGTATATATATATATATATATATATATATATATATACTATATAATTGTCTAAGGGTCACTTCCGTCTTTCTGTCTGTCTGTCCTTCTGTCTGTCACGGAAATCCCAAGTCGCTGATTGGTCGTGGCAAAAAAGCCACGACAAATCAGCAATGGGCACAGTCCGACGGCAACATGGCCGCTCCTTCCTCCCCGCAGTCAGTGCCTGCTCCATACTCCCCTCTAGTCAGCGCTCACACAGGGTTAATGGCAGCGCTAATGGACCGCGTTATGCCGTGGTGTAACGCACTCCATTAACGCTGCTATTAACCCTGTGTGACCATCTTTTTTACTATTGATGCTGCCTATGCAAAATCAAACCTACACATATTTAGTATTGCCGCGTTCAGAATCGCCCGATCTGTCAATAAAAAAAAGCATTAACCTGATCGCTAAACAGCGTAGCGACAAAAAAATTTGAAACGCCAAAATTACATTTTCTTGGTCGCCGTGACATTGCATTAAAATGCAATAACGGGCGATCAAAAGGACGTATCTGCACAAAAGTGGTATCATTAAAAAAGTCATCTCAGCACGCAAAAAATAAGCCCTCACCCGACCCCAGATCACGAATAATGAAGACGCTACGGGTATCAGAAAATGGCTCAATTTTTTTTTTTTTTGCAAAGTTTGGAATTTTCTTTCACCACTTAGATAAAACGTAACCTAGACATGTTTGGTGTCTATGAACTTGTGCTGACCTGGAGAATCATAATGGCAGGTCAGTTTTAGCATTTAGTGAACCTAGCAAAAAAGTCAAACAAAAAACAAGTGTGGGATGTATGTAGTATGTAGCATGTATGTAGCATGTATGTAGCATGTATGTAGCATGCATGTATGCAGCATGTATGTAGCATGTATGTAGCATGTATGGAGTATGTATGCAGCATGTATGCAGCATGTATGCAGCATGCATGTATGTAGCATGCATGTATGTAGCATGCATGTATGTAGCATGTATGTAGCATGCATGTATGTAGCACGTATGTATGGAGTATATATGGAGTATGTATGGAGTATTTTTTTTTTTCATTCAACACATTAGCCGGATGATGGGACTATTACTGTCCCATAATTGGCTAATGTGTCAATCACTGTCATTGTAGCAGGCATCGTCCGATGGGACTTGTAGTCCCATCGGACAATGCTTGCACACACGCACAGAGACCCCCCCACGCCGCACAGAGCCCCCCCCCACGCCACACAGAGCCCCCCCACGCTGCACAGAGAGGGAGAGTGACACAGGGGGAGAGTGCAGTTTACCGGAGATCACTGGGACTGTGTGCAAGTGGGGAGGCGGAGACAGAGCAGGAGAAGCACAGGGCAGCGTGTGAGAGCAGAGGATGTCTGCCCAGAACCTGCAGTGCCTGGAGTACAGAGGAGCAGTCAGTGCTTCAGTCCTGCGATAGAGAGTAAGTGGAGCTCAACAGATAGCACTGGACTATAATAAAATGACAGCTAGTCACACCTACAGCAGTGAGTTGTGCAGCCCACAGAGGCGTGCCCAGCTCACTGCTAATGCTGCTGCAATGTTAGAGATAGGGTCCGAGCCGGTCTATTATCTCCTATGTCCATGGGGTGCCGTAATCTGACACTGATAGTGCCCTGCTACTGCTGCAAAACCAAGATGTCAGCCCACAGTGCATTCTTTCTACTCATATAACACACGAAATCTGTTTTACATGCATTCAAATCTGGGTTATAACAGCATGTTATGCTACATTACATTGATTAATTAATGATCTACAAAGCGGTACCTTCCCTTTAATATAGAGGTACAAAATTCAGAAATTTTTAAAGTGAGCTTCAATGTCTTCCTATGATCACACGCAGAAAAGAGACTTTATTTATGCAGCTAGCCGAACGAATTTTACTTCCTGGGGTAAATGAAAGCAACTATAAGAGTTAAAGGGCGATGCAAATCAAATTAACCGATCCAAGGTTTGGACATAACCCAGCTCATATTGGACATAATAGATAACTGAGCAGCACTGTAGGAGCTGTTAAGGATGCTAATTCACTGTAAAAGCGAGTTATCTGGACATATGTCTGCAATGTGAAGACTCTTCTACAGCTTATGGTCGTGTTATTGCGAGTGCCAATTTGATTATTGCACTGTAAGACTATTACATGCATTATGAAAATGTTTTCCTACTAGTGGATGGATTTGGTAAGTTGTGTGATATCACTTCTATTTTGTGTGTAGTAATATTTGCACACATAAAGACAAGCAATACATTGCAATAATGTCAGGTAATGATTTGTTACACTAAAATATGTATTGTGCAATAAGTTTGTAAGAATATGAAAATATATTTTGTATTGTGAAACATTTGGGTAAGAATGCTAATCTCCATACCATAATAATTATTTAATTGCCAAAAATGGTCTACAATTGACTTTTGCCAATAGTTGTTCATAAAGAAAACAAATATAGGAGGTTTGAATCTACTGGAAGTCTAGACAAGGCCTCATTCACACAGTGGAGCCACATACACAGAGCTTTTATAGCAGCATACACTATTCCATAAGTTTTGATTATAAACACTCAGTGTCATCATTTGGTATCTCCAATAAGCATGTAAACAATGTAAATGTATCTACTTTTTCAACCTTTGAAACCATAATTGAATTCTTTAATTTTCACAATTCAATCAATGCGATCAATCATATATGGAAATACATTGAAGTCATATATGTTATTTATTATTTTGATCTATCATTGGCCCATTTAATGTAATGCCCTATGACAGATACTCTATATTCATTATACAGCAAGTTAGGGCATTTGGATTGAGCTCAGGATATGACCCCTCTCAACACTGGAGATATGCCAGCTGTGTTACATAGCCGGCATCTTCCTCTAACAGCAGCATCTAGAACTGAGCATCAATCACTGCTTTTAACAATTTAACCATTATGAATCAAAGTGCTCGTTCACGCTGGTGAGTAGTCAGCGGATAACTCAGACGAATACTATCAAATGTTGCATCCGATAGCACTCTCTCCGATGTTACACTATGGAGCAGTGCCCTCATGCCAAGTCATCTGGATGCAGTCTGATATATGCCGACTCACAGATTGGAGAAGACGGAAAAATGAAGTTCTTCATCTTCTCCGAACCTGTGATCCGTTTCTCGCATGCGAGAGAATCGGATCACAGTAAAATGACACTTGGTTTGCATTCGTAGCAGAGTTTGAGCAGAGAGTAATTTGCATAAAGCATCCGATACTCTTGCATCAGAGAATCATTCGATGCTACTCATCAGTGTCAGTGAGCCCTAAATGTTATTTAAATGAACCCGCCACTGGTTCACTAGCTCCAGGTTCTGCTGGTTTATGTGAAGATCTGCGGTTGGGGGTTGTAATAATCATCTAGGCAGGTTAATAATCCAACTTTTTTTTATTTCTTGCATCTATGATGTTACGGCAATTCGGCAATTCCGGGTAGACGATCACAATGCAATGTCCCCAGTCCACAAGATCACATCCTGGGGCCTATAGCTCACTGCCCCCAAACCAAGCGATATCCATTGTCTCCCAACCTTTGATTGACCCACAGCTTTTGTTTCTCCCGCCAGTATAGTCTGTAGTCATAGTCCATGCCCCATACCATGATTGTAGCACATGTCTCCTGCTCCAGTTGGCAACAACAATCCTTTAGGCTAGGTTCACATTGCGTTAGTGCAGTCCGTTTAGCGCATATGCTAATGGACTGCGTTAACGCAATGTCCAAAAAGGGATCGCGTTTAGCAATCACGCTAGCGCAGATGCCTGATCTGTGCTAGCGAGAACGGAAACCAAAAACGCTGCAGACAGCGTTCGAGGTCCATCACAAAATAACGGAACATCGTTAACGCATGCCAAAAATGGCATGCGTTAGGGATGCGTTATATGCATTGCGGTCAATGGGTGCGCTAATGGATCCGTTACATTGCGTTAGTGGCGCTATGTAACGGATTCCGTTAGAGGATACCCACTAACGCAATGTGAACCTAGCCTAAGATAGTTTTCCACATCCAGATTATAGATATCATGAACATAGCGCGTGTATCAAGCTCCAGGCTGCAACCGATCTCCAATCTCCATAAGCCATCCATACAGGGGCACCAGGACCTTACTGACAGATCCTCGCCCCTCGGCATCACTGCACCGACTACCTCACTAAACATGTGGCTTATTGTCCTCCCTACCTGAGATCAGCCCTCTGAATGGGCAGAAGTGTTCACACCTTCCCCATTGGTGAAGGTATTTTCCTTCCAACCCATCAGCTGGGACTGCATGTGAGACCCTCTGTGGTGATGGCTCCACTGTGTCTACTATCTCCATCCACACAATGGAACTAGTGGCTGGAAGAACAATTGCTTGAGGCACCTGAGACACTAAGGCCTCATTCAAACATCAGTTTTTTGCCATCAATCACAATCCGTCTTTTTTAGAAAAAAACAGATGCAGCAAATGTTGCTGCTGGATCAATTTTTTTCTCATAGACTTGTATTAGTGACTGATTGTGACGGATGGCCTTCCGTTTCATCTGTCATTTGACGGATCCATCATAAAGTCTTTGTCCGTTGGCCGGAGACAATGGACAAAGTAACGCTTTTTGTGTACGTCAAAAAGATGGACACCGACAGATCCTGCGCCGTCCGTCGTTGGCTATAATGGAAGCCTATAGGTTCAGGATCCATCGCTGTCCATCAAAAGATGGTATCCAGCAACGGATTCCCTTTTTTTTTAAACAGAGCATGCCTGGAAGAATTTCACCCATTTTTCCATTCAGGGAAAATCTCTCTCTCCCTCCCTCTTTCCCCCTCTCTCCCTCCCTCCCTCTTTCCCCAAGTCCAACTCCAACAAGTCCAACTTCTCTCAGCTTACTATGATGTGATCGTGAGGAACTCAACGTCCCACAGATGCTTTCTTGGTAAACCTGTGAAGATTATCCACAGGCTGAGCTTTATAGGGGACGTGATTTACACTATACAGCTCTGGCAAAAATTAAGAGACCACTGCAAATGTTCAGTTTGTCTGACTTTTCTCTTTATATGTATATTTTTGATTAAAATGTAAACTGTTCTTTTAATCTATAAACGTCTAACAACATGTCTCCAAATTTCCAAGCTATACATTTTGTATTTTTTTTCTGACAAAGAAAAATGGTCAAAATTAAAAGAAAAAAACAGTGCTTTCAGATCTCAAATAATGAAAAGAAAACAAGTTCATAATCATTTTGAAACAACAATACTAATGTTTTAACTCAGGAAGAGTTTAGAAATTAATATTTTGTGGAATAACCATGATGTTTAATCACAGCTTCCGTGCATCTTGGCATGCTTTCCACCAGTCTTTCACACTGCTTCTGGCTCAAAAAGTTAAGCAGTTCTTCTTTGTTTGATGGCTTGTGACTATCCATCATCCTCTTGATTACATTCCAGAGGTTTTCAATTGGGTTCAAGTCTGGAGATTGGGCTGCCCATGACAGGGTTTTTATGTGGTGGTCTCTTAATTTTTACCAGAGCTATAAATTGCAATTCAGTTGTATTGCAGTATATAATAACAGTGATTGAACAATTGCTGCCTCAAAGTACTCTAAATAGGTAAAAAACTAAAAATTGAGATAACTATATAAAACAATACATAAGTGAAGACAGTGACTTGCAAAATTATTCAACTCCATTGGCATTTTTTGACTTTTTTTTTACCTCACAACAACCTGAAATTTCACTGGTTTTCTTGAGCGTTCGCATCAGTTCATATAAAGAGCATGCCTATAACTGTGAACATTTGGTTTTCTTTTTATTATGAAGCAAACAATAAATAAGACATATAACAACTATTCACCACCCTAAACCCAGTACTTTGTAGAGCCTCCTTTTGCAGCAATTACAGCTGCAATTCACTTTGCATACATCTCTATTATCTTTCTACATCTTGCCACAAGGATTTTTTTCCCATTGCTCAAGGCAAAACTGCTTTAGCTCCTTCAAGTTAGATGATTTGCTCTTGTGAACAGCAATCTTCAAGTCTGACCACAGATTCTAAATTGGACTAAGTTCTGGGATTTGACTGAGCCACTCCAAACGATTTACACATTTCCCCTTAAACCACTTGAGTATTGCTTTAGCAGTAGGCCTTGGGTCATTGTTTTGTTGGAAGGTGAACCTCCATCCCAGTCACAAGTCACTGACAGTCTGAAACAGGTTTTGCTCAAGAATATCACTGTATTTCGTACCATCCATCTTCCCCTAGACTCGGACCATTTTCCGTGTCAGTGCTGCCAAAAAACATCACCACAGCATAATTCTGCCACCACCATGTTTTACTGTGGGGATGGTGTTCTTGGAGTGATGAACTGTGTTGGTTTGGGGCCAGACATAGTGCTAATATTGGTGGCCAAATAGTTAAATTTTGGTCTCATCCGAAACAGAACCTTTGGTCTCATCAACAGAACCTTCCTCCATACTTTTGGGAAGTCTCTCACATGTCTTTTGGGAGACTCAAAATGAGCCTTACAATTTTTGTGGGTAAGTAAAGGATTTTTCTGCCCAGTCTTCCATAAAGGCCACCTCTATGGGGTGTATGGCTTATTTTGGTCATATGGACAGATACTCCAGTCTCTTCTTGGGAACTCTGCAGATCCTTCAGGAGGTTCTGTGTTGCCTCTCTGACTAATGCCTACCTTGCCCTGGCTGTGAGGTTAGATGGGTGACCCTCTCTTGGCAGGTTTGTTGTGGTGCCATATTCTTTCCATTTGATGATATTGGATTTGATGGTGCTCTGGGTGATCATCAAAGATTGCAATATGTTTTATAACAGAAAGGGCTAAAGTATTGAAACACAAGATCACACTGGTGCTTAACTGAATAGAATTCTGTTAAAAAGCCGCTGGCACCTTGACAGGTGACATGTGCAGCCCTGCTAATGAAATAATCAACACAAAAATAAATTAAGATGCTGTGTTAAATTGCAGATTAGGACTGGTGCTGAATAATGAATATACCTCTGTGCAGTATGGCTGATATACAGGGAATGGCATTTACAAGTACGTGCCTGAAGTAGTTGTTCCTATTCCAATTGTTTCATCCCTTCCGATGAGGAGAATCTTTTGCATACAGTCCAAAATGAGGGAGCGTCCTCCCGTTTTCAAAAATCCCCCACGCGCTCGTGGCTGTAGTGTTCAGTGGTCAGTCTTGGCTGATGGCACTGCCATATAGTAGCATAGCGAGTGGGGGGCGTGGTTTAGTGGTGACATCATCTTCCCGTAATGAAGAGCACACAGGGGCCAATCCCGACGCGTTTTGAGGGACCCGTCCCTCTTTCTCAAGGTATGGCTCCCCTGCTATCTCAGCCTAAATGTAACCACACTCACCCTCATACATACATGCCATTGGCCTGCCTGATTACGGAAAGCAACCAGGCTCCACCTTGGAAAAAATACTTGTATAGACTGAATGGACCCTTCTGTTATACTAATCTATTAGCACTGCCCTGCATACTATAAAGAAAAATAAATCATTGCTGCGTTAAGCTAATGTAGATGCCTATTACCCATTAAAGGGGAATACCTATTTCCAAGTGTCAAACCTAAAGAAAATTGTTTAAAATTAGATATTTTTATTAATCAGTCATTAAAAATATATAAATATAATCAATTATTTAAAACAATTTTTTTAGAATTATATGGAAATAAATATAAATAAATAGGCTCAATATTTGTTAAAATAGTTCAATATTATTTAAAAAAAATTTTGCCAAAAATGTTTATTGTCCTAAAAACTATCCCCCAGGATGAATTATAGAACCCTTTTAAAACCTAACTATGCTGATGAAAAAAATATATTAATAAGAAATTATATGAATCTTACAGGCACTTTAGGCCTTACAAGTCAGTGAAAGGTACTACCTGGATATCCCTAAAACTGACTCAAAAGGCATAAAGTTCTATTCATAATTTAATCCCTTAGGAGCCAAACTGTTCAGTGTAAAAATCCATTTGGATTCAATCGACATATTTTTTAAATAGTCACCTTCCCTTTTATTTTTTCTAACAGTTTGGATACCACAAAATGAAGTTCCAATGCCTGACCGACCATTTTTGTCTATATAATGACAAGATAAGGAGTGTCCCATAAATCCCTTTGTAATATTATCTAAATGTTCTTTTACTCTTTCTTTAAGCTGTCTCTTAGACTGCTTTCACACATCAGTTTTTTGTCGTCAAGCACAATCTGGTGAATTTTGAAAAAAAACGGATTATTCGGATCCGTTTTTTTGCCAGATCCGAGTTTGTGGATCTGCCAGCTATTTTGGATTTGAGAGAGAGAGAGAGATCCGACAAAAATGGATGAATTGTGAGGCCATCCGTCGCATTCCGGCGCTAATACAAGTCTATGAGAAAAAAACAAATCCGGTGGCAACTTCTTACTTGATCCGTTTTTTTCAAAATTCGCTGGATTGTACCTGACAGCAAAAAACTGATGTGTGAAAGCAGCCCAACATAAAGTTTATCACAAGGACACCTAACTGTGAATATAACCCCTTTTGAATGACAAGAGATAGTATCTCTAATAGTAAATGATTTGGTTCTACGTGCATTCCAGAATGACGTTTGGACCGATTTCTTGCTCCTTGTATGCACAAAACATGGGCAGTTTCCAAATGAAGTAAAACCCTTATTTATAGATTGTTGGTTCATTATTGTTTTTTCATGAATGTTACTCCTTCCCATTTTAATAGTAGGAGCACAATTGTTATGAAAGGTAATTCAGTACCGCAATGGACAAAGAGGTCAGCACACATACAGTGACCTGGCAATAACCCAAAAAACAAGAACGAGCTCTGAGACGTGGGAACTCTGTTGATCGCAATCCCTAATCCTCTCCAACCACACTAACGGCAGCCGTGGATTGCGCCTAACGCTGCCTATGCAACTCGGCACGGCCTGAGAAACTAGCAAGCCTGAAGATAGAAAATAAGCCTACCTTGCCTCAGAGAAATACCCCAAAGGAAAAGGCAGCCCCCACATATAATGACTGTGAGTTAAGATGAAAAGACAAACGTAGAGATGAAATAGATTTAGCAAAGTGAGGCCCAACTTTCTGAACAGAGCGAGGATAGGAAAGGTAACTTTGCGGTCAACACAAAACCCTCCAAATACCACGCAAAGGGGGCAAAAAGACCCTCCGTACCGAACTAACGGCACGGAGGTACACCCTCTGTGTCCCAGAGCTTCCAGCAAGCAGAAAAAAACAAATTGACAAGCTGGACAGAAAAAAACAGCAAACAAATAGCAAAGAGGAACTTAGCTATGCAGAGCAGCAGGCCACAGGAACGATCCAGGAGGAAACAGGTCCAATACTAGAACATTGACTGGAAGCCAGGATCAAAGCACTAGGTGGAGTTAAATAGAGAAGCACCTAACGACTTCACCACATCACCTGAGGAAGGAAACTCAGAAGCCACAGTACCACTTTCCTCCACCAACGGAAGCTCACAGAGAGAACCAGCTGAAGTACCACTTGTGACCACAGGAGGGAGCTCTGCCACAGAATTCACAACACACAATGTTCCCAATATCCTGAACTTTTCTATAAATAAACCTCGGGTTATTTGGTAATAGTTCACATACGCTCCTATCACTCTTTAGAATGGACCAGTGTTTTTGGATTATATTAGTAAATTTATTTCGGTTTCTGTGGTAAAAGGAAGATTCCCAATTTCTTGGCTATGCTAGAAGGTCCAGGTGCTAGTTTCGTTCCATGAATCAAGCTTGTTTTTGCCAGGTCTTTTGCGTCTTGCCTTTTCAAGAAATGGCAGTTGGTACCCCTTTTCCCAAAATTGCTCCTTCAGGTAATTTGACTCCACCTCGTAATCACTGTCTTTGGTAAAATTACGTCTTATACGTGTAAATTGACTCTTTGGGATATTTAGAAGCCACGTAGGTAGATGGCAACTATCCGTATGAATATAGCTGTTACAATCCACCTCTTCATGGTAACATTTGGTAATTAACATATTGTTATCTACGTATATATATTTTTAAATCTAAAAAATTGACATTGGTAGTACTCGTGGTAGGTTTGATCTCTTGGCACCATAAGAATTATCATTAAGTTCTACTAAAAATTGATTAAGGTCTGTCTGTGTACCTTCCCATATAAAAATAACATTGTCAATAAAACGGCGGCACATTATGAGGCCTTTGTGTAATTGGCCGCTCACATAAATGTTTGACTATAATTCATCCTGAGGGATAGTTTTTAGGACATAAAACATTTTTGGCAAGATTTTTTTAAATAATATTGAACAATTTTAACAAATTATGAGCATAATTATTTATATTTATTTCCATATTTTTTTAATTGATTTTATTTATATATTTTTAATGACTGATTAATAAAGATATCTAATTTTAAGCAATTTTCTTTAGGTTTGTACACTTGGAAATAGATATTCCTCTTTAATGGGTAATAGGCATCTATATTCTATATGCACTATCTACATTAGCTTAACGCAACAATGATTTTTTTTATAGTATGCAGGGCAGTGCTAATAGATTAGTATAGCAGAAAGTCCATTCAGTTTATACAAGTATTTTTTCAAAGGTGGAGCCTGGTTGCTTTCCGTAATCAGGCAGTCCAATGGCATGTATGTATGAGGGTAAACGTGGTTATATTTAGGCAGCGGTAGCAGTGGAGCCATACCTTAAGAGGGACGAGTCCCTCAAAACGCATCAGGATTGGCCCCTGTGTGTGTCCGTCATTACAGGTAGATGACATCACCGCTAAACCACGCCCCTCGCTCGCTACGCTACTATACGGCGGCGCCATGGGCCGAGGCTGACCGCCGAACACTACGAGCGCGTGGGGGATTTTATTAAACTGGAGGACGCTCCCTCATTTTGGACTGTATGCAAAAGATTCTCCTCATCGGCACAGACTGAATAATTGGAATGGGAACAACTACTTCAGGCACGTAATTGTAAGTGCCATTCCCTGTATATCAGCCGTTCTGCACGGAGGTATATTCATTTTTCAGCACCAGTCCTAATCTGCTATTTAGCGCGGCATCTTAGTTTATTTTTGTGTTTGATTTTTTATAACCCGATCATGGCTTGTACTTCTCAACAACTTTGTCACTGACTTGTTCAGGGAACTCCTTGGTTTGTAATGTTGCTTGGTTAGTGGTGCCTCTTGTTTAATAGTGTTGCAGCCTCTGTGTCCTTTCAGAAAAGGTGTGCATATACTGACAGACCATGTGACACTTAGATTGCACACAGGTGGACTTCCTTTCACTAAGCATGTGCCTTATGAAGGTAATTGCTTGCACCAGAAATTTTCAGGGGCTTCATAGCAAAGGAGGTGGATACATACCATATATACTCGAGTATAAGCTGACTCGAGTATAAGCCGACCCCCCTAATTTTGCCACAAAAAACTGGGAAAACTTATTGACTCGAGTATAAGCCTAGGGTAGAAAATGCAGCAGCTACCGGTAAATTTAAAAAATAAAAATAGATACCAATAAAGTAAATTTAATTGAGACATCAGTAGTTTAAGTGTTTTTGAATATCCATATTGAATCAGGAGCCCCATATAATACTCCATCCAGTTTATGATGGACTCCGACTCCATAAGATGCTCCATATTAAAATATGCCCCATATAATGCTGCACAAATGTTGATTATGACCCCATAAGATGCTCCATACAGACATTTGCCCCATATAATGCTCCACAAATGTGGATTATGGCCCCATAAGATGCTCCATACAGATACTTGCCCCCATATAATGCTGCACATGGCCCCATAAGATGCTCCATACAGATACTTGTCCCCATATAATGCTGCACATGGCCACATAAGATGCTCCACACAGATACTTGCCCCCATATAATGCTGCACATGGCCCCATAAGATGCTCCATACAGATACTTGCCCCCATATAATGCTGCACATGGCCCCATAAGATGCTCCATACAGATACTTGCCCCCATATAATGCTGCACATGGCCCCATAAGATGCTCCATATAGATACTTGCCCCCATATGATGCTGCACATGCCACATAAGATGCTCCATACAGATATTTTCCCCCACATAATACTGCACATGGCCACATAAGATGCTCCATACAGATATTTGCCCCATATAATGCTCCACAAATGTGGATTATGGCCCCATAAGATGCTCCATACAGATATTTGCCCCCATATCATGCTGCACATGGCCACATAAGATGCTCCATACAGATACTTGCCCCCATATAATGCTGCACATGGCCCCATAAGATGCTCCATACAGATACTTGCCCCCATATGATGCTGCACATGCCACATAAGATGCTCCATACAGATATTTTCCCCCACATAATGCTGCACATGGCCACATAAGATGCTCCATACAGATATTTGCCCCATATAATGCTCCACAAATGTGGATTATGGCCCCATAAGATGCCCCATACAGATATTTGGCCCCAAATCATGCTGCACATGGCCACATAAGATGCCCCATACAGATATTTGCCCCTATATCATGCTGCACATGGCCACATAAGATGTCCCATACAGCTATTTGCCCCATATGCTGCACATGGCCACATAAGATGCTCCATATAGATATTTGCCCCCATATCATGCTGCACATGGCCACATAAGATGCCCCATACAGATATTTGCCCCCATATAATGCTGCACATGGCCACATAAGATGCTCCATACAGATATTTGCCCCCATATAATGCTGCACATGGCCACATAAGATGCTCCATACAGATATTTGCCCCCATATCATGCTGCACATGGCCCCATACAGATGCCCCATACAGATATTTGCCCCCATATCATGCTGCACATGGCCACATAAGATGCCCCACACAGATATTTGCCCCCATATCATGCTGCACATGGCCACATAAGATGCCCCATACAGATATTTGCCCCCATATAATGCTGCACATGGCCACATAAGATGCTCCATACAGATATTTGCTCCATATGCTGTTGTTGCGATTAAAAATATAAAAAAATTACATACTCACCTCTCTGGCCCCCGTCACTTGCTATGCTCACCTTTCCCGTTCCACCGCTGACCACCGCTGTGTCTTCTTATCCTCTGCACCGACGTTCAGGAAGAGGGCGGCGCGCACTAATTGCGTCACTGTGCCCTTTGACCTGAGCATCACTGCGGAAGACACAGCGGCACCGACAGTGGAACGAGGAGCAGGTGAATATCGCGCACTGCCCCACCATACTTACCTGCTCCTGGCGCCGTCGCTGCACATCTGTTCCCCAGCGCAGCATTTTCTGCCTGTAGTGAGCGGTCACCGTTACCGCTCATTACAGTAATGAATATGCAGCTCCACCCCTATGGGAGGTGGAGCTGCATATTCATTACTGTAATGAGCGGTACCATGTGACCGCTCACTACAGGAACAAGCTGGGGAGCCAGGGACCTACAGGGACCACGCCAGGAGCAGGTGAGTATAATTAGACAGCCCCTGCTCCCCCTCCCCTGCCAACCCCTGGGTATGACTCGAGTATAAGCTGAGAGGGGGACTTTCAGCCCCAAAAAGTGGGCTGAAAATCTCTGCTTATACTCGAGTATATACGGTATGCACATGACAATTTTAGTTACTTGATGCCATAAATTTAATTTATGCCTATATTTTTTATCACTTCACTTCACCAAGTTGATACACACAGAAATTGGATTACAAAAATATTTAAACACAGGGTGTAATGTAAAAAATAGGCAACAAGCCAAGGGGGTGAATGAATACTATTGCGATGCACTGTATATGTGTAAATTCAAATCAACCTCCTTTTACCCCATTAAAAATTAAAAAATAAAAAGTAAATATATTTGATATTGCAACATCCATAAAAGTTGTCTATCAAAATGAAAAATTAAAGGAAACCTGACAGTAGATGCATGCTGCCCGAACCACAGTGCCTTTTCACCTCCTACTGCCTATAACTGACAGGTCTATTTCTATATATGGAAACAGGAACACATGGGCTACTTGCACAGTGAACAAGTCTGTATGATCATGTTCACACACCACCAAGAAACCTGAAGACACAAAAGAGAATAGTAAAACCAAAAACACTCAGTTTGAAAAAATGTTGCAGTAATCCGCAAGTGCTAGTAAAAGATGTAAAAAACAGGGTATTTGGTTGATACGTTTTTTGCAAAAAATGTATACTAAGCTGCTCTACCAATCTTCACGGTATACCCTTATCAGAGCAGTCCTAACTAATGTATGCAATCCCTATCTGATGTATTTAAAAACCTGATCATCTGTATATAACCTGTGTGAACAGGGTTCAGAGAGGAAAAATCCATGTGTGCATACAGGGTAGAACAGCTTTTGTGCAGATAGCCCAAGAGGAGTGGTGGAACTCCCCAGTCTTGTAGACACAAGAGAACAATTATGGAAACAGGAACTGAGGAAGAGATGTGTCACTCAAGTGGAAAGGGCGAGGAGCATGTTTTAGCTGTAGGGTTACCTTTATTTAATCCATTCGGTAAATGTTGTAAAGAAACAAAAAAGTGAAATTACCAAAATTGCATTTTTTCAGTCACCAAACCTCCCTAAAAATACAATTAAAAAAGTGACCAAAACAGCAAATGTATTCCAAAATAAACCAATAAAACCAGTAGTTCGCCAACCAAAACTTAAGCCCTGAAACAGCTCCATAGAGCCACAGACAGACAGAGGCCAAACATTTTTTTCAGTCTTTTCACCATTGAAATAATAATAAAAAATCTATGCAAGCTTGTTATTTTAATTATTTTAATAATACTGCCCTGGGGAATCATGTTTTCGGCTCATATTTATAATACAATGCACAAACAAAACCAAAAAAACAATGACGGAATTGTATTGTTTCTTTTTCTTTAACATTTCATTCATTTTAAGTGCTTAATATTGTAAAATAATTGGTGGCATTTACTACTATAACTTATTGTGCAGTAAAAGAAGCCCTCATATGGCTGTGTTGATGGAAAAATAAAAAAGGTATGCCTCTTGGAAGAAAGAGAGGTAAAAACATAGTGAAAAAAAAATCTCCCAATTCTTAGGGGGCTAGTGTTAAAATGACAAATTCCAATTGCATGTGCTAAAATTGCTGATACATTACCACATTTTCACCCCGTGAATATTGCCAGTTGCCAATGCTTGATAGGTTGCAAGATGCAACTTTACAACATTTCCATTGTGCCAATCTTCCAAAACACTTTTCTTGTGGATTTCCTCTTCAACTAAATAATCTCTAACCTTTTCGCAATTCTGAGAAGTTACTGTAAAAACTTGTAAGGGTTGTTTTTTCCATGTAATTGTTGCTTTTCTTGTCTTACTTGTTCATTGTACAATCTCTATCCAGACAATTTACAGCGGAAAAACATTGTCAGGTCTCACATGTCAAGGAAAGGAACATAGCAAGGTCTTGAAGAACCAGTAATGTATATTTCCTGTATTTTGCACAGCACTTCATTGATGTGACATTTAACATGAAATAAGACAATTCTAAAATTGGACTCATTGTTGGATTACCAGCACTTATGAGTTTAAAGATTCAGCTTGAAAATTCTATTTCATAGAAAATAACTCTGATATCCCATTAACCATGTTATGTTTTACATTCACTCGGTTTTGTGTCTTTACAAATTCCCTATCAGTATGTCTTTGGGATGTGGGAGGAAACCAGAGTACCCATAGGAAACCCATACAAACACGGGGAGAACATACAAACTCCTTGCAGATGTCCTTGGTAGGACTGAACCTAGGACTCCAGCGCTGCAAGGCTGCAGTGCTAACCACTGAGCCACCGGAGAATAAATATACTAAGTGTGAATATGGACTAACACGTGAACATCTAGAACATTGATGACACCCCAATATACATAAGAAATGTAATGACTGTAATATTTAGAATCTGGTAACTCAAGAAAAGGGCTCATGCACACTGGAAACAGTATCAAGTACAGTATATACTCTAGGTACTGACACATTTGCTACAATAATTACTTGTTTTTCCCTAGATGTAAAGTTTCTGAGAGAATAAGTCCATTGGGGCATAAGAACAAATTTAAAAAACTTTGGATGCCCCCTTATAAAATCTGAAAACTATGGCAGCAAGTTAGAGAATTGATGCTCTTCTTTTGGTGTCCAAATACAGAACAGATTTGTATTCAGAAATTATCTGATTTAAATAGTTCAGATAAAAGTCAAATTTTATTTCAATGTGCTCAAATTATTTAACAGGCAAATGTTCTAACATAGCATGATTTCTTTATTTGCACAAAGTAATGTTTCTACACCCAAATGAACACAGTGAGTTTCATTGTTGCAAATTTTTTCTATGCCCAGTAAAAATGTGATGTTGCATTTGGGGTGTGATGTTGCATTTGGGGCACTTCCACATTTCTGTTAGACTTACTATCTAATGAATGTAGGGATAAAAATGGATCTTTAACTTGCATAACAGTTTACTTAGGAAGTTCAACCTTAGAGTATGATAAGCCATAACATTATTCATAATATTTTTGTCATGATCCAGACCGGGTTTTGAGTCCTGTTTTCCCTTTTTCCCAGTCTGGTCATGTCAAGAGTTAACCTTTCCCAGCCTCAGTCTGGGTTCAGGTTGGCGATATATCACCACTGCTTCCTGCAGGCGATGTCAGTTATAGTTTTTGCCAAGGGCTGCTGTAGCTGACTCCGATTGCTCTGATTTGTCCTACTGCATTTGCTGTGTGAACCCGTGTCTCTGTTTTCCCCTATTCCTGTCTTGACTCATTGTTTCCCTTTAGTGTGCTGACTCCCTGGTTTTGACTTGGCTTGTATCCTGACCTGCTTCTGTCTTTTGTATTCTGGCTTATCTGCTCCTGACCATAACCGATCCCCTGGGTTGTCGCTGACTGTGAGTTTGCTTTTTCCCTTGGTACTGCGCTAAAGTCTAAGATCTGATCTGGCTTGTTTGACTATTCTGCTGTCTCTTGGGGTAATCTCACTGCTGCACTGCAGGCCAGCTATGTTTAGGTGTCACTCTGCTGCATTGCAGGTAGGTGCAGGCTCCAATAGATGACAGTAGAGTGAAAGCAGGACTGCACCTAAACAGAACTGGCCTGCAGTGCGGCAGTGAGGCTACCAGGAGAGGCAGCAGAAGAGTCAAACAAGCCAGGTCAGATCCTAGACTAGTGCAGTTCCAAAGGAATAAGCAAACTCACATTCAGAGACAAGCCAGGGGATCAGTAATGGTCAGAAGTGGATAAGCCAGAAGATAAAAGACAGAAGCAGGTCAGGATACAAGCGAAGTCAAAGCCAGGGAGTCAGCACACTAAAGGGAAACATTGAGTCAAGATGGGAATAGGGGACCTGGCTGAAATAAGCCCCTAGAATGCTGCTGGCACCTCCAGTGAGGAGTTTTGTGTGCATGCATGACCACTGACTGCTCTCTGTTTGGGCAGTTAGCCTGTGCCTCTGTGAAGTCTAACAGGGCACAGTGCTTTGCTTTCACGGCTAGTCAGTGAATTAACTGAGTTAGTCCATACCACCATATAGTGCCGCCGTTTGCTAGCAGCAGGTTCTCCTGCACGGTGGACCTCGGGCTGCGAACGCATACATTACAATACTTCAAAGCATACAGAAAAACATACAATGGACATAAATAGTCATTAAATATACACAACATATTTCATTACTTTAGTCAACCCCCTTACACTTGCTTGTCACAAGCAACTCTGCAATGCATTTTTTGAATTTCTTCTGCAATCGGTTTTATAAAGGGAGGAATAATTATTTTTTTTTAACAATACAAAAGATAAATCCCTAAAATCTAGGGATGTAACTGTGACTGCCTACCTCACAAATTGTATGTGTCATAAACTACTTTTTTTGCATACCTGTTTCACTACCCCGCATATTTTATTTTGTCATATTGAGAAGGTTCAAAATTGAAAACAGTGTATACATTTTTATCTGTGAAAATGTACCTGTACATGTCTGTTTTTTTGACAACTGTTTTACTAAACCAATTAACTTTATGCCCCACACCCATACTGTGGCTTGCTGCCTTACTGTACCCGCGTAAGTACCTTCTATATATACATACATCTACCTACCTGCATTTCTTCTTACTTTGAATAACTGGGGTAAAAAAGATTGTCAAACATTAATTACAATATTCCATAAAATGTATGTTAAAAGAAAAAGTGGTAAATTAAATGGACTGAGGAGTGTAAAAAATATCAAATCCTGTACTACCGCTAAGAACGTGAGAGTCGCTAGTAGCATCAAAAGCACCACGACTAGCAACAAACATCCAGGCCGTAGTTCTTCCAAACACAAGTCACAATTGGTAACGTTTGCTTCCAATGAGCATATTACTGGGGAGCAGAGAGCTTTTTGGAATTTATGACACATCACCTATTTCAGTCCTAGCAAGATGAGGTTATCTCTGTGATCAGTTTGAGAAAGTGTTCTGCACAGAATAATCTGCCTGGTCATGCTTGACTAAAGGTACCTTCACACATAACGATATCGTTATGCTCCGCTCCATCGGCCTCAAGGACACCGTTCTCTCCTCGTTCTCATCCTATCTCTCTGACCGATCCTTCACTGTATGTTTTGCTGGTTCCTCCTCCTCTCACCTTCCCCTTACGGTTGGGGTTCCTCAAGGATCAGTCCTAGGCCCCCTCCTCTTCTCTTTGTATACTGCCCCTATTGGACAAACAATCAGTAGATTTGGTTTCCAGTACCATCTCTATGCTGACGACACCCAATTATACACTTCTGCTCCTGATATCACACCGACCTTTTTAGAAAACACCAGTGATTGTCTTACCGCTGTCTCTAACATCATGTCCTCCCTCTACCTGAAACTAAACCTGTCAAAAACTGAACTCCTCGTGTTCTCTCCCTCTACTAACCTACCTTTGCCTGACATTGCCATCTCCGTGTGCGGTTCCACCATTACTCCAAAGCAACATGCCCGCTGCCTTTGGGTCATCCTTGATTCTGACCTTTCATTCACCCCCTACATCCGATCACTGGCTCACTCTTCTTACCTGCATCTCAAAAACATTTCTAGAATTCGCCCTTTTCTTACTTTCGACTCTGCAAAAACTCTGACTGTTTCACTTATTCATTCTCGTCTGGACTATTGTAACTCTCTATTAATCGGCCTCCCTCTTGCAAAACTCTCCCCGCACCAATCTGTCCTGAATGCTGCAGCCAGGATCATATTCCTCACCAACCGTTACACCGATGCCTCTACCCTGTGCCAGTCATTACACTGGCTACCCATCCACTCCAGAATCCAGTACAAAACTACTACCCTCATCCACAAAGCACTCCATGGCTCAGCACCACCCTACATCTCCTCCCTGGTATCAGTCTACCACCCTACCCGTGCCCTCCGCTCCGCTAATGACCTCAGGTTAGCATCCTCAATAATCAGAACCTCCCACTCCCGTCTCCAAGACTTTACACGTGCTGCGCCGATTCTTTGGAATGCACTACCTAGGTTAATACGATTAATCCCCAATCCCCACAGTTTTAAGCGTGCCCTAAAAACTCATTTGTTCAGACTGGCCTACCGCCTCAATGCATTAACCTAACGATCCCTGTGTGGCCTATTTATAATAAAAAAAAAAAAAAAAAAGGTTCCTCGCATCATGTTCTCATACACTTTATGCAGTATTAGCCCTCTGTGTCTGTACTGCTACATACTTAGGCAGTGAACTGGTTCATGCAGCTTTACATGAACACCTGAGCCTTACACTATGGCTGGTCCGAATAACTAAAGCAATTGTTACCATCCACCTCTCGTGTCTCCCCTTTTCCCCATAGTTTGTAAGCTTGCGAGCAGGGCCCTCACTCCTCCTGGTATCTGTTTTGAACTGTATTTCTGTTATGCTGTAATGTCTATTGTCTGTACAAGTCCCC
Source organism: Ranitomeya imitator (assembly GCF_032444005.1). Classification (NCBI taxonomy): domain Eukaryota; kingdom Metazoa; phylum Chordata; class Amphibia; order Anura; family Dendrobatidae; genus Ranitomeya; species Ranitomeya imitator. The sequence goes on along the minus strand of NC_091287.1, from coordinate 333,938,442 downwards.
TCTATAATTTGTAAAGCGCTACGGAATATGTTGGCACTATATAAATAAAAATTATTATTATTATTATTATTATTATATCGTTGCTTTTTGTGACGTAGCAACGATATCGTTAAGGAAATCGTTCTGTGTGACAGCGACCAACGATCAGGCCCCTGCTGGGAGATCGTTGGTCGCTGAGGAAAGTCCAGAACTTTATTTCGTCGCTGGACTCCCTGCAGACATTGCTGGATCGGCGTGTGTGACACCGATCCAGCGATGTCTTCACTGGTAACCAGGGTACACATCGGGTTACTAAGCGCAGGGCCGCGTTTAGTAACCCAATGTTTACCCTGGTTACCAGCGTAAAAGTAAAAAAAACAAACACTACATACTTACCTACCGCTGTCTGTCCCCGGCGCTCAGCTTCTCTGCACTCCTCCTGCACTGGCTGTGAGCGTCGGTCAGCCGGAAAGCAGAGCGGTGACATCACCGCTCTGCTTTCCGGCCGCTGTGCTCACAGTCAGTGCAGGAGGAGTGCAGAGAAGCTGAGCGCCGGGGACAGACAGCGGTAGGTAAGTATGTAGTGTTTGTTTTTTTACTTTTACGCTGGTAACCAGGGTAAACATCGGGTTACTAAGCGCGGCCCTGCGCTTAGTAACCCGATGTTTACCCTGGTTACCCGGGGACCACGGGATCGTTGGTCGCTGGAGAGCTGTCTGTGTGACAGCTCTCCAGCGACCAAACAGCGACGCTGCAGCGATCGACATCGTTGTCGGTATCGCTGCTGCGTCGCTGAGTGTGAAGGTACCTTAAGAGAAATCATTTTTAGACTTTTTTTTTTATTTCAGACTTTTTTTTTTATATGACTCCGGCCTAAGTCTATGAAAACCATGTTCTGGCTCTTCAATGGGAAGTGACCTCTGGACTGCCAGCAAACGCTTTAAGCAATCCGGCAGGTCATAATTAGCCGAAGACCACCAATGTGGCACTGAGAAAAGCAGAAGACAGTGGCTGTTGCACACAGGAAATATTTATTATTGATAACACACCAGCGGTGAAATAAAAGAAAATATCAGACAGGAGCTTTAGATAAAGAAAAAGCTACTTCAATTTTCGTAGTCCTAGCTGTATGACTCCTAGTGGACATACATTTATAAATGTGGTAAGTAAGTCAACTCTACTACAATGTTATGTAAGAAACATATGTGAAAAAGTTTTTTTTTTTAATTTTCCTAACAGGGTTAAAAATAATAAGCTATGTTGTAATTGCAGAGAATCAAACCGTCTCTTGATAAGTGCACGACTCTGCTTTACAAAAGGAAACCGTATAAACAGAAATGTGACTATGCCCTACAATTTAACTGTGCTAAAGTTCAATGATAGCTCTGTCATGTTATGGTATCCCAAATAAAGACTAAATAAACATTTCATCTTGAAGTTTTGAATGCACAATAAAGTTATTTCACTCTGAAATAAAAATAGGCTCTTGTGTGTTGATCAGTAGGTCAACTTCCCAATTGCTATATTTTTGTTTCTCCCTTGGAAATAAGATCATATCCAATAAAAGCAGTCAACTGCCATGGATTACTATCCTTCACTTCAAAAGATGTGAAGCAACCGCAAAAATACTGGGTAGGAGAAATGTACAAGATGCTAAAAAACTGGAAGGGCTACATACAGCTGTTTCTCATATAACTGTGATAGGGTCTTATCAAATACTTTTAAGACTGTAGAGGCTTTCTGTGCTGCCTTCTTACTGTGCGAAGATAAGATTAGCCACAAACAAAAGAGTTGAGTGATAAATGGAATCCATCTGTATAAAGTTAGGAAAATCCACCAAATTTACTCTGCTTCTCCTTCTGTAAGAATGTACCATATGTGTAGCTTCTAGATAAAATCAAATCCAGCAAATTATATATCTAAAGTATACTTTGTTAATGTATTTTGCCTTCCTTACATTTCCTGTGACAGCCACCGACTACAGAAAAAGTGCTCTGATTTACATTTCTCAACAGCCAGAAATAATGAGCATTAAATCCCGATTCATCATCAGTGACTTTTTCAAGTTGCTTTTTTATCAAGATGACACTTCGATTCAAGAATTTTGTGCAAGATAAAAGGTATCTTTATTTCTGTTTTTAACATGTTTGGTGAATGTTTGGTGCAAATAGTCTCATGTTCTACTAAAACATTATAAAAACTTCGTCAAAATTTCAGCCATGCATATCCTCGAGGGGGTATATATTATCTCCAAGATCTTTAATTGGATTTTGGTTAATTACAATTCCCAAATACTTAAATTTTTTAACTACTTTTAAACCAAGTAATACGGGTACTGTTACATTATCCACTATTGACATGACTACCGAGTTGCTCCAATTAATTTTAAGACCTGACAATTCTCCAAAGCAATTTATAAGGTCGATCACTCTAGGAAGGGACTGTCCAATCTGTTTATGGCTAGCAAAGCGATAGCGCTGAGGTGGATTGGGGGAAAGTCTCCTTCAATCAATCAGTGGAAAAAATTAGTGAACGATATAATTCCATATGAGAACATATTATACAGGAACAGAGGATGTCCCCAGAAATTTCATAGAATTTGGGAAAGGTGGTGCGATTCACCCCTGACGCACCTAGCCCCTGGTGCTGAGATTTCTTCAACCGCGAGATATAATCCCTGTGGTTTCTCTTTTTCAGTGCATGATCATGATGCTCTATGTGGACTCAGGAATATTTACTTATTATAACCTGAACTGCTACATACTCAGAACCTTGATAAAGAACTTCTTGGTTGATGGTGCAATGCTGCTGGGAATATATTATGTTTAATGATCTATTTTATTTATTTTATTTGTTTGTCTTGTCATTGAAAGTATGATTTTATCATTGATATTGTGAATGATGATGTGTTGGATTACTCTGATTTTACACTTCAATGTCACATACCTGTTATATTATTTTGTGGAAGCTTTCAATAAAAAGAGTTTTAAAAAAAAATTCAGCCATGCCTAAAATTACCACAAGGAGGGACATTTACAACAAATTTTGCAACTTTTTGAAAAAAATAGAGTGGAGGGCCAACCTGCCAAGGGTATATGCAGCTGTTCCCTCATTCAAGCTCATATGCAGCAAATACATTAATCAATAACAGTTGGTGGGGCCACATAGGGAGTTTTTGTCAACTGTTTCACAATCAGTGGAGCCTCAGGGAGAATCACAAGTGACTGTTTTATATCAGTCAGTGGACTCTCAAGAGCTTCTCAAGGTAAATAAACTTATCCAGCAGAAATGAGAGGTAATAGTGTTAGCCACCACAACACAGCTACTGACCAATGGTACACGTCTGGAGGAAAACGTAAAGTGCAAGGAACTATACTTATTCAATCTAGACGTTAGTGTAATTGTAAGCAGATCAATCTACATTTTGAAAATTGTTTGTGTTCCTATTTGACAAAGTTTATTGTCCAGTTTTTAATGCCTTGTTATATAGAACCTTCATAGTGCATATGCATCTATTGGTCCTTGAGTGTAAAGGGCTAGAAGACTTCTGTCATTGGCACCGGCACCGGCACCATATTGTCAGATTCTCTGGGTACCTATAAATTTTGTTTCCAGTATTATTCCAAAGGTGGAGATTATGGCGCAGCACCCTCTCTGAATACCCCTGTTGTTTAATTGTGTACACATTGTATTTTATTGCATGTTTTATCCTCTTAGAGACTGGCCCATAGTTGAGACGGTGTAATGGGGACTAGTGTGTTAGTTCCTGATTTTTACATAGTTACATAAGTTGAAAAAACATTCAGATCCATAAAGTTCAACCTTTTTCCACCAATTATACATTTTTAGTCACTAAATGACCTTCAAGCCACAAATGTTATGTGTACTGAGGAAACCATTCAGCCTTTTTTTAAAAGCTGTTATAATGTCTGCCTTTACTACGTCTTGTGGTAGAGCATTCCACAGTCTGATTGCTCCAAGTTTAAAGAACCCTTCCTATTTAGCTGTCGGAATTGACTTTCTTCCACCTGTAATAAAAAAAACATAATGTATTGCACAGTCCTTATTGTTAATGAAATCTGCCCGCTCCAGGAACAAACAACAGCAGGTTCAAATTCCCTTAACATGAAAATACAGCTCCATAGCTTGCAGCTCCAGGCCTGCCCCACACTGAATGCTCTAGAAGGCTGGGTATTTATCTTCTGGACTCTTCCCACTCTACAGTTGTTCAATCAACCTAGCACTAAACATGACTGGTTAACCCCTTTCAGTACTTGTTGTGCTGGAGCATTTGCTAGTTTGCGATCAGTGAAACTAACACCCTTAGTGAAACTTACCTCCCCTCCAGTACTTTGCAGTGACTTTATCACACCTGCCTTTTAGCCAAATCATTACCCATCTGCTTGAAGTTTCCCCCAGTCCCTGCTTTTGGAGCTTCAGTATAAGGCTATTATGTGGTACAGTATCAAATGCCTTTGCAACGTCCAGATAAATCACACTAACCGCATTACCTATATCCAGATTTGCATTTACCTCCTCATAGAAGCCCAACATGTTGGTTAGAAAGAATTTTTCTTTTATGGATCTGTGCTGGTTATCAGTTATTATATTATTCTCTGCAATATATTTCTGCAGGTCGGTCATCTCTTATAATGCCCTCAAAAACCTTGCACCCTACTGATGTCAGACTTACCGGATGGTAGTTGCCTGGATCAACCTTCTCACTTGTCTTAAATATCAGTACCACGTCAGTCTTCCTCCAATCCTGTGGCACCAACCCTGTTACAAGAGAGTCTGAGAAGATGAGATACATCGGTCTGTGAATTACTAAGCTCAATTGCCTCAATATCCGTGGATGAATGCTATCTGGTCAAGGGAATTTATTAATGTTGACTTGTCTCAGATGCAGGAATACATCTTCTTGTGTCAAACTAGTAATATCAGGTAGGGAACTTTGATTTTTGTCTTGCAGAAAGATCGTCGGAACAGTTAGTCCATTGGTAAGCAAGGATGAAAAGTGCCTGTTTTAATATATCAGCCTTTTCTTTGTCCTCTCTAATTTTATGATCACTGAAGGGGCCAATGTCATTCGTTTTTGTTTTCTTTTTGGCATTGATGTACTTATAACATGTTAGGGAAACTATTTTAATATCATTGGAGATTTCTATTTTCTGTAAATTTGTTAGCTTGATTTATTTTGTACATTTCTTATTGAGATCTTTATGCACCTGGAATGTTAATTTTGTATTCTTGGCCTTCAAGATTTTGAATCCATTTGTTTTTGTCTTATAAAACTTTGCACTGGTCCATTCATCCATAAAGGTTTCTTTTTATTCTTGGAAATTTTACCATATGAGAAAAGAATGAAGTATCTAATGACAGCCTACCTGCTCACTTTACTTTGGCTTTGCTTAGACCCACGTTGTGAACAGTGAGCACTCTGACATCCCACACACAATTACTGACACATTAAATCATTTCCTTATATTTCTCTTCATACTGCTACTACTACTAGCATTGCAATGAAGTCTTCAGCATTGATGACTCATGATTTTGTCAGTATCAGGCTTTGCCACTCATGCTTATATAAAGTGGGCATTTAGCCAACATCTAATTCTGTGCCCCCTTCACACCTTACATAGGGTCCCTGGTTGTGTGCACGCAGTTGCGTTTTTTTTATGGACATCTTCAGTTTTAGTTCTGGCACACTTTGTGCAGCACTGGACTCCATCAACATCATGATGAAGAAAACTGCATCTAATGACACTGTTAACAGCATTAGCATGCCAATGCTGTTAAGAGATGTGGTAAAACACAGTTACTGGCTCCGTGCTCTGCCTCTTACTCTCGCAGACTGCTGCAGGCAAGGGCGACACAGGAGATGTTGGTTGATGCAATGGCATCACTACATTGTGCCAACCTTGTCTACCGCATTCTTCTGAGGCAAAAAAAACAGAACAATAGTACCCCGCACCGCTGTAATAGTTAGACCCTATTGTCAAAACAACCCTTTGTTCAGGAGAGAACCAAAAGTATTCCTTTATATTCAAACGGGGTGCAACTTTAAAAGTACAACATGAAAGTCCAAGAAATAAGGCCAAAAAAAAGTGCACTTACCCGTGTTCAGAAGTCACAATTTTTATTCGGACATTTTTACCAAAAATATGCAGGGAGGGATGTGAAAAAGGCTTTTTTCACATCCCTCCCTGCATATTTTTGGTAAAAATGTCCGAATAAAAATTGTGACTTCTGAACACGGGTAAGTACACTTTTTTTTGGCGTCATTTTTTTGGACTTTCTTGTCTACCGCATGACAGTATAGAGAAAGAGATGATGTCTGTGGTGAATGCCATATCCAGATTAGGTGAGTATAAGGTTATTTTTTTGTGGGGACATCTTACTCTGTTGGTGCTGTCAGGGGAACCATCATACTCTATTGTGGATTGTGGAGGGACCATCATACTATGTGGGCAGACTGTCATGCTATATACAGGGCTGTGTGGGGAACATCATACTTTATTGGGAGAATGGGGAACCATCATACTATAATGGAGCTGTTTGGGTTTGTAGGTGAGTAGGTCAGAGATGGACCTGATGCCTACTCACCATATCTCCACCTCAAAGGTGTGGCTGGGATATTAAATGTACAGCCACTGGTTTATTTTCTCTGTGTTGCGGTTTGGAGAGGAGAGACTCCAGACATGGCTCCAGGTGGAGCTGAAGACACATGGTGGTCTGAGTGGGCGAACCCCTCAGATAGATGAACTTTGCTATACTGTTATCTTTTGTTTTGCCATTATGCCAGAAAGGCAATGCTTCCTTTACTGAACCCTGCTACAGTTTGTGCTGTTCCATAATAAACCAGCAGGTGATTTATCACAAGAAGTGTTCCTGAGTTAACCTCTGCAAGCAGCCAAGTGAGTCAACCCCTCACACTACAAACAGCAAGAACGTCACTGGAGAGGACCTATACATTATACACACTAATGGTCTTTAGAGCTCTGGTGTAAGACTGATATTGCCATTATGTGTCACAGTATGGTGGTAATATCAGTACTAGCACAGTGGTTTGGGTTAATGATCACTACGGCGGTATTAACATTACTGTATAAGCTGGTAATATGTTGTTGTGGTCTGGTGGTATTTGTCTGTTATATTGCAATACTATTATTAATATTATTATTATATTTTATATAGTGGTATAGCTGGATATTTATGCCTTGCAGTAAATCTTGATTTTCTCCAGGCAGTGTAATATAAGTAATAGAGACCCCAATCTGGGAAAGGGGACGGGGCTCGCATGGGCCTGTGTGCTATCAAATGCAAGCATTACATTTTAGTCCCAGTCTGTTCTGGCTGTGAAGGTTGATTTATCCTTTCAATACAAAATAGCATTTAGTTGCTGATCACAGTATATCATGTTTGTTTATGTTGCATGCGCTAAATGAAAATCAATCCTTATCTGACAAATTACAGTACGTTCATCTATACAAACATGACATTACTCATGATATACAAGTGGTTACAGGATACATTACAAGGCAATATCATACAATAATGCATGTGATTAAGACATTTATACAAGCAAATAGCCCAAAACATAAATAATAAAACAGAGTTTACCGTAATGCGGAAGCAATTGATTTCACTTCATTTTAAAAATTATGACTGACTATGGTATCTTAATGTTATCTGGTTGAGGACAATGTATATGGGTTTAATTACATCTGCTTTACTTGAAGATCTGCTTATAGGCAGTTTAGTGGAGAATAACGTTTCATATGTATAGTTGTGAGTTTCTATGGAAAAATCGACACCTATAGTGCATCTAATGAAACATAGCATGAAAGGATGGCACATGGAATGCATATATGTGTTGGCACACAAACATATGGAAACTTACACAATAATATGGCATTTTTAACTATTAATAAGTTTACAATATGTGCATCAGGTCTAGCACGATACAAAACATTGTCAATTTTATGGAAGTTACAATGGAAATGTGTAATTCCAACGCTCGCACTGGCCTATCGGTGAACAGGTGAATCCTCTGGTAGGCCACCTTACAATATTACCTCCACCACCTCTCACATGAGCAGTCCTTGGCATATTACACTTGATACACTATATGCAGATAAAGGCAACATACAACATCTGTTTTACTTTATAAACTACCCATTCTTTTCTGGAAACATAGGATCAAATTACATAAAATGGCAGCAGCAAACCATACATTTTCCTCCGTCTTTGGTTAATAATAGTTGCATGTAGCTAAAGTGTTGGCCCTTAAGCTGGGTTCACATTGCGTTAGTGGGTGTCCGCTAACAGAATCTGTCACATGGCGCAATTAACGCTATGTAACGGATCCGTTAGCGCACCCATTGACCGCAATGTAACAATGCATCGCTAACGTATGCCTTTTTTGGCATGCGTCAGCGATGTCCCGTTATTTTCTGACGGACCTCGGACGCTGCTTGCAGCGTTCAGGGTCCGTTCTTTGCTAGCACAGATCGGGCATCTGCACTATCGGGTTCGCCAAACGCAATCCCTTTTTGGACATTGCGTTAGCGCATTCCGTTAGCGTATGCGCTAAACGGATTGCACTAACGCAATGTGAACCTAGCCTTAGAATCAATGTTAACAGTGGTCCCTGGTAAACCAGTCTGACACTGGTAATTCCTCTGTTCTGCCATTGCCATTTCAAATCTGGTCATAGAAGTCAAAAATATTGTCCAATCCTAGCAAAAATATCCTATGTGAGCATAGCCATTTTCATACTTATTCATTAATACTTATCCATCTTAGCAGAGAAAAATATTGTCAAACTGCTGAAAAATATCCTCTGTGAGTGCAACCATTTTCGTAATGAATCACTTAAACTTATCCAGTTTAGTCATAAATTGATTCCCAGAAGACATGGACTCCAGACAAGATGAAGGCTGTCCACTATAATGATTTAAAAAATTAAAATTGAGTATAATTATTCTCGAACCAAACTCTGTAATCGTCCATGCCTTTTTGGATAATGTCAGCAAATCTGACCAAAAATATGCAAGTAAATAGACAGGAAAAACTAATACCAGGACAGGACTCGTATGATAGTCAGCAAGAGTCCTGCTTCTCCCGCCCCCACACAGGATGATTGACAACCTTATGTGAACACACAAGAGAGGCCTGGATGTCTTCCTGGAGCAGAACAATATTGTATCATACAATTATTAGGTTCTGTAGAAGGACGTAGATCTGGGGATTTATTATGATGGAATATAGGCTGAACTGAATGGACAAATGTCTTTTTTCGGCCTTACTATGTTACTATGTTACACTGATGCTGTTAACATGGTCACTGGAACTGTTAATATCTATCATCTAATAACATACTACAAAGGTATTATCTCCTAGGGGTATTGGGTTTAAGCCAAGTCACATAAGGCTGCCTATGGCCCTTTATGCACAGTAGACTATGTGCATTGTCTTACATGCTCCATGGTCACAATTTTGCCATGTGCACAAGGTCTTTGAGCTTTTTCAATCTCACATCCAACATCTCATTTATTTTTATATAGGAAAATGAATTTAAAAGTTGGAAAAAGAATGATTTTTCCTAAAGTAAAATTATATCCTTGCCTCTGTTTGATCCAGTCCCACTTTTATAATGCTGAATATAACATTTCACATTATTTTAAGACCAGTTTTTGTTAAAGGGAATCTAACAGCAGGTATTTGCTATTTATTCTGAGAGCAGTATTATAAGGAGGCAGTGACCCTGATTCCAGAAATGTGTCGCTTGCTCAGTAGCTTGCTGCAGTTTCAATATAGTTAGTGTTTTATCATCAGGAGATTATCACTGCCGGACTTGTTGTCATGTGCAGGGAAGTCCAGCTAATCTGTGCAACCTCGCCCACACTACTGATTGGTAAATTGCTGATAATATACACAGGAACCTGCCATTCGGTGGTTTTACACCGAAGCAGAGAAACCAGGGATTTTTATCAAAACTGCACTAAACAGTAAGTGAGTCATCACTGGATTCAGGCTCTCTGCCCTATACCATGCTGCTCCCAGATTATATAGCCGAACCTCCGATAGATTCCCTTTAACGTTATACTTAATTTTCCAGGTAATTTACTTTTTCCGTTGCTATGACACGGTGTGTTTGTACCCTGGCAAATGATGTCATGTGCAAGTGTTCAATTATTATTATTAATTTAATTTAATATTGAAATCACACTTATGTATTTAACTTATTACGTGTGCATCAGCTGCAACCTACAATTACTTCCATAGACAGATGTACTGCCATCAGAATTTCCTACAACCTAGTTCTGTAGAATGTTATATAACAGAACATAATGGCACAATTATGTCAATCAGAGTTTATGTTGAGTTTTATAGCACTTGGTCTGTATAGAGAAATATGTTGCATTTTCCTTTTCAGCGGAATTTGCATTGTGTTATTTTTTTAATTCACTTGCATAAAAAATGACCTCTCCCTGCCCATTTGATATATGGCACTTTTACCTTTCTTCAGGGAGTCAAGAAGAGCTAATGGAAGGTTACGGTCATGAGGTTTCCAAACACATCCCAACATTCCAGACTATTTATGCATCATGAAGAACCCGTACAAGCCCCACATTTTATGGTTTTATGTTTTTTTTTTCTTCTTTAACAAATTAAATTAATGAGAAGCTTTCTAAAAAGAGCACATTTTCTTTGAGGCAATGTTATTCTGAGGTTAATAGCTCCCTGACAAGAAGCCAGGCCAAACAATCATAAACGGCTATAATTCTTTCAAAGGTCTGTATTCTCAACCTTAAAGCAACTTAGCACTTTTCATCTCTGCAATTTACTTCAGTCTTAGAAGCAGTCATGGTAAAAGTAAATATCACTCAGCAGGGTGGGAGATGACCAGTATAAAATGGGACAAATATTTTTAATAGCGATTATCTATGACAACAGGATTGCCATATTTGTAAGAACTGATAAATAAGGGAAAGTTCTGAATGTATGCATTGGGGAATTAGTCCTTTGCCTATGGCATAATCATTGGTGCATGTCCAGTGCCCCAGAGTCCTGGTCGTTGCAGTAATGTCGCTCTGCCACTAAGGGGAGTGATGTTATGTCTGATTGCACTAAAGGAGTTCACCTGACCAGGTATCACAAGCACACGTTACACTTCACACTCCGGCCACCAGGGGGAGCAAAAGGCACTATGTATTAGGCCACTCCTCACACTGGTAAAACTGGGGGTCGGATAGGAAGTTAGAAGGGAACGCAGCCTGGGAGAGCTCCAGGGAGGACCTGTCAGGGGTGGGTTCCTGACAGGGGCCTACCAGAAAGGATAGAGAGTGACGGAACCGCGCCTGCACTACCTTACGGCGGTATCCCAAGGAAGGACATGAAGAGAAGGATATTGTGGAAAAGTGAGAAGCGAGATCAAAGCACAAAGGAGAGCCAGTAGGAGTCGTGCCTCGAGAACGGCAACATCCTACTGGGGCGCGAGGGAGTAACTGACTTCAAGCATTACTTCAAATACCGCAGGACAGTTAATTATAGGTTGGCTGTCTACCTTACATCACCTAAGAAGACATAGGGGGCAAGCGTGGAGAGGGGCGTCTCTAGGGTCCCAGAATTGCTCTGAGCCTTCCCATCAAACGGGTGCATCCTATCCAGATAAACTTGGGGGACGGAGAGAGAAAGAACGAATACGAAAGTTGTGAGGACTATCCCGATTGCTCAGCAGGGAAGCACTACAACACACAAGCGCTAGTTGGTAGGCACTGATTTCCACCTGCAAAGGGAACTCTGGATGTGCCTTCAGACTGGCCGGACTCAGCCAGCCCTGTTAGCAGTGCTCTTGATTGAGGATCCCGAAGTCTTCAATAAAAAGGTAAAGAGACTGCAACCCTGTGTCCTTGTTATTAACTGCACCTCACATTATCGCCATCTGCACTACTGGGAAGCCCTGGGGATATACTTCACCTGTGGGAAGGTATACCATCTAGCTGCCATTCCATCACCCCAGCGGACCCCTAAGCAGCGTCGGTCACCCTGACCGAATACCACAGGTGGCGTCATGAACCCTTGACAAACTACCATCGCCCCATTTATTGGACGCCCCTTGGCAGGGTCACGGACCGGGTCCAGCCACCGTGACAACCCCAGCACTGAGACAGAGAGGACCGGTACCGAGTAACCCGTGGCCCTGCGTCTGGAGGCGCTCCACATGCATGGTGGCGTGGCAAAGATACAAAAGCACTTTATGGTGCCTCTATGTGTGTATTTTTACTGTATAGGCAGGACCACCATCAGAGCATTACTGCCCTTACTGCTGTATGGGGCCAAGTGAGCAGCAGTACAGAGGGGAGCCCGGGCCCCACCTCGTGTACTTCTGCTCACCGTGCCCCATCATGCAATGAAGTTCGGTTTGCGGCGCACACCTTGGTGCTGGAAGTTTTTCTCTGAACTCCACAGCCATCTAACCTGGATGGCTGCACAGCTCCTGCTCCCTCTGGACTTCTGGTCAGGTGACAGCATGTATGTGATGATGTCATCCTTTATGAGGGCGCCATAAGCAGAGCTGCTCCTGCAGGGGAGATTGTCAGTGATGTAAGTATGAAAAGTGTTATCTTTTTCTTTTCTTTCTAAAATTAATTAAATGGGTGAGGGGAGAGGTGGAGGGGGACTGCAAATGATGAAGTCAGGGAGTGGAGGGGGATTGCACATGATGAAGTGGGGGAGGGGATGGCAAATGATGAAGTGAGGGAGGGGAGGGGACTGCACATGATGAAGTGAGTGGGGGACTGCAATTGATGAATTGAGGGAGGGAACTGCAAATGATGAAGTGAGTGGGAGAAGGGGACTGTAAATGATGAATTGAAGGGGAGGGGGGACTGCAAATGATGAAGTGGATGGGGAAGTGGGACTACAAATGATGAAGTGGGGGGCCTGCAAAGGATTTAGTGAGGGAGGGGCACTGCAAATGATAAAGTGAGGGAGGGGACTGCAAATGATAAAGTGGGGGGTCTGCAAATGATGAAGTGAGTGGGGAAGGGGGATGCAAATGATGAAGTGAGTGGGGAAGGGGGACTGCAAATGATGAAGGGAATGGGAAGAGGGAGATTGCACATAATTAAGTGAGTGGGGGAGGTGGACTGCAAATGATGAAGTGAGGGAGGGAGGGGGACTGCAAATGATGAAGGGAGAAGGGAGAGATGGGGCAACCATCACCGTAATGGAGGGGCCAATGTAGCATGATTAGTACACGAGCATCGACCCTGCTAATGAATAAGGGACATGGATATCTGTGTCTTTTGCTGCATCAAGACATCTATACAAAGGAAAATTATCTTTGGACACCCTTGTACAATGGAAATATTGGCTTATCCAAAAGTTCCTACAAATGATGAATTGAGGGTGAATGACTGCAAATCATGAATTGAGGGTGAGGGACAGGGGACTGCAAATCATGAATCAAAGTTTGGTGTAAAGAGAGCAAATGATGACTTGGGGGAGAGCAAATAATGATGAATTTTGAGGGTGGGGGGAGTAAATGATGATGTATTGAGACTGTCAGATTTGGGACAGTAAATGATGAACTGAGGGTGAGGGACAACACATCATGATAAATAGGGGTGGGCAGCAAATAATAATAAATTGAGGGTGGGGGAGAGTAAATGACGTATTGAATGTGGGGGAGAGAAGTTGATAATGAATTAGATAATAGGGGTGGGAGAGAAAGAAGATATGACAATGAATTGGTGCAGAAGAGGTATGTAAATCGGCAGCACGGTGGTGCAGTGGTTAGCACAGCAACCTTGCAGCTCTGGAGTCCTGGGTTCAAATCCCACCAAGGACAACATCTGCAAAGAGTTTGTATGTTCTCTCCGTGTTTGCGTGGATTTCCTCTGGGTTCTCCAGTTTCCTCCCACATTCCAAAGACATACTGATAGGGAATTTAGATCGTGAGCCCCAACGGGGACAGCGATGATAATATGTGCAAACTGTAAAGCGCTGGGGAATATGTTAGCGCTATATAAAGATTATTATTATTTTTATATTAAATATAATGAATTGCCGTTGAGAATCAGTGACTGGTATTGAATTGGGGGAAGGAGTACAGGGGCTAATTAATTTATATATTTATTAGTGGCTATTTATAGTTGGTGGGGGCACAGTGGTAGATTATAATTTATTTTGGAATGATGGGTTGTATAATAACTAATTGTGTAGTCATTATTGTCTGCACGTCAGCTGTGTAGTGTAGAAGAAAGGAAAAAGTGGGGAATATGCTCTGGAAGCGGTTCTCTAGGTAACTATGTGTTAACTATGTGTTATTTTATGTAGAGACGAGTCCTAACTGAAAGAAGTGATGGTGGTCTGCTCTGGATGACATAGAGAAGAAAGATTAAGGACCCCAACCAGAGATGCCACTTTTAAGTCAGTGTGTTACCTGTACACTGACACTATACACTGTATACTATGTACAGAGCTCCTGTGTATAATGTCACTAGTAATCACTGCATTATGTGTACACTGACATAATATACAGAGCTTCTATGTATAATTTCACAGGCGTTCACTGTACACTGACACTATATACAGAGCAACTATGTATAATGTCACTGGTGAAACACTATATACAGAGCTCCTCGGTATAATGTCACTGGTTATCACTGTATTACCTGTACACTGACCGCATATACAGAACTCCTATGTATAATGGCACTTAGTATTGTGTTTTTTGTTTTTTATTAATGATCAGTATTATAGTATTTGTCACTACATGGTGGTAATATGTGGTCTGGTCATGATGTGGTGGTATTGGTTCCTTGCATGTGGCATTATTTGGTTACTATGTGATGGTAAAATGTGGTCTCATCATGATATGGTGGTATTTTTCTCTTGTATGTGGTATTGTTCGGTCTCTGTGATTTTAATATGTGGCTTGGTCATGGTGTGATGGTGTTTGTCCTTTGTATGTGGTATAACTAGATCACTATGTGGTGTAATAAGTGGTCCAGCCATGGTGTGGTGGTATTTGTTCCTTGTACATGATATTATTCGGTCACTATGTGGTGGTAATATGTGGTCTGGCAGTATTTATTCCTTGTGCATGATATTATTCGGTCACTATGTGGTGGTAATATGTGGTCTAGTCATGGTGTGATTGTATTTGTCCCTTGTATGTGGTATTATTGGTCATTTTAAAAAATGTATCTGACTCATTCTCTTAAAGAAAAGTAAATCAAATATACCTAAAAAGAGTATTGGATATTTTAGGAAATGTTTTATAGGTTAGAGTAGAGTAGGGTTCTGCCAAAGGAGTCTACCTTGTCGTGGTGGCGGCTTAAAAAATCTTTTGACTAAAACAAAACTGCTGGCTATATATGTGAATTGGTGTTCGATAGGAACTGTTAATGAGTGATTGGTGAGGACATGATGCAGAAGAGGAGTTTTTCCAAGAGTGGGCGGTGCGACTGTGGAAGGTATGATGGGTGGAGGCGGAGCTGGAGTGGACCCTGGGCAGGGCTCTCAAGGGGACCCAAAAATGTTTCCAGTATGGGCCTCTAAAACACATTTGGACTTGGATCGGGAACTACACCAATCCTGCTTTTTGGGACTACAGCTACTTAATGCAGTTTGCATTTGTCTTCCTTGTCTGGCTATTTATATTCACTCAGGGAGACATTCTCTGACACGGGAGTCTCATCCTCCTTTCCTCCCAGGTTGCCTCTGTGCCTATCCAGGTTGGCCAATCTCATACACCCAGGACAGTCACAGTGGCAATCTCTCCCCTCTTTAAGCTGGTGCAAGAAACAGTTGAAGATCTTTCCACTGTTCATGTTATACACTGCTCAGTATCATCACTCTTGCTAAAAAAACAGGCCTTATGCTGCTGTAAATGAACAGATAATTAAACCACAGGACAGCTTGAAACACCCACACCATCTTCTCTGGCAGTGCTATGGCTTGTCAATAAAATACAATGGGATATAGAAATACACAATGCACAATAATAAGGCTAATCATATAAACAAAATACCCAACATAATAATCACAGCTTAACAGACTAGAGGGTGGATAAAGTCTACCTTCATACTCTTACACATGACATTTTCGCCTTAAATATTGAATTGGTTATTATTAGTTTTGCAGTAGAAGAGGAAACATTTTACAATGTCTAAAACAATGGCCCCCATGCTTAGTGCTTACAACCACTGAAGAGTAGACAGACTGAGGACTAGAAAGATGGGGGACAGTTCTGGCCAATGAAATGGGGGCAATTAAACATTTTATTTTTTTTTTAAAGGAAGAAGCCTAGTTTATATATATTGGCATCCTGCATTTTATGGCAGCAATTCACATGCTGTTCTATGAAAACAAATACTGGGACATGTTGTATATAGTGGGCTGAAGTTCATAGTTCAGCCTCTTATACTTTCAAAGCCCATTTGATCTAGTGAAATGTAGGCCTCATTTCGGCTCTCATAGATTTGCATTGAGAGGTTGTGATGCAACTTCTGACTTCTGGCCAGTCAGAAGTTGCAGTCACAAGATGGCACCGTGGCTCCTGACCAGCACTAAAAAAAAGTATAGATGCCGGAGGGTGAGTATAAAACCAAGGGCAAGGACCTTACGTTAGAAGCACCATTCCAGTTTTAAGAAGCAAAACAAAACGCTGGAGTGGTGCTTTAAACGTGACTAATAACACAGGATCCACCATTCATAGTAGGTGATATTATAGCTGACCCCAATCCTCCTCCCTTCAAAATGACCTCTGCACGTACTCATTAGGTGCTTCAATATAGAATTTGGGATCAGATCTGAGATAGTCTATTGCTGCTAATGAAAATGTGAATTTGCTGATATACCAGGACGCATGCGTGTCAAAAAGTCCCAGTGTCCAGTGTGAACATTTCAAGTTTTGATATTTTTATTTTTAATACAAGTAGAGATATGGAAAAAGCATTGTCAAAAAGTATGTCTAAATCAAAAACCTGATGTAAACTATAGGTTAGTTTCTGGTGACACATTCTCTTTAAAATGCATATAAACTAAATATAAACATGATTGTAACAATACAAGGATCATTATATCAGCCCTTTTGAATACATTATACCATGCGCAAAGAGGATACTAAATCAAAAACACTGATTTAAAACTATAAGTCTCAAAAATTATTGAATTATCGTGTCCTACAAAAAGGGTGGCTCCATAGTCATTTGCTTTTTTTGTATTAATGAAACTAAAATGTACTAAAATAAACTACATGGGTTTTTTTTTTCCTTGTGGGCCAAAATTTTTTGCCAAAACCATGACGTCTTTTTAAGGTTAGGTACGTACTGCGTGTCTTACGTTTCTCAACACTTTGAGTGTATACAGTGAACCTTAGCAACAGTCTGGATTATTGCCCTAACATCTGTATCCCACAGAGAGTCATTACAAAAAATATATTACGTGAGTTGTTCTTTTTTGTGGCGCTCTCTGTATAGGAAAACACAGTCTGCTGCTCTTTTCTATAATGTCAAAGAAATGGTATAAAGACGCACTTACCTGTCACACAGAGGCCAAAACAATGCACTTTTGCCCTCTATCTAGTGAATGAAGGCCGATGGGAGCAATAAAATATATGTAGGTAAGAGCTCCCGAGATATATTTTAGGCAAAGTGCACCGATGCAGTGTACATTTAGCCTTCATCTTTTTCTCAGTGCTAGTGCTTATAAATGTCCTTGAGATGGGGATATGATATTGATCTAATGAGGCATGTGTTCTGCTAAACCTCAAATGTTATCTAAGTTGAATATCTCACATTATAAGTCTACCCTTTCAATCCAATTAACTTTCCGTCTCTCGCTCATTTTTGTTTCTTTTACTACATTTTTGTTTTTCCAATTTACTTAAATATATTTTTTATGACTTTGCATATGCATTCTATGCTGACTTGACATCTCATCTTTTCTGTCATATCACGAGTTAGAAATATTTATTACTTTGGTATTTATGTATAGTTGTCCACTGCTTGTAGTTGACCCATATGGGAAATTAAGAGATATATTATTAAATTGGCAGTACCTCACTGCCTCTTGATTGAGACTTGAGATCATTGTGGAAACTTGGCATAAGAACTACATAGCTATATAAAATTAGAACCATGGTCCACGTTGTTTTGTCTCGATGGGATGGCAAGAACCTTTATATATTTAAAGGATTTGGTCCGGTTACCGTCTTCTTAATAGATTTATGCAGTCTTTTTGGCTTCTAGTATATTTACCAATTTTAGATTAAGCAATGATTTTATTTTAGGATTATGAATAAATTAATTTTGCAAAGTCTCGACTCTTGGACGATTTGGCCTCTTCTAATCTTATAAATGTTCTATAAATCTCTAAAGCAGTTATATCTTGATTATAATGTATTATAAAGTAAATGACAGCTGATATTACCTAAAGAGAGCAGAATACTCAATTTTCACAGCTAGGGAAACATGATCAAAACCATAAGACTTTCTGATTGCAATCTTACTCTACCATTCTTTTAATTTGAACACTGAATCAGTATTTGTATTGTTGAAGATATCAGATTCATAACGTTGGCAGTTCTGCAAAAGGTGACATTTTCCTATCCACATTGGACCTAGAAGGCGAAAGGGCATAGAGAAAGTAATCCATCATCTCTTTTAATCATCAACCTCTAGAATGTTTGCTTTTGTCAGCCTTTGGGATCGTAACATCGCTCCGTAACAGTCAAGACTTTAAACTGGTAACACTTAAGCTGTAGCTGCTACCATTTATTTGGTCGAGAGGAATTTGATAAAAGTGGCAGCTCAATAAATTCTCAAAACTACAAAAAGCGTATCCCAACAACTTCTGTCTATTATGAGCAAATAGGATGTTGGGTAGAGAGGATCTGAAGAGGTATGTAGAAAAAATATATATATATATAAGTCATGGTGCATATCCAGTGCAGTACATGAAGCGCCCTCGACCAGGGCAGCGGGGTACTCGGTACTGGGTCTGGTTTTAAAGGGGATGTCATGGTGGCTGCGACCTGGTCAATGACCCTGGGAGTCCAATTAAAGGGGAAAAGGTCTTTTAAGGGAAAAGTGTTTCTGAGTCTGTTGTGACGCCACCTGTCGTGTTCGGTCAATAGTGAGACCGACACTGCGTTAAAGGGGTCCTCTGGTAGATGTTATTGCAGCACTGATGGTACACTTCCCACAGGTGAAGCGGGATCCCCAAGGGTCCTAAAGTGTGTGGCAAGGTGGTGAATGCTGACAAATAAGTGGAGGACACAAGTTGTAAGTCTTTACCTGGATTACTGTAGTTGGCAGGCCACAGTCCAGGGTACCAGGCACAGTTGATGGTATGGCCCGGCCATCCCAGAGGCAATGGAGGGTTCCCTTTTCAAGTAGAGGTCCGTGAGCCTTTCCAACTAGCGCCTGCTGTATCTGAAGCTCCTGCTGCCTGAAGCTTTCTGCAAAGTCCTCTATTCCCCCTGTCCTGAGACAGGTACCTGCATGACGGGCAGCTTGAGCCATTTTACAGGGACTCTATCATGCCCCGGGCTCCTCAGGTTCTGCAGTGTCTCAGGTGTGGTGTGGGCCAATCACATAAAGTTCTTAGTCCTCCGGTTCTGCCAAGTGTCATACAATTCCACTAAGGCCTCAGGCTTCCGGTACCAAGCTTCTGCACTATGGCTCTGAGGGTATCCTATTGCTGTTCCCCTCTGAGCCCGCTTCCTCTCCTTTGCTCCTTCCCTTCCAGATCCTCCACATTCAACCCCTCTGGTCTTTCTCCTTTCCAGAGGCTGCAGCTCCCTCGTGTCTGCTCTTCGTCTCTCCTAGATGTCTGCTCTCCTTGGTCTCTCTGGACCAACTCCCTCTGAACAACTCACTATCTCCTCCTCCAGATCAGGATACATATAGCTTAGGGAAGCTCCCCTGAATCCGGGTCCTGAGCTCCCCCTCCTGGTCTGGATTTCGAATATGTTGTGAGTGCCTTACCTGGTGAGGAGAACTCCATTGCCTCTGAGCATGATATTACTCTCCCTGAAGAGAAAGCAACATCACAGCAGCAACCGGTCACCTGGGGTGCTGCATACATATGTTGCCATATTTCACTATCCATCTCACAGTGTAGTTCCTTCTTCATTGTCTACACTGAAGATTCTCTGTCTGATGAAGATACCTCAGTAGTCATGAAAGCTTCCAATTTGTTACCATCTTTTCAGTTATGCATTAAAACTAATAATTAAAAGTAGTATGTATTTTAGAAAATTGCCTCAAATGCTGAGGACTCTCAAATTCTACACCGAAGATTATATTTTTGTACACTGATTCAGCATCCCACATCAAAGCTTTGGCCTGCATTCCTTGAGGATAAGATTTGGAGAACAATGCCTTGATTGTTATACATCTGAAGAAAATACTTTCGTTCAGAAAAACTTTAGTCATCAATCAATGGATGTCTCAAATCAGTTGTCAGTTCTTCAACTGAAAATCTGTACACTATGAATTAATCCATGCTGGCAGATCAAGCATACCTGTTGTTTCAGTTGTCTATTTCTGGACATTATTTGACCTTAATATGGAATTTGTTAAAGGAAATCTATCAAGTGCTAAAAAAAAAATAACCAATGCAGCTCTTGATAATCCATACATTTCCAATATGTTAAATTTTGCTTGTTATATATCAGCTTACTAAAATCATGTTTTGTTTCAGCTAAAAGAAACCAAGGTTAAGTTTGCAATTATTGTTAAAATGTTTTCTAAGACATTGTTCCTTAGGTAAGATATTCCCACAAAACAAGACGTCTGGAAGTCTTCTGCACCAGAATCATCCTTACTAGAGATGAGCGAGTATACTCGTTGCTCGGGTTTTCCCGAGCATGCTTGGGTGGTCTCTGAATTTTTTTTTAGTGTTCGGAGATTTAGTTTTTATTTCCGCAGCGGAATGATTTACAGCTATTAGCCAGCCTGATTACATGTGGGGGTTGCCTGGTTGTTAGGGAATCCCCACATGTATTCAAGCTGGCTAGGAGCTGTAAATCATTCAGCTGAAAACTAAAATCTCCGAGCACTTACAAATACTCGGAGACCACCCAAGCAGCGGGTATACTCGCTCATCACTAATCCTTATTTGTTATGTTTATTTTTGAATTGATGAATTTTCAATCTGGACATGTGTCTACACTCCATGGTTGTGAGCCAGAATTTTGATTTAAATACTGCACCCTTGTGCAAAAGGAGAGTACTCGGTCTCATATTAATAGTGGTCCCATATACGACTTTTATATATAAACAAATTTCCTTTTATTCATTCATATGTGAAGACTGATGTTTTGCTTGAAATCCAGATATCCATATCAAAGGAGACAACAAACTGTAGGCAGCATGACTCACACGCAATTTCAGCCAGGTATATTATTTTCTGAAACATTTCAGCATTTCAATGAAAATATACATTGAAGATCTGGATGTGAATTATAGCTGGAGATGATACTAGCCCGGCGACACACCCGACCAACTTATCCCAGTGCTGCACCAGGTGATTAACAGGTCTCTCCCTTACAATTACATAGCAGCACTGGGAAAAGCTGGCTGGGGCAATGATGGACTAGTATTGCATCTGGCTATGATTCCTCTCCAGATCTTCAGAGTATGCTCTTTCTGAAATGCTTACATTTCATAGAAAAATTCCCCTGGCTGCAATCATGCAGCCAGGCTGGGATTCCTGCTGCCCATGATTTGGGCAGCACAAGTCACCCGACAGGTTACCTTTAATTATTTTTCCCTTTTCATGCTCTTATTTTTTCTCCCTGAGCTAGAGGGTGTAGATTAATTGTTATGATGTCTCCTAGAGACAGATCCTTCTCCCAAACTCTGCCTAGCTCACTCTTATAAGCAGCATATAGGATATTAAACAGTTGTACTGAGCAGTGTAGCACTGAATCCAGCACTATGCTGAAATATAACACTAAATCCTTTGGTAGGTCTATGTATGTGTTTTCCTGCCTCTGTCTTCCTCAAGCTGCTCCCTTATCCACTCTTACTATTCAATAGACTGCTATGGACAGCATGTAAGTAAATTGTTAATGAATTGATTATTTGCCTTATCTTTCAAGATTAATTTTAGCAGTTTTTGAGAGTCAATGATCAGCATAGCAGGTGGAAAGCATTTTTCTAAAATATACAGTGGGTATGGAAAGTATTCAAACCCCTTTACATTTTTCACTCTTTGCTTCATTGCAGCCATTTGGTAAATTCAAAAAAGTCAATTTTTTTCACAATAATGAACACTCTGCACCCCATCGTGACTGAAAAAAACAGAAATGTACTAATTTTTACAAATTTATTAATAAAGAAAAACTGACTGGTTTTCATATGTCTTGCACTGAGGAGAGGCTTCCATCCGGCCACACTGCCAGAAAGTCCCGACCGGTGGAGGGCTGCAGTGATAGTTGACTTTGTGGAATTTTCTCCTTTCTCCCTACTGCAACTCTGGAGCTCAGCCACAGTGATCTTGGGGTTCTTCTTTACCTCTCTCGCCAAGGCTCTTCTCCCACGATTGCTCAGTTTGGCTGGATGGTCAGGTCTAGGAAGACTTCTGGTGGTCCCACACTTCTTCCATTTAAGGATTATGGAGGCCACTGTGCTCTTAGGAACCTTGAGTACTGCAGAAATTCTATTGTAACCTTGACCAGATCTGTGCCTTGCCACAATTCTGTCTCTGAGCTCCTGTCCTGAGCTCCTAGGGAACAAGTTACTAAGGATTTAAACTTTTTTTTAAAATTGCAAAAATGGATGCTATTCAATACATACCTGTAAACTGGTGCAGCAATACCAGCTATATTTTTCCAGTGTACATGATGCTCCACAAGTGCCCCACTTTCTTAAACTCTAGTGGATTTCCTCCTTTAACTGCATACTTGGCTGATAATTGTTAAATTGCAATGTACTTTCCTCCTGAATGTTTTTGTAGGTGTATGCTCAATGATTTTAAAATGAATGTGTAACTTGACTGACCTGAAATTAATAATTTTTTAACATATTTTCAAAGCAAATGATGCCAAATATTTTCTGAACAGATGTTCTGTGATGTAATGAATAACACATATGGAAATATAAAAAGTTAGGTTAATCTATACACAAGTCATTTCAAAGATGTGAACTTACTAAGTATTTGGTATAGCTTTAGATTTTGGAATTCAAATATTTTATTTAAATTTATAACATTTGTAGTTATATTTCCTTAGGCCGGTAGACACCTTTCTCTTTAACACCCTTTAGCAAGAACTATTCTTTACTTTTGGCTAGAATAAGAAACATGTCAAAAATGGCATCAAACTGCCTTGTGTGAATCTGGCCTGACAATGATAAAAAAATTTGTTATTGGAAGTTCTCTGCATTTAATTTATTGATTCCTTTTTACAATCCCTTTACACTTGAAAAAATTTCACTTCTGCCAAATGTCTACCACGTGCCAAGCATCTTTTCCATGCCAAGTCCTGCTTGTTGGTTAAGACTTATAAAAGATTGTCCATTCTAAAGAAACAGAATGGCTTTTCCAGTGAATTCCCAAATGAATACTGTAGGGTACAGCGGGGTCCTAGTTGGGATATGGTGGTTGAAAAAAGCATTTCAAATTATTCAGAAAGTTTCTAAGAATTAGCAAACTGCATGGAAATTCTTCCTTCTAAAACTCATCTCACTTTTTCAGAGGTGTGTAAGAAACCCTTACTTTAGTCCACAGAAAAGATAGGCACTGTATCAAATTAGGATTAATGCTGTGATGATATGTTATAACATATAAGATGGATACTTGCAGCCTTATACTTGCAGATTTCAATCAATATTATTGAGCCTCCATTGCATAGTAGGCTTATTTTCACATTTTGAAAAACTATCCGATGTATGAAATAAACCAATCAAACAAGAGAACTAATAACGTGGGTTCTCCAATTTCAACACAAAACGCCACTTTTAATGACTACTGCTGCCTCTGAATTATTCAAGTCTCTTAATGACAAACATATTTAGTGTTCCGTAAAGTACCCTTCGGTTGTTATGACCGGCTGGACAGATGCTTCTGGCAGTGTTCCTGATGAATTTCAGCCCTTTTTGCATGTAAAATAGCTTTCAGTTCACTAATTTTCCTAGGTTGTCAAGAGAGTTTTCTAAAAATTAAGAGAAGGGATGACTGTTTTGCACAAACAAGGAATAGGTTACGAAAAGACAGCAAAGGCATTGAATTTTCCTGGAGATACAGTTGTAAGCATACTTTTCAAGTTCAAAGTTAAAGGAACACGTATTACTAACATGACGTGGCAGAACAAGGAAGCTACACTGACTGCCACCAGATTCCCAAGGAGGCAGATGGTTATAAACCCATGAGTGACTGCAAAATAACTGTAGTAACATTGGGTCGCACCAGGCACAGAGGTTTAAGATTACACAATAATCACATGCTGAAATTCTCCATGCCCAAACTAAAAGACATAGTCTCTTCTCACCCAAAAGCATTAGAAAAGTTAACTTTAATATGATAAAACACATATAAATAAATAAAAGTTTGGGGATTCTGTTCTGTGGAGCTATATAACAAAAATAGAAATTTACAGGCTTTCAGATCCTAGAGAAGGAAGAATGAAGGATATGTTGAAAAGAACACTGCCTACAATGAAATATGGCTGTGGCTCAGTGATGGCATGATGATGGCTTTGTTTCTTTGTTGTGGCACTGGAGACTTGCATCATGTGGATTGCCAGATGAATTCAATTAAACATTATGGAATCCTAGAAGAAAATGTTTTGTCTTCAATGAAGAAAATGAGGTTTGGGCATCAATGGGCCAAGCATACCTGATAGTCCACAAAGGCTTGAATACAGAAGAAGTCCTGTGACCTGTCACAGTCTCCTAAAAAATATTTTTTAGATGGATTTGAAGAATACGTAAGTCTTCAGGAATGCTGACTGAAGTTAGGTTATGGCTACGCATCATGTTTACATCAGGTTATAATAGTCAGAGTGAACCAAGTGCTAAATACATTTGTCAAGAAGGGGTGGAATAGTCCTGCGCCCATAGTAGTTATTAACCCCTTCATGACCCAGCCTATTTTGACCTTAAAGACCTTGCCGTTTTTTGCAATTCTGACCAGTGTCCCTTTATGAGGTAATAACTCAGGAACGCTTCAACGGATCCTAGCGGTTCTGAGATTGTTTTTTCGTGACATATTGGGCTTCATGTTAGTGGTAAATTTAGGTCAATAAATTCTGCGTTTATTTGTGATAAAAACGGAAATTTGGCGAAAATTTTGAAAATTTCGCAATTTTCACATTTTGAATTTTTATTCTGTTAAACCAGAGAGATATGTGACACAAAATAGTTAATAAATAACATTTCCCACATGTTTACTTTACATCAGCACAATTTTGGAAACAAAAATTTTTTTTGTTAGGAAGTTATAAGGGTTAAAATTTGACCAGCGATTTGTCATTTTTACAACGAAATTTACAAAACCATTTTTTTTAGGGACCACCTCACATTTGAAGTCAGTTTGAGGGGTCTATATGGCTGAAAATACCCAAAAGTGACACCATTCTAAAAACTGCACCCCTAAAGGTACTCAAAACCACATTCAAGAAGTTTATTAACCCTTCAGGTGCTTCACAGCAGCAGAAGCAACATGGAAGGAAAAAATGAACATTTAACT
This sequence comes from Ranitomeya imitator, assembly GCF_032444005.1. Classification (NCBI taxonomy): domain Eukaryota; kingdom Metazoa; phylum Chordata; class Amphibia; order Anura; family Dendrobatidae; genus Ranitomeya; species Ranitomeya imitator. The sequence continues at coordinate 333,912,747 of NC_091287.1, read as the reverse complement.
TTTTAGTCACAAAAATTATCTTTTAGCAACAATTTTTTTATTTTCCCAATGGTAAAAGGAGAAACTGAACCACGAACGTTGTTGTGCAATTTGTCCTGAGTACGCTGATACCTCATATGTGGGGGTAAACCACTGTTTGGGCGCACGGCAGGGCTTGGAAGGGAAGGAGCGCCATTTGACTTTTTGAATCAAAAATTGGCTCCACTCTTTAGCGGACACCATGTCACGTTTGGAGAGCCCCCGTGTGCCTAAAAATTGGAGCTCCCCCACAAGTGACCCCATTTTGGAAACTAGACGCCCCAAGGAACTTATCTAGATGCATAGTGAGCACTTTGAACCCCCAGGTGCTTCACAAATTGATCCGTAAAAATGAAAAAGTACTTTTTTTTCACAAAAAAATTATTTTAGCCTCAATTTTTTCATTTTCACATGGGCAACAGGATAAAATGGATCCTAACATGTGTTGGGCAATTTCTCCTGAGTACGCCGATACCTCATATGTGGGGGTAAACCACTGTTTGGGCACATGGTAAGGCTCGGAAGGGAAGGAGCGCCATTTGACTTTTTGAATGAAAAATTATTTCCATCGTTAGCGGACACCATGTCGCGTTTGGAGAGCTCCTGTGTGCCTAAACATTGGCGCTCCCCCACAAGTGACCCCATTTTGGAAACTAGGCCCCCCAAGGAACTTATTTAGATGCCTAGTGAGCACATTAAACCCTCAGGTGCTTCACAAATTGATCTGTAAAAATGAAAAAGTACTTTTTTTTCACAAAAAAATTCTTTTCGCCTCAATTTTTTCATTTTCACATGGGCAGTAGGATAAAATGGATCATAAAATTTGTTGGGCAATTTCTCCCGAGTATGCCGATACCTCATATGTGGGGGTAAACCACTGTTTGGGCACACGGCAGGGCTCGGAAGGGAAGGCGCGCCATTTGACTTTTTGAATGGAAAATTAGCTCCAATTGTTAGCGGACACCATGTCGCGTTTGGAGAGCCCCTGTGTGCCTATGCATTGGAGCTCCCCCACAAGTGACCCCATTTTGGAAACTAGACCCCCCAAGGAACTTATCTAGATGCATATTGAGCACTTTAAACCCCCAGGTGCTTCACAGAAGTTTATAACGCAGAGCCATGAAAATAAAAAATGATTTTTCTTTCCTCAAAAATGATTTTTTAGCCTGGAATTTCCTATTTTGCCAAGGATAATAGGAGAAATTGGACCCCAAATATTGTTGTACAGTTTGTCCTGAGTACGCTGATACCCTATATGTGGGGGTAAACCACTGTTTGGGCGCACGGCAGGGCTCGGAAGGGATGGCACGCCATTTGGCTTTTTAATTGGAAAATTAGCTCCAATCATTAGCGGACACCATGTCACGTTTGGAGAGCCCCTGTGTGCCTAAACATTGGAGATCCCCCAGAAATGACCCCATTTTGGAAACTAGACCCCAAAAGGAACTGATCTAGATGTGTGGTGAGCACTTTGAACCCCCAAGTGCTTCATAGAAGTTTATAATGCAGAGCCGTGAAAATAATAAATACGTTTTCTTTCCTCAAAAATAATTATTTAGCCCAGAATTTTTTATTTTCCCAAGGGTAACAGGAGAAATTGGATCCCAAAAGTTGTTGTCCAGTTTCTCCTGAGTACGCTGATACCCCATATGTGGGGGTAAACCACTGTTTGGGCACATGCCGAGGCTCGGAAGTGAAGTAGTGACGTTTTGAAATGCAGACTTTGATGGAATGCTCTGTGGGCGTCACGTTGCGTTTGCAGAGCCCCTGGTGTGCCTAAACAGTAGAAACCCCCCACAAGTGACCCCATTTTAGAAACTAGACCCCCCAAGGAACTTATCTAGATATGTGGTGAGCACTTTGAACCCCCAAGTGCTTCACAGACGTTTACAACGCAGAGCCGTGAAAATAAAAAATCATTTTTCTTTCCTCAAAAATGATGTTTTAGCAAGCATTTCTTTATTTTCACAAGGGTAACAGGAGAAATTGGACCCCAGTAATTGTTGCGCAGTTTGTCCTGAGTATGCTGATACCCCATATGTGGGGGTAAACCACTGTTTGGGTGCACGTCGGGGCTCGGAAGTGAGGGAGCACCATTTGACTTTTTGAATACAAGATTGGCTGGAATTAATGGTGGCGCCATGTTGCGTTTGGAGACCCCCTGATGTGCCTAAACAGTGGAAACCCCTCAATTCTAACTCCAACACACCCCTAACCCTTATCCCAACTGTAGCCGTAACCCTAATCACAACCCTAACCCCAACACACCCGTAACCCCAACACACCCCTAACCCTAACCACAACCCTAATTCCAACCCAACCCTAGCCCTAAGGCTATGTGCCAACGTTGCGGATTCGTATGAGATTTTTCAGCACCATTTTTGAAAAATCCGCGGGTAAAAGGCACTGCGTTTTACCTGCGGATTTACCGCGGATTTCCAGTGTTTTTTGTCCGGATTTCACCTGCGGATTCCTATTGAGGAACAGGTGTAAAACGCTGCGGAATCCGCACAAAGAATTGACATGCTGCGGAAAATACAACGCAGTGTTCCCGCGTGGTATTTTCCGCACCATGGGCACAGCGGATTTGGCTTTCCATATGTTTACATGGTACTGTAAACCTGATGGAACACTGCTGCGAATCCGCAGCGGCCAATCCGCACCGTGTGCACATAGCCTAATTCTAAAGGTATGTGCACACGCTGCGGAAAACGCTGCGGATCCGCAGCAGTTTCCCATGAGTTTACAGTTCAATGCAAACCTACGGGAAACAAAAATCGCTGTACACATGCTGCGGAAAAACTGCACGGAAACGCAGCGGTTTACATTCCGCAGCATGTCACTTCTTTCTGCGGATTCCGCAGCGGTTTTACAACTGCTCAAATAGAAAATCGCTGTTGTAAAACCGCATTGAAATGCGCAGAAAAAACATGGTAAATCCGCCATAAATCCGCAGCGGTTTAGCACTGCGGATTTATCAAATCCGCAGCGGAAAAATCCGCAGAGGACCAGAATACGTGTGCACATACCGAAACCCTAACCCTAACCCTAACCCTACCACTAACCCTAACCCTACCCCTAACCCTAACCCTACCCCTAACCCTAACCCTACCCCTAACCCTAACCCTACCCCTAACCCTACCCCTAACCCTACCCCTAACCCTAACCCTAACCCTAGTTCTTACCCCAACCTTAGTGGAAAAAAAAAATATTTTTTTATTGTCCCTACCTATGGGGGTGACAAAGGGGGGGGGTCATTTACTTTTTTTTTTATTTTGATCACTGAGATAGGTGATATCTCAGTGATCAAAATTCACTCTGGAACGAATCTGCCGGCCGGCAGATTCGGCGGGCGCACTGCATATGCGCCCGCCATTTTGGAAGATGGCGGCGCCCAGGAAAGAAGACGGACGGTCCCCGGGAGGCCAGGTAAGTATAAGGGGGGGAGATCAGGGCACGGGGGGGGCGTCAGAGCACGGGGGGGTGGACCGGAACACGGGGGGGTGGATTGGAGTACGGAGTGGGGGATCGCTGTGCGGGCGGGTGGATCGGAGCACGGGGGGGGGGAATCGCTGTGCGGGGGGGATCGGAGTGCGGGGGGGTTTGATTGGAGCACGGGGGGTGTGATTGGAGCACGGGGGGAGCGGGCAGGAGGACGGGGGAGCGGAGCACAGGACCGAGGGGAGCAGACAGCAGATCGGGGGGCTGGAGGGGCGATCGGAGGAGTGGAGTGGGTGCACATTAGTGTGTCCAGCCATGGCCGATGATATTGCAGCATCGGCCATGGCTGGATTGTAATATTTCACCATTTTTTTAGGTGAAATATTACAAATCGCTCTGATTGGCAGTTTCACTTTCAACAGCCAATCAGAGCGATCGTAGCCACGAGGGGGTGAAGCCACCCCCCCTGGGCTAAACTACCACTCCCCCTGTCCCTGCAGATCGGGTGAAATGGGAGTTAACCCTTTCACCCGATCTGCAGGGACGCGATCTTTCCATGACGCATATGCTGCGTCATGGGTCGGAATGGCACCGACTTTCATGACGCAGCGTATGCGTCAAAGGTCGGGAAGGGGTTAAAACTGCAATTTTGCATTGAACTTGGAGAAAGCTCTTGATACATTAGTTGCCTTGAGCTATTTAAATTGTTCTTTTTTTGCCAACAGCAGAAAAATTGCAAAGCTTGCTAATAAACCTAACTTGCAATGGGGATTGAATAAATGTAATTGCAAATATACTGTATGTCATTGTTTCTATGGAATATTCAACATAATGCAGAAAAGTGATGATTTTATGTATAGCTTTTTTCACAAAATGGCTACGTATACATTAGATCTTATATGTGCCCATAGACATTAGAATATGACCAAATTTTTATTTATATGGAACCAGATTATTTAATGTCTATAAGCTTGTCCTCCTGATGACCTAACAGCAAAAGTAGGGGTAAAAAAGGATCTTATATGTTTCATTTCTTGCCCAATCTTTTGTACTTAATGGAGGTAACCTACCACCAGATACATCAAGCGACGGCTTATTTCCCTCTCCCAAATGAGAATACATGCACCCTCAAACAAGTGAAACATGCATGTGCGTAGGGAGGTATGAGGAAGAACTGACAGCCAAGCAAGGATTCAGCCAGCAGATGACTAAGATGTATGGTCACCTTAAGATAATGCTAATAAGAGCAGGTGCAGATGAGAGTATTTTCAGTCCGACTGCGACCTGACAAAACATCGGATTCCACTCAGACCAAAGAATCTGCCTGTGGGAAAAAATCGCAGCATGCCCGAGTTTAATTCAATATTCAGACGGCACTCGGCCATACAAGTCAATGAGTCCATGCAAAATATCTTGAGTCCATGGAAAATATCTAACTGTCCTTGGATGACATCTGAATGCAATTATCAAAAGACTGACCATGACTTCCAAACAGAAAGCCGGTGTGTACAAGTGCATACTAAGAGTAGCGATTACCACACATAACTAACAAATAAAGGCTGCACTCTGTAGCTCTATAGCATGTGAACATGAAATATATGAAATTTGACTTACATTAATGCTCTAGAAAATGGGGAAAAAATGAAGATATTTAGCACATAATTTGTCCAATTCATGCATGCCCAGCAGCCACAGCAAGGAGACCTTCATTGCTGGGTACCAATCCTAATGTGAATTCTTCCCTAGGCTGAAGCCTACATTTATATAAGTAGGTAGGATCCTGTTGTAATCAAAACCGCTACACGCTGATGGCCAGAGTGCGCGGTCAGAGACTATGTATAGAAATAACAAATAACTAACAGTCACATCCAAACAGAAAACTGGTGTGTGCAGGTGCATACTAAGAGGAGCCATTTCCATACATAACTAACAAATAAGTTGCTTTTAAACATGAAATAAATTAAATTTGAATGACATTACTGCTCTAGACAATAGGGTAGGTAGGATCATTCTATCCTAGAGCAGTAATGCAACTCAAATTTCATGTATTTCAAGTTTACATGCAACTTTATTTGTTAATTATGTATGGAGATGGCTACTCTTAGTATGCACCTGTACACACCAGTTTTCTGTTTGGAAGTATCGGTCAGTCTTTTGATATTTGTATACTTGTGATAAGTATCTTCGCTTTTTTTCCTATATTCAAGAGGAGTAATGCAATTCAAAATTCACATATTTCATGTTTGCATGCTACAGCTCTACAGAGTGCTACTTTATTTGTGAGACATCTGAACACAGTCCAATTTCCATGGACTGACAGAATAGAAAAGATGGAGAACTATTTTTTTCTCCACCTTCTTATCCAAGAGAATCGGAAGACACTGTGCTCACACTCTGACCAGAGTTTGATCACAGTGTGATTTCCATAATCAGTCCGATTCTCTTTGATGAGAGAATCTACAGCCGTCCGTCTTGGCCGTTAATCTGAAGATGTTGTTGAATAGTAGTGATCAACAGATGATTTTAAGACATCTTGCCTAATATTTCCTTAGTAGTGACTGCCTAAATATCTTTGACCGCCATTCATATACTGATTGATGGTGGTTTCACAAGCAGCCATTTTAGGATTAATTTTATGTTTTTTTTACTGGCATTTTTTTTTACATCTTAGCTATAAGTCAATAGATAAATAAATTGCAGTACAACATTTTATGGTGTCTTTTTTAAAGGGAACTTGTCAGCAGGATTGAGCACATTAACCTACACACAGTGTCAGGTCGGCGCCGTTATACTGATTAAAATTATACTTTGGTTAATGAAATCCATCTTGTGGTTGTTGTTTAACCTTTACTTCAGTTTTGAGTTAATGATATGTTTGTACCCTGGGGCGGTCTGTGGGGGGTCTTCATGTGGTGCTCTGATTAGATATTCATAATGCAGACTGCTGACAGGTCACTGTTCCCTCATTGACCTGCCCCCTTGTTTACATTTTTTTTATACTATCAGGATAACCTCAAGCACACTGCTGGCACCGGCCTGCAGAAGGGATTTTGTTTTCTTCAGTATGTACAGGTATTCATTATATAAACTAGGGGGCAGGTCACTGAGTGATCATTGACCTATCAGCAGGCTGCATTATGAATAGCTAATCAGAGCCCCACATGAAGACCCCCAAAGGCCATCCCACAGTACAAGCATATCATTTACTCAAAACTGAAAATACAGATTAAAGGGACTCTGTCACCTCATTTTTCACACTTAAGCTTATCTGTTTTGCTGTAGATAAGCACCTGATGTATCCTGAAACATAAGAAAAGCAAGTTGGATTATACTCACCCAGGGGCAGTCCGCTGTGGTCCAGGTCCGATGGGAGTCGCGGGTCCGGCACCTCCCATCTTCATACGATGACGTCCTCCTCTTTGCTTCTGTCACGGCAGTACTGCAGTGCGCAGGTGGCGGGAAACCTCAGAGAGGCCCAGCACATGCGCACTGCAGTACTTTACGCTGCCCTCTACAGGGCAAATCAGTACACCTGCGCAAGAGCCGCAACACGAAGCAAGGAGGATGATGACATCGCATGAAGATGGGAGGCGCCGGACCCGGACCAGAGATGCTCATCGGACCTTGGACCGCACAGGACCGCCCCCCCGGGTGAGTATATTCTAACTTGTTTATCTTATCTTTCAGGTTACATTGGGGGCTTATCTACACCATTACAGAATGATGGTGCCCGCAGCTTATATGCAAAAAATGAGGTGACAGATTCCCTTTAATCAATAGCAACAAGAAGGATTTCATCAGCCAAGGTATCATTGTAATCAGTATAACAGCACCGACCTGACACTGTGTGTAGGTTACTGTGCACAGTCCTGCTGACAGGTTTCCTTTAACTCTTTGGTTATGTTTTTATCCATTAGACAAAAAAACTGTGAAAAAGCCTAAGTGTGTCATTTATTGGACACAGTATAGTGTACTTATGGGATAACTTAAACACTCTTATCATCAAATTATAAATATGCTCAGAACCATAGGGTAGTGCTAATCCAAGCAACGGTAGATCAGTCAACAATTCACAATGTTTTATTGCTGTATAATTAAATCAGATTTTGCAATGACTTTAGCATAAACATTCGAAACATTGTAATTTTGTGTTCTAGTCGTGAAATGAATGTTGAAGCTATTTCCTAGTATCATAATGATTGCTATTATTGCCTTTAAAACAGACACAACAATGTTCAATTTCCAAATCATATGTTTTGGTAACAAAATAGATCTGACACAAAGGGTCAAGAGTTAGATTATAAAGAATTGCTTTGTGCAGCTCTTGCCGTCTATATTACAAGCAGAAGAACATCTTTGTGTTTATCTACTAATCAACTTTATTCAGGAAGAGAGAAAACATATCCGACACTTCTAACCTGTTACGTGTCATCGCTGTCAATGGCTGTGAGCAGCTGAAAACATTATATAGAGATTGGCTTTTGTCCTTTTTCTGACAAAGACTTGTAATCAAGTGAATTCCCATTTTATGTTAGAGGTGGGCAATTGTGAATAATGTTTCTTATTTGATTGTAAAAAAAATTACACTCAAGTAAAAATGCAACCGTAAAACAAATATGATGAAAAATATATTTGTATGATATTCATAGATTGTAATCCTGAAAAACAGCAGCCAGAAGTGAAAAATATCCATGGAGACCATTTTTACAACACAGAATTACTGAACAATACACAAATTATGTCACTATATCCATTATTGGTACCTTAAAGGGATTCTAATCCTTGATTCATTTTGGAATCAGGAGAGGTTGTGTTATGAGAAGTTCAATTGGCTCTCTGGGTGAGGTAAATCCTTTAAGACCAAAGTCAAAGTGGCACATGAGCCACGGGGTTGGTGCAGCAGGTTGATAAGTAGAGGGACTGGTGTGCTTCCATATAATGAACTGCCTGGGCCTATTTGAGGGCTTCTAAGACACATACCCAAGCGTTAATATTGAATTTGTGACAGAATTACAGTTTGTGTGAGCACAGCAGCCTGGCTGTGGGCTGCAGGTCGTCTCGTGTACACCAGCAGCTTTTAATGCTTCCTCCTACTTTTCTGTGGTTTCTAGTAACTCTGGAGTTCTGTCAGCTACCTAACTCTGCATCTGCTGGACCTCTACCTTGATGTCTTCCTGGCTGTGTGCAGCTTCCTTGGTTGCTGACTTAGGCCGGCGTCACACTAGCGAGTTTTACGGACGTAAGAGCGCATTAAATACGTCCGTAAAACACGCATTACACACGGCCCAATTATTCTCTATGCCCCAGCTCCTATCTGCCGTATTTTACTGATCCGTATTATACGGCTTTCTACGGCCGTAGAAAATCGCAGCATGCTGCGTTTGTCACCGTATTGCGCAAAAAAATCACCAATGCAAGTCTATGGGGGCCCGAAAAATACAGATTACCCACGGGCCAGCAGTGTGACTTGCGAGAAATACGCAGCGGTGTGTTAGGTCTCAAGTTCCCGCTTCTGCACAGGGGGAATCTTGAGCCATCTCCGCTGCGGTCTCCCATTCTTATCCAGCCGCGGTGGAGTCTGCTCAGCAGGGACGTCGGTCCCAGCGTCTTGCTCAGTCTCACTCTGTACAGAGAGTTACTGCTGCTTCTTCAGCTTCTGCCATTAAAGCCAGTGCTGGTCAGCAGCGAGCGGACTTCTCTGGGACTAAGTCCTTGTCTGCACACACTGAGCATGCCCAGGGCAAGATCTCCCGTTGGAGATCGAGGGTCATGTGCTCAGGCCCTGCAGCACATTCCATTGGTCCTCTTGGCAGGTCTTGGAAGGGCAAAGTTTCTGTGGCCACTTCCTCTGCTGCAACTATATAAACTGCGCATGACCGCACGGCCATGCGCTAGTGTACATTTGCATATGTGTGTTTGTTGTGAGTGCAAGTCGTCCTTGGATACCCCTTCCCTATTGAATGTCTGTTCGCGGAAGGTGTATGGTTGCTATCTAGCGCCCGACTTATCCTACAGCACGAATCACACATTACAGCGTCCAGTTGCTGTGACCGCCAGTACGGCGCCGTGCACTTCCTCTGTGCTTTCCTTACCCAAGCCTGGGTGGTTAGTGGCGTTCGTCAGTGCGGCACCGCATGCAATCTTGTGCCCTAATATTGTTATTCAGCTTCCTTACACACCCAGTTGCGGTGTTGTGCCAGCAAGGGTCTAATCGGACTTCAATCCTAGTTGGGGTTGAGTTCGCTGACTACTTGCTCGCACTCTATGTGCGGTACCGCGATCCTGTGATGCAACAGGATCGCTTCCTTCATGCTGGGTGAGGTTTAACCCACGTGTGTATACTTATGAGTACCGCCATATAGTCCGTCATTACTTGGCAGCAGGTTCCATCTCTGCACGGTGGACCCCGGGCTGCGAACGCACCATACTCTATCTGTCTTTGTATTTGTTGCGTTCCGCTAGCCCTAACATTACACTAGCACCAGGGTCTGGCTAGTAATGATGGACAAACAGCAATCCTTGTGGTATATCCAGCAGCTAGAGGGTAGGTTGGCGGCTCTTGAGAGCGCAACCTCAGCTGTGGATGTTACCGCAGTTGCTGTGGATGTTACCGCAGTTGCTGTACAGGCTGCTAGCGTGGCTGCAGCAACCCTGTCCATTGCCACCAATGCTCCGACATTTTCTCGCTTCCCGCTGCCAGAAAAATTTTCTGGTGATAGCAAATTTTGTAGGGGATTTGTGAGTCAGTGCTCTATTCACCTCGAGCTCCTGGCTGCACGTTTTCCCACAGAGCGGGCTAAGGTGGGATTTATAGTGTCTCTCTTGTCGGACAGGGCGTTGGAATGGGCTACGCCGCTGTGGGAGCGTGGCGATCATGTGGTGCAGAGTGCTCTGCTGTTTCTGAGCACTCTGAAACAGGTCTCTTTAGGACCTCAAGTCACCCATGATACTGCGCTTCAACTGCTGCCATTAACTCAGGGTGAGTCCTTGGTCAGTCAGTTTGCCGTCCAATTCCGCACTTTAGCTTCTGAGCTGGATTGGTCGGATAAAGCTCTTATCCCCATATTTTGGAGGGGCCTGGCTGACCACGTTAAGGACGCTCTGGCCACAAGGGAGATTCCTGGCACACTGGAGGAGTTAATAACTGTCTCCACTCGAATTGACCTCCGTTTTAACGAGCGGAGGTTAGAGCGAGCCCAGTGTAGGCAGAGGTTTCGGCTGGCTCCTACCTTCGCCAAACCTCTGGAATCTCCGGTCCTGGTTCCTGAGTCACATGAGGCCAGGGAAGTGTCACAAGCGGGATCTAAGTCCCGGACCGCTTGTGCACTCAAGGTCTGTCATGTTTGCCAGCAGTCAGGACATCTAGCCACCAGATGTCCTCAGCTGTCGAGGAAACGTGAGCGTCTAGTGGTAGTAGGTGGAGGTACACTAGACACGGCGACGTTTGCCTCTAAATTGTCCTTTAAGGGGACAATTACTATAGGCTCATTCTCCCACTCGGTAGAGCTCTGCGTGGATTCTGGGGCGGAGGGCAATTTTATGTCTTCTGCCTTCGCCCAACGTCACGCAATACCCCTTGGTTATGCTAGCTCAACCAGTAACAGTACGAGTGGTGAATGGGTCGACACTGCCCTCACAGATTACACACCAGACCATCCCTTTTACTCTGTCCATGTCGCCATCTCATCAGGAGATTATATCTCTGCGCGTCATTCCTGAGGGAATTGATGAGGTCCTGTTGGGAATACCTTGGCTACGGTACCACTCTCCTCATATTGAGTGGTCCTCTGGCAGAATCCTGGGATGGGGCGAATCTTGTGGGGGTAGGTGTCAGAGGGAGTGCGTTCAGGTTGCTACTACAGAGGTACCCGCAGATCTTTCCTCTCTCCCCAAGCAGTATTGGTCTTATGCAGACGTGTTCTCCAAAAAGGTGGCGGAGATCCTTCCGCCCCATCGCCCCTATGACTGTCCTATTGATCTCTTGCCTGGTGCTGAGCCTCCCCGGGGTCGAGTCTATCCGTTATCTCTCCCGGAGACGGAGGCAATGTCACAGTACATCCAGGAAAATCTGGCAAGAGGATTCATTAGGAAGTCAGTGTCACCTGCTGGGGCAGGGTTCTTCTTCATGCAGAAGAAGAATGGGGAATTGCGTCCATGCATAGACTACAGGGGTCTTAACGCCATCACCGTTAAAAATAAGTATCCTTTGCCCTTGATATCTGAGCTCTTCGATAGGCTTCGGGGAGCAAGGGTTTTTACTAAACTAGATCTGTGGGGTGCTTACAACCTGATTCGCATCCGTGAGGGGGACGAATGGAAGACGGCTTTTAACACCAGGGATGGGCAGTATGAATATCTGGTGATGCCCTTCGGGCTCTGTAATGCCCCAGCCGTTTTCTAAGACTTTGTGAACGATATCTTCCGGGATATGCTTTCCACCTCGGTCGTAATCTATCTGGATGATATTCTCATCTACTCTCCAGATATTGACTCCCACCGGAGAGATGTTTGCAAAGTCTTCGACCTCCTACGGGCAAACTCCCTCTATGCCAAGTTGGGGAAGTGTATGTTTGAGCAGGAGTCCTTACCTTTCCTAGGCTACATCATCTCTGCCCAGGGATTGGCTATGGATCCTGCCAAACTACAGGCTGTGATGGACTGGCAGGAACCCCATTCTCTTAAAGCGGTGCAGCGCTTTATGGGGTTCATTAATTATTATCGCCAGTTCATTCCGCAGTTCTCAACTTTGGTAGCTCCCTTGGTTGCCCTCACCAAGAAGGGGGCGAATCCCAAATTGTGGTCTGAGGATGTCTCCAAGGCCTTTAACTCTATAAAGTCACACTTCGCTAGCGCTCCCATCCTACATCGCCCCGATGTTGATAAGCCATTTATCATGGACGTAGATGCCTCTTCTGTTGGTGCTGGAGCAGTCCTCTTCCAAAAGTATGCTCAAGGTCGGAAGCATCCTTGCTTCTTTTTCTCCAAGACCTTCTCACCAGCAGAGAGGAATTATTCCATCGGGGACAGGGAGTTGCTAGCCATGAAACTGGCTTTCTCGGAGTGGAGACATCTCTTGGAGGGAGCACGTTTTCCCTTCCAAGTCTTCACAGACCATAAAAATATGGTGTACCTGCAGACAGCCCAGCGGTTGAATTCTCGCCAGGCCAGATGGTCCTTATTCTTCTCCCGGTTTCATTTCACCCTCCATTTTCTTTCTGGGGAGAAGAACATTCGGGCCGACGCTCTCTCTCGCTCCATTGTGTCATCTGCGGAGGAGGAGCCTCGGCTTATTGTCCCCACCGAGAGCTTGAGAACTGTAGCCCCGGTTTCGCTAGAGTCTGTGCCTCCAGGCAAGACTTTTGTACCATCCAGTTTGCGACCGGAGGTTCTCTCTTGGGCACACTCGTCCAGGGTGGGTGGACATTTTGGTACCAAAAGGACATCTGAGTTACTGGCGAGGACATACTGGTGGCCGCAAATGGCTCGTGATGTCGCAGAGTATGTTCGGGCATGTGTCTCTTGCGCCAAGAACAAGACTCCTCGGCAACGCCCAGCTGGTTTGCTTTATCCTCTGCCGGTGGCGGACAGGCCCTGGGAGATGGTCGGGATGGACTTTGTGGTGGGCTTACCCAAGTCTCGTAACTGCACCATTATCTGGGTGATCACCGACCATTTTTCCAAAATGGTGCACTTGGTGCCTCTTCCACGGCTACCTTCTGCACGGGCGTTGGCTGTCTTGTTCGTCAAGCATATCTTTCGCCTACACGGTATGCCAGACAAAATTGTTAGTGACCGGGGTCCCCAGTTTGCATCTCGATTCTGGAGAGAGCTTTGTCGTCTACTCAGTATTGAGTTGAATCTCTCTTCGGCATATCATCCCGAGACGAATGGGTTGGTAGAGAGGGCTAACCAGACCTTGGTCACATATTTACGACATTTTGTTTCTGCCAGGCAGGATGACTGGGCATCCTTGCTACCGTGGGCAGAGTTTGCACTTAACAATGCCGTAGCCTGCTCCACCGGTCAGACTCCATTCCTCATAAATTACGGCCAGCATCCGCGTGTTCCTGTGCCCATGCCTGTGTCTTCTGCTGACTCCAGGGTGGCAGACTGGGCTGTGGAGGCACGGGACATTTGGGACCACACGCAGGATGCCATTCGGGCCTCCAAGGAGAGAATGAGGTCCTCCACCGATGTTCATCGGCGCCCCGCTCCGACCTTTGCTCCTGGCGACTTGGTGTGGCTCTCCGCCCATAACATCAGGCTGCGAGTTGAGTCCACTAAGTTTGCTCCTCGCTACTTGGGTCCCTTCAAGGTTCTCGAACAGGTTAATCCTGTGGTCTACCGTTTGGCTCTTCCTCCACGCTTGGGTATCACCGACACCTTTCATGTGTCCCTCTTGAAACCTGTATACATGTCCCGGTTTTCCGAGTCATCTGCCGGGACATCGGGTTCGTCTACGGACGATTACGAGGTGAACGCAATTTTGGGGTGCAAGGTGGTACGCGGCAAAAAGTTCTATCTGGTGGATTGGAAGGGTTATGGCCCAGAGGACAGGTCATGGGAGCCTGCTGAAAACATTCGGGCCCCACAGCTCATTGCTGCCTTCGAGCGTAGCGAGGCCCAAGGAGGGGGGGGGGGCCCCAGGAGGGGGGGTAATGTTAGGTCTCGAGTTCCCGCTTCTGCACAGGGGGAATCTCGAGCTATCTCCGCTGCGGTCTCCCATTCTTATCCAGCCGCAATGGAGTCTGCTCAGCAGGGACGTCGGTCCCAGCGTCTTGCTCAGTCTCACTCTGTACAGAGAGTTACTGCTGCTTCTTCAGCTTCTGCCATTAAAGCCAGTGCTGGTCAGCAGCAAGCGGACTTCTCTGGGACTAAGTCCTTGTCTGCACACACTGAGCATGCCCAGGGCAAGATCTCCTGTTGGAGATCGAGGGTCATGTGCTCAGGCCCTGCAGCACATTCCATTGGTCCTCTTGGCAGGTCTTGGAAGGGCAAAGTTTCTGTGGCCACTTCCTGTGCTGCAACTATATAAACTGCGCATGACCGCACGGCCATGCGCTAGTGTACATTTGCATATGTGTGTTTGTTGTGAGTGCAAGTCGTCCTTGGATACCCCTTCCCTATTGAATGTCTGTTCGCGGAAGGTGTATGGTTGCTATCTAGCGCCCGACTTATCCTGTATGTGCGGTACCGCGATCCTGTGACGCAACAGGATCGCTTCCTTCACGCTGGGTGAGGTTTAACCCACGTGCGTATACTTATGAGTACCGCCATATAGTCCGTCATTACTTGGCAGCAGGTTCCATCTCTGCACGGTGGACCCCGGGCTGCGAACGCACCATACTCTATCTGTCTTTGTATTTGGTGCGTTCCGCTTGCCCTAACACGGTGTTAGCGAGAAAAGCCGGCAATTCAGTGCAGTGTACAGTAGAATCACACTGACAGCTTACAATAGAATAGGTGGAATAAATGTGTACACATAGAATAGGTATATAAATATATATATATATATATATATATATATATGTCAGTGAGACACATATACCGTATATACTCGAGTATAAGCCGACCCGAGTATAAGCCGACCCCCTAATTTTGCCACAAAAAATTGGGAAAACTTATTGACTCGAGTATAAGCCTAGGGTGGAAATGCAGCATTTACCGGTGAATTTCAAAAATAAAAATAGATCATTATTTCCCCATAGCTGTGCCATACAGTGCTCTGCACCGTTCATATTTCCCCATAGCTGTGCCATATACGGTGCTCTGCACCGTTCATTGTGCCCCATAGATGTGCCATATACGGTGCTCTGCACCGTTCACTGTGCCCCATAGATGTGCCATATACGGTGCTCTGCACCGTTCACTGTGCCCCATAGATGTGCCATATACGGTGCTCTGCACCGTTCATTGTGCCCCATAGATGTGCCATATACGGTGCCCTGCACCGTTCACTGTGCCCCATAGATGTGCCATATACGGTGCTCTGCACCGTTCACTGTGCCCCATAGATGTGCCATATACGGTGCTCTGCACCGTTCACTGTGCCCCATAGATGTGCCATATACGGTGCTCTGCACCGTTCACTGTGCCCCATAGATGTGCCATATACGGTGCCCTGCACCGTTCACTGTGCCCCATAGACGTGCCATATACGGTGCTCTGCACCGTTCACTGTGCCCCATAGATGTGCCATATACGGTGCTCTGCACCGTTCACTGTGCCCCATAGACGTGCCATATACGGTGCTCTGCACCGTTCACTGTGCCCCATAGACGTGCCATATACGGTGCTCTGCACCGTTCACTGTGCCCCATAGATGTGCCATATACGGTGCCCTGCACCGTTCACTGTGCCCCATAGACGTGCCATATACGGTGCTCTGCACTGTTCACTGTGCCCCATAGATGTGCCATATACGGTGCTCTGCACCGTTCACTGTGCCCCATAGACGTGCCATATACGGTGCTCTGCACCGTTCACTGTGCCCCATAGATGTGCCATATACAGTGCTCTGCACCGTTCACTGTGCCCCATAGATGTGCCATATACGGTGCTCTGCACCATTCACTGTGCCCCATAGATGTGCCATATATGGTGCCCTGCACCGTTCACTGTGCCCCATAGATGTGCCATATACGGTGCTCTGCACCGTTCACTGTGCCCCATAGACGTGCCATATACGGTGCTCTGCACCGTTCACTGTGCCCCATAGATGTGCCATATACGGTGCTCTGCACCGTTCACTGTGCCCCATAGATGTGCCATATACGGTGCTCTGCACCGTTCACTGTGCCCCATAGACGTGCCATATACGGTGCTCTGCACCGTTCACTGTGCCCCATAGACGTGCCATATACGGTGCCCTGCACCGTTCACTGTGCCCCATAGATGTGCCATATACAGTGCTCTGCACCGTTCACTGTGCCCCATAGATGTGCCATATACGGTGCTCTGCACCGTTCACTGTGCCCCATAGATGTGCCATATACGGTGCCCTGCACCGTTCACTGTGCCCCATAGATGTGCCATATACGGTGCCCTGCACCGTTCACTGTGCCCCATAGATGTGCCATATACGGTGCCCTGCACCGTTCACTGTGCCCCATAGATGTTCCATATACGGTGCCCTGCACCGTTCACTGTGCCCCATAGATGTGCCATATACGGTGCCCTGCACCGTTCACTGTGCCCCATAGATGTGCCATATACGGTGCTCTGCACCGTTCACTGTGCCCCATAGATGTGCCATATACGGTGCTCTGCACCGTTCACTGTGCCCCATAGATGTGCCATATACGGTGCTTTGCGCCCCATAGATGTGCCATATACGGTGCTCTGCACTGTTCACTGTGCCCCATAGATGTGCCATATACGGTGCCCTGCACCGTTCACTGTGCCCCATAGATGTGCCATATACGGTGCCCTGCGCCCCATAGATGTGCCATATACGGTGCTCTGCGCCCCATAGATGTGCCATATACGGTGCTCTGCACCGTTCACTGTGCCCCATAGATGTGCCATATACGGTGCCCTGCACCGTTCACTGTGCCCCATAGATGTGCCATATACGGTGCCCTGCACCGTTCACTGTGCCCCATAGATGTGCCATATACGGTGCTCTGCACCGTTCACTGTGCCCCATAGATGTGCCATATACGGTGCTCTGCACCGTTCACTGTGCCCCATAGATGTGCCATATACGGTGCCCTGCACCGTTCACTGTGCCCCATAGATGTGCCATATACGGTGCTCTGCACCGTTCACTGTGCCCCATAGATGTGCCATATACGGTGCTCTGCACCGTTCACTGTGCCCCATAGATGCTCCACATAAATCTCTGCCGCCGCCGCTGCTGCTGCTGCAATAAAAAAAAAAAAACACATACTCACCTCCCTTGATTGCAGCTCCCGGCGTCTCGTTCCGGCGCCTCCATCTTCCCGGCGTCTCTGCTCTGACTGATCAGGCAGAGGGCGCCGCGCACACTATATGCGTCATCGCGCCCTCTGCCTGAACAGTCAGAGTGCAGACGCCAGGAAGATGGAGGCACTGGCCGGGAAGATGGAGCGACGCTCGGCGGCTGGAACGAGGGCAGGTGAATATGCTATACTTACCTAGTCCTGGCGATCCTCGCGCTGTCCCTCTGCCTGGTCTTCGGTGCCGCAGCTTCTTTCTCTATCAGCGGTCACCGGCACCACTGATTAGAGGAATGAATAGGCGGCTCCAACCCTATGGGAGGTGGAGCCGCTTATTCATTTCTGTAATGAGCGGTCCCACGTGACTGCTGAAGAGGGGAAGAAGCTGCAGCACAGAAGACCGTGGGACGGCAGGGACAGCGCGAGGATCGCTGGGACTAGGTAAGTATGCCTCAGCGCCCTCACCCCCTCACCCGCCGACCCTGCCACCCACCTTGACTCGAGTATAAGCCGAGAGGGGCACTTTCAGCCCAAAATTTTGGGCTGAAAATCTCGGCTTATACTCGAGTATATACGGTATGTATATATATTAATATTTAATCCAGCGCGAGATAGCTTAAAAGCAGGTAATTCAATTGCTGGCTTTTGCTATCTCCTTCCTAAACCCGACATGATATGAGACAAGGTTTACATATAGTAAACCATGTCATATCCCCCTGTTTTTTGCATATTCCACACTACTAATGTTAGTAGTGTGTATGTGCAAAATTTGGCCGTTCTAGCTATTAAATTAAAGGGTTAAATGGCGGAAAAAATTGACGTGGGCTCCCGCGCAATTTTCTCCGCCAGAGTAGTAAAGCCAGTGACTGAGGGCAGATATTAATAGCCTGGAGAGGGTCCACGGTTATTGGCCCCCCCTGGCTAAAAACATCTGCCCCCAGCCACCCCAGAAAAGGCACATCTGGAAGATGCGCCTATTCTGGCACTTGGCCACTCTCTTCCCATTCCCGTGTCGTGGTGGGATATGGGGTAATGAAGGCTTAATGCCACCTTGCTATTGTAAGGTGACATTAAGCCAGATTAATAATGGAGAGGCGTCAATTATGACACCTATCCATTATTAATCCAATTGTATGAAAGAGTTAAAAAAAACACAAACACATTATTAAAAAGTATTTTAATTAAATAAAAACACCGTTTGATGTAATATTTTATTGTACGCTCAATCCACTGGCTGAAGACCCTCGCTCTGTGACAAAGAAAAAATAATAAACCAACAATATACATACCTTCCGAGGATCTGTAACGTCCCACGTTGTAAATCCATCTGAAGGGGTTAATTTTTTTTACAGCCAGAAGCTCTGCTAATGCAGCGCTGCTCGTGGCTGTAAATCCCAGCGAATGAAAGGAAACTAGGTCAATGACCTGTAGTTACCTTCATTCGCGGTGAGGCGCCCTCTGCTGGGGGACCCGGCTGAGGGTCCTGTATTGAGGGACCCGGCTGAAATAAGCCCCTAGAATACCGGCTCCTCCGGTGAGGAGATTGAGTGTTTGCATGACCACTGACTGCTATCAGTTCATTAGTTAGCTTGCGCCCCTGTGAGTCTAACAGGGCGCAGCGCTTTCCTTTGACGGCTACTCTGTGAAGTAACAGAGCAAGCTTATACCACCTAATAGTGCCACCATTCACTAGCAGCAGGTTCCTCCTGCACGGTGGACCCCGGGCTGCGAACGCACCAATAATAAACATTTATATTTACTCGGTGCGTTCCGCTAGCCCTAACACAAACTTCATACATTAACAAATAGATTTCTGAGACCTGATGAGGCTACTATAATTACTTTGAAATTTTGTGGAGGAATGGATGCATTATCCTTAGTATAATAATCTGCATTTTGTGATGTCCCCAACACCACCCACTCGCTGCACATGCAACTCAGATGTGACTGTAATGGGCGACTCCGCTTCTTGCATCCATTCAACTAGTGCGATAAGCTGACAATGAGCTAAGCACACTTCACAGCAGGTTCACACATCCATATATCTTGCTGCCACCACTCGCCCTTATGTTAGGCCAGTGAGATACATGCCCTTGGTAACTCTCTAGCACAATCACATATCCAGCTTTCCAATGCACCTGACAGGTACACTTCTTGCTCTTAGTCATACACTGGGTCACACAACCAGACTATACTTTCCAACATTAGGGTTGTAGGTACATTTACAGCAGCAAGGAACAAACGTATTGAATTTTAAATTTTATATATAAAAATATTACAAAAATGACAAAAAGACAAAAAATGACAAAAATGACAAAGACATACTTACATGGCAAAACAGTACTACAATAAAAAGGTTAAGTGCATAAACATCTCATGAATGGAATCTGTGAGACTTTTTGGAGGAGAAGAGCCCCCTGTAAATTAGGACAGATCTATAATTCAAGTTGTCTCTCCTGAATTGGACCATGGGAGTCTCTAGGTTAGATATGATATAGGATTTTGGTTACGTGAGAGGAGGATGGATATAATGGACATAAAGCTATTCTATGCCATATTTTCCCATAGGAATTTCCTAGTGATGTAATATGACTGCCACGTTTCTGATATTTTTTTTACAATCCTAGGCAAACCCAATACAACTATGATATATCCATAATCCTTGGTGGTATTGCATTTCTGTGGTTCTCTAGGCAGAAACACCATTACACAGCCAGCCACAGAAGCAATTAGGTTCCCCAAACGCAGGTAAGTCCTTGGATTGTTTGCACATGGATAGATTGGACATTGGATTATTATAGATTTGGCATTTCTATTACTCCCATTACTGCCATGTGAGGTCCCTGGTTAAGTGGAGACATCTAGTCTGTCTTATAGGCAATTATCTTCACCCTTCATGTAACACCTATTTGCTAACAAGTACAAAGTAAAAGTTTGCTCTTCCAGAAACTGTCAGCTACTTGATAATTAATTAATTTACACACTGTGGAGGATGCTTCATAATCTTGATACCCATAACTTAATGCATAGGATATGACTTCAGCTTTTGCTGGACTTCAAAAATGATAATTTGAATATCAGGATTTTACAAGCCCCATTGGATGCATGGCAATGTAGCATATTTTCAAGTGGGTATCCCTTACACTCCTGATTAGTCATTAACCAGTAATCATTTCACTGGAGACTTCCACTTTCATACAAAACAGAGATAAACTTAGTCTCTAAACACCTGCTGTACAGTTCAAGATCATCAATGCTATAAATAAGTTCTGTGAAATTGCAACTATCCTTGAATTCCCACAGAGGCGTTGGAACGGAAGTTATTTTATGATAATCTTTATGGTGGTTTGAGGATATTAATAAATTAGACATAATTAGCCAAAAAAGAGAAAACATTGTAAGATGCTACCACTGGAAGTCCAACACATGCCCATCCCCACAGCTGCCACCGCAGAAGTGCTGCATGCATTGAATTCTCTCCAGTCATGCTTCTTTAGATAATATTGTTCAGTAGTAGTGTTGAGCGATACCGTCCGATACTTGAAAGTATCGGTATCGGATAGTATCGGCCGATACCCGAAAAATATCGGATATCGCCGATACCGATATCCGATACCAATACAAGTCAATGGGACATCAAGTATCGGAAGGTATTCTCATGGATCCCAGGGTCTGAAGGAGAGGAAACTCTCCTTCAGGCCCTGGGATCCATATTAAAGTGTAAAATAAAGAATTAAAATAAAAAATATTGTTATATTCACCTCTCCGGCGGCCCCTGGACATCAGCGGGAGGATCCGGCGTCCGGCACGGCTTCTTTCTTCAAAATGCGCGCCTTCAGGACCTGTGGAATGACGTCCCGGCTTCTGATTGGTCGCGTGCCGCCCATGTGACCGCCACGCGACCAATCAGAAGCCGCGACGTCATTCCTCAGGTCCTAGAAGGCGCTCATTCTAGGACTTTAGCTGAGGAATGACGTCGCGGCTTCTGATTGGTCGCGTGGCGGTCACATGGGCGGCACGCGACCAATCAGAAGCCGGGACGTCATTCCACAGGTCCTGAAGGCGCGCATTTTGAAGAAAGAAGCCGTGCCGGACGCCGGATCCTCCCGCTGATGTCCAGGGGCCGCCGGAGAGGTGAATATAACAATATTTTTTATTTTAATTCTTTATTTTACACTTCCGATACCGATACCCGATATCACAAAAATATCGGATCTCGGTATCGGAATTCCGATACCGCAAGTATCGGCCGATACCCGATACTTGCGGTATCGGAATGCTCAACACTATTCAGTAGGAGTATATTACACTATAATGTTTCAGCAGTTTGTTTACTGAGTGACTAAAACCACAGTTATTAATACTTGGATTGTATCTGATATTATAAGAAGACAACTATGTACCCTGGCACCATGGAGTTAAGCAGCTTTCTTTGGTTGGACACAACGTGCACTGGTTAGACAAGAAGACTGCAATCCAAGACTCCAAGACCCAACCTATATTTTATTAATTTAAATTCATATTATGTCTTGAATTGAGTCCTCTAATTCAAAGACCAGATTAATTTTCTTTATATTATAATAAGCAAACTTTGAGAAGAAATATGCAGTGCTCAAGAATATAAAGTAAAGGAAATAATTATTTGATCCCTTTCTGATTTTGTAAGTTTGCCCACTGACAAAGACATGAACAATCAATCATTTTAAGGGTAGGTTAATTTTAATATTGAGTAAAAGAATATAAAAAATAAAATCCAGAAAATCACATTGTATAAATTATATTAATTTATTTGCATTTTGCAGTGAGAGATAAGTATTTGATCAATGTGGCAAAAAAAGACTTGGTGGCAAAACCCTTGTTGGCAAGCACAGCAGTCAGTCTTTTTTGTAGTTGATGATTGAGGTTTGCCACACGTCAGGAGGAATTCTGTTCCACTTCTGTTTGCATATCATTATTATTATTATTATTTATTTATATAGCACCATTGATTCCATGGTGCTGTACATGAGAAGGGGTTACATACAAATTACAGATATCACTTACAGTAAGCTAATAATGACAGACTGATACAGAGGGGTGAGGACCCTGCCCTTGCGAGCTTACATTGTACAGGATTATGGGAAAGAGACAGTAGGTTGAGGGTTGCAGGAGCTCCGGTGTCGGTGAGGCGGTAGCTTCGATAGTGATGAGGCGGCAGCGGGGTCAGTGCAAGCTGTAGGCTTTCCTGAAGAGATGAGTTTTCAGGTTCCGTCTGAAGGATCCGACTGTGGTTGATAGTCGAACGTGTTGGGGCAGAGAGTTCCAGAGGATGGGGGATATTCGGGAGAAGTCTTGGAGGCGATTGGATGAGGAGCGAATAAGTGTGGAGGAGAGAAGGAGGTCTTGGGAGGACCGAAGATCACGTGAGGGAAGATATCGGGAGATTAGTTCAGAGATATATGGAGGAGACAGGTTGTGGATGGCTTTTGCATAAGTTGTATGTCTTTTTATTATCATATTTTTATACCTTTTTCTATTGTAAGCATTGAACCTTTTTCTATTAAAGTATAAACTTTAATAAGTTGAACCTTGAATGTTCTAAAGAATCCATAGCCTAAAGGTGTGTGAGCCTTATGAGTGATAAACATATTTTTATTAGTATTATTTCTGGGACTCATCGCCCGTGTATTCGATGAGTGGTGGCAGCGTGTATGAGCGGGTGTGTGGCCTGGGTCAGTGTGTGATTTATGCTCCCATTACAGCATAGGACAGAGGTTGAATGCTGGGACTGAGAGTGGGGAGATAGATTAACCCTTGCAGGCACAACCCCAAGTCACGTGTGAGAGCAGGCACGTGACGAATAAGTGACACCATGGAGCAGCGATCCATGACAATTGGTCCTAAATCATTCCTAAATCATTAAGATTTTGAGGCTGTCGCTTGACAACTTGGAGCTTTAACTCCCTCCATAACTTTTCTATGGGATTAAGGTCTGGATTTTACAGTGCATCACTCCATCCATTATCCCATTGATGCGGTGAAGTAGTCCTGTGCCCTTAGCAGAGAGACATACCCAAAACATAATGATTCTACCTCCATGCTTGACAGTGAGAACGGTGTCCTTTGGATCAAAGGCAGCATTTCTCTTCCTTCAAACATGTTGAGTTGAGTTAATGCCAAAGAGCTCAATTTTTGCCTCATCTCACCACAGCACCTTCTCCCAATCACTCACAGAATTATCCAGGTGTTCATTGGCAAACTTCAGACAGGCTTGCACTTGTGTCTTTTTAAGCAGGGGGACCTTGCGGGCACTGCAGGATTTTACACCTTTACGGCGTAATGTATTACCAATGGTTTCCTTAGTGACTGTGGTCCCAGCTGCCTTTAGATTATTAACATGTTTCCCCCGTGTAATTTTTTACTGATCTCTCACCTTCCTCATGATCAAGGACACCCACTGAGGTGAGATTTTGCATGGTGCCCCAGATCGATGTCGATTGACAGTCATTTTGTATTTCTTCCATTTTCTTACTGTTGCACCAACAGTTGTCTCTTTCTCACCCAGCATGTTATTTATGGTTTTTTAGCCAATTCCAGCTTTGTGCAGGTTTAGGATCTTGTCCCTGACATCCTTATAATGCTCTTTCGTCTTGCCATGTTGTAGAGGTTAGAGTCTGACTGATTAATTGAGTCTGTGGACAGGAGTATTTTATAAAGGTGACTATGTAAGACAGCTGTCTTTAATCCACACAGTGTCCACAGAAATTATGACACACACCGGTCTTTGGGATAACAGTTGCTTTTACTTCAGCAGGAACGAGAATTATAACTTCGAACAAATAAGGAACAATCTCTCATGGGTAGCCCACGGCAATTACAGTTCACACTTAGATGCTGAGATGTGATTGGGAGCTTTAAGAGCACTGGACAGTGTCTATTGATAGCTTACAGAAGGAGGTAGACGCCACAATTAGATGTTACAGACCTTTACTAGGGGTTAGCTCCACAGTGTGTCACGGCACATGCACAAGTACTTATAGGTGAAAGTAAAAACTAGAGATGAGTGGTGTTTGAGTCGAACTGTTCGCCAATTTCAAATTCGAGCTGTTTTGAGCGGTGTTCGACGAACTTGAACAATTTGCTTAAAATCCAGCTGTTCGAGTTTCTGTTCGATAACTGTTCGTTCACCAAAAGCCTAACTTGATTTTCCCATTAAAACTGTTCATCAATGTTAATAGACTGTTTCAGTGTATAGTGTGCGGGTAGGGGCAGGGGATAGATCTGTGCTGAAATAATGCTAATCTCCATTTTTTTTCCCGCATTTACAGTGGGGCGGTGCAGTCTCTCAGCCTATCAGTAGTGCACAAACACACAGCAAAGTGCATGTGATGCACACAAGCAAGGGCATGTGTCATTGGCTGTGTATGTCACATGTCCTTGCTCTATAGGACCAGCCATTTTCCCCGTTGCCACCATTTCCTCACTGCTGCAGCTTAGTGTTAGATGGCACCACTGCTGCTGTGGGTGCTAGACAGTCTAAGAGTGTTAATTGCGAGCGAATTTAAAGTTAGAGAGAGATAGGTTTAGGAAGTCGGGACTAGTTGTAATATCAGCCCTTTTCAGGGTAGGTTACAGCAGTTCATAGCACATTTTGCCAGGCAGGTCTGTGCCAGTACTGTGCAAGTGGTTGTCACAGCATTTGGTGTAATCTAGCTCAGCCAATCCTTTTGGGCTAGCAGCATTGTCTGGTAGTCATCTGAGTAGCCCGCCTGTGAAGCTAGCTACACCGCCTGTGTATCTAATAATTTTTGACTGCATCTAACCCAGTAAATCCATTTGGGCTTAGTAGCAGTGTCTGCATGTCAGCAGAGTAGCCCGCCTGTGAAGCTAGCTACACTGCCTGTGTATCTAAATTTTCACTGTATCTAACACAGTAAATCGTATTGGGCTTAGTAGTAGTGTCTGCACGTCAGCGGAGAAGTCCACCTGTGAAGCTCTCTACACTGCCTGTGTATCTAAATTTTTACTGCATCTAACCCAGTAAATCGTTTTGGGCCTAGTAGCAGTGTCTGCACATCAGCGGAGTAGCCCGCCTGTGAAGCTGCTGAGGATGATGGGTGTGAGAACACACATGGTGATGATGATGAGGTTGGAGACCCCACTTTCTGTCAACCCACAGTCTACCAGTCCATGAGGTCAGCAGAGGAGGTGGAGGAGGATGCTAGTGACGTTGAGGTTACCTTGCGCCTTCCTGGACAGAGACGTAGTACTGGAAGCACGTTAAAAACTGCATCCTCAACTACAACTGTGCCTTTGAACACAAGTCATGGTGGTTCTTCCGGTCACATGGGCTCTAAGCCTTGCATAGCATGGGCATTTTTTGAGATCGCAAAGGATGATCCAACTCATGTTGTCTGTACGATTTGTTACCAAAATCTCAGTAGAGGCCAAAAAATGAATAGTTTGTGAACCGTCACATGGATATGAGGCATAAGTTGCAGTAGGAAGCTCACTCTGCTACAATGCGGCCTAGTTGGCCGGGCCAACCACCGTCTGCCCCATCAAGTGCATCTGCGGCCTCTTCATCCTCTCTGACTGTGGAGACAGCAGGCGCACATGGTTTTGGACGCAGACCTTCCACCTCTTTACCCGTAACAGCCAGTGTGATTGGCAGGTCATCAAGAAATTTGCAAGTGGAAATACCTGCTGGTGTTGAGCGCTCTCCGACATCGAGACCACCACACTTTCATCAAGGCAACATAATATCTCCGCCTGCACCTTCCTCACAGACCAGTAATTTGCCGGGGACACCCTACTCAACTCCGTCTAAGCATGGCAGCCAGCCCTCGGTCACTCAGATGTGGACAAGTAAAAGACCATTTCCTCCTAGCCAAAACAAAGCTATGAGGTGGAATTTCACCATCTGCAAGCTGTTGGCTACAAAAATGCTGCTTTTCTGCCTGGTGGACACAGAGGATTTTTGAGACCTTATGTCCGTCGCAGTGCCCCATTACCAGATGCCCATTCGCCACTACTTCTCCAAGAAAGCTGTGCCTGGGCTACACCAGCATGTCGCACACAACATCACCGCTTCCTTGAGAAAGTCTGTGTGTGACAGGGTGCATTTCACCACAGACACTTGGACAAGTAGATATGGACAGGGGCATTACATGTTGGTGACTGGGCACTGGGTAACTATGGTGACAGCAGGAGACGGGGCTGCTGTCCAAGTCTTGCCGTCCCCACGAGTTTCACATAGATCCTCTGTATCTATAAGTTCCTCCACTGCTTCTGCCTCCTCAACCTCCTCTCGGTCTTCTACCTGCACACAAAGCCTGTCTGGTAATGCCACCCGCGTTCTAACTGCGCAGAAGGAATCCTGCACACCTCTTTACTATGCTGTCTCCAGGGCTCAATGACTTCAGGCGGTGTTTATCTTGAAATGTCTGGGAAATGTGATTCACACAGCTGAGGAGTTGTGGTCAGCTTTGGAGACCGAGTTCCATCAATGGTTGTCTCCACTGAACCTGCAGCCAGGGAAGGCCGTGTGCGACAATGCTGCAATCCTTGGTGCGTTTCTTCACCGGGGCAATGTCACACACATGCCTTGTATGGCTCACGTTTTGAACCTGGTTGTCCAGCAATTTTTATCCCACTATCCCGGACTAGATGGGCTTCTGCAGAGGGCATGGTCGCTGTGTGCTCACTTCTGCCATTCGCATCCCGCAGCTCAACGACACACATCTTTGCAGAAGTTGTTGGGCCTGCCAGTTCACCGGCTGAAAGGCGATGTGCCCACATGGTAGAATTCAACTCTGCACATGTTGCAGTGACTGTGGCAGCACCAACGAGCCCTGGTGCAATACGTTATGATGTATAGCCTGGGCCAACGAGATCCATCGGTGGGACAAATCACGCTGCAGGAGTCGTCTCAGATCAGGGACCTATGCACCCTTCTGCACAGTTTTGAAATAGCGATGAAGGTGTTTAGTGCTGACGATGCCATTATCAGCATGACTATTCCGGTAATTTACATGCTGGAGCACACCTTAAACAGTATTCGGAGTCAGGTGGTGGGACAAGAGGAGGAACACAAGGAGTCGTTTGTGGAAGGGATAATATCTCCAAGGTCCAGACGGTCGGCAGCACCAAGGCGGCTGGCATTGGAGGGTGGAGGAGAGGAATTACTGAGGGCACATGGTAGAAGCCAAACTGTTGAGGAAGGTGCAGGAGCCGAGGAAGAAGTGAAGGACGAACTGGCGCTGGGCATGGAAGACTCATCAGATGAGGGAGACCTTCATCAAATTTCTGTTGCACGAGGTTGGGGAGAGAGGGTAGAGGAAGGAAGCATTATTCTCACCTCACCGCCACCAAGACAACAAGGACTTGGTCCTCCTGGATGCGCAAGACACATGAGTGCCTTCTTGTTACACTATCTGCAAGATGACCCTCAGATTGTCAGAATCCGAAGTAATGCTAACTACTGGGTTGCCACACTCTTAGATCCACAGTTCAAAAGTAAATTTGGCGAAATAATTCCTGCCATAGAAAGGGATTCACGTATGCAGGAGTATCAGCAGAGACTGTTACAGAATCTTACATCTGCTTTTCCACAAAACACCAGTGGTGCATGTAGGCAATCTCTGAGTTCTAACCTGTCAACCGTGGGACTGTCGAGTCATCACTCAAACCGTAACAGTAACATCGTATCTGGTGGTAACAGCAATTTTGTCCAATCATTTCAAGAATTTTTTAGACTATCCTTTGCAAGGCCACAGGAGACAAGAAGTCTGACTCATAGCCAACGCCTAGAGAGGATGGTACAGGAGTATCTCCAAGTTAACATCGAAGCCATGACTGTGGGACTGGACCCTTGCTCATTGTGGGCTTCCAATCTGGAAAAATGGCCTGAGCTCGCCAATCACACCTTGGAGATCTTGTCGTGCCCTGCAGCCATCGTTCTCTCTGAACGTGTGTTCAGCGCTGCTGGTGGTGTGCTGACAGATAAGCACACGCGGCTGTCCAGTGACAATGTAGACAGACTAACGTTCATCAAGATGAACAAATCCTGGATCCTCAAGGACTTTTCTACCCCTGTGTCATCCTGGGGAAACTAAAAGCTTGATGATTTTTTAAAATCACCTCACCAACCATTTTAAGACACTCTGGCGAAATTGATGCCACTTAAGTGGTGTCTGTGACCAAATTTTTGGAAAAAATGGAGACTCTTTTTGGAGTCCCCTTGCTGTGTTTTACATGATGTTGGCATCGTCAATTCCAGGTGGGTAGGGTCGCTCCCCCCCCTTTTAACCTTTAGAAACTTCATACACTATGGCTTGAGGTAACACAGATGTTGAGTCTGCAGAGTTGTTTACTCATACTATGGCCTGGGATTCAGAGGTCTGCTCCAAAGCTTCAGTGTCCACTAGTCAGCAGAGTAGCCCACCCATGAAGCAAGATACACCACCTGTTTATCTAATTAATAATTTTTAACTGCATCTAGCCCAGGAAATCCTTTTTGGGCCTAGTAGCAGTTTCTGCTACTCAGCAGAGTACCCCACTGCCTGTTTATCTAATTACTAATTTTTAACTGTATCTAGCCCAGGCAATACTTTGGGCCTAGTAGCAGTGTCTGCTACTCAGCAGAGTACCCCACCCATGAAGCAAGCTACACTGCCTTCTTCCTTTCTCAATCTAACCCCCTCGGCTCTGGGGTGTCCGCTCTCCCTCCAGCTCTCCCCTTCTCACAGGTGGACTACCGCGTGTATTCACACTGTGGCGAATCTTTTGGGACCAGGCATAAGAAGTCGTCAAAGTAATGGATAATATGGCCCCCGTAGAAACGTTCATGACGACCCATTCGAGGAAGCAACAAAACGCCTCAAATAGTGAGCAGGATAAGGAGCACCCCATGGGCAAACAGCGATCTATGTATTATGCTCCTTCACAGAAGCAGCCCAATAGGTGGACACTATTCAGAGGCACAGGTAGTAACTGGAACGCCCCCTCAAAGTCTGTTTTGGCCATTAGGGTGCCCCTTCCCAACTTCTTGACCCGCCTGATTACCTCGTCAAAGGAGGTAAAGTATATAGTACTGTACTTGGTTCCGCGTCGATGTTGTCATTTACTGACCTGCCCCATGGATATGACAAATGGGGGATTAGTCTGAATGTATTGGGTTCCTTTTTTTGCATGACTCCCAACGGGGGTACCACTACGTCTTCTAAGGAAAGTGTTCTGAATGGACCTGCCATTCTACCTAAAGATATTTCTTTTTTAAATTGTTTTGTCACGACGTCTGGGTGTTGGTTGGCTGATTTTGGATTTTTACTTCAGCCTTTCTTGATTTTAGAAGGGCATGACATGCCTATATCTGTGTCTCCTCCTCCTTTTAATCCTCCACCTCTTTTCTTTTCGACTGACTATATGTACTTGTGACTTTTCCATGTGTTTGTTGTGTCTTCTAAGCAGTTTGTCAGCTTTTGGACACCTTTTAAAGTGTTTTTTATGTGTTTGTATGTGTTTGTGTTTACCTGCCATTGGTTTCAATAGGGTTCGACGAACATTCGTCGAACACGCCCCATTTCGATGAACTGAACCGAACTCGAACACTAGGGTTGTGGCTCAACACTAGTGAAAACTGAGGTGATTCCAGTCAGAAAGACTTTAAAATGATGTCACTTATAGGTGAATGTAAAATCTGAGGCAATTCCAGTCACAAAGACTTTAAAATGATGTCACTTATAGGTGAATGTAAAATTTGTGGTGATTGCAGTCAGAAAGACTTTAGAATCATGTCTGTAGAGGTTTTAGAGGGAGCCCAGGGTCTAAAGGTACCTTCACACATAACGATATCGTTGACTATATCGTTGCTTTAAGTGACGTAGCAACGATATCGTTAAGGAAATCGTTATGTGTGACAGCGACCAACGATCAGGCCCCTGCTGGGAGATCGTTAGTCGCTGAGGAAAGTCCAGAACTTTATTTAGTCGCTGGACTCCCTGCAGACATCGCTGGATCGGCGTGTGTGACACCGATCCAGCGATGTCTTCACTGGTAACCAGGGTAAACATCGGGTTACTAAGCGCAAGGCCGCGCTTAGTAACCCGATGTTTACCCTGGTTACCAGCGTAAAAGTAAAAAAAAAACAAACAGTACATACTTACCTACCGCTGTCTGTCCCCGGCGCTCTGCTTCTCTGCACTCCTCTGCACTGGCTGTGAGCGTCGGTCAGCCGGAAAGCAGAGCGGTGACGTCACCGCTCTGCTTTCCGGCCGCTGTGCTCACAGCCAGGGCAGAGGAGTGCAGAGAAGCAGAGCGCCGAGGACAGACAGCGGTAGGTAAGTATGTACTGTTTTTTTTTTTACCTTTACGCTGGTAACCAGGGTAAACATCTGGTTACTAAGCGCGGCCCTGCGCTTAGTAACCCGATGTTTACCCTGGTTACCCGGGGACTTCGTTGGTCGCTGGAGAGCTGTCTGTGTGACAGCTCTCCAGCGACCAAACAGCGACGCTGCAGCGATCGACATCGCTGTCGGTATCGCTGCAGCGTCGCTGAGTGTGAAGGTACCTTTAGGCCTCCAGGAGATCTTGTAGTGAAAACAGCCTCCACGTGTGATCTGCTCTCCCTGAGGGCATCCCTTAGACCAGTGTTTCTCAATCCCAGTCCTCAAGACCCACCAACAGGTCAAGTTTTCAGGATATCCTTAGTTTTGCATAGGTGATAATTTCATCACCTGCTCAAGCATTTACTCCATCACTTATGCAATGCTAAGGAAATCCTGAAAACATAACCTGTTGGTGGGTCTTGAGAATCGGAGTTGAGAAACACTGCCTTAGACCAAAGAACATTCTAGACTTGTCTGGAAAACAGCTTCTCCTATTGACCATGTGACTAGGAGCTGGATTCACAGCTCAGATCCTTACAAAACAATAATTTTAAGTCAATGTACATTTTTACCATTAAATGACGCCAGAACACAGCAATTGAGAAATGCATTGCATCTAAAATGGAGGTGACTAGAAATGGAGAATTACATCTCACAAATGCAGGGAATAATGTAGAGGGGCAGTTAGAGAGTGAGCAGTAGTGTACAGAAGCTGCTCACAATGCAGAATTGCTTAAAGGGAAGGACACACTCTCGACTGGGTCACTACACAGGTAATGAGTTGATTAGGAGCATCTAACTAGTCTATAGGAGCCAGAACTCTTAATGGTTGATAGATGATCAAATACTTATTTCTCACTGCCAAATGCAAATACATTTATATAATTTATACAATCTGATTTTCTGGATTTTATTTTTGATATTCTGTAACTCAATGTTAAAATTAATCTTCCCTTAAATTATAGACTGTTCATGTCTTTTTCAGTGGGCAAACTTACAAAATCAGCAAGGGATCAAATAATTATTTCTTTGCCGTGTGCATGTGTTTGTGTAACTGATTTTTCTTCTATATAAGCCTCTTACTGAAATTGTTTCAGCACCCTCTAACAGGGCCGGTTTTAGGCAAAGTGGGGCCCTAGGCAAAAGTTTAAAATGGGGCCCCAAATGCTACCAAATTGTACCATCGCACAGAAACATTTCGGTTGCAGTTACATGCACCGATTTCAGGCCACAAAACGAGTGTGATTAACAATATTGAAGTCATTCGCCGCTTGTTTTCAGCCACTTTACACCGGCTGAGGAATAATGATGGGGACAGAATAATCACTAGTAGATCAATCTGTCCACATACAGTACCATCTCAGCAGCATATATGCAGTTTTCACCGGGCGATGTGCTGCTGAGAACAATGATTTTTGTTGCGGCATAACCGATCCAATCACTCGAATATCTTGCATTTTGCACTCCCCCTATATCGCATATACACAGATACACACATATTATACACACAGACATACACATACTGTACATGCGTACACATAGATACACACACACTGTACATACACAGATGCACATACACACATCTACAAGCATATACATACACACATACTAATCTTGTATATCAGGTGATCAGATGAGCCCTGGAAGAGGTCAGTTCAGTTGGAGAGGGCTGCAGAACCCACTGTGGGGGATGGGGCACAGAGCAGACAGGACTGATTTCAGCCCCCTGGTGCTGCCATGCTGTCCCGTGCAGTGAGCTCCACCCCCATCTCTTCTCTTCACAGTGAGGAGATGCCGCAGCCTGCTGGGAACAGAACAGTGGAGGGAGCAGATATACAACTTAAGTCCTACTCTTCCTCCACTGCTGTCCCTAACTCCCTGTGTGCTGTGCGGCGGGGCCCCTGACTGTAGGTGAGTACTCACCAGTCTCCATTGGGATGCGCCATGCAGGAGAACAGAGAGACAGCAGCCAATGAGCGCTCTCCTCAGTCTGGTTGGGAAAGCGTTCATTGGCCAGCATCTCTCCCTGCATGACACGCCCCCCTTTTGAGCTCCTGCACTCCGCGCGCCGCTCTTTCCCTGGCACTGGGTGTTAGCATGATTACAGGAGGGAGTGAGAGGGGCCCGATGCTACATGATACGAGGCCTGCCTGCAGAGACCACCCTCCACCTCTCGGCCCCAGAGCAGTGGCAGCAGCGGTATGTCCGCCCCTGGCTGGGGGCCCCTAGGGCAGTGGGGGCCCTAGGCAGCTGCCTAGTCTGCCTGCCCCTAACGCCAGCCCTGCCGTCTAATTAACCCAATACAAAACACGCATTGCGGTGCAAAATTTGAAATGATATATGATGGATAATTAATCCATGGGTGTAGGTGATTTCTGGGGGCTATATAAGAGATTTTAGCATTTTACTTTTCACTTAATCCTTTTATTGCCAAATTCTTGATCAAATTGTGATATATAGTATGTTTTTCTGATATATGCATTTTTTTCTGATTTGCATGGATGACACTTTTTCCTTGGTATTCATTTACAAATATTACTGATGGGATGTTGTAGTTTATACAATACTTTGCACTCACCATTGTAACTTTTGTAAGGGTATGTGCACACGTTGCGGAATTTGCTGCGGATCCACAGCGGATTGGCTGCTGCGGATTCGCAGCGGTTTTCCATGAGTTTACAGCACCATGTAAACCTATGGAAAACAAAATCCGCAGTGCACATGCTCCGGAAACATAGCGTTGTTTATTCCGCAGCATGTCAATTCTTGCAGATTCCGCAGTGGTTTACACCTGCTTTATAATAGGAATCCGCAGGTGTTACAACCGCACGTGGAATCCACACAAAATCTGCAAAAAAATGGCGGTAAACCCGCTGTAATTCCACAGGAAATCCGTAGTGTGTATTACCCGCGGATTTACCAAAATCAGTCTGGAAAAATCCGCACCACTTTCCGCAACATGTGCACGTGGCCTAATAAGAAGTGGTGTTAATGTTTCTTGAAGACCATCCTCCAGCAGCAAATTCTTCAGAGATGGTAGAATCTTGCCACCTATAACAAACAGTTAATTGGAAGGGGATATGGCACCCTAATTGGCATCATGTCTAGAGATTAGCAAATATTTCAATGCCCGGATCGAATTATGATCGCCGAATTTGCAATATTCGCTGATTTATTAATCGAATATTCGCCGTGCATAACCAAACGCCATTCAAGGCAATGGGAGGAGAAAACAAACGCATGCACAACATCTTCTAATGGCCCCAAAAGCTGTCAAAACACATGAAATGAGGGACAGACCCCAGGAAAGTAACCTCGATTCACCCACAGGGCAAATTGTAGCATGGCACTGCAGCAATCAGCCATGCATGAGGTACCATGGTCTAGGCCAGCATTTATAGCTTTTAATTGAACCTCAAAGTAAGATGAGGTGGGTGAGGGATTGATGTAGGCCTGCTGTGCTGGGAGGTCTGATACCACATACAACATCTCAACCTGCTTTCATGTTGAGCCACACTCAGGCGGCACAAATTTCAGTTTCATAGACTACTATTGTCAGAAAAATCTAAGGATAGTAGTAACTCCAGTGATGTGGAAGCCTGACGGTCTCTGAGGCCTACTGCTACAGGCAACACACATGAAAGAGATCCAACGAGGAGTTTACAAATTTTCAAAAATTAGTGGCAGACACCAACAAAGTGCCTTCAATTTCACCACAGTAGAATTAGAATTAGGGACTGGCAGGTCTTCCACTATGCCCAATCCAGCAGATGGACAGCCAACCAGGAGTGTTCACATTTAAAAAAAAAATTTTTTTGCAGACACCACCAAAGAGGCATCAATTTCACAAGAGTAGTAATAGTGTAATTGGGACCAACACGTCTTCCACTACATCCAACTCAGCAAATGTAGACCAACCATGACTTTTTACATTTCTACAAATTTGTGTTAGCATCTGCAGCAGCAGCAACAGCAGGCAGAGAATCCACACTAAAGATATCACAGAATGCAGTTATGTGACATTAATACAGCATACTAAATATGCAATTTTCTCTACTCTGTACGGTCTGCAATTGTGGTGCAAAAATCCTTGGAGAACCATGAGTTGTTCATCTTGATGAAACTTAGGTGGTCTACACTTTCAGAGGACAGCATACTGCGCTTATCCATCAGGATACCACCAGCAGCACTAAAGACACGTTCTGAGAGAACGCTGACTCCTGGAAACGATAAAACCTCCAAGGCGTGGGCGGCGAGCTCAGACCATTCATCCATTTTGGAAGACCAAAATGCGAAAGGGTCCAAACCATCCCTGATGGAATTGATGTTCAGTTCTAAATACTCCTGCATCATCTTCTCCATTCGTTCACCATGTGTAGGACTTGGACTCTGTTGTGCTGGTGCAAGAGCTGGTCTAAAAAAAGTGTCAAAGGACTAACAAATTGCTCCTTCCATTTACACTACTGCTGCTGCTGCTAATGTTTTAAGCGTTGATGAATTGATGTGCCGGAGGTTGGAAGTCTAGAGCTGCAATGCGAACTGTGTGCTTCACTGCTGTCTTGGGGAAAATATTTCTTAAAATTGTGTAAACACGTGTTTCGAAACTTTAGATTTCGTGGGTCCCTTTCCAGAAGCATCTGGCAAAATTTGGTTTTATAATGTAGATCTAGCAGAGTTGCAACCAATAGTCAGCAATATTTCTAATCATAACTATACGTGGATCATGTTGCAGCAAGAAGGCACTCATATGTCGGGCTCTACCATGAGGTCCAAGCCCATGCTGTGTTGGTGGCTGGGTAACACTGATGCTTATTTCCTCCATCCCCTCCAGCCAACCACAAACAAAAGCGAGGTGAGGATTATCCTCTTCATCTCCTGACAGTTGGTCGCCCATCAGCTCTTCCTCCTCCATTTGTTCATCAGATATTGCACCTTCACTAACGGTTTGTTATCACCAGCCCCCCTTGATCGCAGTAATCCATTCTCAATTGGCACCCGCCTGTGTGACGACAATCTGGAATTTTGAGACAATGTTATGCCTTCTGCATCCTCCTCTGCTTCCTTTTCTTTTTCTGGGACCACCATCTCCTCCCTCAGGCTATTCAAAATCTGCTCCAGCATATAGATGACCAGAATAGTGATGCTGATGACTGCGTTGTCATCGCTAACCATCTTAGTAGCCATTTTGAAACTGTGCAGAAGGGTGCAGAGGTCCTTAACTGGCATGGACAAAGACCTTTGTATCGATACAAGTCGATAACCTGAGCGATGTGAAAGGCAGAAGTGAGCACACAGCTTTGTGCTTTCTTCAGCAGCTTACCCAGACCAGGATAGTGAAGGAGAAAATGCTGTACTACCAGGATGTGAGCCATGTAAGGCATGTGTGTGAAGCTTGCCTCATCATAGGGCCGCCACCCGGTTGGCACCATTATCAGACATGGCCTTCCCTCGATGCAGGTTCAGCAAAGACCTCTATTGATCAAACTCAGCCTGGAGAGCTGTCCACAATTCTTCAGCTGTATAAATAATTATAAATAATCTTTATTTTTATATAGTGCTAACATATTCCGCAGGGCTTTACAGTTTGCACCCATTATCATCGCTGTCCCCGATAGGGCTTACAATCTAAATTCCCTATCAGTATGTCTTCGGAATGTGGGAGGAAACCGGAGTGCTTGGAGCAAACCCACGCAAACACGGGGAGAACATACAAATTCCTTGCAGATGTTGTCCTTGGTGGGATTTGAACCCAGGACTCCAGCGCTGCAAGGCTGCAGTGGTATCCACTAAGCCACCATGCTGCCCGCAGCTGTATGACTGTGATCTCCAGGTCATATCAATTTTTAAACTGCCTGATTGCAGTGAGCCCTGGCTGCGCAGTACAGAGGTGGTGGGGATTCGCTCTGCACTGTTGGAAAGCGTGTATCACTAAGGCAGAGGTTGAGGGAACAGGTGAAGGCCCTAGAGGAGAAGGCAAAAGCAGTGGATGAATTGTTAAATGTAGAGGTTTGTCCTGCAAGCCTTGGGGATTTCAAGACTTGTGGAGCAGCGCCTGCCCCCACAGCCACCAGAGTCACCCAGTGCCCAGTCAGTGAGATGTACCACCTTTGGCCATGCTCACTCATCCAAGTATCTGAGGTGAAATGCACCCAGGCAGACATAGAATTAGTCAAGGAATGGGTGTTTTTGTCTGCATCATGCTGGTGTAGCGTATGCACTGCTTTCTTAGAAAAGTAATGGTGACTGGGCAATCGGTACTGGTGGACTGTGACGGCTATCACCTTTTGGAAACGTCTGTATCTACCAAGTGGAAAGGCAGCATTTCCATAGCCAACATATTAGAAATGATGGAGTTCAATCTCTTAGCTTTGTCATGCATAGGAGGAAACAATCTTTTACCTGACCACAACTGCAGTACCATAGGCTGGCTTCAGTGCTGAGAGAGGGCATAGTATTGTGAACCGGACAAACTGCTGGACCATGAGGGAGGTGCAGGCAGAGATTTTATGGTGGATTGAGAAAGTTGTGGTGTGCTCATTCTCTGAGATCAGTCAAAAACAGTAGACATGTCCTCTGCTGTTGCAGCAGACGGTGGGCTCTCGTCAGCATGACTGAAGTGGGTAAAGAACCCGAGGTTCTGCAATCGAAGTCCTACATCTCAATAATTAGCACGGTAACAGAGGAGGAAGAAGAAGCAGAAGATGCAATTGATGGGGTGGCTGACGATTGTTGAGGTCTGCTGGTCCACATTTTAGCGCAGTGGGATTCCTAGAGTTACGCATGTTGATTGAGCATGTGAAGGTTCATACATGTAGTAGTCAAATTATTGCACTTTTTACCTCTACTCAGTTATTATTTTTGCGAAGTTGGCAGATTATGTGAGTTGGCTCATCTTTTGCAGTATCAAAAAAGTCCCAGACTAGACAACCCTTGCCACCCCTGTGAGCTGCAGACCCACAGATGCTGCTGGTCACAACCACAGTTGTGACTGAGGATGCATTGCTCATCTTGGCTGCATTGCTATGTGTCTGCAATGTTCAGCACAACGTAATCTCCTCGTCTTCCTCATCAGATGACCTACTCAGTTGTGTGCCTCTATGTTCACGTCAACTGGGATCTACCACCTCATCATCATCATCCTCTGTTTTATCATATTCCTCGCCCTTGGAGTCACGCTCCTCCTCTTCTGGCCTGACAGCACAGTACAGTCTGTTTGAACCTCAGATATTTGAGTCTCATCAGGATCACCTCTTCCCCGGAGTTTAACATCTGATGAGGGTCATGATGCTGCTCGGACCCAACTTTGTCCTACCCCGGTTAAAACCTAAAAAAAATTGGCGCATCGGTGCAGATTTTCCCCTTTTGACTCTGTGAAGCTTTTGAGTACATTTCTAATGGCCATGGCATAGAATGTGTGAACAGCATTTCTGACTGTGGTTCCGTACAGTCAGTTGTACAGTTTGAGAGTTGGGACACAGGGGGAAGCAAGGGTAATTTGAATGCCACCTCTGTGGACTGTACTAGATGTGATGTTGAGGTGGAGGAAGAGGAAGAAAGGCCAATTGAAGCTGCGCTTGCCATCCACTCGAGCACATGAGCTTTCTGGGTTTCATTAAGAAGGCGTACCTTTGTGCATATGCCAAGAAACGGTTGTGGAGGTGACGTTGTTGGTTCACTAGTGCTTTCATAAGCCACCGACCCAATGTACACCTTGAACACCAAGCCTAATCGCCCTTCCACCATGGCCTTGCATTTTCCCATTCATGTAGCTCAGATAATGTGGTAGGAGCGTAGTATTAGCAACAAAAAATTAGATTTTAAACTCTGCACCAGCTCTGCAAACAGCTGAATTCCAGAAACAGTAAATTACAAGGTGAAATATGGC
Source organism: Ranitomeya imitator (assembly GCF_032444005.1). Lineage (NCBI taxonomy): Eukaryota > Metazoa > Chordata > Amphibia > Anura > Dendrobatidae > Ranitomeya > Ranitomeya imitator. Next base: position 333,874,117 of record NC_091287.1, on the reverse strand, counting down.
ATGCTGAATAATTTTTTTTGGTACCTATGAATCAGGCATCTATAACTCACTAGATGCTACAACCAATTTGAAAGTGAGATGTCCCCTGCTGTCCGATGTTAGTAACAGAAGAATTGTTTTGGTGCCTGTGGATCAGGCCTCTATAATACACTAGATGGTACAAACAATTTGAAAGTGAGATGTCCCTTACTGTATGACATTAGTAACAGGATAATTTTTGGGGGCATGTGGATAAGGTCTCTATAGCACACTAGATGCTACAACCAATTTGAAAGTGAGATGTCCCCTACTGTACGACAACAGTAAGTAGGTAAGTAGTAACAGAATAATTTTTTGGGGGGGTCTGTGGATCAGGCCTATATAACAGACTAATTGCTACAAACAATTTCAAAGTGAGATGTCCCCTACTGTATGACATTAGTAATACAAGAATTTTGGGGGGGGGGCTGTGGATCAGACCCATGTAACAGACTAGATGCTACAAACAATTTGAAAGTGAGATGTCCCCAACTGTACGATGTTAATAACAGAAGAATTATTTTGAGGCCAGTGTATTAGGGCTCTATAACAGACTAGATGCTACAAACAATTTCAAAGTGAGATGTCCTCTACTGAACGATGTTAGTAACAGAAGAATTTTTTTGGTTCCTGTGGATTAGGCCTCTATAACAGACTAGATGCTACAAACAATTTTAACATGAGATTTCCCCTACTGTATGACATTAGGAACAGAACATTTTTTTAATGCCTGTGGATTAGGCCTCTTTAACAGTCTAAATGCTACAAACAATTTCAAAGTGAGATGTCCCCTACTGTACAGCGTCACTAACAGAAGAATTTTTTTCTTTAGTGTGGGTGACGCCTGTATAAACTAGAAAATATGCTCCAAACAATTTCATATTCAGATTTAGCCTGCTGTATCACGTTTGTAAAACCCCCAAAATGTTATTTTTTACTATGTGCAACAGCTCTGCACATACAACAATTTAACAGCCACAAAATTACAATGTGGGATATATCACATTTAGCAACAGATTTTTTGGGGGGGTTATATGCGTAAGGTCTGCAGACAGCTTAATTTCAACCAAACAAAATGACAAAGTGGGATATGGCTGGCTGTATCACGTTTTGCAACATAAAAATTATATATTTTTTTAATGTGCGTTAGGTCTGCAGACAGCTTCATATCATCACCACAATATGACAACGTGGAATACGGCGAGCTGTATCACAATTAGCAACAGAAAAAAATTATATATTTTTTTTTAACGTGCATTAAACATGTGCCAAGCGCTCATAATACACCATCATTATAGTTGCAAAAGTGCTGAAAATACTTTTCTGGCACCGCAAATATTTTCCCACACTTTTTACCGAATGTTACCGATTTTTCCAGATTTTATAAAACTTTTCTCATGTTTCAGATCACGAATCCGAATGTGCCATATTCCTGTTGAATGTACTGTATGTTTGGTGATCATTTTCAAATTCACTCATCACTAATTATGTCCTCTTTATTATTTACCAAGCACAGCGCCATTCATTTAATAATGTCTGATACAGGTATTGTAGCTTAGTTTCATTTACTAAGGACTCAACTAATGAGAGATACCCAGCAGTCCATTGCCTGGTAAGTGATGATGAAGACGTGCCACTTGTTGAAAATCCGTTGCTCCTTTAGTCAGCTTATCTTTTCTGAAGTCTGAATTTTTGGAGAGATTGCAGATCACGTTGTGTCAACTGTTTTTGACTGTATTACCTCTCTAGCTTGATTATATTGGTTCATCCATGTAATCCTTCATTTTGTTGTGATGATGAATGTTATGGTTACTGTATGTCCCCAAGGAAAACAATGAATTCTCCCACATTATCTGTGTTGACGATTCAATTCTGCTGAAAGCTAAAATCTGCCACAGGCAGACCCATTAGTCTAATATCAATGCTTTGTTTGAAAAATAGACTATCAACACTAATGTCCTAAAACAGCATTTAAAAGACGGAAAAGTCTGGAAAAGTACAAGAAGGATAAAATAAAAACAGACAAAAACATTAATTTACAGATAGTTTTAGATTTTGCTGACTATGCACTTGAATCGACAGTATATATCTAGTACAATCACAGTGACATGTTTCACTGGGAACTTTCAACATCAGACAGGCTTTTAAAATATCAAAAGTTTGAGCAGAAGTTTAGTTAAAAAGTAAAAGTTTATATTTCTTTTCAAACAATGTCACAAAATGTTTATTTTAAAAGTAAATGTATTAAATTGAATTATATTAAGTAAAACCATATGCTGCTTATCTTCTTATAAATACTAAGTTCCAACCTTTGCAGTAGTGCTGCAATTGCATCTTGACTTACTTACTGTACCACATAGATTTTATATGTTCCTTATTCTCTCAATACCAAGTATGTTTTTATACTAAACTTTGGCTGTGCACAAAGGAATTGCATAAGATCCAGAAGCTGAATTCGTGCTCAGCAGCAGAGGCTTACTTTCCATACAATATTGGAATACATATCAGCGAGACATGTTATCCTCTTTAAACACTTTTAGCAATGTAAACATTCCAAAAATGCCTGTAAGCTTTATTGTAGGACTGGAGAAATGGCTTCAACATTCCACTAGGTCTGGTCATGCTAGAGTCTATCATCATAAAAAGATTTTTTTTCAGATTAACTCTTGACATGTCCTTAATAGTGTTGAGCATTCCGATACTGCAAGTATCGGGTATCAGCCGATATTTGCTGTATCGGAATTCCGATACCGAGTTCCGATATTTTTGTGATATCGGAAATCGGAAACGGCGTGTGCGGTGCGTATGGTTCCCAGGGTCTGGAGGAGAGGAAACTCTCCTTCAGGCCCTGGGATCCATATTAATATAAAAAATAAAGAATAAAAATAAAAAATATGGCTATACTCACCCCTCCAAAGGACCCTGGTTGTCACCGCTGCAAGCGTCCGCCTCCGTTCCTGAGAATGTAGTGAGTGAAGGACCTTCGATGACGTCGCGGTTATGTGAGCGGTCACGTGACTTATTTCAAAGTTTTGATTTTCATATTAGTATGATGTATGTGGGTACAGCAATGTATCTGGATAAGATACACTTTGTATCAATTGTATGAACTCTCTGGTATCCAATAGAACATATTGCCTAAATTATAGTGCTGATTTTAGTTCTTTCTGTACATGGTAATAAAACATTGTGTTAAACTGTTGTTATGTCTCTCCAGGAAAGTTGGAACCTCAATGTGTTTGGTGCAGAAGAGGACTTTTTATGCAGCATAGAAAGTTAGTATTGGTGCAGCAGAGTAATCCAGTTGGAACAACAAAGACTGATGTAGAAGAGTGCAGAAGCTGGTGCAGCAGACCTGGATCCACATGAACTGAAGTAGCTTCCAGCTCAAGTGAAAACTAATGACAGATGAGTCCAAAGACTTGTGATTTTGCAGGACTGCTAACAGGTCAGGAGCTGAAAGGGAGGCGGGAGAGAAACAAATAACTGCTGTATAGAAATCAATTGGCTGGAAAGAGGTGGCTGGTAGCTCAAGAGTTAACTTCTCAGTATGCAATTCAGTTACTGGGCATACTCGGCCAGACTCTGGTGTTCGATGTCCTTGGTAACAAGTTGTGCACTATATTTGATAAAAGCTCTCATAGCATGAGAATGGCAGCAGGTAGAAAAAACAAGACAATTGCAAACATACTTATTTTCACACTGTTTAACTAACTAAATGTTAGGGGTCGAGTTCCTGCCTCTGCACAGGGGGAATCTCGGGCCATCTCCGCTGCGGTCTCCCATTCTTCTCCTGCCGCAGTGGAGCTTGCTCAGCAGAGACGTCGATCCCAGCGTCTCGCTCAGTCTGACTCTGTGCTTAGAGTTACTGCTGCATTTCCTGCTTCTCCCATTGAAGTCAGTGCTGGGCAGCGGCGAGCGGACGTTTCTGGGGCTAAGTCCTGCTTTTTACATTCTAAGCATGCCCAGAGTAAGATCTCTCAGTGGAGATCGAGGGTCACATGATCAGATACTGCAGCTAAGGTCCTTGTAGCTGTTAGGACTAAATCCTGCTTTGCACTCTGAGCATGCCCAGGGCGAGATCTCTCAGTGGAGATCCAGGGTCACATGCTCAGGTGCTGCAGCACTCCATTGGTCCTTCTTTGGAAGGTCCTAAACATGCTGCAGCTATTTAAGCCTCGCATGGCCGCACGGCCATACGCTAGTATTGTCTTGTAAATATGTGTGTGTGTTGTGAGTGAAAGTCGCTCTTTAAATAACCCTCCCTATTGAATGTCTGTTCGCGGAAGGTGTATGTTTGCTATCTAGCGCCCGACTTATCCAACAGCACGAAACACACATTTCAGCTACCAGTTGCTGTGTCCGCCAGTACGGCGCCGTGCGCTTGCTCTGCGCTTTCCTGACCCAAGCCTGGGTGGTTAGTGGCATCCGTCAGTGCGGCACCGCACGCACTCTTGTGCCTTTATATTATTATTTATATTCCTCTGACACACCCAGTTGCGGTGTTGTGCCAGCAAGTGTCTAATCGGACTTCAATCCTGTGTAGGGGTTGAGTCCGCTGACTTCTTGCTCGTGCTTTATGTGCGGTACTGCAGTCCTGTGACGCAACAGGATCGCTTCCTTCACGCAGGGTGAAGTTAACCCATGTGTGTATACTTAGTACCGCCATATAGTCCATCTTACTAGCAGCAGGGTCTTTCACCTACACTGTGGACCTCGGACGGCGAACGCACCTAATACCATTACACCTTATACTTGGTGCGTTCCACCAGTCCTAACATAATACTAGCGCCAAGGTCTGGCTAGTAATGACGGACGATCAGCGTTCACATCGGTACATCCAGCAGCTGGAGGGAAGGTTGGCGGCTCTTGAGCGTTCAACCTGAGCTGTGGATGTTACTGCTGTCGCTGTTCAGGCTGCAAGTGTGGCTGCAGCTACCTTGTCCACTGCCGCCCCTGTACCGACGCTATCTCGCCTCCCGCTACCAGAGAAATTTTCTGGTGACAGTAAGTCCTGTAGGGGTTTCGTGAGTCAGTGCTCAATACATCTCGAGCTTCTGGCCTCTCGTTTCCCTACAGAGCAGGCTAAGGTGGGCTTTATCGTATCTTTATTGTCGGACAGGGCGTTGCAGTGGGCTACGCCGCTGTGGGAGCGTGGCGATCATGTGGTGCAGAGTGCTCCGTTATTCCTGAGCACTCTGAAACAGGTCTTTTTAGGACCTCGTGTCACCCATGATACGGCGCTCCAACTGTTGGCATTGACTCAGGGCTCATCCTTGGTCAGCCAGTTTGCCGTCCACTTCCGCACGCTAGCATCTGAGCTGGAGTGGTCGGATAAGGCCCTTATTCCTATATTTTGGAGGGGGCTGGCTGACCACGTTAAGGACGCCATGGCCACTAGGGAGATTCCCGCCACACTGGAGGAATTAATAACAGTATCCACTCGTATTGACCTCCGTTTTCACGAGCGGAGGTTAGAGCGAGCCCAGTGTAGGCAGAGGTTTCGGCTGGCTCCCACCTTCGCCAAACCTTTGGAATCTCCAGTCCAGGCTCCTGAATCCCAAGAGCCTATGGTAGTGTCACGAGCGGGATCTAAGTCCCGGACCGCTCGTGCACTCCTAGTTTGTCATGTTTGCCAACAGTCAGGACATCTTGCCACCAGATGTCTCCAGCGGTCGAGGAAACGTCAGCGTCTAGTAGTGATAGGTGGAGGTGCACTAGACACGGCGACATTTGCCTCCAAATTATCCTTTAAGGGGACAATAACATTAGGCTCATCCTCCCACTCGGTAGACCTCTGCGTGGATTCTGGGGCGGAGGGCAATTTTATGTCTTCTGCCTTCGCCCAACGTCACGCAATACCCCTGGTTATGCTACCTCAACCAGTAACGGTACGAGTGGTGAATGGGTCGACACTGCCCGCACAGATAACACATCAGACCATCCCTTTTACTCTGTCCATGTCACCATCCCATCAGGAGATTATATCTCTGCTCATCATTCCTGAGGGGATTGATGAGGTCCTGTTGGGGATACCTTGGTTACGGTACCACTCTCCTCACATCGAGTGGTCCTCAGGCAGAATTCTGGGATGGGGTGAATCATGTTGGGGGTAGGTGTCACCGAGAGTGCGTTCAGGTTGCTACTACAGAGGTACTCGCAGATCTATCCTCTGTCCCCAAGCAATATTGGTCGTATGCAGACGTGTTCTCCAAAAAAGCGGCGGAAACCCTTCCGCCCCATCGCCCCTATGACTGTCCTATTGATCTCTTGCCTGGTGCTGAGCCTCCCCGGGGTCGAGTCTATCCATTATCTCTCCCGGAGATGGAGGCAATGTCTCAGTACATTCAAGAGAATCTGGCAAGAGGGTTCATCAGGAAGTCAGTGTCACCTGCTGGGGCAGGGTTCTTTTTCGTGCAGAAGAAGAATGGGGAACTACGTCCATGCATAGACTACAGGGGTCTTAACGCTATCACCGTTAAGAACAAGTATCCTTTGCCCTTGATATCTGAGCTTTTCGATAGGCTTCGGGGAGCAAGGGTGTTTACCAAACTAGATCTGCGGGGTGCTTACAACCTGATTCGCATCCGTGAGGGGGACGAATGGAAAACGGTGTTTAACACCAGAGATGGGCACTATGAGTATCTGGTGATGCCCTTCGGGCTCTGTAATGCCCCAGCCGTTTTCCAAGACTTTGTCAACGACATCTTCCGGGATATGCTTTCCACCTCGGTTATAGTCTATCTGGATGATATTCTCATCTTTTCTCCAGATATTGACTCCCACCGGAGAGATGTTGGCAGAGTCTTCGACCTCCTACGGGCAAACTCTCTTTATGCAAAGTTGGAGAAGTGTATGTTTGAGCTGGAGTCTTTACCGTTCCTGGGCTATATCATCTCCGCCTAGGGATTGGCTATGGATCCTGCCAAACTACAGGCTGTGATGGACTGCCAGGAACCCCATTCTCTTAAGGCGGTGCAGCGCTTTATGGGGTTCATTAATTATTACCGCCAGTTCATTCCCCACTTCTCAACTCTGGTAGCTCCCTTGGTAGCCCTCACCAAGAAGGGAGCAAATCCCAAAGTGTGGTCTGAAGAGGTCTCCAGGGCCTTTTCTTCTACTAAGTCTCATTTTGCTAGCGCTCCCATCCTACATCATCCCGATGTCGATAAACCGTTTATAATGGAGGTGGATGCCTCTTCCGTTGGTGCTGGAGCAGTCCTCTTCCAAAAGGATGCTCAAGGTCGGAAACATCCATGCTTCTTCTTCTCCAAGACCTTCACACCAGTGGAGAGGAATTATTCCATCGGGGACAGGGAGTTGCTAGCGATGAAATTGGCTTTCTCAGAGTGGAGACATCTCTTGGAGGGGGCTCGTTTTCCCTTTCAAGTTTTCACAGACCACAAAAATTTGCTATATTTGCAAACAGCCCAGCGGCTAAATTCTCGCCAGGCCAGATGGTCCTTATTATTCTCCCGATTCCACTTCACCCTCCATTATCTCACTGGGGAGAAGAACATTCGAGCTGATGCCCTTTCTCGCTCTGTTGTGTCATCTGAGGAGGAGGAAGGAGAGCCTCGGCTTATTGTTCCTTCTGAGAGCTTGAGAACCGTGGCTCCGGTGTCGCTTGAGTCTGTGCCTCCGGGCAAGACTTTTGTGCCCATAAATTTGCGACCGGAGGTTCTCTCTCGGGCTCATTCCTCCAGGGTGGGTGGACACTTTGGGACAAAAAGGACATCTAAGCTGCTGGCGAGGACGTACTGGTGGCCGCATATGCTCCGAGATGTCAGAGATTACGTTCTGGCGTGTGTCTCATGCGCCAAAAATAAGTCTCCTCGACAACGGCCGTCTGGGTTACTCTATCCCTTGCCCGGTGGCAGACAGGCCCTGGGAGATGGTCGGGATGGACTTTGTAGTGGGTTTGCCCAAGTCTCGCGGCTGTACCGTCATTTGGGTTATTACCGATCATTTCTCGAAAATGGTGCATTTGGTGCCGCTCCTACGGTTACCTTCTGCACGGGCCTTGGCAGCGTTGTTCATAAGACACATCTTCCGCCTACACGGCATGCCAGACAAAATTGTCAGTGACCGGGGTCCCCAGTTTGCGTCTCGGTTCTGGAGAGAGCTTTGTCGTCTTCTCAGCATTGAGTTAAATCTCTCTTCCGCATATCATCCCGAGACGAATGGGTTGGTAGAGAGGGCCAATCAGATCAATCTGGTCACATATCTACGGCATTTTGTTTCTGCGAGGCAGGATGACTGGGCATCTTTATTACCATGGGCAGAGTTCGCCCTTAATAACGCTGTAGCTGACTCCACTGGTCAGACACCTTTCCTCCTTAATTACGGCCAGCATCCGCGGGTTCCTGTGCCTATGCCCGTGTCCTCTGCTGACTCCAGGGTGGCAGACTGGGCAGTGGAGGCACGGGACATTTGGGACCGTACTCAGGATGCCATTCGGGCCTCAAAGGAGAGAATGAGGTCCTCCGCCGATGCACATCGGCGCCCTGCCCGACCTTTGCTCCTGGCGATTTAGTGTGGCTCTCCGCCCGTAACATCAGGCTGCATGTAGAGTCCACTAAGTTTGCACCTTGCTACTTGGGTCCCTTCAAGGTCCTCGAACAGGTTAATCCTGTGGTCTACCGTCTGGCCCTTCCTCCACGCCTTGGTATCACCGACACCTTTCATGTGTCCCTCCTTAAGCCCGAATACATGTCCCGGTTTTCTGAGTCATCTGCCGGGACATCGGGTTCGTCTATGGATGATTACGAGGTGAACGCTATTTTGGGGTACAAGGTGGTACGTGGTAAAAAATTCTATTTGGTGGATTGGAAGGGTTATGGCCCTGAGAACAGGTCCTGGGAGCCTGCTGAGCACATTCGGGCTCCGCAGCTCATTGCTGCCTTCGAACGTAGCGAGGCCCAAGGAGGGGGGGCCCTAGGAGGGGGGGGTAATGTTAGGGGTCGACTTCCTGCCTCTGCACAGGGGGAATCTCGGGCCATCTCCGCTGCGGTCTCCCATTCTTCTCCTGCCGCAGTGGAGCTTGCTCAGCAGAGACATCGATCCCAGCGTCTCGCTCAGTCTGACTCTGTGCTTAGAGTTACTGCTGCGTTTCCTGCTTCTCCCATTGAAGTCAGTGCTGGGCAGCGGCGAGCGGACGTTTCTGGGGCTAAGTCCTGCTTTTTACATTCTGAGCATGCCCAGAGTAAGATCTCTCAGTGGAGATCGAGGGTCACATGATCAGATACTGCAGCTAAGGTCCTTGTAGCTGCTAGGACTAAATCCTGCTTTGCACTCTGAGCATGCCCAGGGCGAGATCTCTCAGTGGAGATCCAGGGTCACATGCTCAGGTGCTGCAGCACTCCATTGGTCCTTCTTTGGAAGGTCCTAAACATGCTGCAGCTATTTAAGCCTCGCATGGCCGCACGGCCATGCGCTAGTATTGTCTTGTAAATATGTGTGTGTTGTGAGTGAAAGTCGCTCTTTAAATAACCCTCCCTATTGAATGTCTGTTCGCGGAAGGTGTATGTTTGCTATCTAGCACCCGACTTATCCAACAGCACGAAACACACATTTCAGCTACCAGTTGCTGTGTCCGCCAGTACGGCGCCGTGCGCTTGCTCTGCGCTTTCCTGACCCAAGCCTGGGTGGTTAGTGGCATCCGTCAGTGCGGCACCGCACGCACTCTTGTGCCTTTTATATTATTATTTATATTCCTCTGACACACCCAGTTGCGGTGTTGTGCCAGCAAGTGTCTAATCGGACTTCAATCCTGTGTAGGGGTTGAGTCCGCTGACTTCTTGCTCGCGCTTTATGTGCGGTACTGCGGTCCTGTGACGCAACAGGATTGCTTCCTTCACGCAGGGTGAAGTTAACCAATGTGTGTATACTTAGTACCGCCTTATAGTCTGTCATACTAGCAGCAGGGTCTTTCACCTGCACGGTGGTCCTCGGACGGCGAACGCACCTAATACCATTACACCTTATACTTGGTGCGTTCCGCCAGTCCTAACACTAAAGCAGTTTAGTAACATGAGAATATATTCTTTTACATGTCTGATAATGAACATTAAATAACGACTTATAAGGCGTTCCTGCATGGTACATATTAAACATTCAATAATTAGTACCCATCTAGGACTATAGTAAGACCTATCATCATGTATGAAACATGTACACAGAAAAAGATGATACTAGGTCCGAGTTAAGAATATAAACAAATCAAAACTTTATTGTTAAAAAATATGACAACACGTGAAATAGGGTGACACACAGAGCGGCATCTAAAGAGATCCTGTAAAAAAATGGCAGGAGGCGTGTGACCAGGAGGTACAAATTCACTACATTCCCATAAACACATCAATAAAGGTTATAAGTATTATTGCACCGATTCCAAAACATAACCCAATGTACACAATTAAAATAAATCATTACTAATCAGTCATTGGCCACTGAGAATCTGGGGTGACAGACAGACGCTATAATCATAACAACCAAGGTTGCTGAAATGAGCCACCACTAGCCCCTACAATAACGCCCTAATAGCGATCATAATCAAACACCCAATCAGAAGAAACGCCAATATTTACCCATGGGGCGGAGGCGCATTCCAGGAGTGTCTGCTTGCACTGCGGTGGGTAAATATTGGCGTTTCTTCTGATTGGGTATTTGAAATCATCTTTTGAATTGATATGCAAATGAGGCTGAAGGACTAGGCTGGTCTAAAGCCACTGTCAGTTCAGATCCATTCCCCGCCCAGTGGCATCTCCACCTGGATAATTGACAGCTTCTTTGCCTGAACTCATAAAATATTGACGTTGTAAGTCAAGTAGGAAGAGGCAGCGCTGGATGGGGGATAGAGCTGGAGTGACAAAGGCTTCAGATCTACAACAGCATTTGTATATCAAGTCAAACACTGATTTCTCTGTAATGGAAATTGGTAGTCTGGCCACTGAGATGTTACCAATCAGGAGATAGAAATATGCTCTCTTTGCTTTCTCCTAGTCTTTACTGTGATAATGGCTTGCCAACAGCCACCATAGAAGTATGGTGGAGCAAAACAGATCGGTAATATATTAAAGGGACAGCTCCACCTTCTTTAGTCAAAAAAATTATTACACAGTATGATGTATTTCATTGTTTAGATAACCAACATGGACCGACTTGCTAGTACTCGGTCAGTAATCATTACTCTTCTAATATAACATTCTACAACCTTTGCATATTCACTATTTGCTTTTCTCATTTATTTGAACAATAGTCAGAAAACAGCTGTTAAGTCATTTTTAATTGTTGTTTTATCTAATTTTTGTCTCTTGATATAATATATGCTATACTTATGCTCATTAAGTATAGAACATCTGGATGGTCTGATTTAATAGATCAATATCTTGCACCTCCATTGAGTACTTAGTTGTTAATCTCATGATAAACTATTATGTTATCCCTGGGCAGCATGGTGAACCTGTGGTTAGCCCTATCGCTTTGCTGAACAGGGGTTCTGAGTTGAAATCTAGCAAAGGATAATAGTAAATTTGCATGTTCTGCTATTGTTTGCATGGATTTTGTCCGACATTTTGAGAGATGCTGATAATGGATTTTGATTTTGGGAACCACATGCGACAGTGAATGATCCCAATGTCTGTAAAATACAATGTAGTATGTTGATACTATATGAGCAAGATAAATAAATAAAAGTACTAAAATGAGACATACTGTGGAGATATCAGATCCTTTAACAGCAAGTTGTTCATGGTTTGGATTTATGAACCTTTGTTTTAATAACCATAGGGAAAAAATGGTATAAAAATTGATTCAAATTTAAAAAGACAAAGAAGATGAATTTTCTGAAATCAGATAATAACATAAATAAAATATTTTAAAATACTTATATTTTTGAAGCAGAGGACACTTCAAGTTTGTGATGAAACACAACCTGCATAATTGGAAAAGGTATTATAGGGTAAGTAATAGATATATTGTTTATTTCTGATAAATGGGTTAACTTTTTACCCTTCACGACATCCGCCATACATATATGGCATATGTTGAGAGTGGGTGTATAGAGCATGTTCATGCAGCCAGCACACCCCATACCTGGCAGGTGGTGATAGCTAGGACCAGCCCCTAACAATTCTCGAGTAGAGCTGCGTTCTACCTTGTTAAATGCCACTTTTAACCTCTGACAGCGGTATTTAACACACGGAAAGAGCACACTTGTCATTAACTCCACCTATTGGCGAGCCCGTGACATGATCCCGGGTCGACAATGGGTTAGAATGACAGCTGGGGAGGTCAGCTAGTGATCTCCGTGCCTGTCATTAAAGAATCTGTAGCCGGGCTTCAAATGAGACTGTGATTTCTGCTATATACAGCGATGTTGTGGCATTGCTGCATATACGACAAACGATTGGATGATCACATCTTCAAGACCCCTAAGGCTGCTAGCAAGAACAGTAAAAAGTAAAAAAAAAAAAATAAAGTTTAAAAAACGCTAAAAATTCAAATCTCCCCAATTTCCTACATTGAAAATAAAATATTAAATTTTAAAAATACACATATGTGGTATCACTGCATTTAGAAAAGTCTGATCCATCAAAATCTATCTATATATTTGTCTCAGGGGTACTTCCGTCTGTCTGTCTGTAACTAACTTCCGTAACGGAAATCTTGCACTGCTGATTGGCCTCGGCCTGCCGGCCGTGACCAATCAGCTCTAGGCTTAGTCCAGCTGTGAATTGGCCCCTCCCTACTCTCCTCCAGTCAGTGCCCCCTCCCTACTCCCCTCCAGTCAGCGCCACTGTGTTGCCCCCATCCCGGACCAACTTTTTACTATTGATGCTGCCTGTGCAGCATCAATAGTAAAAAGATATAATGTTAAAAATAATAATAAAAAAAATTGTTCTATTCTCACCTTCCACCGTCCACCGATGCACGTGATGCTGCCGCCAGCTTCCGTTCCCATGAGACCGCTAAGTCATCTGGGTAATTTCGCAATGCATCACTGGGAACGGAAGCTGGCTGCAGCATCATGCACATTTGCACATTTTCGCTGGACGCCGGAGGGTAAGTATATAACTATTTTTTATTTAATTTTTTTTTTCAAGAGGGATATGGTGCCCACACTGCTATATACTATGTAGGCTGTGTTATGTACTGCATGGGCTGTGTTATGTACTGCGTGGCCTGTGTTATATACTGCCTGGCTGCTATATACTATGTGGGCAGTGTTATATACTACGTGGCTGTGCTATATACTATGTGGCTGTCTGTGTTACGTGGGCTGTGCTATATACTACATGGGCTGTGTTATATACTGCGTGGGCAGTGTTATATACTGCGTGGGCTGTGTTATATACTACGTGGCCTGTGTTATATACTGCGTGGGCTGTGCTATATATTATGTTTGCTGTGCTATATATTATGTGGGCTGTGCTATTTACTATGTGGCTGCTATATACTACGTTGCTGTGCTATATATTACGTGGCTGTCTGTGTTATGTGGGCTGTGCTATATACTATGTGGCTGCTATATACTACGTGACTGTGCTATATACAATGTGGCTGTGCTATATACTACGTGGTTGTGCTATATACTATGTGGCTGTGTTATATACTACATGGCTGTGCTATATACTATGTGGCTGCTATATACTACGTGGCTGTGCTATATACTACGTGGATGTGCTATATACTACGTGGCTGTGTTATATACTACGTGGCTGTGCTATATACTGCATGGCTACGTGGCTGTGCTATATACTACGTGGCTGTGCTATATACTACTTGGTTGTGCTATATACTACGTGGCTGTGTTATATACTACGTGGCTGTGCTATATACTGCATGGCTATGCTATATACTACGTGGCTGTGCTATATACTACGTGGCTGTGCTAAGCGCGACGTACATACATACATATTCTAGACTACCAGATGGGTTAGAATCGGGCCACCATCTAGTATAAAAATAATTATCCGGAACGTTTAACACTGTAAATGGAAAGAATTCAAGAACGCCAAATATATGATTTTTTTAGTAACAAGAGTTCCCCAAAAAAGACAGTGACAAGCGAACAAAAAGTCACATGCATCCCAAAATAGTACTAATAAAAATATAATCTCACCCCGCAAAAAATGAGCTATCACACATCTCCATAAGCTTAGAAATAAAAATGTCACAGCTCTCAGAAAATGGAGACACAAGTTCAATAACTTTTTTTGCAAAATTCTGATTTTTTTTCAGCTCTAAAATAATTAAAAAAACTGGACAAGTTTGATATCACCGTTATTGTACTGATGAGGAGAATCATATTGCATGGTGATTTTTCCATAAGTTGTACACCATAAAAGCAATTCCCTCCAAAAATATCAGAATTGTGTTTTTTTCACAATTTCACCGCACTTGGAATTTTGTTTCCCGTTTTCGAGTACGCTATGTGGAAAAATGAATGCTGTCATTCAAAAGTACAACTTGACTGACAAAAAAACCAAGCCCTCTTATGTCTTTGTGGACAGTAAAATAAAAATTTATGGCTCTAGGAAGAAGAAGAGGAAAAAACAGAAATGCAAAAACGGAAATTAGCTGTGGCTTAAAAGGGCTAAAAAAAATAAAGCTAAAGTCATGGTCTTTGTCACCTCTCAGCAGCAATACTCTGCTGTTGGTATTGTCTGACAATTTATGCCCTCTTATTGCTTATTCTTTAGGTACCACTTCTTTTTTATATAAAGACACACAGCTTCTTAAACACAAACCCTAGGGCAGCGCACTTTAGTAGCAAGTGCTACTTACTCCCACTTGCTAGCTAGCCTACAGGCAGTAAGACAGCATAGGTAACCCAACTGTAACAGGGTCAAATGTTAGCAAGCCACTGGTAACAAAGGCATAACCCCCTCATTTTTGTATGAGGGTTGTGTTCTCATTTTCAATTCACACGTAAAGCGCCATGGAATAAATGGCGCTATAATAATAAATCATAATAATAATAATTATTATTATTTTACAGACTTAGTTATACAGAGTCAAAAGTGAAAAGACCGGACAAAAGAAAGTAAATTAAAATAAAGTAAATTTGTGTGTGTGTGTAACGGAATGCATAGAACAAGAGATCACCTAGATAAATCAAAACAGGTCAGACCCTTCATATTGATGGATTGTGCCTTCAGCAGGAGAGTATTTGCATCTGGGGGAAGTTTGGTTTGATGTTGAACACTGTTGCAATGCTAAGCTACATTGCAGCGGTACCAAAACAATCATACATAAATATCAAAGTCCATAAAACCATGAGTAAACTATAGAAAGAGTACTCATTTTGCACTTGCAAGTTGCTGATCTGGTCAGGCCACCTTTTATCATGTCTGCGGGTAATAATAGCAGGACACAGAAGAAAACATACATTTTTTCCTGACCCTGAGCCTTGGCTTCAAGCTCACTGTATTCACTATAGGAGCAGAAAAATAAAAAATTGCTATATTTCTTTTCTATTTATCCTGACTAGTGACAAGCGTTAGGCTGCTTTTCTAAAGTGTTTCATAAAAAAGCGATTTTGGAATGATTGTTCTCATTCTAATACCGTTGCCTGGCCTGGACTAGGTTTTACAAGCTGTGAAAAATATCAACAACCTATGATATTGACAAATTTTAAATTAATGTATTCTATCCTGAGACTGAATATAATAATGCCACACTCCACAAGGGCAGAAAAAGATTACGCAGCAAAATCTAATTTCACTAAAATTGTTTTTTGTTGATTTTGTGACCTTTATTTGTGAATTTAGGCAATAATTTGTTCTTACAATGTATAAAAATGTTATACTGTGTATAGAAAAAAATGTTAGGAAGATCTCTAGACCTATTTTTCAAACATAGAGACAATTATAATGTCTGATCAAACAGAAAATATATTTACGTTGTGTCTTCCATTTGAAAAATGGATTTTGATAAGAAAGCCCAGCAACAATTATTCAATTCTCCTGTGGTGCCATCAAATAAAAGATTCATGTGCTGTCAGTGTAATGTATAGTCATGATAGATGTAAAGGATCCCATACCCTTAAAGGGAATCTGGGAGCAGGATTTCACCTCCCAAACTTTTTATGTGTGAATGTTGCTCCTTGAAAGATAAGTCCGGCAATACCTTAACATGACCAGTCCGTTCCTCTGTTACAAAAAAATCAGTGTTTGAATTGATGTGCAATAAGATTGAAGATATATTGCAGATCTGAAGTCTCCATCACTCCAGATCTATTTCCCACCCAGCACTGCCTCATTTTGCTCTATGCAATGTCACTTCAGGAAAGGTCACCCCTTACCCCCACTCCTTCAGTATTTGAGGAGAATCTGTCAGCAAAATTTCACAACCCAAACTTTATGCACACATAACACTTTTGAAAGTCCAGCAATACATGGCCAGTCTGTTCCTCCATTACTTAGAAATCAATGTTTTAAATTATATGCAAATGAGATTGTAGATCTGACGCCTCTGTCACACCAGCTCTATCCCCCTTCTAGTGCCACATCCTCTTGCTTGACTGACAGCCTCTATGCTTTGTAACTTGAGGTAGAGGAGCCGTTCATCAAGCAGGAGGAGGCAGCGATACGAATAGAGCTGGAGTGACAGAAGCTTCTGATCTACAGCCTCTTTTGCATATCACTTCAAAAACTGATTTCTCAGTAATGGATGAACGGACAGACCATGTAAAGTTATTCCTGGGCTTGTCTTTAAAAATGATACATGCACATATAAATAATTTGGGATGTGACATATTCCCTTTAAGGCTGAAGTTGACCAAACATGCTTATTTATACTTATTAACACAGTCTGTCCAAAGTATGAGAGCAAATAGCCACCAAAATATCGCATTCCACAGAGCATCAATCTTAGGAAAAATGTTGAGCTGAGATCTTCCTACCCAGATCAAAACCAATTCATGTCTATTTGAAATCCGCCCTAATATCTATATGCACTTTCATGTTATATTTTTTTCTAATCATGGATTTCTCTACTTGTAATTAAATAATTTATTTACTCATTATAATATTGGTCTGACTTGCCTACCTTAATCTTATTTACCATGGCGTAACTACAAAGTTATGGGCCCTGGTGCAAACTTTCAAATGGGCCCCCCCCGCCAAAATATTTTCCACCCAAATCCACATCCTGCCCATGATCCTGCCCCATCTACCTCCACATTCTGCCCCATCTGTCTCCACATTCTACCCCATCTGTCTCCACATTCTGCCACATCTGTCTCCACATTCTGCCCCATCTGACTCCACATTCTGCCCCATCTGAATCCACATTCTGCCCCATCTGACTCTACATTCTGCCCCATCTGAATCCACATTCTGCCCCATCTGACTCTACATTCAGCCCCACCTGAATCCACATTCTGCCCCATCTGACTCCACATTCTGCCACATCTGTCTCCACATTCTGCCCCATCTGACTCCACATTCTGCCCCATCTGAATCCACATTCTGCCCCATCTGACTCCACATTCTGCCCCATCTGAATCCACATTCTGCCCCATCTGACTCCACATTCAGCCCCACCTGAATCCACATTCTGCCCCATCTGACTCCACATTCTGCCCCATCTGACTCCACATTCTGCCCCATCTGAATCCACATTCTTCCCCATCTGAATCCACATTCTGCCCCATCTGAATTCACATTCTGCCCCATCTGAATCCACATTCTGCCCCATCTGACTCCACATTCTGCCCCATCTGAATCCACATTCTGCCCCATCTGATGCCACATTCTGCCCCACCTGAATCCACATTCTGCCCCATCTGTCTCCGAATTCTGCCCCATTTGACTCCACATTCTGCCCATCTGAATACACATCTCACCGGAACAGCAGGAACTGGAAATCTGCTGCTGGCTGATACCAGAGAATACGAGCTGCACACAACCAGGACTGAACTGCTGTGGAGAGCAGAAGGAACTGTGGTGACGTCATCATCATGTGATCAGGAAGTGGAGCTGATAAATGGTGAAGGACCTATGATAATGATGACATCACCACAGGTCCTTCAGCTCTTCCCTTCTAACAGTTCAGGTGTCGGCTGCTGAGTTGATGTGTGTGCCCGGCAGGTCAGGTGGAGAGCAGGTCTGTCTTTTGCAGTCCGGGAGGAATCTCCGGCGCGGCAACAGTTTTGAACTTTTTGCTGATGTCGGCGTGCATCTGACCTGCCAGGCCCCTGACTCCCCTGGGCCTGGTCGCAGTGGAGACTGCTGCGACCATGGTAGTTACGCCCCTGCTCATTTAGATTCATTGTCCTTAAATCTAAATCATACCTGTAAATCTGTTTAGTGTAACTTGCTACTTATTGTTTCCTTGCTTGAACTGTGAGCCTCATTTTCAATGTACGATATTTAATTCAAAATTATTATTTTTCTTTAAGTTAGCAAATTAGACCTCATTTTTCCTAGGATCGCTTCTCTGGGAATTGTGTATAACGCTTATTTATATGTGGCCAATCACAAGAGATAGCTATTGGTTGAGCAAGTGAAAGTTCACTGCCCTCTTGTATATTGTATAATATTGGTGCATGCATTGCTTATCCATACTATACGTCCTGTTATTGCAAGAGTTTACCAAAAAATTCTGGCAAACCTCTAATACGTAAAAGTGAGAGGCATCTACCTACTTAGTGTTTTCCATAGTTATTATTGCTATACTAATTCATTCTCAGTACGTATCCGAACGTTTGAGCACCAGTTGTTATTTATATACTGATTTACCATGGAAAATTCAAAAGAAATCTTCACGGGTAATGCGGATGTACTGTAGCGTCTTGTGTTAGCGGTGCACACTCCGTGTCATACAGATACAGCACACATGGTGTTAAACATGTTTCTTTCATTAGAAGGGGTCCAGCATGCATTGCTGTATTAAACTTTAAGACTGCTGTGATATACTTCTATTCCCTGCAGCTGTTCTCCTGCATTTTATGAGGGGATTTAGGAATAGGCAGGCTCAAGCAGTTGGTCTAGACAGTGTTGATTTTGTTCTGATGAAATATGAGAGCTCATCTTTCAGCCTCTCCTTTCCTATTTGCGAAAGCTACCAGCATGGTTCATTTTGGGGCAAATGTTTTCTAGTCAGGCACAGTTTTGTAGGACTCAAGATTTGTAGATTACTTTATGATTTTAATTTCCTTTTGAAGTGGTTTCGCAGTGAAAACTTTTCATGGCTTTCCTTCATGTTTGTTGGTTCGGAGACTGGAAGAAAATCAAGCTTTACAATAACGTCAATGCCTTTCTTTACAGGTAATCAGCAGTATATCAGCACACGTCTTATATCTGGAATCCGTAATGTCTGTTTAAAGAAAAAGCCATCTTATATATACTGGTGAACAAAGAAGGAATAAAACTGATTGACTGACAAAATACTCAACTGCTTTGTTATCTTCTTTTTGTGTATTCTCCAAAGGAATAGTAAAATAAATGTAGAATCATTGTATGATCAGACTGACAGGATATTTTTTTATGATAGAAAACGACAGCTATTTTCCCTGCCCCCAAAAAAAGATTAAAACTAAATGTAATCCATTCTGATTGGGAATGTGAAACATGAAATGTCTTTAATAAGAAGAAAATCCATGTAAAAGAAATATCACCAGGAACATTGATTTTACCGAATAACTCTAAACCATTGAAAATGTTTTGTAGTTAAAGAGAACATGTCATGTGAAACAATCTATTAAACTGCAGCTGTGGCGTTAATCTGCAGCTTAACAGCCTTCTGAAACCGCCCAGTGCCCACACTGAAAGCACTATTGCCAGGAGGAAAATAACTTTATTCCTTCCTGCAGCCTCCAGCTTTCAGTCATAAAGGAGCGGCTTCAGTCACCACTTACCGTAAGTATTGAGCGATGGCTGTAACCATGCCCCAACACTGACTGACAGCTGGTTCAGCACTATTGCACTGCAGAACCATCTGTCAGTCAGTGCTGGGGCATGGTTACAGCCACCACTCACTATGCACTGAGCAGTGACTGAAGTCACATCTTTCATATGAGTGAAAGCCTGAGGCTGTCGGGTGGAAAAAAGTTAATTTCCTTCCAGTTGCCAGACTTTCAGCGCAGGCACCAGGCTTCAGAATGCTATTAATCTGCAGATTAACCAAATATCTGCAGGCTAATAATGTTTTTTCACGTAACAGATTTCCTTTAAAATGGGGTTTCTGTTCAGAATTTTCATGTCTTGTCTTGGGACTCTCTCTCTAGAGGACCTGTCCTATGTTGCATTACAGTTATGATAGTGAAGCAACTGACTCGGGAAAATAGGTAACACATGAAAAACTGCAACTGACCCTGCTGGTTCCTGAACAGCCTACATATCCTTACCCCGAAGTCTGTAGTAGTTCCTACATAAGTTGAGATGGCACTAAACACAGACTAGACAATCTCAACTCAGAGCTCTGCTGCCTCAAAGGCTGTTGAGCCCTTGACATTTCTCCTAAAGGACTGGAAGGCAGAGCAGAGTGCAAACTACCTACATAAGGGAAAGTGTGCTGGAATAGAAGAGATCTCAGAGTGAGTAAAATAAGCCACAAAATAAAAAATGAAGGAATAAATACTTACTGTTAAAGAATATGTTGCTTGTTTTTCCAAAAAGAAACAGAAGATAAGTGCAGAGTAAAGAACATAAAGAGCAGAAAGCTAAACCCTAGCTAGTCTTTCACTGACTGGCTTAAGCTACAGGAGTATGGCTGGACATCCAATAGAGATTATCATCAGCAGGAAATACCAGCAGGGAGAAAGTATATAAATCCGTACCAAAAAGGTGATAGGGCAGACACATGAGAAAATGAAAACCGTAAGAAGACTTAAGCAAATGTAAAGGCCCCTTCACATTAAGCGACGCTGCAGCGATACCGACAACGATCCGGATCGCTGCAGCGTCGCTGTTTGGTCGCTGGAGAGCTGTCACACGGACAGCTCTCCAGCGACCAACGATCCCGAAGTCCCCGGGTAACCAGGGTAAACATCGGGTAACTAAGCGCTGGGCCGCGCTTAGTAACCCGATGTTTACCCTGGTTACCAGCGTAAAAGTAAAAAAAAAAAAACAGTACATACTTACCTACCGCTGTCTGTGCCCGGCGCTCTGCTTCTCTGCACTCCTCCTGTACTGGCTGTGAGCACAGCGGCCGGAAAGCAGAGCGGTGACGTCACCGCTCTGCTTTCCGGCTGACCGACGCTCACAGCCAGTACAGGAGGAGTGCAGAGCACAGCGCCGGGGACAGACAGCGGTAGGTAAGTATGTAGTGTTTGTTTTTTTTTACTTTTACGCTGGTAACCAGGGTAAACATCGGGTTACTAAGCGCGGCCCTGCGCTTAGTTACCCGATGTTTACCCTGGTTACGAGTGAAGACATCGCTGGATCGGTGTCACACACGCCGATCCAGCGATGTCCACGGGAGATCCAGCGACGAAATAAAGTTCTGGACTTTGTTCAGCGACCAACGATTTCCCAGCAGGGGCCTGATCGTTGGTCGCTGTCACACATAACGATTTCCTTAACGATATCATTGCTACGTCACAAAAAACAACGATATCGTTAACGATATAGCTATGTGTGAAGGTACCTTAAAGAGATCGACATATTGATCTGCTACCCATTGCTGACATCAGTGCTGTACATAATGTGATGTGTAATCTGAATAATGTTTTGCATCTTGTGTACATATTGTGTCATGTGAAGTGTAATATGTTTGCCTATGTATAATGAATGTATTAATGTGAGCAATATACAGTACAGGATGTGATAGTATAAGATAAGCATTATAAGTGTAAGAGGCTTAATGTATAGAGATGTTTTACATTGTTAGTATGAAGCTGTAGTCTACCCAACCACAGGTAGCTGCAGAGACAAGGAGAGTAATTATACTATTAATGTTTGGGAACAGCCCACAGTGGGAGTGCCTAGTAACAGGGAAGGCAGATTATTTACTGAATAGAATGAGTGGGAAGTTGGAGAGCAACAAGTGTGCAGTGCTGCCAAAGGGTGATCCACAGCTAGAAGGAGATAGGAATTGACAGAAGAGACAAAGTGGCCTTCCACATGAAAGGAGTCTTTGAATAGGATGGTGTGTAATGAGAAACCATGAGGTTTATAAACACCAAAGTTAAGGACCTAAAGAGGACTGAGACTGTAGGATTTGTGAGGGTCTTGAGTGGTAGATCCAGAAAGTCCGTAGTGATAGGATGTGGAGCTGCTGAGCAGGTGTAGAGAAATTTGCTGAATTGTGCTGTGGCAACAATCTAGGCTGTGACAAAGTATGGTGAAACAGTGTGCTATGTTGGCACTGGAATAGAAAACAGTGGAAGGAAACAATGTCTGTGAAAAGGCTTCTTGCTGTGAAGAAACATGCTTAAGATTGTGTGCTCGCTATTCCTTGTACATAACGCTTACTACGTTCAGTAAAGTTCCCATGTTTGCACGGAGGTCTCCTTCATTGATCTGTGAAAGTCATGGTCCTGGTCAGCCAAGGTGGACTTCACAGGCGCAGGGCCCTCACAACACCATCATCAACACATAGCCAGGACCCACAAAATGGAACAGAAGCATTTCAGCTCCGATGAGCCTTATTCATGGTTGTTTTGACAGTGTGAACAAGCCCGACTTTGAGACTAGATGGATTGTGGCTACATCAACTCTTCTTTTCCCTTTCTCCGCTTGTTTCCATTGTGTTTGGTGGTGCCAGAGATGCACCTGTTGTGCTCGGACTTTCAGGTGATGCCCAAACATGCCATAATCTCTGCCTTCAGTTTATTGTACTCCTTGGCATCCTGCAGGGCAAGGTCGCAGTATGCTTGCAGCAGTTTCCCCATAAAGTATGGAGCTTTTCTCTCAAATACAGTCAGAATATCCTTAATGTAGTCTTCCAGAGCCATCTCCCTGACTTAGACAGTTTCTGCCAGGTGAGCTATCTGCTGCTGATCTTGCTGATTTTGCTGCTGCTGAACCTGCTGTAACTGCTGCTGATGCTGCTATTATAACTGCAGCCGCCACTCCTGCTGCTGTTGAAACTGCTAGATAAGGACTTTGTTAGTCTCCTGTTGGGACTACTGCTGCTGCAACTGCAGATTGACTTAGATCAGTTACTTATAAGCAATGTTGTAGCTGTCTTTACCCAGGACATTTAATCTTTATGCTGCAATTACATGTGTTCTCTGGAATTTTACACCCACATTTCAACCACCAATTGTAGGGAGTCACTCTCTCTTGTAGCTATTAGACCTTAGGTATCAATAACACAGGCAATGCAGTTTTGGTACAAACATGTACAGTTTTTATTGCTTTCCACAGGTGGCCCAGCACCAAAACAAACTCTTAAACATAAATCCCTAGCCTTGTCCAGGCACTATCTAAACAGTTCAGACCCTGGCTACTCACACACAGTTGAGCTAGTCCCAGCTCGGTCAAAGAAAACAGCTTTTGTCCATAGCAACCACTGATATTTGTGGTTTTCTGTGCGCAACCTATGCAGACTCTTCTCAACGAGGGATTCTGGCCTATCTCTCTCTTCAGCTCCAGGGTAAATCCAGTCTGGTCAGCTTCCTTAAACTGACTGACTAAGGAGAACAGCTAGCCTAGTCATATACAGGGCTAGCTAGGCGATATAATCAGAGCATGCAGAGCTAGAATTTAACCCTAGCCTGCCTAGCTTTGCTACATGGTATACATGTCTTTGTATAGATATATACACATTTGTGTATTTCTGTATACATGTTTGTATTTAGCTATATACATAGCTGTATACATGCCTTTACGTAATTGTATACATGTCGGTGTATACCTGTATATATCTGTATACATATTGGCATATATCTGTAGACATGTCTATGTATCTGTATACATGTGTTTACATCTGTATGCTTATCTTTGTATAGCTGTATACACATCTGTGGGCAGCAAGGTAGCTTAGTGGCTAGCACTATTGCTTTGTAGTTCAGGGTTCAAATCTCATCATGGACAACATATGCAATAAGTTTGCGTGTTTGCATAGGTTTTCTCTCACACTCCAAAGACATACTGATAAGGAATTTAGATTGAAAGCCCCAATGGGGACAGTGATGATAATATCTGTAAAGTGTTGTGGAATATGATGGCACTATATAAGCAATGGATGATAATAATAATAATAATAATAACATATCTGTGTATAATGATATGGCCAAATGGGTCATACTTTTGAAGTTTGTCAGGTGAATAGGGTCCTACAAATACATTTGACATAAGCATTGGGAGGTTAACTGGTGAATATAGTAAACTCAGATGGCAAAGTCTATTTAATATGTGTGAATGTGTGGGGGAGGGCACAATTTGCCTTCTCTGTCTAGGACACTAGTTTGTCCCATTTCTGCATTCATCAAAGGTCATTCTACACTTCCAGCTTCAGATAATTGATAATGCAAGACTGGCATTACCAGTGCATTATCTAGCTTGGAATGACTGGAAGTCCTTTTGGGTTCCCTAGGTAATTACCCAGTTTTCCTACTTTTATGTCAGCCTTGCACGCAGACTTGTAATTAGAAGACTAAGAGTCCAAACTGCACATATTTGACACAAACTTCCTCGGTTTTGATAGTCCAGGCTAACAAGTGTGGATGAAAATGTATTGAACTTTGAAGTAAAAAGCCTTCACACATTTACAATACATATGGATTCTGAAGCAATGTAAATGTTTCATTTTGGCATTTTTGGAGTTACACTTTTGCCAAACAGGCTTACATTTGGAAAACATCAGAAATGCTCCCTTTAGGACTAAAACTAATACATTAATCCCAGTTTCCCCTATAAATTTAAAGTTGAGAGATAAAATCTCACTGTCTGCTCTAGGCAACTTCTTCAGATTTTATTAATCTAGAGTTTATACATAAAATCTAAACCCTGTGTCCATATGTGAGTTATGAAACTCCCTAAGAATGTGAATTTTGCTGGTTTCCTGGGATTGTTTTTAGACCAACAGGAAATAATTATGTTTACGGTAACTTGTACAGTGCTGGACTTGGGTGTCAAGGGGCTAGCATACATTCACTCTGGGGGCTTACGGTTTGGCTACAGGCAAAAAATGATGTTGGCCGCATTCACACATCTACCTGAGCCTCTGTATAATAATACACAGGGTAATTTGCTAAATGAATTATAAGATTCTGTTTTGTCTGGCTGTCAGAAAATAATGACACAAGCAATTTTAAGTTAATTTTAACACATATCCCCCCCAAAATTTAACACTTAAAGAATGAAGATGCATTTTTTATATCAACGTAATCATATTGACCTGGATAATCTTATTGGCAGGCCAAAAATCAATTCAGGTATCGTCTATCTGGGATTTGTCTCCCTTATCAAAAACTGTAAACCACTTGTCCTGCCTGATACTTTAATCATACTGTATTCACATTTTCTCCCATTTCTTATACTGTTTTAACATAAATGTCTGAGCAATCTGAATGCCTGGATTATTATGCATTTTTTGCAGTTGCAAAAGAGACAGCTGCTGATCTAAGCACACACAGATGTTACCACTTCCCTTCTCCCTAATACAGTAAGGGGGACAGATGCTGAATGTGGCTGCAGTGCACTCTGAACTAAAATATTGAAAAACTATACTTAGAGTATATAGATTACATTCAGAGATGCATATTATATGGCCAGGTACATTATCTTGAAAGTCAATTGGCCAAGTCTTATTTTCCATTTGTCTGAACAGAAAAAATCACAGCATATACTACTTAAATCTAATTTTGGGGGATGGTCTCCACTGTTCAAAGACAATGGGTTCATGAAAAATGGAGTACATGTTAGATGCCCAAGCAAGGTAGTAGTGGACGAGCTTCTGTTCCCACTAGCTTTGGCATCCTACAGACATCTCGTGTCCCAGTCGCGGTGTGCTGTTGTGTGTATGGTGCATCACACTTTAGGGTTGCATGCCTCTTCTTTTCCTCTACCCAGGAATCTCTCTTCTGGAACCAGCACAGCAATTAATCCATGAGACACGACACGAGGATCATAAAAACAACCAAACTTTCACTTGGTGAATAGCAGTATGTACTACAGTATTTACAGGCAGATGTAGAGGATAAGGCCCGACGTCTTGTCATCTTTTCCAGAGGTACCGGATATAACTTAAGCCCTGGTTCTAAAGGTACCGTCACACTAGACGATATCGCTAGCGATCCGTGACGTTGCAGCGTCCTCGCTAGCGATATCGTCCAGTGTGACAGGCAGCAGCGATCAGGCCCCTGCTGTGCTGTCGCTGGTCGGGGAAGAAAGTCCAGAACTTTATTTCGTCGCTGGACTCCCTGCAGACATCGCTGAATCGGTGTGTGTGACACCGATTCAGCGATGTCTTCACTGGTAACCAGGGTAAACATCGGGTAACTAAGCGCAGGGCCGCGCTTAGTAACCCGATGTTTACCCTGGTTACCATCGTAAAAAAACAAACAGTACATACTTACATTCAGCTGTCTGTCCCTTGCTGTCTGGTTCCTGCACTGACTGCTGGCCGCAAAGTGAAAGTGAAAGCACAGCACAGCGGTGAGTCACACAGCGGTGACTCACCGCTGTGGCTGTGGTGTGCTCTGCTTTCACTTTGCGGCCAGCAGTCAGTGCAGCAAACAGACGGCAAGGGACAGACAGCTGAATGTAAGTATGTACTGTTTGTTTTTTTAGGATGGTAACCAGGGTAAACATCGGGTTACTAAGCGCAGCCCTGCGCTTAGTTACCCGATGTTTACCCTGGTTACCGGGGACTTCGGGATCGTTGGTCGCTGGAGAGCTGTCTGTGTGACAGCTCTCCAGCGACCAAACAGCGACGCTGCAGCGATCCGGATCGTTGTCGGTATCGCTGCAGCGTCGCTAAGTGTGACGGTACCTTAAGTATAGGTAGAATGTCCCTCTTACTGTCTTTCCAAGTCTTAGAGAGTCTTCTTCACCACTAGCAGTATATTCAGATTGCAATACCTTCCACATCACGTAGTCTGAGTCAATCTTTCCCTGTAGCTTCACAGGCTGAGTTCACCCCAGGTCCCCGACATCCATCTCAAGGTTGCTCCAGGCCATTTAGACAAAATCACATGGAAGGGTATTTTCGGTGATTCACTGCCCCGAGTATTAGGCCCACGTTGTTCCTAGCATAATTATGACCCAGGCCTGAAACTTCACTCATTGCTGTCCACACACTGGTCCTGTCACTTCCTAAACCTGCTACCAACTTTCAGTTCCTCCTCCTAAACTGGGCCGGCCACTACAGTTAACCCTGACTCAGCTAACTGCAGTCCCAGTGGGTATCATCCCTTTATCACATACATAAACATCAAATGAATTTAACCCGTGGATTGTCAGGGAGCAAATCCATCAGCCCCAATCACTGCTACACACAGTAGAACACAAAATTGATGAAACTTGGAAGGAACTTTGTCCATTTTTCATTGGTAAAACACAGATCAGTTTTACATTGTTTTTCTGAAAATAGCTTTTATTCACTTGTCCTGGCTCCAGCACCAGGCGTTGCATCCTCTCTCTATTGCATAGCTATCTTATGTGCACTTCTGACATCATGATGCTGTAAGGAGGAAGAACTGGGGGAAAAAATGAGGAGCCGGACTAACCTCATGACCTGGGTAGGATGGGCAAGATAAAAGCGTGCGGCAGTTTGACGTGAACTAGCAGCAGCGCACAGCCTGGTGAGCAGTGTGCTCCGTCCCCTGAGTACCGGTGCAACGACAGGTTGCGTTGGTTGGTACCCACCATCTCCAGTGGGGCCGCTAAGAGTACTGCAAACAATAAGAGGAGAGAGTGCTGAGCACCGGACAGAATCGTGCAGCCTTCCCTGCCAGTGACTTTGCACCCATTCCCGATTGACACTGGAAGTGCCACGGCCTTGTTTGCTTCAGCCGCATGTGTTTATGGTCTAGGGGTTCAGTGGAAGGTGCTGAAGTCCGACTGCTGCCGCCAGAAGACGGACCATCATTTAAAGGACCCCATCTGAGGACATCTCCCCGGATGCTTCCAGTGCTGCAACCCTTGTGGGATCACCTGCTGAGGAGAAGCAGAAAGGACATGATAAGTTCCTTGCCTGGACTATTGTTTTACTTTCATTTTTCTTATTAACCATTTACCTTCCTACAATGAGTGAATACCCTGTTCTATTAAATTGTTACATTTGGTTAACCCTTAGTCTGTCTTCTGTCTGTCACTGCTTCCTGCTATCTGCTTACACTGCCAGGCATTGTATGATGTGATGACATTTGAGTTCTCAGGTACTTGGCACTTATGTTGCTACTGTGGACAGAATCTCTGCAATTCAAGAACTTTCTGATTAACCCACTTTTGCTATATTGCTTGATAGCTCTGCAATTATATCGTCCTACTCATTTACCCTAGTTGCTGTGACTTCAACTCAGTTACACCATTTGCCAAAATTTCAATTTGCTACATCTAATGCTGTAACTTCAACATTTTTTTAATATCATAATAACATAATCTCAGCAGTAGGATATAGCTACTAAACCAGAACTGTCACTTAAGGAGGAGTTTCTGCCCCCTAGCACCAAGGATGTAAAAAGGCTAGAAAGCTGTGTGACACAAGTTTGAGGATAACCTTTTACATTTATTTACAGGTTATGTACACTAGATTCCTTGATAGGATCTTGATCCAGGGAACTAGTCTGATTGCCGTATGTGGAGTCGGGAAGGATTTTTTTTTCCCGAATATGGAGCTTACTCTTTGTCACATGGGTTTTTTTGCCTTACTCTGGACCAACATGTTAGGGCAAGTTGGGTTATTATACAGGTTGAACTAGATGGACTTAAAGTCTTCCTTCAACTTTAAAAACTATGTTACTATGTTATTGTGACTCCTGAATGTTACCTGAATTCTGAAAATTGCTTGACAGAGTGTTCAATAAACTATGCCCCTGTGCAATGCAGGAAACTTGTGCGTCTGTTACATACTTTGCAGTTGGAAATAATATCTGAGTACATAATGCACCTTACAACCTCCACAGAAGTGCACTGAAGTCCTGTGGCTCCTTACTAAGATGCAGGGCTGTATGGCATCTGTGCACTACTGTACAAGCACAGTTTGCATTTGTGAGGATACTCAGGTAGAAAAGGTGGACCCACTAGTCCATGACGACGATCCCCCCACGGACGAGCTGACCAGATAGACCTCCCCCTATACAGGAAGAGTTAGGGGCAGGACCGTGAGGGACTATCGCCACGGAAGCTGGGGGACCAAGACGGGAAAAAGGGGAGAAGCAAATGGAGACTCAGGACCAGAGGAGTAGAAGAGAAACTAAAGGTACCTTCACACTAAACGATATCGCTAGCAATCCGTGACGTTGCAGCGTCCTCGTTAGCGATATCGTTTAGTTTGACACGCAGCAGCGATCAGAATCCTGCTGTGATGTCGTTGGTCGGGGCTAGAGGGCCAGACCTTTCTTTGGTCGCTGGCTCTCCCGCTGACATCGCTGAATCGGTGTGTGTGACACCGATTCAGCGATGTCTTCGCTGGTAACCAGGGTAAACATCGGGTTACTAAGCGCATGGCCGCGCTTAGTAACCCAATGTTTACCCTGGTTACCTTCCTAAAATTAAAAAAAACAAACGCTACATACTTACCTACCGCTGTCTGTCCCCGGCACTTTGCTTCTCTGCTCTGGCTGTGAGCGCTGGGCAGCCGGAAAGCAGAGCGGTGACGTCACCGCTCTGCTTTCCGGCCGCTGTGCTCACAGCCAGAGCAGAGAAGCACAGCGCCGGGGACAGACAGCGGAAGGTAAGTATGTAGTGGTTGTTTTTTTACTTTTAGGATGGTAACCAGGGTAAACATCAGGTTACTAAGCGCGGCCCT
Source organism: Ranitomeya imitator (assembly GCF_032444005.1). Taxonomy (NCBI): domain Eukaryota; kingdom Metazoa; phylum Chordata; class Amphibia; order Anura; family Dendrobatidae; genus Ranitomeya; species Ranitomeya imitator. The sequence continues at coordinate 333,844,228 of NC_091287.1, read as the reverse complement.
GCGCTTAGTAACCCGATGTTTACCCTGGTTACCGGCATCGTTGGTCGCTGGAGAGCGGTCTGTGTGACAGCTCTCCAGCGACCAAACAGCGACGCTGCAGCAATCCGGATCGTTGTCTGGATCGCTGCAGCGTCATTTAGTGTGAAGGTACCTTAAGACTGGCAGGAACAGAAGAGACACAGGACAGACGGAGTACCGCAGGGACTCGGGACAGATGGGCACTGCAGAGACACAGGGACTGCAGGGAGACAGGGACTGCTGGAACACAGAGGCTGCAGAGACACAGGAGCTGCAGGAACACAGGAACTGCAGGGCGACAGGGACTGCAGGGACACAGAGGCTGCAGAGACACAGGGACTGCAGGAACACAGGAACTGCAGGGCGACAGGGACTGCAGGGAGACAGAGGCTGCAGAGACACAGGGACCATAGAAACACAGGAACTGCAGGGACTGATGTAGGTTCTGCGGAGAGACAACAGAGCACAAAATCAGAGAACCAGTAGATGCACAGAATACACGTGCGGCCAGGAGCACTTGAGAAGCACAAGTGATCATCAGGCACAGGGGTGAGGTGCAGACAGGAAGATATAGTAGCGCTGCGCCTTACTTCCGGGGGAAGAAGATCCTCCAAGATGATAGAGAGGACAGGACAGAAAGTGCCAGCAAGGATTATAGGTGCGCACATTCAGAACAGAACCTGGCGTGTGTTCGCACCCGACAAGCAGCAGAGGCCGGGATCGAGCGCTGAAGAGAGGACGCCGCAGGAGAGCCACGCCGGGACACCGGGGACATGTAAGTATAACCGGGTGCGGAAGGCGGCAGCGGAGGCGTCATGACAGCATTATGCATGAGCCTTAACAGCTGTAAAATTTTGAGAAAGTGTCCATAAAACAGGACTAGATCTTAGAGATGGAATTACATATTCTGTATACTCGAGTATAAACCGACCCGAGTATAAGCCGAGATCCCTTATTTTGCCACAAAAAACTGGGAAAACTTATTGACTCAAGTATAAGCCTAGGGTGGAAAATGCAGCAGCTACGGGTAAATGTCAAAAATAAAAATAGGTACCAATAAAAGTAAAATTAATTGAGACATAAGTAAGTTAAGTGTTTTTGAATACCCATATTACATAGTAACATAGTAACATAGTTAGTAAGGCCGAAAAAAGACATTTGTCCATCCAGTTCAGCCTATATTCCATCATAATAAATACCCAGATCTACGTCCTTCTACAGAACCTAATAATTGTATGATACAATATTGTTCTGCTCCAGGAAGACATCCAGGCCTCTCTTGAACCCCTCGACTGAGTTCGCCATCACCACCTCCTCAGGCAAGCAATTCCAGATTCTCACTGCCCTAACAGTAAAGAATCCTCTTCTATGTTGGTGGAAAAACCTTCTCTCCTCCAGACGCAAAGAATGCCCCCTTGTGCCCGTCACCTTCCTTGGTATAAACAGATCCTCAGCGAGATATTTGTATTGTCCCCTTATATACTTATACATGGTTATTAGATCGCCCCTCAGTCGTCTTTTTTCTAGACTAAATAATCCTAATTTCGCTAATCTATCTGGGTATTGTAGTTCTCCCATCCCTTTTATTAATTTTGTTGCCCTCCTTTGTACTCTCTCTAGTTCCATTATATCCTTCCTGAGCACCGGTGCCCAAAACTGGACACAGTACTCCATGTGCGGTCTAACTAGGGATTTGTACAGAGGCAGTATAATGCTCTCATCATGTGTATCCAGACCTCTTTTAATGCACCCCATGATCCTGTTTGCCTTGGCAGCTGCTGCCTGGCACTGGCTGCTCCAGGTAAGTTTATCATTAACTAGGATCCCCAAGTCCTTCTCCCTGTCAGATTTACCCAGTGGTTTCCCGTTCAGTGTGTAATGGTGATATTGATTCCCTCTTCCCATGTGTATAACCTTACATTTATCATTGTTAAACCTCATCTGCCACCTTTCAGCCCAAGTTTCCAACTTATCCAGATCCATCTGTAGCAGAATACTATCTTCTCTTGTATTAACTGCTTTACATAGTTTTGTATCATCTGCAAATATCGATATTTTACTGTGTAAACCTTCTACCAGATCATTAATGAATATGTTGAAGAGAACAGGTCCCAATACTGACCCCTGCGGTACCCCACTGGTCACAGCGACCCAGTTAGAGACTATACCATTTATAACCACCCTCTGCTTTCTATCACTAAGCCAGTTACTAACCCATTTACACACATTTTCCCCCAGACCAAGCATTCTCATTTTGTGTACCAACCTCTTGTGCGGCACGGTATCAAACGCTTTGGAAAAATCGAGATATACCACGTCCAATGACTCACCGTGGTCCAGTCTATAGCTTACCTCTTCATAAAAACTGATTAGATTGGTTTGACAGGAGCGATTTCTCATAAACCCATGCTGATATGGAGTTGAACAGTTATTCTCATTGAGATAATCCAGAATAACATCCCTCAGAAACCCTTCAAATATTTTACCAACAATAGAGGTTAGACTTACTGGCCTATAATTTCCAGGTTCACTTTTAGAGCCCTTTTTGAATATTGGCACCACATTTGCTATGCGCCAGTCCTGCGGAACAGACCCTGTCGCTATAGAGTCACTAAAAATAAGAAATAATGGTTTATCTATTACATTACTTAGTTCTCTTAGTACTCGTGGGAGTATGCCATCCGGACCCGGAGATTTATCTATTTTAATCTTATTTAGCCGGTTTCGCACCTCTTCTTGGGTTAGATTGGTGACCCTTAATATAGGGTTTTCATTGTTTCTTGGGATTTCACCTAGCATTTCATTTTCCACCGTGAATACCGTGGAGAAGAAGGTGTTTAATATGTTAGCTTTTTCCTCGTCATCTACAACCATTCTTTCCTCACTATTTTTTAAGGGGCCTACATTTTCAGTTTTTATTCTTTTACTATTGATATAGTTGAAGAACAGTTTGGGATTAGTTTTACTCTCCTTAGCAATGTGCTTCTCTGTTTCCTTTTTGGCAGCTTTAATTAGTTTTTTAGATAAAGTATTTTTCTCCCTATAGTTTTTTAGAGCTTCAATGGTGCCATCCTGCTTTAGTAGTGCAAATGCTTTCTTTTTACTGTTAATTGCCTGTCTTACTTCTTTGTTTAGCCACATTGGGTTTTGCCTATTTCTAGTCCTTTTATTCCCACAAGGTATAAACCGCTTACACTGCCTATTTAGGATGTTCTTAAACATTTCCCATTTATTATCTGTATTCTCATTTCTGAGGATATTGTCCCAGTCTACCAGATTAAGGGCATCTCTAAGCTGTTCAAACTTTGCCTTCCTAAAGTTCAATGTTTTTGTGACTCCCTGACAAGTCCCCCTAGTGAAAGACAGGTGAAACTGCACAATATTGTGGTCGCTATTTCCTAAATGCCCAACCACCTGCAGATTTGTTATTCTGTCAGGTCTATTAGATAGTATTAGGTCTAAAAGTGCTGCTCCTCTGGTTGGATTCTGCACCAATTGTGAAAGATAATTTTTCTTGGTTATTAGCAGAAACCTGTTGCCTTTATGGGTTTCACAGGTTTCTGTTTCCCAGTTAATATCCGGGTAGTTAAAGTCCCCCATAACCAGGACCTCATTATGGGTTGCAGCTTCATCTATCTGCTTTAGAAGTAGACTTTCCATGCTTTCTGTTATATTTGGGGGTTTGTAACAGACCCCAATGAGAATTTTGTTACCATTTTTCCCTCCATGAATTTCAACCCATATGGACTCGACATCCTCATTCCCTTCGCTAATATCCTCCCTTAAAGTGGATTTTAGACAAGACTTTACATAGAGACAAACCCCTCCTCCTCTCCGATTTTTACGATCCTTTCTAAACAGACTGTAACCCTGTAAGTTAACTGCCCAGTCATAGCTTTCATCTAACCATGTCTCGGTTATTCCCACTATGTCAAAGTTACCTGTAGATATTTCTGCTTCTAGTTCTTCCATCTTGTTTGTCAGGCTTCTGGCGTTTGCGAGCATGCAGTTTAGAGGATTTTGTTTTGTTCCAATCTCCTCACTGTGGATTGTTTTAGAAATGTTCTTACCTCCCTTCTGAGTATGTTTTCCTGGGTCGTCTTTGTTCGAGTCTAATGTTTTTCTTCCCGTCCCCTCTTCTTCTAGTTTAACGCCCTCCTGATGAGTGTAGCGAGTCTTCTGGCGAATGTGTGTTTCCCAGGTTTGTTGAGGTGTAGTCCGTCTCTGGCGAGGAGTCCATCATACCAGTAATTCACACCGTGGTCCAGGAATCCAAATCCTTGTTGTCTGCACCATCGTCTTAGCCAGTTGTTTGCATCAAGGATCCTGTTCCATCTCCTGGTGCCATGCCCGTCTACTGGAAGGATAGAAGAAAAAACTACCTGTGCATCCAGTTCCTTTACTTTCTTCCCCAACTCTTCAAAGTCCTTGCAGATTGTCGGTAGGTCCTTCCTTGCCGTGTCATTGGTGCCAACATGTATCAGAAGAAATGGGTGGACGTCCTTGGAGCTGAAGAGCTTTGGTATCCTATCGGTCACATCCTTGATCATCGCACCTGGAAGGCAGCATACTTCTCTTGCAGTTATGTCCGGTCTGCAGATGGCTGCTTCGGTGCCTCTCAGTAGTGAGTCTCCCACCACCACCACTCTTCGTTGCTTCTTGGCTGTACTTTTTGCTGTCACTTGTTGCTGTGTGCCCTTTTCTTTTTTGCTTGCTGGTATTGCTTCATTCTTAGGTGTGCCATCTTCATCCTCTACAAAGATTTGATATCGGTTCTTCAGTTGTGTGGTTGGTGATTTCTCCATGGTCTTCTTGCTTCTTTTGGTCACATGCTTCCACTCATCTGCTTTTGGAGGTTCTCTGACACTTTTTGCACCTTCTGTGACCAGTAGAGATGCTTCTGTTCTGTCTAGAAAGTCTTCATTCTCTTTGATGAGTTTCAAAGTTGCTATTCTTTCTTCCAGACCCAGCACCTTTTCTTCTAAAAGGGCCACTAGTCTACACTTCTGACAGGTGAAATTGGATTCTTCTTCTGGTCGATCTGTGAACATGTAGCACATGCTGCAGCTCACCATGTAGGTTGTCACATCTGCCATGTTGCTCCTAGATCCTGCTGACTTGCTGTGTGTTTTCCTTCTTGTGTGATCTACTCAGCCAAGCTCTCTTGCAATAATGTCCTACAGGCAAAAATTCGCGCGCCGTAAGGCGCGCAGTTTGGTGATGCTTTCGAAGCAGCTGGTCCCGGCTGTACCCAACGATCTTCTAGCTTAGGGAGACTTCGCTTCTCCCAGAAGGCACCTGGAATATGCAAATTAGCCTCCTGAAGCTTGAATCCCTGGTTTGGTGATGCTTTCGAAGCAGCTGGTCCCGGCTGTACCCAACGATCTTCTAGCTTAGGGAGACTTCGCTTCTCCCAGAAGGCACCTGGAATATGCAAATTAGCCTCCTGAAGCTTGAATCCCTGGTTTGGTGATGCTTTCGAAGCAGCTGGTCCCGGCTGTACCCAACGATCTCCTAGCTTAGGGAGACTTCGCTTCTCCCAGAAGGCACCTGGAATATGCAAATTAGCCTCCTGAAGCTTGAAGCCCTGGTTTGGTGATGCTTTCGAAGCAGCTGGTCCCGGCTGTACCCAACGATCTTCTAGCTTAGGGAGACTTCGCTTCTCCCAGAAGGCACCTGGAATATGCAAATTAGCCTCCTGAAGCTTGAAGCCCTGGTTTGGTGATGCTTTCGAAGCAGCTGGTCCCGGCTGTACCCAACGATCTTCTAGCTTAGGGAGACTTCGCTTCTCCCAGAAGGCACCTGGAATATGCAAATTAGCCTCCTGAAGCTTGAATCCCTGGTTTGGTGATGCTTTCGAAGCAGCTGGTCCCGGCTGTACCCAACGATCTTCTAGCTTAGGGAGACTTCGCTTCTCCCAGAAGGCACCTGGAATATGCAAATTAGCCTCCTGAAGCTTGAATCAGGAGCCCCATATAATGCTCTATACAGTACATGATGGGCCCCGTAAGATGCTCCATATTAAAATATGCCCCATATAATGCTGCACAAAGGTTAACAATGGCCCCATAAGATGCTCCATAGAAAATGTACCCCATATACTGCTGCTTAAAGGTTGATTATTGCCCCATAAGATGCTCCATAGAGACATTTGCCTCATACAATGCTGCATAAAGGTTAATAAGGGCCCCAAATGATACTCCATACAGACATTTGCCCCATATAATGCTGCACAAATGCTGATTATGGCCCCATAAGATGCTCTATTGAGACATTTGCCCCATATAATGCTGCATAAAGGTTAATAAGGGCCCCATAAGATGCTCCATAGAGACATTTGCCTCATACAATGCTGCATAAAGGTGAATAAGGGCCCCATAAGATGCTCCATACAGACATTTGCCCCATGTAATGCTGCACAAATGCTGATTATGGCCCCATAAGATGCTCCATTGAGACATTTGACCCATATAATGCTGCATAAAGGTTAATAAGAGCCCCATAAGATGCTCCATACAGACATTTTCCCCATACAATGCTGCACAAATGCTGATTATGGTCTCATAAGATGCTCCATAGCAACATTTGCCCCATATGCTGTTGCTGCAATTTAAAAAAAAACATGACATACTCACCTTTCGTCGCTAAGGCCCCCAGGACTTGCAATATTCACTTCTCCGTGTTCCACCACCAGGCATCGCTCTGTCTTCCGCGTCCTCTGCAGTGACTGTTCAGGCAGAGGGCGGTGCGCACTATGCACGTCATCGCACCCTCTGACCTAAACAGTGCCTGCAGAGGACGCAGAAAACAGAGCAGCGCCCGGCAGTGGAATGGGGGACAGATGAATATCTCGCAATGCTCACCATCCCAATTATACTCACCTGCTCCCGGCACTGTCCCTGCTTCTTTCTTACAGATGGTCTCCGGGCGCTGACAGCTTCTTCCACCATTGAGCGGTCACTGGTACCGCTCATTACAGTAATATATATGTGGCTCCACCCCTATGGGAGTGGAGTCGTGTCCATATTCATTAATGTAATGAGCGGTATCATGTGACCGCTCAACACAGGAAGAAGCTCTCAGCACTTGGAGGCCATCAGAGATGCAGGGACCTCGCCAGGAGCAGGTGAGTATGTGACAGCAGCCGCTTCCCCTTCCCCGCCGACATTGACTCAAGTATAAGCCAAGAGGGGCACTTTCAGCCTAAAGAAATGGGCTGAAAAACTTGTCTTATACTCAAGTATATACGGTAGTTATTTCAATCCTACCATATCTACCAAGCAAGGAATATGAGTTTCTAAAGTATCTCAATGCTAAACACACCCATTGTAATTCTTTGTCTTCTCTTTAATTTTCATTGTGACTGTGCAATGTTCTATTCATAACTATATTTAAGCTGGCCATTTGTTTAATTCAGACAAATTTAATATTAAAATATGCTTTCCAGGGATAGGAAAATTTATGACAAGATTCTATGCTGCAACCAAATACATTTGATAAGTCATTTATTATTTATAGTAGTAAAAACATGATTGCTTCTAGCAAGACTTCGCTTTTGTTCATTGTGGAAACTCTGTGGATTAAAAAATGATATTTCTTGAATAATTTCTATTACCATGAGAATGTTCTTCATGTTTCAGACATTGATAAATATTTAGAATTTTTAATCTTCATTTCTCCTGGTCTTCTAAACATATATATTTATGTTTTGTAAGTGAAATATATGGATACAATTTGTGTTTTGAGCAACTAATCTCTTATATATAAAAGTTGTAAACATTTTTTAAAGACTTGAAATGACTTTCGGTCTCCATTCAATCTTTTAATACAGGAAGATGATAGAGTAGATTGGGGAATTGACCTCTCTACTGGGCAACAGGTCTTCCGTCTTTATGGATGACCAGAAGTGGTGAAGGTAAAACATTTGTTGAGCTTCTCCAGCATGTAGATGACATTTGACACAGTAAATGAATCAGCAAAAATGGAGATTTTACCAAAGCAGACTGGAAACAAGAAACTGCAGAATGAGTGCAGAAATTTGTGAAGAGGGCAGCTTCTTGATCCACATTTTGATGGTTGGATTCCTGTGGTGTTGTCCTGCATGAAAACATAAAACTGGACATAATCAAGAAGGAGCAGCCAAGCCAGCAAATATGAGCAATTGCAAGGGCCTTTTTTGATATTGATATGGTACGTTGCGCTGTAACAGGTGCACCAGGAAATCAGCAGAAGACATGTTTCAAGGTGAAGGCTTTTTGGGACCACCAAAACAGGCAAAACAGACTTTGTTGAGCTCCGCTAATGGTTAGGCCTTGCTGTACTTTATGAGGGAGCCTGTCGGAGTTAGATGCTCCTGATTCATTAAGAGTAGAGATGAGTGGTGTTCGAGTCGAACTGTTCGCCATTTTCAAATTCAAGCTGTTTTGGGCGGTGTTCGAGTCGTTTGACGAACTTGAACAATTTGCTTAAAATTCACCTGTTCAAGTTTCTGTTCAATAACTGTTCGTTCACCAAAAGCCTAACTAGATTTGCACATTAAAACTGTTTATCATTGTTAATAGACTGTTTCAGTGTATAGTGGGCGGGGGGGGGGGGCAGGGGATAGATCTGTGCTGAAATAATGCCGATCTCCATTTTTTTTTCCCCGCATTTACAGTGGGGCGGTGCAGTCTCTCAGCCTTTCAGCAGTCCACACACACACACAGCAATGTGAATGTGATGCACACAAGCAAGGGCATGTGTCATTGGCTGTGTATGTCACATGTCCTTGCCCTATAAAAAACAGCCATTTGCCCAATCGCCACCATTTCCTCACTGCTGCAGCTTAGTGTTAGATGGCACCGCTGCTGCTGTGGGCGCTATACAGTCTAAGAATGTTTTTTGGAGCAAATTTTCAGAGAGATAGGTTTAGGGAGTCGGGACTAGTTGTAATATCAGCCCTTTTCAGGGTAGGTTACAGCAGTTCATAGCACTGTTTGCCAGGCAGGTCTGTGCCAGTGCTGTGCAAGTGTTTGTCACAGCATTTGGTGTAATCTATCTCAGCCAATCCTTTTGGGCTAGTAGCATTGTCTGATAGTCATCTGAGTAGCCCGCCTGTGAAACTAGCTACATCGCCTGTGTATCTCAATTTTTACTGCATCTAACCCAGTTAATAGTTTTGGGCCTAGGAGCAGTGTTTGCACGTCAGCAGAGTAGCCCACCTGTAAAACTAACTACACCGCCTGTGTATCTCAATTTTTACTGCATCTAACCCAGTTAATAGTTTTGGGCCTAGGAGCAGTGTCTGCACGTCAGCAGAGTAGCCCACCTGTAAAACTAACTATACCGCCTGTGTATCTCAATTTTTACTGCATCTAAACCAGTTAACAGTTTTCGGCCTAGGAGCAGTGTCTGCATGTCAGCAGTGTAGCCCACCTGTGAAAGTAACTATACCGCCTGTTGTGAATTCTGTGGCTGAGTTCACTTCTGTGGTCACAAGTGGTATTGCAGTCTCTGGGCTTCCTCCCTCAGGTGTTTTGGTGAGCTCGTTGGCTGCCTTGCTATTTAGCTCCACCTGAGTCTGTCTTCCTTGCTCCTTGTCAATGTTCCAGTGTTGGATCTGAGCTACTGCATCTTTCCTTTGGCCTGCTGCTCTGCTAGATAAGTGCTTCTAGTTTGTTTTCTGTTTTTTCTGTCCAGCTTGCTATTAACTTTTGCTGGAAGCTCTGAGAAGCAAAGGGTTGCACCGCCGTGCTGTTAGTTCGGCACGGTGGGTCTTTTTGCCCCTTTGCGTGGTTTTCGTTTTAGGGTTTTTTGTAGACTGCATAGTTCTCTTTGCTATCCTCGCTCTGTCTAGAATATCGGGCCTCACTTTGCTGAATCTATTTCATTCCTACGTTTGTCTTTTCAGCTTGCTAACAGTCATTATATGTGGGGGGCTGCCTATTCCTTTGGGGTATTTCTCTGAGGTAAGTCAGGCTTGTATTTCTATCTTCAGGCTAGTCAGCTCCTCAGGCAGTGCCGAGTTGCATAGGTAGTGGTAGGCGCAATCCACTGCTGCTTATAGTTGTGTGAGGATAGATCAGGTACTGCAGTCTACAGAGATTCCACGTCTCAGAGCTCGTCCTATTGTTTTTGGTTATTGCCAGATCTCTGTATGTGCGCTGATTACTGCACGCTGTGTTGCCTGATTGCCAGCCATAACAGTACAAGGAGCCAAACCAATGATTCCCAATAGAGGGAAAAAAGAAATCCTGACAGCATTTTTTTTTCTTAGCTCTGTCTTCAGTCTTTTTTTTCCCCTAGACATTAGAGTGCTTCAGGACACAGCTGTGGACATGGATATTCAGGCTCTGTGCTCCTCAATGGATAATCTCGTTGTAAATGTACAAAAGATTCAAGATACTATTGATCAGAAATCGATGCTAGAACCAAGAATTCCGATTCCTGATTTGTTTTTTGGTGACAGAACTAAGTTCCTGAGCTTCAGAAATAATTGTAAGCTATTTTTGGCCTTGAAACCTCATTCTTCTGGTAATCCTATTCAACAGGTTTTGATTATTATTTCTTTTTTGCGTGGCGACCCACAGGACTGGGCGTTTTCTCTTGCACCAGGAGATTCTGCATTGAGTAATGTTGATGCATTTTTCCAGGCGCTGGGATTGCTTTACGATGAGCCTAATTCAGTGGATCAGGCTGAGAAAAATCTGCTGGCTTTATGCCAGGGTCAGGATGATGTAGAAGTATATTGTCAGAAATTTAGGAAGTGGTCAGTACTCACTCTGTGGAATGAATCTGCACTAGCGGCTTTGTTCAGAAAGGGTCTCTCTGAAGCTCTTAAGGATGTAATGGTGGGATTTCCTATGCCTGCTGGTTTGAATGAGTCTATGTCCTTGGCCATTCAGATCGGTCGTCGCTTGCGCGAGCGTAAATCTGTGCACCATCTGGCGGTATTGTCTGAGAGTAAACCTGAGCCTATGCAGTGCGACAGGACTATGACTAAAGTAGAACGGCAAGAACACAGACGTCTGAACAGACTGTGTTTCTATTGTGGTGATTCTACTCATGCTATTTCTAATTGTCCTAAACGCACTAGGCGGTTCGATAGCTCTGCCGTTATTGGTACTGTACAGTCCAAATTCCTTTTGTCCATTACCTTAATGTGCTCTTTGTCATCGTATTCTGTCATGGCGTTTGTGGATTCAGGCGCTGCCCTGAATCTGATGGATTTGGATTATGCTAAACGTTGTGGATTTTTCTTGGAGCCTTTGCGGTGTCCTATTCCGTTGAGAGGAATTGATGCTACACCTTTGGCCAAGAATAAGCCTCAGTACTGGGCCCAGCTGACCATGTGCATGGCTCCTGCACATCAGGAAGTTATTCGCTTTCTGGTACTGCATAATTTGCATGATGTGGTCGTGTTGGGGTTGCCATGGCTACAAACCCATAATCCAGTATTAGATTGGAACTCTATGTCGGTATCCAGCTGGGGTTGTCAGGGGGTACATGGTGATGTTCCATTTTTGTCTATTTCGTCATCCATTCCTTCTGACATCCCAGAGTTCTTGTCGGACTTTCAGGATGTATTTGAAGAGTCCAAGTCTGATGCCCTACCTCCGCATAGGAATTGTGATTGTGCTATCGATTTGATTCCTGGTAGTAAATTCCCTAAGGGTCGTTTATTTAATTTGTCCGTACCTGAACACACCGCTATGCGCAGTTATGTGAAGGAGTCCCTGGAGAAGGGACATATTCGCCCATCGTCGTCACCATTGGGAGCAGGGTTCTTTTTTGTAGCCAAGAAGGATGGTTCGCTAAGACCGTGTATTGATTACCGCCTTCTTAATAAGATCACTGTTAAGTTTCAGTATCCCTTGCCATTGATTTCTGACTTGTTTGCTCGGATTAAGGGGGCTAGTTGGTTTACTAAGATTGATCTTCGTGGTGCGTATAATCTGGTGAGAATCAGGCAGGGAGATGAATGGAAAACGGCATTTAATACGCCCGAGGGTCATTTTGAGTATCTGGTGATGCCGTTCAGACTTGCCAATGCTCCATCTGTTTTTCAGTCTTTTATGCATGACATTTTCCGTGAGTATCTGGATAAATTCTTGATTGTTTACTTGGATGATATTTTGATCTTCTCTGATGATTGGGAGTCTCATGTGAAGCAAGTCAGAATGGTTTTCCAGGTCCTGCGTGCTAATTCCTTGTTCGTGAAGGGATCAAAGTGTCTCTTCGGTGTGCAGAAAGTTTCATTTTTGGGGTTCATCTTTTCCCCTTCTACTATCGAGATGGATCCGGTTAAGGTTCAGGCCATCCAGGATTGGACTCAGCCGACATCTCTAAAAAGTCTGCAGAAATTCCTGGGCTTTGCTAATTTTTATCGTCGCTTCATCTGTAATTTTTCTAGCATTGCCAGACCATTGACCGATTTGACCAAGAAGGGTGCTGATTTGGTTAATTGGTCTTCTGCTGCCGTGGAAGCTTTTCAGGAGTTGAAGCGTCGTTTTTGCTGTGCCCCTGTGTTGTGTCAACCTGATGTTTCTCTTCCGTTCCAGGTCGAGGTTGATGCTTCTGAGATTGGTGCAGGGGCGGTTTTGTCACAGAGAGGTTCTGGTTGCTCAGTGTTCAAACCATGTGCTTTCTTTTCCAGGAAATTTTCTGCTGCTGAGCGTAATTATGATGTGGGCAACCGAGAGTTGCTGGCCATGAAGTGGGCATTCGAGGAGTGGCGTCATTGGCTTGAGGGTGCTAAGCATCGCGTGGTGGTATTGACTGATCATAAGAACCTTACTTATCTTGAGTCTGCCAAGCGCTTGAATCCTAGACAGGCCCGTTGGTCGTTATTTTTTGCTCGTTTTGATTTTGTGATTTCATACCTTCCGGGCTCTAAAAATGTGAAGGCGGATGCTCTGTCTAGGAGTTTTGTGCCCGACTCTCCGGGGTTATCTGAGCCGGCGAGTATCCTCAAGGAAGGAGTCATTGTGTCTGCCATCTCCCCTGATTTGCGGAGAGTGTTGCAGAAATTTCAGGCTAATAAACCTGATCGTTGTCCGGCCGAGAAACTGTTCGTCCCTGATAGGTGGACTAGTAAAGTTATCTCTGAACTTCATTGTTCGGTGCTGGCCGGTCATCCAGGAATCTTTGGTACCAGGGAGTTGGTTGCTAGATCCTTCTGGTGGCCATCTCTGTCACGGGATGTGCGTGCTTTTGTGCAGTCCTGTGGAATTTGTGCTAGGGCTAAGCCCTGCTGTTCACGTGCCAGTGGGTTGCTTTTGCCCTTGCCGGTCCCGAAGAGGCCTTGGACACATATTTCGATGGATTTCATTTCTGACCTTCCCGTTTCTCAAAAAATGTCGGTCATTTGGGTGGTCTGTGATCGCTTTTCTAAAATGGTCCATCTGGTGCCCTTGGTTAAATTGCCTTCCTCCTCTGATTTGGTGCCTTTGTTCTTCCAGCATGTGGTTCGTTTACATGGCATTCCTGAGAATATTGTTTCTGACAGAGGTTCCCAGTTTGTCTCGAGGTTCTGGCGAGCCTTTTGTGGTAGGATGGGCATTGACCTATCTTTCTCCTCGGCCTTCCATCCTCAGACTAATGGCCAGACCGAACGAACCAATCAGACCTTGGAAACATATCTGAGATGTTTTGTTTCCGCTGACCAGGATGATTGGGTGTCATTTTTGCCGTTGGCTGAGTTCGCCCTTAATAATCGGGCCAGCTCGGCTACCTTGGTCTCTCCATTTTTCTGCAATTCTGGGTTCCATCCTCGTTTCTCTTCAGGACAGGTTGAGTCTTCGGACTGTCCTGGTGTGGATTCTGTGGTGGACAGGTTGCAGCAGATCTGGACTCAGGTAGTGGACAATTTGACCTTGTCCCAGGAGAAGGCTCAGCTTTTCGCTAATCGCAGACGCCGTGTGGGACCCCGACTTCGTGTTGGGGATCTGGTTTGGTTATCTTCTCGTCATATTCCTATGAAGGTTTCCTCTCCTAAATTTAAACCTCGTTTTATTGGTCCGTATAGGATTTCTGAGATTCTCAATCCGGTGTCTTTTCGTCTGACCCTCCCAGACTCCTTTTCCATACATAATGTATTCCATAGGTCGTTGTTGAGGAGATACGTGGCACCTATGGTTCCATCTGTGGAGCCTCCTGCCCCTGTTTTGGTGGAGGGGGAATTGGAGTATATTGTGGAGAAGATTTTGGATTCTCGTGTCTCTAGACGGAAACTCCAGTATCTGGTCAAATGGAAGGGTTATGCTCAGGAAGATAATTCCTGGGTTTTTGCCTCTGATGTCCATGCCCCAGATCTTGTTCGTGCCTTTCATGTGGCTCATCCTGGTCGGCCTGGGGGTTCTGGTGAGGGTTCGGTGACCCCTCCTCAAGGGGGGGGTACTGTTGTGAATTCTGTGGCTGAGTTCACTTCTGTGGTCACAAGTGGTATTGCAGTCTCTGGGCTTCCTCCCTCAGGTGTTTTGGTGAGCTCGTTGGCTGCCTTGCTATTTAGCTCCACCTGAGTCTGTCTTCCTTGCTCCTTGTCAATGTTCCAGTGTTGGATCTGAGCTACTGCATCTTTCCTTTGGCCTGCTGCTCTGCTAGATAAGTGCTTCTAGTTTGTTTTCTGTTTTTTCTGTCCAGCTTGCTATTAACTTTTGCTGGAAGCTCTGAGAAGCAAAGGGTTGCACCGCCGTGCTGTTAGTTCGGCACGGTGGGTCTTTTTGCCCCTTTGCGTGGTTTTCGTTTTAGGGTTTTTTGTAGACTGCATAGTTCTCTTTGCTATCCTCGCTCTGTCTAGAATATCGGGCCTCACTTTGCTGAATCTATTTCATTCCTACGTTTGTCTTTTCAGCTTGCTAACAGTCATTATATGTGGGGGGCTGCCTATTCCTTTGGGGTATTTCTCTGAGGTAAGTCAGGCTTGTATTTCTATCTTCAGGCTAGTCAGCTCCTCAGGCAGTGCCGAGTTGCATAGGTAGTGGTAGGCGCAATCCACTGCTGCTTATAGTTGTGTGAGGATAGATCAGGTACTGCAGTCTACAGAGATTCCACGTCTCAGAGCTCGTCCTATTGTTTTTGGTTATTGCCAGATCTCTGTATGTGCGCTGATTACTGCACGCTGTGTTGCCTGATTGCCAGCCATAACAACCGCCTATGTATCTCTATTTTTACTGATTCTAATCCAGTTAATAGTTTGGGGCATAGGGGCAGTGTCTGCACGTCAGCAGAGTAGCCCGCCTGTGAAACTAACTACACCACCTGTGCATCTAAATTTTTACTGCATCTAATCCAGTTAATATTTTTGGGCCTAGGAGCAGTGTCTGCACGTCAGCAGAGTAGTCCGCCTGTGAAACTAACTACATTGCCTGTGTATCTCAATTTTTACAGCATCTAATCCAGTTAATATTTTTGGGCCTAGGAGCAGTGTCTCCACGTCAGCAGAGTAGCCCACCTGTGAAAGTAACTATACCGCCTGTGTATCTCTATTTTTATTGCATCAAATCAAGTTAATATTTTGGGCCTAAGAGCGGTGCCTGCACGTCAGCAGAGTAGCTCACCTGTGAAACTAACTATACCGCCTGGGTATCTCTATTTTTACTGCATCTATTCCAGTTAATATTTTTGGGCCTAGGAGCAGTGTCTCCACATCAGCAGAGTAGCCCGCCTGTGAAACTAACTATACCACCTGTGTATCTCTATTTTTACTGCATCTAATCCAGTTAATAGTTTTGGGCCTAGGAGCAGTGTCTGCACGTCAGCAGAGTAGCCCACCTTGTGAAACTAACTTACCGCCTGTGTATCTCTATTTTTACTGCATCAAATCAAGTTAATATTTTGGGCCTAAGAGCGGTGTCTGCACGTCAGCAGAGTAGCCCACCTGTGAAACTAACTATACCGCCTGGGTATCTCTATTTTTACTGCATCTATTCCAGTTAATAGTTTTGGGCCTAGGAGCAGTGTCTGCATGTCAGCAGAGTAGCCCGCCTGTGAAACTAACTATACCGCCTGTGTATCTCTATTTTTACTGCATCTAATCCAATTAATAGTTTTGGGCCTAGGAGCAGTGTATGTACGTCAGCA
The DNA here is from genome assembly GCF_032444005.1 of Ranitomeya imitator. Taxonomy (NCBI): domain Eukaryota; kingdom Metazoa; phylum Chordata; class Amphibia; order Anura; family Dendrobatidae; genus Ranitomeya; species Ranitomeya imitator. The sequence goes on along the minus strand of NC_091287.1, from coordinate 333,828,151 downwards.
GAGTGGCCTACCTGTGAAACTAACTATACCGCCTGTGTATCTCAATTTTTACTGCATCTAATCCAGTTAATATTTTTGGGCCTAAGAGCAGTGTCGGCACGTCAGCAGAGTAGCTCACCTGTGAAACTAACTATAACGCCTGTGTATCTCAATTTTTACTGCATCTAATCCAGTTAATAGTTTTGGGCCTAGGAGCAGTGTCTGTACGTCAGCAGAGTAGCCTGCCTGTGAAACTAACTATACCGCCTGTGTATCTAAATTTTTACTGCATCTAATCCAGTAAATAGTTTTGGGCCTAGTACCACAGTTTGACCACTCAGTTCTGCTCAGTTTTCATCCATCGGTTGTTGTGCCAACTAACTACATTGCCTGTGTATCTCAATTTTTACAGCATCTAATCCAGTTAATATTTTTGGGCCTAGGAGCAGTGTCTCCACGTCAGCAGAGCAGCCCGCCTGTGAAACTAACTATACCACCTGTGTATCTCTATTTTTACTGCATCTAATCCAGTTAATAGTTTTGGGCCTAGGAGCAGTGTCTGCACGTCAGCAGAGTAGCCCACCTTGTGAAACTAACTTACTGCCTGTGTATCTCTATTTTTACTGCATCAAATCAAGTTAATATTTTGGGCCTAAGAGCGGTGTCTGCACGTCAGCAGAGTAGCCCACCTGTGAAACTAACTATACCGCCTGGTTATCTCTATTTTTACTGCATCTATTCCAGTTAATATTTTTGGGCCTAGGAGCAGTGTCTCCACATCAGCAGAGTAGCCCGCCTGTGAAACTAACTATACCACCTGTGTATCTCTATTTTTACTGCATCTAATCCATTTAATAGTTTTGGGCCTAGGAGCAGTGTCTGCACGTCAGCAGAGTAGCCCACCTTGTGAAACTAACTATACCGCCTGTGTATCTAAATTTTTACTGCATCTAATCCAGTTAATAGTTTTGGGCCTAGTACCACAGTTTGGCCACTCAGTTCTGCTCAGTTTTCATCCATCGGTTGTTGTGCCAACTAACTATAGATACAATTAGTTAAGTACTAAAATGAGTCGCAAAAGGCCTGCTGCTGGTGGAAAGGGGAATAGGCGTGTTGGAAAGGGAAAAAAGGTTGTGTCCGTGGGGTAGGTGGTAAAGCAACAGTAACATCTGCAGAAGAAAGACCATCTTCCAGCCAAAGTAATATGTCTACCTCTTTTCGTGGACAATCTGATATGATCCCTTTCTTACGACTATCGCTACAAGCATCGCCAAAAATTCCAGATGAGGCACAAAAACAGCAGGTGCTTGAACGGATATCAAGTGATCGTTAAAGTGGGCTCTCCTCCATGTCAACTTCAACATCACAGCTACTCCAGTCCTCAGAGTTGTCACCCCAATCTGACTTGCTTTCTCACAGCTCCCAAGTTTCCAGCCGCCCGTCTGAGCATGGGGTAACACACATGGTTGAGTCTGTAGAGCTGTTTACGCATACTATAGCCTGGGAATCAAAGGTCTGCTCCAGAGCTTCTGTGAATCCAGACAAGGAAATGATCTGCACTGATGCCCAGAATCTTTGTGAGTCGGATCCAGGCCCAGATGAAGAAGGTTCTGAGCATAATGTAGACCCTCATTCCCAAACTGTAACTCCTGTTGTCAACCCCCAGTCTGCCAGTCCATGAGGTCAGCAGAGGAGGTGGAGGAGGATGTTAGTGACGAGTCTGATGACGAGGTAACTGTGTGCCTTCCTGGACAGAGACGGAGTACTGGAAGCACGTCAACAACTGCATCCTCAACCCCAACTGTGCCTCAGACCAGAAGTCGTGGTGGCTCTTCAGGTCGCACGGGCTCTCAGCCTTGCATAACCTGGGCATTTTTTGACATTGCAAAGGATGACCCAACTCATGTTGTATGTAAGATTTGTCAACAAAATCTCAGTAGAGGACAAAAAAGACTAGCTTGAGTACTTCATACATGAACCATCACATGGATATGAGGCATAAGTTGCAGTGGGAAGCTCACTGTACCACAATGCGACCTAGTGGGCCGGGTCAACCAACGTCTGCCCCATCAAGTGCATCTGTGTCCTCTTCATCCTCTGTGACTATGGGGACAGCAGTCGCACATGGTTTTGGACGCAGTCCTTACACCTTTTTACCCGCAACAGCCAGTGTGATTGGCAGGACATCAGGACATTTGCAAGTGGAAACACCTGCTGTTGTTGAGCGCTCTTCGACATCGACACCATATTTTGATCAAGGCAACATAACATCTCCGCCTGCACCTTCCTCACAGACCAGCAGTTTGCTGGGGACACCTGTTGTGAGTTCTGTTTTTGGGCTCCCTCTGGTGGTTACTGATGGTACTGGGTGACTTGTGTTCTCTGCGGTCTCTGGTGTCCACCTGTTCCATCAGGTTATGGGTGTTTCCTATTTAACCTGGCTTTTTTGTCATTTCCTCGCCGGTTATCAATGTAATCAGCGTGTCTTTTTACCTCTGCTCCCTGCGTCTGTTATCTTCAGGACAAGCTAAGTTTTGATTTTCCTGTTCCACGTTTTGCTTAATTTTTGTCTTAGTCCAGCTTGCAGATATGTGATTCCTTGCTGCTGGTTGCTCTAGTGGGCTGAAATTACTCCTCATGTTCCATGAGTTGGCACATGAGTTCAAGTAATTTCAGGATGGTTTTTTGAAGGGTTTTTCGCTGACCGCGCAGTTCACTTTTGTATCCTCTGCTATCTAGCTTTAGCGGGCCTCATTTTTGCTGATTCTATTTTCATAACTACGTATGTGCTTTCCTCTCATTTCACCGTTATTACATGTGGGGGGCTGCTGTTTCTGTGGGGTGTTTCTCTGGAGGCAAGTGAGGTCTGTGTTTCTTCTTATAGGGGAAGTTAATCCTTCGGCTGGTGTGAGACGTCTAGGAATCATCGTAGGCACGTTCCCCGGCTACTGCTAGTTGTGTATTTAGGTTCAGGATCGCGGTCAGCTCAGGTTCCATCACCCTAGAGCTTGTTTTGTTTTTGTGCTTGTCCTTTTGTGATCCCCTGCCATTGGGATCATGACAGTATAGCCAGCCCTAAAAAATTGGTCATCGTTTTGGCTGAAGTAGGAGGAAAAGTAGTCTGAGGAAGTTTTTTTTTTTTTTTCCCTCCTCAGTGTTTGCTGCCTAGCCTTAATTGCAGCTTGACTGCTTCTTTCCTCCTCTTAATCCTTGAATGGCTCTGACCTCAGCTGTTTATCATGGACGTCCAGAGTTTGGCTTCCAGCCTGAATAATCTTGCTGCTAAGGTTCAAAATATACAAGATTTTGTTGTACATACGCCTATGTCTGACCTAGAATTCCTGTCCCAGAGTTTTTTTCTGGAGATAGATCTAGTTTTCTGAATTTTAGGAACAATTGCAAGTTGTTTCTTTCCTTGAAATCTCGCTCCTCTGGAGACCCTGCTCAGCAGGTCAAGATTGTTATATCTTTCCTGCGGGGTGACCCTCAGAATTGGGCATTTGCATTGGCACCAGGGGATCCTGCGTTGCTCAATGTGGATGCGTTTTTTCTGGCATTGGGTTTGCTCTATGAGGAACCTAACCTAGAGATTCAGGCTGAAAAAGCTTTATTGGCTCTCTCTCAGGGGCAAGATGAAGCAGAAATATATTGTCAGAAATTTCGGAAATGGTCGGTGCTTACTCAGTGGAATGAGTGCGCTCTGGCTGCAAAATTCAGAGATGGCCTTTCTGAGGCCATTAAAGATGTTATGGTGGGGTTCCCGGCGCCTACAGGTCTGAATGAGTCCATGACTATGGCTATTCAGATTGATCGGCATTTACGGGAGCGCAAACCTGTGCACCATTTGGCGGTGTCTTCTGAACAGGCACCTGAGATAATGCAATGTGATAGAATTCAGTCCAGAAGTGAACGGCAAAATTATAGGCGGAAAAATAGATTGTGTTTTTATTGTGGTGATTCAGCTCATGTTATATCAGCATGCTCTAAACGCACAAAAAAGGTTGATAAGTCTGTTGCCATTGGTACTTTACAGTCTAAGTTCATTCTGTCTGTGACGCTGATTTGTTCATTATCATCCATTTCCGTCGATGCCTATGTGGATTCAGGCGCTGCCCTGAGTCTTATGGATTGGTCATTTGCCAATCGCTGTGGGTTTAGTCTGGAACCTCTGGAAGTTCCTATTCCTTTGAAAGGAATTGACTCTACACCTTTGGCTATGAATAAACCTCAGTACTGGACACAAGTGACCATGCGTATGACTCCCGTTCATCAGGAGGTGATTCGCTTCCTGGTACTGTATAATTTACATGATGTCTTAGTGCTTGGTCTGCCATGGTTACAAACTCATAAACCAGTCTTGGACTGGAAAACAATGTCTGTGTTAAGCTGGGGATGTCAGGGGGTTCATGATGATGCATCTCCGATTTCTATCGCTTCATCTACTCCTTCTGAGGTTCTGGTATTTTTGTCTGATTATCGGGAGGTTTTTGAGGAGCCTAAGCTCAGTTCGCTTCCTCCTCACAGGGATTGCGATTGTGCTATAGATTTGATTCCTGGCAGTAAATTCCCTAAAGGTCGTTTGTTCAATCTGTCAGTGCCAGAGCATACTGCTATGCGGAATTATGTTAAGGAGTCCTTGGAAAAGGGACATATCCGTCCATCTTCGTCCCCTTTGGGAGCAGGTTTTTTTTTTGTGGCCAAAAAAGATGGTTCCTTGAGGCCTTGCATAGATTATCGTCTTTTGAATAAGATTACAGTCAAATATCAGTATCCTTTGCCATTGTTGACTGATTTGTTCGCTCGCATTAAGGGGGCTAAATGGTTCACTAAGATTGATCTTCGGGGTGCGTATAATCTTGTGCGGATAAGGCAGGGTGATGAGTGGAAAACCGCATTTAATACGCCTGAGGGCCATTTCGAGTATTTGATGATGCCTTTTGGACTTTCTAATGCTCCTTCTGTCTTCCAGTCTTTTATGCACGATATTTTCCGTGAATATCTGGATAAATTTATTATCGTGTATTTGGATGATGTTTTGTTTTTTTCTGATGACTGGGAGTCTCATGTTCAGCAGGTCAGGAAGGTGTTTCAGGTCCTGCGGGCCAATTCTTTGTTTGTAAAGGGTTCTAAATGTCTCTTTGGAGTCCAGAAGATTTCTTTTTTGGGGTATATTTTTTCCCCTTCTACTATTGAGATGGATCCCGTCAAGGTTCAGGCTATTTGTGACTGGACGCAGCCTACATCTCTTAAGAGTCTACAGAAGTTCTTGGGCTTTGCTAATTTTTATCGTCGCTTCATAACTAATTTTTCTAGTGTTGTTAAGCCTTTGACGGATTTGACTAAAAAGGGTGCTGATGTTACTGATTGGTCTCCTGCGGCTGTGGAGGCCTTTCAGGAACTTAAGCGCCGGTTTTCTTCTGCTCCTGTGTTGCGTCAGCCAGATACGTCGCTTCCTTTTCAGGTTGAGGTTGATGCTTCCGAGATCGGAGCGGGGGCGGTTTTGTCACAGAGAAGCTCCGATGGCTCAGTGATGAAGCCATGTGCGTTCTTTTCTAGAAAATTTTCACCCGCTGAACGGAATTATGATGTTGGTAATCGGGAGCTTTTGGCCATGAAGTGGGCATTTGAGGAGTGGCGTCATTGGCTTGAGGGTGCTAGACATCGTGTGGTGGTCTTGACTGATCACAAAAATCTGATGTACCTTGAGTCTGCCAAGCGTCTGAATCCTAGACAGGCTTGTTGGTCACTGTTTTTCTCCCGTTCCAATTTTGTGGTTTCATACCTGCCAGGTTCAAAGAATGTGAAGGCGGATGCTCTTTCTAGGAGTTTTGTGCCTGACTCCCCTGGAAATTCTGAGCCCACTGGTATCCTTGGGGATGGGGTGATCTTGTCGGCTGTCTCCCCAGACTTGCGACGTGCTTTGCAGGAGTTTCAGGCGGATAAACCTGATCGTTGTCCGCCGGAAAGACTGTTTGTTCCGGATAATTGGACCAGTAGAGTCATCTCCGAGGTCCATTCTTCTGTGTTGGCAGGTCATCCTGGAATATTTGGTACTAGAGACTTGGTGGCCAGGTCTTTTTGGTGGCCTTCCTTGTCGAGGGATGTGCGTTCTTTCGTGCAGTCTTGTGGAGTTTGCGCTCGGGCTAAGCCTTGCTGTTCTCGGGCCAGTGGATTGTTGTTACCTTTGCCTATCCCGAAGAGGCCTTGGACGCACATTTCCATTGACTTTATTTCGGATCTCCCTGTCTCTCAAAAAATGTCCGTCATATGGGTTGTGTGTGACCGCTTTTCTAAGATGGTTCATCTGGTACCCTTGCCTAAGTTACCTTCCTCCTCTGAGTTGGTCCCTCTGTTTTTTCAAAACGTGGTCCGTTTGCATGGCATTCCGGAGAACATCGTTTCTGACATGGGATCCCAGTTTGTGTCTAGATTTTGGCAGACGTTCTGTGCTAAGATGGGCATTGATTTGTCCTTTTCGTCTGCATTCCATCCCCAGACGAATGGCCAGACGGAACGAACTAATCAGACTTTAGAAACTTATTTAAGGTGTTTTGTTTCTGCTGATCAAGATGACTGGGTTTCCTTTTTGCCGCTTGCCGAGTTTGCCCTTAATAATCGGGCTAGTTCTGCTACCTTGGTTTCTCCTTTCTTTTGTAATTCGGGGTTTCATCCTCGTTTTTCCTCTGGTCAGGTGGAACCTTCTGATTGTCCTGGAGTGGACATGGTGGTGGATAGGTTGCATCGGATTTGGAGTCATGTGGTGGACAATTTGAAGTTGTCCCAGGAGAGGGCTCAGCAATTTGCTAATCGCCGTCGCCGCGTGGGTCCTCGACTTCTTGTTGGGGACTTGGTGTGGTTGTCTTCTCGTTTTGTTCCTATGAAGGTCTCTTCTCCTAAGTTCAAGCCTCGGTTCATCGGTCCCTATAGGATCTTGGAAATTCTTAACCCTGTGTCGTTTCGTTTGGATCTCCCGGCATCGTTTGCTATTCATAATGTGTTCCATCGGTCGTTGTTGCGGAAGTATGAGGTACCTGTTGTTCCTTCGCTTGAGCCTCCTGCTCCGGTGCTGGTGGAGGGTGAATTGGAGTATGTTGTGGAGAAGATCTTGGATTCTCGTGTTTCCAGACGGAAACTCCAGTATTTGGTCAAGTGGAAGGGTTATGGTCAGGAGGATAATTCTTTGGTGATTGCCTCTGATGTTCATGCTGCCGATTTGGTCCGTGCTTTTCATAGGGCTCATCCTGGTCGCCCTGGTGGTTCTCGTGAGGGTTCGGTGACCCCTCCTCAAGGGGGGGGTACTGTTGTGAGTTCTGTTTTTGGGCTCCCTCTGGTGGTTACTGATGGTACTGGGTGACTTGTGTTCTCTGCGGTCTCTGGTGTCCACCTGTTCCATCAGGTTATGGGTGTTTCCTATTTAACCTGGCTTTTTTGTCATTTCCTCGCCGGCTATCAATGTAATCAGCGTGTCTTTTTACCTCTGCTCCCTGCGTCTGTTATCTTCAGGACAAGCTAAGTTTTGATTTTCCTGTTCCACGTTTTGCTTAATTTTTGTCTTAGTCCAGCTTGCAGATATGTGATTCCTTGCTGCTGGTTGCTCTAGTGGGCTGAAATTACTCCTCATGTTCCATGAGTTGGCACATGAGTTCAAGTAATTTCAGGATGGTTTTTTGAAGGGTTTTTCGCTGACCGCGCAGTTCACTTTTGTATCCTCTGCTATCTAGCTTTAGCGGGCCTCATTTTTGCTGATTCTATTTTCATAACTACGTATGTGCTTTCCTCTCATTTCACCATTATTACATGTGGGGGGCTGCTATTTCTGTGGGGTGTTTCTCTGGAGGCAAGTGAGGTCTGTGTTTCTTCTTATAGGGGAAGTTAATCCTTCGGCTGGCGCGAGACGTCTAGGAATCATCGTAGGCACGTTCCCCGGCTACTGCTAGTTGTGTGTTTAGGTTCAGGATCGCGGTCAGCTCAGGTTCCATCACCCTAGAGCTTGTTTTGTTTTTGTGCTTGTCCTTTTGTGATCCCCTGCCATTGGGATCATGACAGACACCCTACTCAACTCCGTCTAAGAACGGCAGCCAGCCCTCAGTCCCTCAGATGTGGACAAGTAAAAGACCATTTCTTCCTAGCCATGACAAAGCTAAGAGGTTGAATTTCTCCATCTGCATGCTGTTGGCTACAGAAATGCTGCCTTTCCGCCTGGTGGACACAGAGGATTTTCGAGACCTTATGTCCATCGCAGTGCCCCAGTACCAGATGCCCAGTCGCCACTACGTTTCAAAGAAAGCTGTGCCTGCGCTACACCAGCATGTCGCACACAACATCACCACTTCCTTGAGAAACTCTGTGTGTGACAGGGTGCATTTCACCACAGACACTTGGATGAGTAGACATGGACAGGGGAGTTACATGTCGGTGACTGGGCACTGGGTAACTACAGAGACATCAGGAGAAGGGGCTGCTATGCCATCTCCAAGAGTTGCTCATCAATCCTAGAAGTTCCTCCACTGCTTCTGCCTCCTCAACCTCTTCTCGGTCCTCCACCTGCACCCAAAGCCTGTCTGTTAATGCCACCCGCATTGTTACTGTGCAGAAGGAATCCTGCACACCTCTTTACTATGCTGTCTCCAGGGCTCAATGACTTCAGGCGGTGTTTATCTTGAAATGTCTGGGAAATATGGGTCACACAGCTGAGAAGTTGTAGTCAGCTCTGGAGACCGACTTCCATCAATGGTTGTCTCCACTCAACCTGCAGCCAGGGAAGGCTGTGTGCGACAATGCTGCAAATCTGGGTGCGGCCCTTCGCCGGGGCAATGTCACACACGTGCCTTGTATGGCTCACATTTTGAACCTGGTTGTCCAGCAATTTTTATCCCACTATCCCGGACTAGATGGGCTTCTGCAGAGGGCACGGTCGCTGTGTGCTCACTTTCGCCGTTCGCATCCCGCAGCTCAACGACTTACATCTCTACAGAAGTTGTTGGGCCTGCTAGTTCACCGGCTGAAATGCGATGTGCCCACACGTTGGAATTAAACTCTGCACATGTTGCAGCGACTGTGGCAGCACCGACGAGCCCTGGTGCAATATGTTATGACGTATAGCCTGGGCCAACGAGATCAAGAGGTGGGGCAAATCACGCTGCAGGAGTGGTCTCAGATCAGGGACCTATGCACCCTTCTGCACAGTTTTGAAATAGCAACGAAGATGTTTAGTGCTGACGATGCCATTATCACCATGACCATTCCGGTGATTTACATGCTGGAGCACACCTTAAACAGTGTTCAGAGTCAGGTGGTGGAACAAGAGGAGGAGGAGGAGGTACAGGAGGAGTCGTATGCGGAAGGGATAATATCTCCAAGGTCATGAAGGTTGGCAGCACCAAGGCGGCTGGCATTGGAGGCTGGGGGAGAGGGATTACCGAGGGCGCATGGTAGCAGCCAAACTGTTGAGGAACATGCAGGAGGCGAGGAAGAAGTCGAGGACAAACTGGCGCTGGGCATGGAAGACTCATCAGATGAGAGAGACCTTGGTCAAATTTCTGTTGTGCGAGGTTGGGGGGAGAGGGCAGACGAAGGAAGCATTATTCTCACCTCGCCACCACCAAGACAACAAGGACTTGGTCCTCCTGGATGCGCAAGATACAGCCTCCTTGCTGCACTACCTGCAACATGACCCTCGGATTGTCAGAATCCGGAGTAATGCCGACTACTGGGTTGCCACACTCTTAGATCCCCGGTACAAAAGTAAATTTGGTGAAATAATTCCTGCCATAGAAAGGGATTCACGCATGCAGGAGTATCAGCAGAGACTGTTAAAGAATCTAACATCTGCTTTTCCACAAAACACCAGTGGTGCACGTAGGGAATCTCTGAGTTCTAACGTGCCAACTGTGGGACTATCGAGTCATCACTCAAACCGTAACAGTAACATCGTATCTGGTGGTAACAGCAATTTTTTCCAATCACTTCAAGATTTCTTTAGACCATCCTTTTCAAGGCCACAGGAGACAAGAAGTCTGACGCAAAGCCAACGCCTAGAGAGGATAATACAAGAGTATCTCCAAGTTAACATCGATGCCATGACTGTAGAACTGGACCCTTGCTCATTTTGGGCTTCCAATCTTGAAAAATGGCCTGACCTCGCCACTCATGCCTTGGAGATCTTGTCGTGCCCCGCAGCCAGCGTTCTCTCTAAACATGTGTTCAGCGCTGCTGGTGGTGTGCTGACAGATAAGCGCACGCGGCTGTCCAGTGACAATGTAGACAGGCTAACGTTCATCAAGATGAACAAATCCTGGATCCGCAAGGACTTTTCTACCCCTGTGTCATCTTGGGGAGACTAAAAGCTTGATGATTTTTGAAAATCACCTCACCAACCGTTTTAAAAAACTCTGGCGAAATTGATGCCATTTAAGTGGTGTCTGTGGCCGAATTTTTGGAAAAAATTGAGATTTTTTATTTAGTCCCCTTGCTGAGTTTTACATGACATTGCCATCATCAATTCCAGGTGGGTGGGGTCGTCTGCAGAGTTGTTTACTCATACTATGGCCTGGGATTCAGAAGTCTGCTCCAAAGCTTCAGTGTCTGCTAGTCAGCAGAGTAGCCCAGCCACCCACCGCCTGTTTACCTAAGTACTATTTTTAAAAGCATCTGACCCAGGAAATCCTTTTGGGCCTAGTAGAATTTAGTGCTACTCAGCAGCGTACTCCACCCATGAAGCAAGCTACACCGCCTGTTTACCTAACTACTAGTGTTGAGCGATACCTTCCGATATTTGAAAGTATCGGTATCAGATTTTATCGGCCGATATCCGAAAAATATCGGATATCGCCGATACCGATACCCGATACCAATACAAGTCAATGGGACACAAATATCGGAAGTGATTCTGGAATGGTTCCCAGGGTCTGAAGGAAAGGAAACTCTCCTTCAGGCTCTGGGATCCATATTCATGTGAAAAAATAAGAATAAAAATAAAAAATATGGATATACTCACCCCTCCGGCGGACCCTGGACCTTAGTGGTGTAACCGGCAGCCTCCGTTCCTAAGAATGCAGGGTGAAGGACCTTCGATGACATCGCGACTTGTGATTGGTCGCGTGACCGCTCATGTGACCGCTCACGCGACCAATCACAAGCCGCGAATTCATCACAGGTCCTTCACTCGCTCATTCTTAGGAACGGAGGCTGCCGGTTGCAACCAGGGCGCGTCCAAGGGTGAGTATATCCATATTTTTTATTTTTATTCTTTATTTTACACATGAATATTCATCCCAATCCCGATTCCCGATATCGCAAAAATATCGGAACTCGGTATCGGAATTCCGATACCGCAAATATCGGCCGATACCCAATACTTGTGGTATCGGAATGCTCAACACTACTAACTACTTTGTTGTAACGGCATCTAGCCCAGGAAATCCTTTTGGGCCTAGTAGATTTTAGTGCTACTCTGCAGCGTACCCCACCCATGAAGCAAGCTACACTGCTTGTTTACTTAAGTAATATTTTGTAACGGCATCTAGCCCAGGAAATCCTTTTGGGCCTAGTAGAATTTGGTGCTACTCAGCAGCTTACCCCATCGATGAAGCAAGCTACACCGCCTGTTGATCTAATTACTAATTTTACCTGCATCTAGCCCAGGAAATCCTTTTGGGCCTAGTAGAATTTAGTACTACTCAGCAGCGTACCCCACCCATGAAGAAAGCTACACCACGTGTTTACCTAACTACTATATTTGTAACGGCATCTAGCCCAGGAAATCCTTTTGGGCCTAGTAGAATTTAGTGCTACTCAGCAGCGTACCCCACCCATGAAGCAAGCTACACCGCCTGTTTACCTAACTACTATATAGTAACGGCATCTAGCCCAGGAAATCCTTTTGGGCCTAGTAGAATTTAGTGCTACTCAGCAGCGTACCCCACCCATGAAGCAAGCTACACCGCCTGTTTACCTAACTACTATATTGTAACGGCATCTAGCCCAGGAAATCCTTTTGGGCCTAGTAGAATTTAGTGCTGCTCAGCAGCGTACCCCACCCATGAAGCAAGCTACACCGCCTGTTGATCTAATTACTAATTTTTAACTGCATCTAGCCCAGGAAATCGTTTTGTACCTAGTAGAATTTAGTGCTGCTCAGCAGCGTACCCCACCCATGAAGCAAGCTACACCGCCTTTTTTCTTTCTCAATCTAACCCCTCAGCTCTGGGGTGTCCACTCTCCCTCCAGCTCTCTCCTTCTCACAGGTGGACTACCGCGTGTTTTCACACTGTGGCGAAACTTTTAGACCCAGGCATATGAAGTCGTCGAGGAAATGGATAATATGTGCCGCCTTACAAACGTCCATGACGACATATTCGAGGAAGCAACTAAACACCTCAAATAGTGAGCAGGATATGGAGCACCCCATGGGCAAATAGCGATCTATGTAGTATGCTCCTTCACAGAAGCAGCCCAATGGGAGGACACTATTCGGAGGCACAGGTAGTAACCGGAACGCCCCCTCAATGTCTGTTTTGGCCATTAGGGTGCCCCTTACCAACTTCTTGACCCGCCTGATTGCCTCGTCAAAGGAGGTACAGTACATAGTACTGTACTTGGTTCTGCGTCAATGTTGTCGTTTACTGACCTGCCCCATGGATATGACAAATGGGGGATTAGTCTGAATGTATTGGGTTCATTTTTTGGCACAACTCCCAACGGGGGTACCACTATGTCTTCTAAGGAAAGTATTCTGAATGGACCCGCCACCATTCTACCTAAAGATATTTTTTTTTTTTTTTTGTCAAGACGTCTGAGTGTTGGTAGAGTGATTTTAGATTTTTACTCCAGCCTTTCTTAATTTTAGAAGGGCATGACATGCCTATATCTGTGTCTCCTCCTCCTTTTACTCCTCCACCTCTTTTCTTTTCGCATGACTATATGTAGTTTTGTCTTTTCCATGTGTTTGTTGTGTCTTCTGAGCAGTTTGTCAGCTTTTGGACACCTTTTAAGGTGCTGTCTATGTGTTTTCTATGTGTTTGTATGTGTTTGTGTTCGCCTGCCATTGGTTTCAATGGGGTTCGTCGCATGTTCGACAAACATTCATCGAACACGTCCCTGTTCGACGGACCGAAACGAACCCGAATACTAGGGAGGTGGCTCAACACTAATTAAGAGACACATACTTCTTAACAAGTAGGGCGAGTCTGATGAGTGGCATGCACCTTTGTGTATGCCTCATCACAACTGGAGTAAGATTTCCAGCAATGGGATTGCTACGGATAGTTATGAATTAGGATGTGGCATCATGTGCAAGCCTCACCTCCGTCTTGCCATAGCTGTGCCCATTTTGGAAGTTACTGGTGTGAAACCGCCAAAATGCACAAAATTTGTGCGTAACTCAGAAATTCAGTGTTGCTTGAAATGTTGAGAATTTTCACAACAATTAATGCTAGAATTCTGGTGAAATTGCTTTGATGACTCGAGGCCTACATGCAGAGCTCCAGTTATGGGGAATACCAGCAGTCTACATTAAGACACTGTTATTAATTGCGATTGATAGCTGCATTGGATTTCAAGAAATAAATGCGCCATTTATACTATTCCGTACAAGAGCACTAGAGCCAACAAACATAATGCTTCCAAAGCATGTAAAATGCTCATTCCCACATTACATCTGCAGCAGTCACTGTAATGTAAAATATCACATATTACTTAAGATTGCCATATACATAGGATAACAATTGGCCAAACCATCCAATTTAAGTGGAGGGCTTCCTGACTCTCCCCTGACAGTACATGTTAGATTTCATCATCCAAGAAAACCAGCTGCCAGAACCATAATCCACTTTTCCTACTGGAATAAGCAGGAACATTCAACAAAGTTGAGTGCTCATATTTATGTTGGAGTCAGAAAAAAATAGCTGTTGGCCAACAATTTTGTGTAGCCAACTCTAGACACGTGCTTATGTATATACAGCCAGGCTTCATATTGGACATGAGAAGAATTCTATGCAACTACTATTTTATAAGACATCAAAAATATACTTGCAGGCCAAACGACAATTGTAAAACACAGTAAATCTTCCAAATTTGATAAGAATTTTTAGATTATTCATTTGCTCCTGTCTAAGATGAGATAACAATTAAACTTAATGATGAGTGAGGTATATAAACTAGACACACATTGTAATGTACTCCTTCTTAGGTTAAAAGACACAGATGGATGAAAGGGTGTCTGTTTAAGTTGGGAATGTGAAACACAATAATACATCTTCAGTGCTCAGAGGTAACATGGATTATATGGTATCGTTATCTGACTAGTTAATTAGGGATCAACATTCCTCTGTCCAGAAAAAGTGCATGAAATATGAAATGAGAGGATGTGAGCCTTTCTCTGTTGTGACAAGTGGACTAAACAGGATCAAAGGCAAATATCTTAGCTAGCAGAAGGATATCTGTCCAGACACAAAGGCTTTGACTTAATCATTTAGTACTAGTTCTGCACTACTGTAGATGTGCTTTTAAGAAATGTGGAATGTTGCAGTGCTTAAAACAGTCATTTCTACTAAAGTCTTCTGCTTATCCAGAGTTATTCAGTTACATAGATTTGAGGTTTACTGCATTGATGTTTTTAAGTTGCTAGTCTGTATAGGAGTTATCAAACGCTGTTTATTCTGCATCCGAGGACATGTGAACGATTATCAGGTATCATACACATGTCCTATTCTAATAAATAAAACACATGTCCGATACGGCCTATCATGTACATATCTCAGCAGGTGTGCGACATCATAAGATCATCGGCACCAATCACCTCCGATCTGCAACATTAATTATTGATGAGTGGATCAGGCAAAATTCAAATTCGCCTGATCATGTGGATTTTCCAAAGAAATTCAACTGCATATAATTGTTTTCCACAAATTTAATGTCCCTTATCACACTCTTGAGTCTCCCAGAGCATAATAAATGTAAGAGAAAAAAATCCTTATACTCACTTTAACACTCACCCGTCCAGCCCCTCAGTTCCTCACGGTTACCCATGAGGTCCTTGCTACATCTTATCACCACCTTATTAATATTTGCACATTTCTGTGCTGTGTAATATATCTTAAGTGCTTGTTTAGGCTCCGTGCTCCGGCTGGCAGGATCTGTGGATTCAGGTCACGTGACACTAATGACATCAGCGCAGATCCTTCTGCACTTGTTTGTTGCTGCCTGCTTATGAGTGGTCAGCATCATACTCCAGGCAGAAGTACATCTAACTATGAAATAATACCCACTTGGATTTAACTAAGGTTAACTCATTAGGTTCCAAATATTTGATTGCTAATATCTCTGCAACAGAGATGCAAAATAAAAAAAAAAATCTTTTCATTCTGCTCTGCAGCCGCTATTACATGGTCCGTCCAGTTGAACATACAAATTTGGTGCTAGGTCCTCTTTAAGGCTACTTTCACACATCAGTTTTTTACCGTCAGGCACAATCTGACGAATTTTGCAAAAAACGGATCCTGCAAAAATTTTGAAAAACTGATGCGACGGATCCGTTTTTATTTTTTAAATTCGAGGATAAAGTTTTGACTTCCTTTTCTGAGAGAGAGAGAGATCTCCGGAATCGAAAATGCAGCTACGGGGCATGCTCAGTGTAAAAAAAAACGGAATTGGTAGCCGGATTCCCTCATTTCACTTCACGTTTCATCCGTTTATTGCCAGGACCGTCGCTGTCCATTTTTTCCCTGGACCGAAAAAACGTTCCTCTGTACATTTTCTCCAGTTGCCGTAAAACTAATTTTGGATGATCTGGCAAAAAACGGATGAAACGTTAGACCACCCATCGCAATCCAGCACTAATACAACTCTATGAGAAAAACAACGTGGAAAAAAAGATCAGTTTTTTTTCAAAATTCGCTGGATTGTGCCTGACGGCAAAAACCTGATGTGTGAAAGTAGCCTTACCCTGCATCAGGTGCAATACACAGCTCACCCATTTTTGTTTCCTCCTTCTTTGTCAAGGCAGAAGGAACTCCCCAAGAAGTACCTTCCTACCTTCCTATCTTTAGGTTCTGCTTGAAATCCCCCCGACTTACTTTTGCTGCAGTCCTTGCAAAGAGCCGGTGTGACCTCCGTGGCCTTTCAGGACCATTGCTACTGAAGGTTTTCACTTTTGAAGGTTCATCTTTTCTGAGGGATTTTCATCACAATTGTTTATTTTGGGCTCTCCGGCGTGTGGGGGTTACGAGGTTCTGGTCTTACGACACCACTGTCCTGGCTAGAGTTTCTGCAATTGTGGAGCTTTCTTTCCAGTGTGCCGATGGGGGCGCTGACGCCATTTGAGTCCCTGATGCTCCCTACCGAGGGTCCCTCCCACATGGTTTCGGTGCTCTATGGCCTGGTCTTGAATTCACTTCCCCCTACTACGCTTGGATTTATGGAAGCTTGGGAGAGGGACCTGGGGATCACCTTTTCTGAAAATCTTCACTCTTGCACATAAGATGACGATGTCCAGTCAGGCGCAGTAGAGGAATTATAAATTACTGAAACGCTGGTATAAGTGTCCCACCCTTCTCCACAGGATTAACCCGGAGATCTCGGATGCCTGCTGGAGATGTGGTTCCGCCATGGGCTCTGTGCTTCATGTTTGGTGGTCCTTTGGTCCCCTGCAACCCTTCTGGAACTCAGTTTTCGATGCCTTTCATTTGATGACTGGGGTCCGCCACGAGCCCTCTCCCCAAATGGCCCTACTGTCCCTGATACCCAGTTCGATAGCTTCCATTAATAAGGGGATCCTGAGATTTTGCCTCATAGCTGCCAGGGCAGTTATTCCCCGACATTGGAGGTCCACTGAGGTCCCCTTCACGGAGGAATGGATACCTGAAATGGATAGATTACATCGTCTGGAGTCGCTAGTGGCGGGTGGTGGTGATGCTGCATATGACCAGGGACGCACCTAGTTCCTCTGGCAATCCTTCAAGGAGAGCACAGGGTTCCTGACTTGGCTGCATACATACTCATAATTCTCAATACTTGGGTGTGTACATTGCTGGGTCTCCCTCAACTCCCCTCCCCTCCCCCTCCTTACTTCCCTTCTCCCCCATTCCCCCCTCCCCCACTTTTTTTTCTCTTCTTCTCTTTCTTTCCTTTTCTCCTATCTCTACAATTGCTTTTCTTAAAGGTTCTGTATTCTGTGTATAAGGTCCATGTCCCGAGGTGATTCTCAAGATGAGAAGCATGTATGTTGTGAATTCTGTGGTCAGGCTCCCTCCTGTGGTCATGAGCGGTACTTCGGCTGGTTCTGTCCATGAGCTTCCTTTGGTGGATGTGAGTAGGGCTGCGGCTTCTGAGTTTCCTTCCTCAGGTGACGAGGTTAAGTCGTTAGGTGCTGTTCTATTTAACTCCACCTAGTTCTTTGTTCCTGGCCTCCAGTCAATGTTCCAGTAATGGTCTTGCTCTCTCCTGGATCGTTCTTTTGGCCTGTCTGCCCTGCATAAGCTAAGTTCTGCTTGTGTTACTTTTGTTTGCTATTTTTTCTGTCCAGCTTGCTATATTGGTTTGTTTTGCTTGCTGGAAGCTCTGGGACGCAGAGGGAGCACCTCCGTACCGTTAGTCGGTGCGGAGGGTCTTTTTGCGCCCTCTGCGTGGTTGTTTGTAGGTTTTTGTGCTGACCGCAAAGCTATCTTTCCTATCCTCGGTCTATTCAGTAAGTCGGGCCTCACTTTGCTAAAATCTATTTCATCTCTGTGTTTGTATTTTCATCTTTACTCACAGTCATTATATGTGGGGGGCTGCCTTTTCCTTTGGGGAATTTCTCTGAGGCAAGGTAGGCTTATTTTTCTATCTTCAGGCTAGCTAGTTTCTCAGGCTGTGCCCGAGGCGCCTAGGTCTGGTCAGGAGCGCTCCACGGCTACCTCTAGTGTGGTGTGATAGGATTAGGGATTGCGGTCAGCAGAGTTCCCACGTCTCAGAGCTCGTCCTATGTTATTAGTAACTATCAGGTCATTTTCAGTGCTCTTAACCACCAGGTCCATTGTGGTTCTAAATCACCAGTTCATAACACATGTACCCTTTATGTGCCAGAGTCCTTGTTCAACTACACTTGTGCTGTGTTCTCAGAGGCGTAATGTATAGCTCTGGACATGATTCTTTTTATTGTTTTTCCTGTTTAAAATTTCATTAAAATTTCAATAAATATATTTACTGAAAAAAAACAATTGTTTATTTTGCTCATTTTATTAATGAATAATGCAAAGTTTGTGGAAATAAGTCGGGTTTTCTTACAAATTAGAGGGTTTTCTTAGAAATGGCCAGCCTGGCTTTTCTCTCTGGCAATATGTTTCTTCTGCTGAACTTTTAGTGTCTGAATCTGAGTGAATGTGACTCCAGTAGCATCTACGTGCCTTACAATAAAAATTTTTCCTAATTTTAATTTTTAGTAATAGTTATTTAAAAACTGGAGGGTATTTGGCGATAATTGTGAAATTTGGGTAATAATAAAGTAATCTTTATTTTTATATAGCGCTAACATATTCCGCAGCGCTCTACAGGTTGCACACATTATCGTTGCTGTCCCCGTTGGGGCTCACAATCTAAATACTTTTTGTTGTATTACGCTTATGGTTATTAAATGATTTTTTAATCTGATTTTGTGTACTCTCTTTTAACACATCATTATGACGGTCACGGATTACTTTTAGGGTCCACAAATTGAGATAATTAGATAATATAGACCAATTACTAATGTGTGCCTGTCATGCGCACTGCACCTGAACTCAGGAGTGCTAGAGATGCGCCTGACTTAGGGTTAAGTGTAAAACTGCTTTGAAACTGGTAATACCCCTTTTTATCCTTTGAACTGATCATGCATAAAAGAACAACTTAAGAAAATGAATGAAATGGGTTAAAATATGGTTACTTTCTTCTAAACACAGTTCTGCTTCTGTACACAGGTTATGTGAGGTATAACAGCTCAGTGCCTCTAATTTTAAAGGAAATAAGCTGCAATACCAAATAAAGCCTGTGGATGTTTGTAGCACTGTTACTGGAAACAAGTGGAAATATTTTTCTTATCCTATAAAAGTACTTTATGGGCTTGTGCACATGACCATATAAATTGAATGAGTGCTATCCATGGATAGCGCTCATACTCATGTTATTCTATGGGGTGTTGCACTTGTCCAATTTTTTTCCTAGGACTGAGTGGTCTGAGGAAAAAAATAGTATACACGGTTTGCCTCCAAGAATTGGATAGCACATGCCCATTCATATCCATGGATCAGTGAAAAAAATTTGGACGACACTCAGAAGATACAGACTGCTTGAATGGAGAATGTTTTTTGTCTCCACCTCCAAGAAAATCGGATCCCACTCTGATCACACTCTGATCAGACTCTGATCAGAGTTTGAATAGGATAATCTGACTATTTTTTCATTTGGAAAAAAAACATTTATGTGACCTGAGCTCAAGAAAAACTACCAAAGGCACATGACCAAAGGTAGACATAAGGTCAAAATTGGTAATGCATTATTCACAAATAAGAAAGTAGAAATTTAGTGATCAAAAAATGGAAAGTAGAAACTAGAATTATGTTGGTGACAAGCAGCCTTTAATAGTGGTCATTTGCTCTGTGCCCTCTGTTATCCATGTGCATTACTAACAGTTGCCTTCACTATGTCTGTAACTATTGTCTAATGGAATTTCTCTCTAAACTATAAATTGACATGATTATTCCTCTAATCACAGAACATGGAATGGCTGTCAACTGATAGCACCTTCATTTTCTTTTCTACCTTGTCCTATTCCAAGGTAGTTTAAAATAAGAGCAGCACATAGCTGGATCCTTCTTGCCCCTACGGACCCAGCTGTGTTCTGCTCTAATTAAAAACCGGCGATGATAGCCAAGGCCATAGGAAAGGTTAGTGTTAGGTGTCGAATTCCCGCCGCTGCACAGGGTCAATCTCGAACCATGTCCACTGCGGTCTCCAATTCTCCTCCAGCCACAGTGGAACCTGCTCAGTGGAGACGTCGGTCCCAGAGTCTGGCTCAAGCTGATACTGTGCGCTTGGGTACTGCTACCTTTCCAGGCTCTGCCGTTTAAGCCAGCACTGTTCAGCAGCAAGCAGACATTTCAGGGACTATGTCCTGCTTTTCCCACACTGAGCATGCCCAGGGGAAGACCTCCCTTTGGAGGTCGGGGGTCAGATGCTCAGGTCTTGTTGCGGCTCCTATTGGACCATCAGGAAGGTCCCGGAGCGCTACTGCTATCAAAGGTTTGCATGGCCGCTCAGCCATGCGCTAGTGTAAACTCATTAACTTGTGTGTGTGTGGATGAATGCTTGTCGATGGATGAAAGCTCCGAATCATTCCCATCCCTAGTGTTGTTACCTGCTCGCCAATGGTACAGCTACGTAGCGCCCGACAGTGCTATCCTGCACAATTGCACAAGTTGCTGAATCCAGTTAGAAGCGACCGCCAGAGCAGCCCCGTGCACTTTCCTGGCCCTAGTTAGGGTGGTTAGTGGCGTCCGCCAGAGCAGCGCTGCACGCACTCCTGTGCAGTAAATATTTACTTTAGTTGTTTCCCTAGCACCACAGTAGCAGTGTCGAGCGCAAGAGATCTAGAGGGACTCTTACCCTGAGTTTTGGGTGCAGAGTTCTGTGTCACCTTGCTTGAGCTCTCTATGCGGTATCACGGCCCTATGACGCAACAGGGTTCGCTTCCTTCATACCAGGTGAAGCTAACCCGTGTGTGTATTCACATTATACTGCCATATAGTCCGTCATTACCAAGCAGCAGGTGTCTTAGCTGCACGGTGGACCCCTGACTGCGAACGCACCTTATATCATCTCTAATTATTATTTGGTGCATTCCGCCAGTCCTAACAGATAGTATATTAAGTGTTACATCTTCTAAATGGGATCACACAATTTGATCAATACATACAGGTCCTTCTCAAAAAATTAGCATGTAGTGTTAAATTTCATTATTTACCATAATGTAATGATTACAATTAAACTTTCATATATTATAGATTCATTATCCACCAACTGAAATTTGTCAGGTCTTTTATTGTTTTAATACTGATGATTTTGGCATACAACTCCTGATAACCCAAAAAACCTGTCTCAATAAATTAGCATATCAAGAAAAGGTTCTCTAAACGACCTATTACCCTAATCTTCTGAATCAACTAATTAACTCTAAACACATGCAAAAGATACCTGAGGCTTTTATAAACTCCCTGCCTGGTTCATTACTCAAAACCCCCATCATGGGTAAGACTAGCGACCTGACAGATGTCAAGAAGGCCATCATTGACACCCTCAAGCAAGAGGGTAAGACCCAGAAAGAAATTTCTCAACAAATAGGCTGTTCCCAGAGTGCTGTATCAAGGCACCTCAATGGTAAGTCTGTTGGAAGGAAACAATGTGGCAGAAAACGCTGTACAACGAGAAGAGGAGACCGGACCCTGAGGAAGATTGTGGAGAAGGACCGATTCCAGACCTTGGGGAACCTGAGGAAGCAGTGGACTGAGTCTGGTGTGGAAACATCCAGAGCCACCGTGCACAGGCGTGTGCAGGAAATGGGCTACAGGTGCCGCATTCCCCAGGTAAAGCCACTTTTGAGCTACAGAGAAGCAGCACTGGACTGTTGCTAAGTGGTCCCAAGTACTTTTTTCTGATGAAAGCACATTTTGCATGTCATTCGGAAATCAAGGTGCCAGAGTCTGGAGGAAGACTGGGGAGAAGGAAATGCCAAAATGCCTGAAGTCCAGTGTCAAGTACCCACAGTCAGTGATGGTGTGGGGTGCCATGTCAGCTGCTGGTGTTGGTCCACTGTGTTTCATCAAGGGCAGGGTCAATGCAGCTAGCTATCAGGAGATTTTGGAGCACTTCATGCTTCCATCGGCTGAAATGCTTTATGGAGATGAAGATTTCATTTTTCAGCACGACCTGGCACCTGCTCACAGTGCCAAAACCACTGGTAAATGGTTTACTGACCATGGTATTACTGTGCTCAATTGGCCTGCCAACTCTCCTGACCTGAACCCCATAGAGAATCTGTGGGATATTGTGAAGAGAAAGTTGAGAGACGCAAGACCCAACACTCTGGATGAGCTTAAGGCCGCTATTGAAGCATCCTGGGCCTCCATAACATCTCAGCAGTGTCACAGGCTGATTGCCTCCATGCCACGCCGCATTGAAGCAGTCATTTCTGCCAAAGGATTCCCGACCAAGTATTGAGTGCATAACTGACCATTATTATTTGATGGTTTTTTTGTTTGTTATTAAAAAACACTTTTATTTGATTGGATGGGTGAAATATGCTAATTTATTGAGACAGGTTTTTTGGGTTATCAGGAGTTGTATGCCAAAATCATCAGTATTAAAACAATAAAAGACCTGACAAATTTCAGTTGGTGGATAATGAATCTATAATATATGAAAGTTTAATTGTAATCATTACATTATGGTAAATAATGAAATTTAACACTATATGCTAATTTTTTGAGAAGGACCTGTATATGAAAATGTATATATTTACATAAAAAATATAATATATGTATTTGGAGTGCCGTTGCCTTTTGCTTTTTACATAGCAGTGATGCATCTTATAATGGGTTCCTGTGCCCTTAAAATAAAAACTCGTCCAGCAAAAAACAATAACTCTATCAACAAAAAAAAATAAAGTTATGGCTCGTAGAAGGATAAAAAAAACAAGCAAAAAAGAGAAAACTGGCCACAATGGGAAAGGGTTAATACTTCTTTATGGCTTGTATTTGGTAACATTGAATAAAGTGGATTCAATATTTTCGTCATGTACTTTTTAGATAATCCTCTCTGCATATGCACACTCATATGCGCAACATCCACACAAAAATTCAATTACTTTGTCCTCATGAACATGTTTAAATCATTTAGCTCTTAAGATCACGTAACATGATATATTTAAACAAGCAGCAGACACTTACTGGATATTAAAAACACAAAAAAAGTAATTTAAGTGGAAACCTCCCTAAAAATGTAAAATTAATAATGTTTTCCTACTCTTAGAAATTTCCTTTAATTTGCTCTGATCAAAGCCTTTTGGGAAAGAGGAGAGAATTTAAAAGAAGTTCTATGTTTAGGTAACAACTATGAAATTCAAATAAAAACAGTGTTTAAAGTTTCGGAAAATGTCAGTTCTCCACGTGTTCTTCACACAGTATGCTTTTGAGAGGCTTGTATTTATGGAAGTAAAACCGTTTGATGTGAAGTGGTTGAGAGTTCAGTTAAACTTGTATGAAAAATAAGCAAATAATGTGCATAATAGATTTCCATACGTGGAGGCTAAAAGAAAAGATCTTAATGTTAGATTTTATATATATTGATCTGCTGTGGCTAAGCAAAAATTTACAAAGCTGAACATGAGTTTCTTGATTTATCATTCTGATCAGACTATATGAAGCCATGGCAAATCTCTCAGTGGGTCCCTGACTTTAACGATGTGTCACCTCACCATATGTTGACTATTGCCGCAAAGATGGCACAGCAGCAGGGCGAGCAACCTGATGCCCTACAGCACTTATGCTGTCCCCACCACAGCAGACACAGCATCCCAATAACAATGGTCACTAAACTTTATCAACACCAAATAAAAGGAGCTAAAAGACTCATCTGCAACAGGTTCTTAAATATAAGTTTTTTATGTGCAGTCCACATTTTCTCAACAGCTATGGACCAATACATGTTTCACACTTAGCTTCATTACAATCATATGATCAAAGTGCTGAACTACTTATAATCGCACAGAGGGAGTATGACTCACACCTGAGGAAGCTAAAATGTGAAACGCATGTTTGGACGTAGTGGCACAATCACACTATGAGAAAGGCCTTCCCTAATTACAAGGCTACATAATTGATGCTGTCATGATATTCTTATGAATGTAGGAAAATTTTCAGCGCATTCAATGTCTTGTAGATTGTGGTGCAAGTAGACCAAGGTGTATCCTTTGATGCGAACACCCCGCCAGGGCCATGGGGTACTCGGTACCGGGTAGGGTGGCGTTCACAGGGGGATGTCATGGTGGCTGCGACCCGGTCCATGGCCCTGGGCGCCCATGTAAAAGGGAAAGGTCTTTAAAGGGAATAAAGTTTGTGTTCGTGACACCACCTGTGGTATTCAGTCAGTGGGGACTGACGCTGCTTTAAGGGGTCCTCTGGGGTGATGTTATGACAGATAGATGGTATAACTTCCCACAGGTGAAGTATATCCCCAGGGCTCCTGGTGTGTAGATGGAAGATGGTGAGGAGTGCAGTAAAGAATGAGGACACAGGTTTGCAGTCTCTTTACCTTGGTTTACTGAAGACTTCAGCATCCGCAGTCCAGAGCACCAGATCACAGGACAGGCAGGGTCTGGCCGGCTTGAAGGCAAGTTAGTAGTCCCCTTATCCAGGTGGAAATCAAAAGCCTCCCTCTAGCACCCTCGGTGGTGTAGTCCCTTATGGCTTAAAGCTCCACATAAGGTCCACACAGATGTTATCTCTTTCTCTGTCCTCCGGGTAGGATAGGACATAACCCGTATGACTGGTGGCTTGAGCCTGTTTATAGGGACTCTAGCATGACCCAGCCTCTTAGGGGTGCCACCGTGCCTCCTGGGTGTCGGACAGGTAACTTGGAGTTCAGCTGTCCTGCCGGTCTCTGATGTAAGTCATAGAGGTCGTTACAACCTTGGTGTTCTGGCTACTGGTCTCTGCGCCTCAGAAGGAGGCAGCCTGCTCGGGGCTGGTCTCCCCCTGGTATTCTCCTGTGCTTTGCTCACCTGCACAGTCACTGCAATCAATTCGGCTTTCTCAATGTCTCTCTCCAGAAACTGCTGCACTGTTGCTACACAGCTCCGTAAACCCTTCTGCTGCCTCAGACAGATCCAGTCCGTCTCCTGACTGGACCTTCCTGGAACTGACTGACTTTCCCTACAGACTACCAGTCATATATTGTATATATGGGGAGTCACCTAGTAAATAGGATCAAAAGCTCCCCCTGGTGGCCTGGAGTGTGAATGTGTTGCATTTTTGTGGTACCTGGTTGCAGTTATCCCTTCTTGCCTTCAAGCGTAACATCACTCTCCCCGTGAGGAAAGCAATGCTACTGTGACGATCAGGAACCTGGGGTGCCACAGATGCATGCAATCAAATTTACTAGCTACTTCTTAGATGAGGCACGGTTTTTTATTTTCCCAATCTTTATTAAGGTGTCCAGTTAGGGAAGTGGTCTAGAGTAATGTGGTCACTATAAAGTGCCTGGTAGGCAATGAACTTTCTACCTCGCACTAGAGAGAGCACATTACTTTAAACCTCTTCCCTAACTGGTGCTATGACACCTTAATAAAGATTCAGAAGATTATGAAACTTATTTTCTACAGACAACAAAAGACTGGCCATCACATCCAAACATAAATAGGTCTGAAGAGGTGCTTACCTAGAGTCGCCAACTCATATACGTTCAAACAAAAAGCAGCACACTAACGCTAATATATGAAATATGAAAATTAAATTGCATTACTGTACTAGAAATATGAAAAATTGAGAATGCTTAGTGTATAAATTGGCCAATTCATGTGTACTCCGCAGCCACGATAAAGCGATTCTCGTTGCCAGGACCTAATGCCAATCCTCTCTTAGACTGAAGTCTATATCTCTATGGAGGGGTAGGATCCTGCTGTCACAACAAAAAAGTGTCACCCAAAGTGAAGTAAAACACCAGCTTCCTCTGCAGTATGCCATAGAGCGTGGCAGAACTTTATGAGCCTCTATCTAGCACTTAGGCACTTAGGCACTTTATCTCTTAATACAAGCAAGTCCCCTGATGATTCAGCTTGGAAGAAACGCGTTGGGACAATACTGAAGGGAGAGTGCAGAGCATGCTTAATACAGGGGTAGATGTGGACTGCCCTTGTATGGGCTGAAGTTTTGGGGACAGATTACCGCTAGCCCCATAGGAATTGACAGGGCATTGTCTTCCACACGCATTGTTTTGTGGATTATCCTCTGACCCAGGAATATCCATTTCTCCCATGCTTGATCCTTGGAATTGGTGAGACTATTCTTTTTTAGGATTTATTCTCACTGGTTGCATAGTTAGCATCATGTTATTGTTTATGACATTTACGTGATAACTGTTATTTATTTATGCAGCCAAGGGTATAAGAACCTTTTCTGTTACCTGCATGAGTGATCTGCATGTGCAGTAAATGCTCTTTACATCATACCCTGGTCTATATTGATTTCGCTACAGCCACTGCAAGAGAAATCTTTGTATCCTAAAGGGGTTTATGTGTCTGTATTGATGGTGCTTTACAGTTGAGACTTTACCCCTAGTGTTTTACTTCACGTTGGGTGACACTTTTTTGTTGTGATATCTTCTAAGTTTAAAAAATATTAAAAGTTATGTTTTATATTTCTATCTGTGCTGTATTCCTGGAGCAGAACAATATTGTATCATACAATTATTAGGTTCTGTAGAAGGACGTAGATCTGGGTATTTATTATAATGGAATATAGGCTGAACTGGATGGACAAATGTCTTTTTTCGGCCTTACTAACTATGTTACTATGTTACTATGTATTATAAACATTGCTTGGTGGGATCATTTCAACCATTGGTAGTTGTACTACATCATTTGCTTTTCTTGTAGGATCCTGTTGAAAATTAAAAACGCCTGAGGCTAAGGGGCGGAGTGTTCAGTCAGAAGGCCAATGCATACAAACAACAAAAGACTGACCATTATTATTATTTATTATTTTTTATTTATATAGCACCATTAATTCCATGGTGCTGTACATGTGAAAAGGGGTTACATACAGGGTTATAGATATTGTTAACAGTAAACAAATTTACAATGACAGACTGGTACAGAGGGGAGAGATGACCTTGTCCTTGCGGACTTACATTCTTCAGGATAATGGGGAAGAGACAGGAGGTCGGTCCCTACAGGAGGTCGGCAGGCCCTACCACAAGAGGTAGTAATGTGAGAAAAGCATTCAGCTTTTTTATAAATACTGTTATAGTATCTGTGATTACTACCTCTTGTGGTAGGGCATGCCAAAAGACTGACCATCACACCCCAACATAAATAGGTCTGAACAGGTGCCTACCAAGAGTCTATACTCTAGGTAAGCACCTGTTCAGACCTATAAATGTTTGGATGTGACGGTCAGTCTTTTGGTATGCCCTACCACAAGAGGTAGTAATCACAGATACTATAACAGTATTTATAAAAAGGCTGAATGCTTTTCTCACATTACTACCTCTTGTGGTAGGGCATGCTACAGTCTGACTGCACTAACTGTAAAGACCCCTTTCCTATTCAGCGGCTTCCCTCTATATGTAATGAATGTGTGACGCTAGTCACAACCCATGGCCAGACCGTGAATCAGCATAGTCAGACATTCCGGGGTCAATGCCAAAAGATCAAGTAGTAAACCAAGGGAAAATACGAAGTCGTAAGTCAGGTCACATGCCAAGGTCAGAATGTCAGAGAAATAGTGGATGAGCAAAGGGGCATTAACAAATGGGTAGTCTGAACATGGTCCAAAGGTCAGCAGCAGAAGATCAGAACTAACAGCACAGGGTACAGGCGAACACACCAGAGAGGACAAGCTTAGAACAAGCTTTTGGCTGGCAATGATCTGGGCCAGACAGCTCACTTAAATAGCAGGAACATTACCAAGAACATGGAACACCTATTGAAATCTCTGCAACTTCCAATCAGATAGGTCAACCGAGCTGTCAAAGCACCGACAGCTCAGCACGCCCCAGCACAGGATAGGATGACAGCTGTCCATCACAGAGTCCCAGACACTCTGAGCAGAGGATTTGTGACACCATTCCCGGGATTTACTGATTGCTGGAAAATTAACGTGTTTAATTTATATAGTGTACAGTGAATTTGTTTTCATTATATTTTCTTACAATCGACTTATTGACATTTATTTACTTTATTGGCGCTTTTTGTATTGCCTTTTTAAGAGAACTGTTTGCTCAGCTTTGACTTGTCTGTTTGTCATATCTTGACCATGTGTACATCACCTAGGCATGTTTTTCTTAATTTTAAAGAGATATTAATAAAAAGATACATGTTTTTATTATCTTAATCAGTTTTTGTCCTCTTTGGGGCATGCAGTTTATTAGAGTTGCTAATTGATATTTTTTTTTAAATATTGAGATTATGAGAACATAGTAACATAGTAACATAGTAACATAGTTAGTAAGGCCGAAAAAAGACATTTGTCCATCCAGTTCAGCCTATATTCCATCATAATAAATACCCAGATCTACGTCCTTCTACAGAACCTAATAATTGTATGATACAATATTGTTCTGCTCCAGGAAGACATCCAGGCCTCTCTTGAACCCCTCGACTGAGTTCGCCATCACCACCTCCTCAGGCAAGCAATTCCAGATTCTCACTGCCCTAACAGTAAAGAATCCTCTTCTATGTTGGTGGAAAAACCTTCTCTCCTCCAGACGCAAAGAATGCCCCCTTGTGCCCGTCACCTTCCTTGGTATAAACAGATCCTCAGCGAGATATTTGTATTGTCCCCTTATATACTTATACATGGTTATTAGATCGCCCCTCAGTCGTCTTTTTTCTAGACTAAATAATCCTAATTTCGCTAATCTATCTGGGTATTGTAGTTCTCCCATCCCCTTTATTAATTTTGTTGCCCTCCTTTGTACTCTCTCTAGTTCCATTATATCCTTCCTGAGCACCGGTGCCCAAAACTGGACACAGTACTCCATGTGCGGTCTAACTAGGGATTTGTACAGAGGCAGTATAATGCTCTCATCATGTGTATCCAGACCTCTTTTAATGCACCCCATGATCCTGTTTGCCTTGGCAGCTGCTGCCTGGCACTGGCTGCTCCAGGTAAGTTTATCATTAACTAGGATCCCCAAGTCCTTCTCCCTGTCAGATTTACCCAGTGGTTTCCCGTTCAGTGTGTAATGGTGATATTGATTCCCTCTTCCCATGTGTATAACCTTACATTTATCATTGTTAAACCTCATCTGCCACCTTTCAGCCCAAGTTTCCAACTTATCCAGATCCATCTGTAGCAGAATACTATCTTCTCTTGTATTAACTGCTTTACATAGTTTTGTATCATCTGCAAATATCGATATTTTACTGTGTAAACCTTCTACCAGATCATTAATGAATATGTTGAAGAGAACAGGTCCCAATACTGACCCCTGCGGTACCCCACTGGTCACAGCGACCCAGTTAGAGACTATACCATTTATAACCACCCTCTGCTTTCTATCACTAAGCCAGTTACTAACCCATTTACACACATTTTCCCCCAGACCAAGCATTCTCATTTTGTGTACCAACCTCTTGTGCGGCACGGTATCAAACGCTTTGGAAAAATCGAGATATACCACGTCCAATGACTCACCGTGGTCCAGTCTATAGCTTACCTCTTCATAAAAACTGATTAGATTGGTTTGACAGGAGCGATTTCTCATAAACCCATACTGATATGGAGTTAAACAGTTATTCTCATTGAGATAATCCAGAATAACATCCCTCAGAAACCCTTCAAATATTTTACCAACAATAGAGGTTAGACTTACTGGCCTATAATTTCCAGGTTCACTTTTAGAGCCCTTTTTGAATATTGGCACCACATTTCCTATGCGCCAATCCTGCGGAACAGACCCTGTCTCTATAGAGTCCCTAAAAATAAGAAATAATGGTTTATCTATTACATTACTTAGTTCTCTTAGTACTCGTGGGTGTATGCCATCCGGACCCGGAGATTTATCTATTTTAATCTTATTTAGCCGGTTTCGCACCTCTTCTTGGGTTAGATTGGTGACCCTTAATATAGGGTTTTCATTGTTTCTTGGGATTTCACCTAGCATTTCATTTTCCACCGTGAATACCGTGGAGAAGAAGGTGTTTAATATGTTAGCTTTTTCCTCGTCATCTACAACCATTCTTTCCTCACTATTTTTTAAGGGGCCTACATTTTCAGTTTTTATTCTTTTACTATTGATATAGTTGAAGAACAGTTTGGGATTAGTTTTACTCTCCTTAGCAATGTGCTTCTCTGTTTCCTTTTTGGCAGCTTTAATTAGTTTTTTAGATAAAGTATTTTTCTCCCTATAGTTTTTTAGAGCTTCAATGGTGCCATCCTGCTTTAGTAGTGCAAATGCTTTCTTTTTACTGTTAATTGCCTGTCTTACTTCTTTGTTTAGCCACATTGGGTTTTTCCTATTTCTAGTCCTTTTATTCCCACAAGGTATAAACCGCTTACACTTCCTATTTAGGATGTTCTTAAACATTTCCCATTTATTATCTGTATTCTCATTTCTGAGGATATTGTCCCAGTCTACCAGATTAAGGGCATCTCTAAGCTGTTCAAACTTTGCCTTCCTAAAGTTCAATGTTTTTGTGACTCCCTGACAAGTCCCCCTAGTGAAAGACAGGTGAAACTGCACAATATTGTGGTCGCTATTTCCTAAATGCCCAACCACCTGCAGATTTGTTATTCTGTCAGGTCTATTAGATAGTATTAGGTCTAAAAGTGCTGCTCCTCTGGTTGGATTCTGCACCAATTGTGAAAGATAATTTTTCTTGGTTATTAGCAGAAACCTGTTGCCTTTATGGGTTTCACAGGTTTCTGTTTCCCAGTTAATATCCGGGTAGTTAAAGTCCCCCATAACCAGGACCTCATTATGGGTTGCAGCTTCATCTATCTGCTTTAGAAGTAGACTTTCCATGCTTTCTGTTATATTTGGGGGTTTGTAACAGACCCCAATGAGAATTTTGTTACCATTTTTCCCTCCATGAATTTCAACCCATATGGACTCGACATCCTCATTCCCTTCGCTAATATCCTCCCTTAAAGTGGACTTTAGACAAGACTTTACATAGAGACAAACCCCTCCTCCTCTCCGATTTTTACGATCCTTTCTAAACAGACTGTAACCCTGTAAGTTAACTGCCCAGTCATAGCTTTCATCTAACCATGTCTCGGTTATTCCCACTATGTCAAAGTTACCTGTAGATATTTCTGCTTCTAGATCTTCCATCTTGTTTGTCAGGCTTCTGGCGTTTGCGAGCATGCAGTTTAGAGGATTTTGTTTTGTTCCAATCTCCTCACTGTGGATTGTTTTAGAAATGTTCTTACCTCCCTTCTGAGTATGTTTTCCTGGGTCGTCTTTGTTCGAGTCTAATGTTTTTCTTCCCGTCCCCTCTTCTTCTAGTTTAACATAAAAGTGCTTATCTTATGACATAAAGATGTGCCTTTGGAGATATGTAACATTATTATTATTATTATTATTATTAATGTTTTGTTTTCATTATAGTTTTTTTTAGTTATAAAAATTATAAATTTCGGGAAGCTATAGCAGCTGGTATGGTTTGTAATAAAAACTTTTAACATAGTTGAAGGACAGCTATGGACAGGCATGGAACTGTTTTAGAGTTTTAACAGCACAAACACCTGTTAAAGTAGATAATTGTGACGATTATTAACTTTGCACACTTTGTCCAAATACTTTTACATTATTTGTGTGTGCAAACTTTGCCATGTGTGAACTTTAGGTACAATTCTCTTAAAGGGAACCTGTCAGCAGGATTGTGCTGAGTAACCTACAGACAGTGTAAGCTCGGCGCCATTATACTGATAAAAATTATACCTTGGTTGATGAAATCTGTCTTGTGGTTGTTGTTTAATCTTTATTTTCAGTTTTCAGTTAATGAGCTTTTCGTTCTTCGCTGCGGCTTGTGGGGGAGCCTTCATATGGTGCTCTGCATAGATAATCATACTTATGGCTTTTGACAGGTCACTGATCCCTTAGTGACCTGCCCACTATTTTACATACTGATTATTATATGCATTGAAAAAAATCACCTTCAACAGGCAGGTGGCACATGCATAGCAGGCATAATCACATGTATACTGTGCATTAAATTGTTTTATTTAGTCATATACATTGGTAATGAAAAGAAAAATCTTTCTCAAAATGGCGCCGGCTGTGCCTGGGCAGTAGCATCTATTGGCGATCTGATAGATACGCCGGTGGCGCCATCTTGGTGGAGACAAATTTATTCGTTCCTCTAGCAAAATTGATGCCAGTGGCACCTGCGCAGTAGCATCTATCACATTTATCCAGCACTCAACGCTGAGCACTTATATTGGAGTTTCCATCTAAATCTCCGAGTGACGTGATTCAAATGAAACCCCAAAGTGAGCCATTCAATATCATGAGGCAGCAGTGTTACTCTGACCTCTGTTCAGCATTGTCTTTTCAGAAGTGCACAAAACTGTGGCAGACCGCACTTTTATGCAATCCTAAAAAGACAGACACCACCAGATCACAGGTCAAAAGCATCCATAGTGACTCCATCTGCCTCATTACAGGGAATCTTCAGCCAGAGGTTCCTTATAAATCACATATGTCACAGATTTACAAGGAAACCCCAGTGTAAGCTCTGAGCATAGAGTGCAGGTTAAATTTGAGCCAAGCCTTACTGCGATCTTTGGGAGGCAGAATGAAAAAAACCACAGCAGGTAAAGAATTGTTTGTATGGAAACTTGATTCCAGCTCACCCAGTTCCTCTATGCTCATCCACCTGGGGCTCAAACACCGGCCTCGCCCTGGCCTCACATCAAGGAAAATAGAAAAAATTGAAGTCCGGCTCAACAGGACTGGATTTTGCTTTTATTTTTATTTTTCAAAATAAAATATAATGCATACAAAAGTAAAATTTACATAGTCGACATGACCCAGTCGACGCGTTTCGACTGCACTAGGCAGACTTACTCATGACAGTAAGACTGAGTAAGACTGCCTAGTGCAGTCAAAACGCATCGACTCGGTCATGTCGACCATGTACATTTTTCTTTTGTATGCACTATATTTTCTTTTGAAAAAGAAAAAGAAAAGGAATATCCAGTCCTGTTGAGTCGGACTTCAATTTTTTCTATTTTCCAAACAATTGTTTTTATTTAGTTTTTTACATTGTTCCTCAGGCTGTATGTGTGATTTGATGACTTTATTCTTTGGGCTGGCTGTCATACACTAAAAGATGCTTTTTATTGCGCATCGCCATATTTTGAGAGCTACAATTTTTCAGTAATTCGGCTGACAAAGTCATGCAAGGGCTTGTTTTTTGTGGGACGACTTGACATTTTTATTGGTACCATTTTCAGTCAGATGACTTTTTTTTATAGTTTCCTATTCTGATTTCTATTCAGATTTTTGGGAGGCAGAATGAACAAAACACAGCAATTCAGGAATTGTTTTTTGTTTAATTTTTTATGCCATTCTGCATGTGGTAAAATGGATAAGGCAGCTTTCTTATTTACGTATATAATGATACCACATTTATATCGCTTTTTATGTTTTAACACTTTATTCTGAGAGCTATAACGTTTTTATTTTTCTTCTGCTGGAGCTGTATGGCAGCTTGATTTTTGCGAGACAAGATGTTTTCAGAGATACCATCTTTATTTACATTCATCTTTATCGCATTTTATTTCACATTTTGTTTGGCAATGAGATGATAAAGCATTGATTTCTGCCTATTTTTTATGGTGTTCACTGAAGGGGTTAACTAGTGGGTCAGTTTTATAGGTCGGGTCATTTCGGACGCTATGATATCAAATATCTTTAATTTTTTTGTTTGATTTTTTTATATAAATAATTGTTTTGACTTAATTAATATTTTTTCTTTTTGTTTTGTCCTTTATTTTGTGATTTTTTAAATATTTTTAAAATTTATAATAACTTTTTTTTTACTTTTTTACATTGCCCCAGGATGGGACATTATCTTTTCCTGCCATCATTGCTGATCCAATATTTTGCAATTCTTTTGCTCTGAGCAGGAGCTTACAGGCCACCATCTCTGGATGACCGTGACCATCTTTCGGCCTGGAGCCACCATGCAGACCATCGGCATTGTGCCGATGGCAGCAGAGAGGGAGCTCCATCCCTCTACGATGCCCATTGATGACGCTGTCACTATTGACATTGGGCATTGCTGCAGGATGTCAGCTCTCATATAGAGATAACATCAACATTTGATCATGGCACTGCTCGTAAAGCCATATATGTACAGCGGTTTGCAGGAATGCGTTTCCCACAGCGTCATACATATACAGCACGTCAGGAAGGGGGTAGCGGTGTTTGAGTTACAGAGCTTGAAATGAGCTGTACATTTCAGGGCAATTGAAGTGCTTGCAATTTGCAATAAATTGATTCTCCAGAAATCAAATTTTTGGGAAAAATTTAGCAGAGTTGGTGAATTTAAAAGATTTGATTATTTCTAAAGTGTAAACCATATAATGAAATACAAGTCTTAAATGGATCACATCCACAAATGCTATTTTTTTCTTGTGAAGCTTTTTTAGTAAGAGTTTGATTGAAGCCAGCCCTCAAATTAAAAATCACAGCCCTAGGATAAGGATTAAATCATATATTATGGAAAATCCTAGTCATCAAAATTCCCTATGTTTGGCCTTCAAAAATCTCCCTTAGACTAAAAAGGTGCGAGGTTTTATTTAAGAAACAAATGAGAAATAGATGTAACCTCGAGACTGTGATGGTTTGCAGATGAGCTAACCACATGGTAAATCATTCATGATTCATACATATTGATTATGCAGCTGAATGTTAGCTTTAAAGCGTTATTGTACCCAACTCTTTCTGCTATCTACATACGTACAAAAGGTTCCTTCATCCCAAATGGAGTTAAGTACATGTGGCAAGCATTTTCAGATGTAAACGTTTTTGTACATTGATCACATCTTCTAAACCCCTCCTGTTTGAGTTTTCAAGATGATAATCACAGTAGTCCCCAAAAAATCACATAGCTTCATTGATGGAGCACCGATCATATCTACATCATTAGTAACTGACTGAGCATACAGGTGCTTCTCACAAATTTAAAATATCATCAAAAAGTAAATTTTTTTCAATTCTTCAATAGAAAAAGTGAAACTGTTACGGCACGCACCGAATAAAGATGGTAAAGGTGCGTTCGCAGCCCGGTGTCCACTGTGCAGAGATGGAACCTGCTGCTAAGTAACGGTAGCACTATATGGCGATACTACGCCGGAGTAAACTTGGGTTCAGACACCCGGTAAGAACTAAAGCGAACTCTGATGCTTCACAGGGTAGCAGTGAAACAAATGAAATGCTGTGCCCTGTTAGCAAACACAGGATGCAGCAGATGATCGCTAGTGGGATCCCTGAGACTCACCCCCACTAAGCTGGTGATTGATCCCGTTCTGACTCTCGGTGGCTTTTGAGCCCGCGCCTGAGGACGCCCAGAGTCAGATGCAGAGATCAAGCAGGAATTCTCACCATACACTGACCAGTTGTCAGGATAAGTTAAGATTACAGCACAGAGTACGTGCAGTACCCTGCAGGTGGAAACAGCTGGTTTGACACAGTACAGATCGTGCTCTGGTGTAGGATAGCACTGTCAGGCGCTAGGTAGCTCCAGCATTCGTGAACATTCAACAACACAAGGAATGGGAATGATTAAGGAGCAATCACCAGAACAAGCACACATCCACACACACACGATAATAGGTTTATACTAGCGCGTAGCCGTGTGGCCATGCAAAACTTTTATAGCTGTAACACTCAAGGACCTATCTAGTGGTCCAATAGTAGCTGCTACATGACGTGAGCGTGTGACCCCTGACCTCCAATGGGATGTCCTGTGGGCATTCTCAGTGTGGAAAAAGCAGGACTTAGTCCCTGAAATGCCTGCTCGCTGCTGATCAGTACTGGCTATAAGGGCAGAGCCTGGAAAGGCAGCAGTAACCAAGCGCACAGTATCAGCCTGAGTCAGACGCTGGGACAGACGTCTCTGCTGAGCAGGCTCCACTGCGGCTGGAGGACAATGGGAGACTGCAGCAGACGTGGTTCAAGATTCCACCTGTGTAGCGGCGGGAACTCGACTCCTAACACTACCCCCCTCCTAGGGCCCCCTCCTCCCTGAGCCTCACTACGCTCAAAGGCCGCAATAAGCAGTGGAGCCCAAATGTGCTCAACAGGCTCCCAGGTCCTGTCTTCTGGGCCTTGACCCTTCCAATCCACCAGATAGAATTTTTTTGCCACGTACCACCTTACACCCCATGATAGCATTCACCTCGTAATCATCCATGGACAAGCCCGATGTCCCAGCAGATGATTCAGAAAACCGGGACATATGAACGGGCTTTAGGCGGGACACATTAAGGGTGTCTGTGATACCTAGGAGTGGAGGCAGGGCCAACCGATAGACTACAGGGTTGACTTGTTCCAGGATCTTGAAGGAGCCTATGTAGCGAGGCGCAAACTTAGTGGACTCAACTCGCTGCCTGATGTTACAGGTGGAGAGCCACACTAAGTCGCCAGGTGCAAAGATCGGAGCAGGGCACTGATGTGCATCGGCAGAAACCCTCATTCTCTCCTTGCAGGCCCCGATGGCACCCTGTGTGCAGTCCCAAATGTCACGTGCCTCCACTGCCAAGTCTGCCACCCTAGAATCAATGGATGACATGGCATGGGCACAGGGACACACAGATGCTGGCCGTAGTTAAGGAGGAATGTGGTCTGCCCAGTGGAGTTGGCTACGGCATTGTTCAATGCAAACTCCGCCCATGGTAGCAAGGATGCCCTGCATCACCAGTGTGACGGAGTCAGTGCTACAGGTCCCTTGCAGACTTTGCCTACTCCGGACTGCTTCTGCACCCTTTCTACCCTCCATTAGAAGTGTGGTTTTGACAAAGACCAGCCTTGGTCGAAACGTTAACCGTAACTTAAAGTATCCGTCATTTTCTCTGAACACTAATAAGCATTTGGTGATGCCTGTACTAATAATAAAAATACAACTGTCACGTAAAAAGCTGCAAGTCTTGAGTGTGCGGCTGTTTTTTCTATAGACACTGTCATCCTGCCTGGCAGAGACAAAATGTCGCAGGTATGTGACCAGAGTCTGGTTGGCCCTCTCTACCAACCGATTCGTCTCGAGATGGTACGTGTTGTGAATTCTGCTCTTGGGCTCCCTCCGGTGGTTGTTGATGGTAATGCAGTTATTCCTGAGCAGCAGTCTTGGACAGGTGTTTCTGCTAATTGCAATTCTGACTGGGGTATTTAGCTGTGCAGGACTCATTAGTCCTTGCCAGTAGTCAATGTTCCTTTGGAAGTGTTGGTCCTCTGCCTGGCCTCTCCTGCT
The DNA here is from genome assembly GCF_032444005.1 of Ranitomeya imitator. Lineage (NCBI taxonomy): Eukaryota > Metazoa > Chordata > Amphibia > Anura > Dendrobatidae > Ranitomeya > Ranitomeya imitator. The sequence continues at coordinate 333,790,965 of NC_091287.1, read as the reverse complement.
TGCTGCCAATTCAGCAAAGTGTTTGGCTTCATTTTTTAGACACACTGCTGTGTGTTTATTTTCTGTGCTGATCTTGTTTCTATTTTGTTCCTGCTAGACTGTGCCTGATGTTTTTCTCAGTCTGGTTGGATTCGCTGGAGTCGCAGATATACTCTCCACATCTTTAGTTGGGTGGTGGAGTTTTTGTATTTTTCTGCTGTGGATATTTTGTAGTGTTTTATGCTGACCGCATAGTATCCTGTACTATCCTTTCCTATCTAGGTAGAAGTGGCATCCTTTGCTTATCCCTGTTTTCTGTCTGCGTGTGTCTTTTCCTCTCCTACTCACAGTCATTATTTGTGGGAGGCTACCTATCCTTTGGGGGTCTGCTCTGAGGCAAGTGAGTTTTCCTATTTCCATCTTTAGGGATATTCAGTTCTCCGGCTGTGTCGAGGTGTCTAGGTCTGGTTAGGCACACCCCACGGCTACTTCTAGTTGCAGTGATAGGATCAGGGTTTGCGGTCAGTAAAGTTACCACTGCTCCAGCCAAGGTCATTTCATGCTGCTCCAAGGCCACCTGTTCATAACAGTACTACTGGCCAACAATGAGTTAATTGCATCTCAGAAGGAGGGAGGAAAGATCTTTAGCCATTGCTAATTTTTCCAGCGTGGTTAAACCCTTGACTGATTTGACGAAGAAAGGCGCTGATGTGGCGAATTGGTCCTCTGCGGCTGTCTCTGCCTTTCAGGAACTTAAGCATTGTTTTACTTCTGCTCCTGTGTTGCGTCAACCGGATATTTCTCTTCCGTTTCAGGTTGAGGTTGATGCTTCTGAGATTGGGGCAGGGGCTGTTTTGTCTCAGAGGGATCCTGTTGGTTCCTTAATGAAACCGTGTGCCTTCTTTTCCCGTAAGTTTTCGCCTGCTGAACGCAATTATGATGTCGGCAATCAGGAGTTGTTGGCTATGAAGTGGGCGTTTGAGGAGTGGTGACATTGGCTTGAGGGAACTAAGCACCGTATTGTGGTCTTGACCACATTCTTGATCATAAGAATCTGATTTACCTCGAGTCTGCCAAACGGTTGAATCCTAGACAGGCCCGATGGTCCTTGTTTTTTTCTCGTTTTGATTTCGTGGTCTTATACCTTCCGGGTTCTAAGAATATTAAGGCTGATGCCCTCTCTAGGAGTTTTTTTGCCTGATTCTCCTGAGGTCTTGGAACCAGTCGGTATTTTGAAGGAAGGGGTGGTCCTTTCTGCTGTTTCTCCTGATTTACGACGGGTTCTTCAGAAATTTCAGGCTGACAAACCTTATCGTTGTCCTGTGGGAAAGCTGTTTGTTCCTGACAGATGGACTAGTAGAGTGATTTCTGAGGTTCACTGTCCTGTGTTGGCTGGTCATCCTGGCATTTTTGGTACCAGAGACTTGGTTGGTAGGTCATTTTGGTGGCCTTCTTTATCGCGTGATGTGCGGTCTTTTGTGCAGTCCTGTGGGACTTGTGCGTGGGCCAAGCCTTGTTGCTCCCGTGCTAGTGGGTTGCTTTTACCATTGCCGGTCCCTGAGAGGCCCTGGACGCATATTTCTATGGATTTTATTTCCGATCTTCCTGTTTCCCAGAGGATGTCGGTTATCTGGGTTGTTTGTGACCGATTCTCTAAGATGGTTCATTTGGTGCCTTTGCCTAAATTGCCTTCTTCTTCTGATTTGGTTCTGTTGTTTTTTCAGCATGTGGTCCGTTTGCATGGTATTCCTGAGAATATTGTGTCCGACAGAGGTTCCCAGTTTGTTTCTAGGTTTTGGCGGGCCTTTTGTGCTAGGCTGGGCATTGATTTGTCTTTTTCTTCTGCATTTCATCCTCAGACAAATGGTCAGACCGAGCGTACTAATCAGACTTTGGAGACTTATTTGAGATGCTTCTGTCTGCTGATCAGGATGATTGGGTGGCTTTTTTGCCATTGGCCGAGTTTGCCCTTAATAATCTGGCTAGTTCGGCTACTTTGGTTTCACCTTTTTTTTGTAATTTTGGTTTTCATCCTCATTTCTCTTCTGGGCAGGTTGAGTCTTCTGACTTTCCTGGAGTGGATTCTGTGGTTGACAGGTTGCAGCAGATTTGGGCTCAGGTGGTGGACAATTTGGTGTTGTCTCAGGAGGAGGCTCAACGTTTTGCTAACCGACGTCACTGTGTTGGTTCCTGGCTTCGGGTTGGGGATCTGGTTTGGTTATATTCCCGTCATGTTCCTATGAAGGTTTCTTCTCCTAAGTTTAAGCCTCGGTTTATTGGTCCTTATAGGATTTCTGAGATTATTAATCCGGAGTCTTTTCGTCTGGCTCTTCCGGCCTCTTTTGCTATCCATAATGTCTTCCATAGATCTTTGTTGCGGAAATATGTGGAGCCCGTTGTTCCCTCTGTTGATCCTCCGGCCCCTCTGTTGGTCGATGGGGAGTTGGAATATGTGGGTGAGAAGATTTTGGATTCTCGTGTTTCGAGGCAGAAGCTTCAGTACCTTGTCAAATGGAAGGGTTAAGGCCAGGAGGATAATTCTTGGGTTTCGGCCTCTGATGTCCATGCCGCTGATTTGGTTCGTGCCTTTCATCTTGCTCGTCCTGACCGGCCTGGGGGCTCTGGTGAGGGTTCGGTGACCCCTCCTCAAGGAGGGGGTACTGTTGTGAATTCTGCTCTTGGGCTCCCTCCGGTGGTTGTTTATGGTAATGCAGTTGTTCCTGAGCAGCAGGCTTGGACAGGTGTTTCTGCTAATTGCAATTCTGACTGGGGTATTTAGCTGTGCAGGACTCATTAGTCCTTGCCAGTAGTCAATGTTCCTTTGGAAGTGTTGGTCCTCTGCCTGGCCTCTCCTGCTTGCTGCCAATTCAGCAAAGATAAGTGTTTGGCCTCATTTTTTAGACACACTGCTGTGTGTTTATTTTCTGTGCTGATCTTGTTTCTATTTTGTTCCTGCTAGACTGTGCCTGATGTTTTTCTCAGTCTAGTTGGATTCGCTGGAGTCGCAGATATACTCTCCACATCTTTAGTTGGGTGGTGGAGTTTTTGTATTTTTCTGCTGTGGATATTTTGCAGTGTTTTATGCTGACCGCATAGTATCCTGTACTATCCTTTCCTATCTAGTTAGAAGTGGCCTCCTTTGCTTATCCCTGTTTTCTGTCTGCGTGTGTCTTTTCCTCTCCTACTCACAGTCATTATTTGTGGGGGGCTACCTATCCTTTGGGGGTCTGCTCTGAGGCAAGTGAGTTTTCCTATTTCCATCTTTAGGGATATTCAGTTCTCCGGCTGTGTCGAGGTGTCTAGGTCTGGTTAGGCACACCCCACGGCTACTTCTAGTTGCGAGAATAGGATCAGGGTTTGCGGTCAGTAAAGTTACCACTGCTCCAGCGAAGGTCATTTCATGCTGCTCCAAGGCCACCTGTTCATAACAGGTACACAGTAGAGAGATTCAGCTAAATGCTGAGTAAACGACAGAGCTCTCTCCAGAACTAAGATGCAAACTGAGGACCCCGGTCACTGACAATTTTGTCTGGCATACTGTGTAGGCGGAAAACGGGCTTAATAAACAATGCCGGCAAGGCCTGTGCAGAAGGTAACCGTGGAAGTGGCACCAAGTTCACCAATTTAGAAAAATGGTCGGTGACTACCCAGATAATGGTGCACTTATGAAACTTGGGTTAGCCCACCATGAAGTCCATCCCGACCATCTCCCAGGGCCTGTCTGCCGCCGGCAGGGGGTAAAGTAGCCCAGCAGGCCATTGCCGAGGAGACCGATTCTTGGCGCAAGAGACACATGCCCAAATATTGTCGCCATTGTCACGGTTCATATGCGGCCACAAGTATGTCCTCGCCAGAAACTCTAAAGTCCTCTTGGTCCAAAAATTTCCTTCCACCCTGGACGAGTGATCCCAAGAGAGAACCTCCAGTTGCAAATTAGATGGTACAAAAGTCTTGCCTGGGGACACAGAGTCTAGCGAAACCGGAGCCACAGTTCTCAGGCTCTCAGAAGGGACAATAAGCTGAGGCTCCTCCTCCTCCTCCTCTGTTGACACAAAGGAGCGGGAGAGCGCATTGGCCTGAGTGATCTTCTCCCCGGAGAGAAAATGGAGGGTAAAGTGGAACTGGGAGAAGAACATGGACCATCTGGCCTGGCGAGAGTTTAGCCGCTGGGCGGTTTGCATATACACCAAATTTTTGTGGTCGGTGAATACGTAGAAGGGGCAGCGAGCCCCCTCCAGAAAATGTCTCCACTCCGAAAAGGCCAACTTCATGGCTAGCAGCTCCCTGTCCCCGATGGAATAATTCCCATCTGCCGGTGCGAGGGTCTTGGAGAAGAAGAAGCAAGGATGCTTCCGACCTTGAGCATCCTTCTAGAAAAGGACTGCTTCAGCATAGACAGATGAAGCATCCACCTCCAGGATAAATGGTTTATCAACATAGGGGCGATGTAAAATGGGAGTGCCAGCGAAGTGTGACTTGATAGATAGGAAGGCCTTGGAAACCTCCTCCGACCACAATTTGGGATTAGCTCCCTTCGTTTACCCAGGATCCCTATTGTTCCAGTTTGCACAAGTTCATCATGGTTTTAAAGGAACATTGGAATCATGGATGGTGAATGGTTCCTGAACTGTCCTCTGTAAATAGTTTGCACCTTCTTAAAGGTGCTCTCTACTGGTTTTACAAGCAATGAGACTTTGCGAAGAAACTGTTCCTGATGACGACATGACAGTTTCTATGGTCTTAAAGTTTATTACTGACTTGTTGCTTGTTTGCACTACCTCAGAAAAGACTAGTTTCCCTCTTAAAGGGAATGTTCGGTTGTCGCACCTTAATAATGTTTACATGGCTGATAGTATGTATAGAAAGCTTGGTGACGTACTTTAAATAGAAGGGAGGTTTTAGGAAGGAAAGATGCAGTAGGCCCGTGAGGTAGACAGATAGTCCTGCATGTGAAGAAGAAGAAGAATAAAGAAAATGTTAAATTGCACATTAAGGGTTAATGATAGTATACCCTTAGAGGATAATTGCACTTAGTAGATAGAATACCTGTATGGGTAATTGTGTTCCATAATAAGTTAGTAATTGTCACTTATTCTGTCTGCCATCTGTAAGGATTATCCTGTTTTTATTACGTTGGATCAATAAAGAAAAAGTTTTTTACCATTTATCTGGAGCTGGAGTATATACATGGTTGGATCTGCTGCTCTTTTCTAATTTGCCTTTAAAAGTCAAATGCACAATGTAAATATGTTCATGTTTGCAACGTTCAAGTGTTCTCACCTCCCATAAAGGGAAGCACTGTTAAATTTATTTGTTTAAAAGCATTTCAAAATTTTGCATGTCTTTTGCTAACCTGTAATTGTTGTGTTCTTTTCCCAGCCCGGGAGTGCTGGATTTAAGGGGGGGGGGGGGGGGGGGAGTGCAGCGCCCCAGAGTCCTGGTCATTGCAGTAATGTCGTTCTTCCACCAGGGGGAGCGATGTTACGTCTGATGGCACCAAAGGAGTTCACCCTGCCAGGTATCACAGCCACACACACTTCACACGCTGGCACCAGGGGGAGCAAAAGGTTCTATCTATTAGGCCACTCCTCACATTTGGGTAAAACTGGGGGTTGGTTAGGAAGTGAGGGGAGAAGCTGACTGGAGGGAGAAGGAGTTGGTCAGTCAGAGTTGGAGCCAGGAGGAGGAGAGGGAGAGAAGCAGACTGTGGGCGTTGTTGTTGTTG